>NC_081841.1:9447706-10047706 GCF_963259705.1 Myotis daubentonii
TGGGTGGATGGGTGGATGGATGGGTGGGTGGGTGGATGGGTGGATGGGTGGATGGATGGATGGATGGGTGGGTGGATAGATGGGTGGATGGATGGGTGGGTGGGTGGGTGGATGGGTGCTTGGATGGGTAGAAGAGATAACTGATGCCAAGCATAGGCTGGGCTGGGTGCAGGGAAACCACTTGCCTTCTTTCCACCTGCTGCTCAGGGCTGACAGCTGTGACATCTCCTCACCTGTCCTGTCCAGGACCTCAGGCCCTATAACCAGTGTCCCTGCCTCCGGAGAGCCCAGGCAGGGGCAGAGCGGCAGACTAAAGAGCAGGCCTGGGCAGAGGATAAAGGCAAGAGCAGGGGAGGAGGAGCTGGGCCAGGTGGAGTGGGGTGCAGAGCAGCCCAGGATAAGCCTCTGGGAAAGCAGAGACCAGGAGACAAGTGTTCAGCAGGTGGAGGAGGAAGAGGGGAGGGGGAGGAGAGCGGGCAAAACAAAAGCTGGCGGCAGAGGGGGAACTTGGTCAGAGGAAAGGCACTCTGGGTAATGGCGCCCCCTGCGTCCCTCCCAGCACTTTGATGAGCCTGCATGTGGGTAAGAGCCTGCTTGGCCGACACCCAGAGCCCCTTCCTCTCCATTAGCTCAGCTCAGTCTCACAGCTTCCCCGTGGTGGGTCAGTTTACTATCCCTTCCACTGGCGTGGCCCCAAGAAGGAAGACGCCAGTGCCGCCCGCTGCCACCCCCACCCCCCCAACCCCCCCCACCCCTGCATCCTGCTCCCTGTCCCTGGTTGGGATCTTGGCAGGTGGTGTCACCCCTCAGGACACTAGAGTGTGTGTGAGAGGCTCTGCTGCCAGGTGAGGCCGCCACCCTCCCTCCCTTCCTCCCTCCTCTGCTCCCACATGAAGGACAGGTGCCCGTGGAGTAGGAGTCGGGAGCAGGCAGAGCCGTCTCTCCACTCTGCCTTCCCGCAGACTCGGGTCTCATTGATGTGGATGGGCCTGGTTGCCTGGACCCTCCACACTCCCTGGAGTCTCTGTGTGCGCTGGAATGGAGAAGCACTGATCTAAGTGTGAGCATATGGGGTCGGCAGGGACCCCGCAAGGAGGCGCAGGAGCTGGCCACAGTAGGCAGAGCCTCTGGAGGCACCCAGGATAGGGCTCACGGGGCGGTGTGGGAGAGAGGAGGATCTTTCTCTGATAGCCCTGGGCCCGGTGAACTCTGTGTCATGTGCCCATGTTAGCTATTCAGAGTAAGTTAACATCTATCTATATATATAAAAGGCTAATATGCAAAGTGTCCCCTCAGGAGTTCGACCGGGAGACCGGGAGTTTGATCCCTCACGATGACGTGCACTGACCACCAGGGGGGTGACGCAGAATGAAGGAAGACTCCGGCTAGCAACTGGAAGGCCCTGATTGGCCCTGATTGGCCCTGATTGCCGGCTAAGCCTAGGAATCCTACCTGTGCATGAATTTCGTGCACTGGGCCTCTAGTGCTTATAATAATAAGCAAATGGAATTGAACACAGCTCCCAAGATTGGCAGGAAGTCCTATGGCAGCTTCTCCAATCTCTTCCCCTTCCTGTGGGTCCCACAAGAACCCCAAGGTTCCCTGGTCCCTGGGAAAGGGAGGAGACACTGCCTTTGCCATAGAGGAGGCCAATGCTCAGCTCTCGTGGGCTGAACTGTGCTCCCCCAAATCCATATGCTGATGTCCCAAGCCCAGCACCTCAGCATATGACTGCATTTGGGGATGGGGCCTTCAAAGAGGTGACTAAGGTGAAATGAGGTCACGAGGGGGGCCCTCATCCAATCTGACTGGTGTCCTTATAAGAAACGATTAGGACACAGACAGGCACATGCCCAGGAAGAGGCGGGTGAAGACAAGGAAGGAGACATGGCCTCAGCAGAAGCCACCCCCGTGGACACCCTGACCTCAAGCTTCTGGCCTCCAGACAGTGAGGCAGTAAGTCCCAGCTGTGTGAGCCCCCCTCCCCCGCCTGTGGTGCTGGGTCATGCAGTCCCGGCACTAATACAGTGAGCGGCCCTGCACAGAACACAGGTCCCCCCACCAACACCTCCCATCCCTGCCACCGAATGCAGCCACAGGAGCAGCTGGGGCCTGTGCAGCCTGAGCCCCAGCCACCCCAACCCTCAGTCCTGCTAGACTTAGAAGGGAACCACAGCCCTCCATCCCCCAGCTTTCCTGTCCGTCCGTGAACTGGGAGTGACAGATCTCATCACAGGACGTGGGGGGGCGGGTCTGAACACTCAGGACACTCGGAGCAGGTCCCACCGCTGTTCCCTCCAGCAGGCAGGCCACCCTGCCGGCCAGGACTCAGCAAGTTCACTCTCCCAGGCTGCAGCGTGAGGCACCTGCCAGGGGAGAGGTAGGAGCTGCCTGGCGAGGAGCCTTGCACCCTGCCTGGCGCTGGCCAGGACTCTGTGCCTCTCTCTTTTGGGGAACCTCTGAGTCTCCTGGTCCCTTCCTTGCTCTCTGTTGTTTGACACCCAGGGTCTCCAGTCTCTCATCCCGTGAGGGCCCAGGCGGTGTGATACGAAGAATGGGGAGTTTGGGGGCCGCCCAGACCCAGGCGTGAGGTCCTGCCCAGTACCTTCCTAGCTGTTGACCCTGAGCAAGGCGCTGACCTCCCTGGCTTCCCTCCCTCTTCCAGAGCCTCTGTGGACCAGGGAGGAACTAGGAGGAGGATGGGAGGAGAATGCGAAATCTGCTCTGCAGGAGCCGGGAACCTCCTCACACAACCCAGGGCTCCCGGGAGCTCTGTGTAATTGAGCCTCATTTTCCGCGCCCTGGGGGACTGGCAGCTGAAAGCAGCCCAGCGTGGGCCACTGAGATAATGAATGAGGAAACGTGCCAGCAAAGGAACCAGGCACCAGCCCTCCCCGGCTGTGTTAGAACTTGAAGCTGGGCAGCCAGACCTGCTCCTGGGAACCCCTCCCCACCCTGGGCCTGGAAGTGCTGGGGAGGCACACCCACAGGCGCTGTCAGGGCCCCGGACCCTGGACTGTCATCCCTGCGTCTCCTGTGCCCCACCCCTGCTGGCACCTGCTCCCCCTCCCAGTGACACACGGGGCGTAGGGAACAGAATGGAGACTTCAAGGCATCTGAGGATGCCAAGTGCCACATGAGCGGGGGGGGGGGGGGGGGGGTGGGGGCGGGGGCTAGGGGCTCGCAGGGGAGGGGAAGCGGAGTGGCCATAGGATGACGGCTGGAGGCCCTGCCTGGGGTTCTCATGCCCACTGAGAAACTGGGGTTCAGAAGAGGGAAGCGAGTGTGCCCCATGCATGCAGCCAGGAAGGAGCAGAACTGAGCCTCCACCCTGTGTCACCACAAGCCCTTGCTCTGTCCCATTACAGCACGGGCCTCAGTGTCCTCCAGGCATCCCCCCTCCCCACCCCTCACTGAAGTGGCTCTCCTGCCTCCCACCTCCCTCCCCTCTGCCCCATCCTTGACCTCTCTGCAGAGGTGCTTTTCCACAGAAAGCTTGCAGTGTGTTTCTGCCCTGACCTCGCTGAAGAACCTGCTGTGGCTCCCCATTACTTAAGAAGCAAGTCAGAAGTCCCCAGCCGGGCACAAGGAGTCTCCAAGGCATCTGCTTCCTCTGGTCTGTGCCATCTGATCTGTCTAGACCCCCCCCCCCCTCGCAGACCCTCAGCTCCAGCTGGGCACACCTGCCAGCCCCTCCTCGGAGAAGCCTCCCCAACTGCCACGTGCCCACACAGTCCCTTCCCCTTCTGAACCTCACGTGGAGCAGGCAAAATAGTGCCTCCCCAAAAAAGCCCACATCCTAACCCCTGGAACCTGTAAATGAATTATGTTACATGGTAAAGGGGAATTATGGCTGCAGGTGAAATTAAGGTTTCTAATTGACTGACCTTAGAATAGAGAGAATATCCTGGATTATGTGGGTGGACCCGTATCATCACCAGGGCTCCTAAAAGTGGAAGAGAAGGTCACAGTGATGCATAGTGAGCAGGACTCCACCCCATCCCTGGCTAGGAAGGTGGAAGGGGCCAGGAGTCGAGGAATGCAGGCAGCGGGAAAAGGCGAGGGAACAGATTCTCTCCAGAGGGAACGCAGCCCTGCCGACATCTTGATTTTAGCCCAAGAATAGCCACGTGAGACTTCTGATCTACAGAAGTGTAAGATCCGTTTATATTTTTTAGTCATTTGTTATAGCAGCATCAGGGGACTAATACACCCACACAGAGAAACCCATACCAGAGGCCTAAACAGCCTGGGTCCTGGAACCTCTGGGGAGCCACGGACTGTTGGGGTCCAACCCAAACAGGTCCAGGGGTCCCCAAAGGTGTGGACAGAGTCGGCGAAGAAGGAATGACACGGAGACAGTGTTCAGTTGATCAGCAGCCTAGCCAGGATCTCCAGCCAAGTTCTGGTTAGGATCTCCAGCCAGGTTCTGTGTCCATGTTCTCTTGCTAGGTTCTCCAGGTTCCCCAGCCAGGTTCGGTTACCAGATTCTGTAGCCATGTTCCCTCGCTAGGTTCTCCAGCCAGGTTCTGTCCAGGTTCTCCAGCCAGGTTCAGTCACCAGGTTCTAGTCAGGTTCTCTTGCCATGTTCTATCCAGGTTCTGTAGCCAGGTTCTGTCTCTAGGTTCTTCAGCCAGGTTCTCTCGCTAGGTTCTGTCTCTAGGTTCTGTGGCCAGTTTCTGTCCAGGATCTTTTGCCATGTTCTCTCCAGCGAAGTTCTTCTGTCTCTAGGTTCTGTGTAGGTTCTGTGTCTAGGTTCTGTGTGTAGGTTCTGTCTCTTGTTGTCTTGTTACATCTGTATTTATACCAGTTGATTCCAATCCTATCCATATTCCAAAGGTTAGGGCGTTTCTTATCTCCATTCCAGGGAGTAAAGATTATGTAGCTTAAGCATGATTGTTCGTAGTTAAAGTGATTAATTACCCACCTGGCACTTAGTTAAGGGGTTTTATTCCCTCCCTAACTTCAGGGGAAAATCCCTACCTGGGGAAACAACCTTTCTCAGAGAGGTAACCTTGGTTAAAACACATAGTGCCAAGAAGGTGAGCAAACATATTAAGAACAGTATGCCATATATGCCAGGTCCCTTGAAACAGCAAGGATGGACCGGCTCTTGGCAACGGACCCTTCTCAGCCTTCATTTGCTCACCCAGAGGAGCAGGAGAATCCAGCCCCCGGCTGTCAGGAGGATGAGGAAGGCGTAAGTGGCTCTCTTCACCTGTGAGTGGTATGATGCTTTGTTCAAAGACAGATGTTGGTGTCATTCCAGGTTTTCTCTTCTCCAGATTAGATACTCCCACTCCCATCTAACGATATTCCCTGTTTTCTCATCGTTTTATAAGCAGAGAGGACGGGAGAGGGGGAGAGAGATAGAAACATCAATGATGGAAGAGAATTATTGATCCGCCACCTCCCGCACACCCCACACTGGGGATCAAGCCCGCAACCCGGGCATGTGCCCTGACCGGGAATTGAACATGACCTCCTGGTTCATAGGTCGATGCTCAACCACTGAGCCATGCTAGCCGGGCTAAGCACCAGTTTTATAAGCAGATGCTGGCAGGCTTCTCAGAGGAGGGGCCAGCAGGTCTGCTTACCTAGATGTTGGCAGGGCTGTTAGCATCCCAGGCCTGGGACTGCCTTCATTGTGGCCTTTGTTTGTGTGTGTGTGTGTGTGTGTGTGTGTTTAATCACTCTTTTTATTGGTCACTAGAGGCCTGGTGCATGAAATTTGTGCATGGGTAGGGTCCCTAGACCTAGCCTGTGATCAGGGCCGATCTTCCCCAGCTGCTGGTAGCTGCCGATGCCGTTCACCCTCCGTGTATGGGGCGACCAGCAGGGCGATTGGGACCCCGCTCACTTGCACCTGCCTTGGCCTGGCACCACCTGCGTCTGCCGCCACCCACCCCCAGCTCCCCATTCCCCATCGGGTGATAGGAGCCTGCAGGCCGGGGGGAGGGACCAAGAGGTTGGCCAGCAGGCCCTGATTGGGTGATCAGAGCTTGCAGGCTGGGGGCAGCTCCTGCATTGAGCGTCTGCCCCCTGGTGGTCCGTGCGCATCATAGCAACCAGTCGTTCCGCTGTCCTGTCTATTTGCATGTTATGCTTTTATATATATAGATAACAATAGCTATGATTATTCCCATGGCTCTCGATCAGGGTTGATTTTGTTTCCAAGGGACATCTGTCAATAACTGAAGACATTTTTGTTTGTCACACTGGTGCCGAGTAGGTACTGGCCAGGGATGCTGCTGAACCCCTACAGAGCACAGGACAGCCCATACGAAGAACTATCCAGCCCCAAGGTCAGCAGGCCCATGCCAAGGAACCCGGCGTCACTCCCCTGCTCCCACGTGCTAGGCTGCTTCCAGACAGTTTACATCACAAGCTCTTAGCTTTGCAACAACTTTACAAGGTAGCATTAGCATCCAAAAGACCAAATTCATGCTCAGAAAGATCAAAGAACTTGTCTAAATCACATAGCTGGAAGGAGGCCTTGCCAGAACTCCTCACAAGACTCCACCAGCTGCTCTCAACACCAGGGAGGGCCTCCTGTCTGCGCCCAACTTCTGCAGGTTAGGGGTGTCACGGCTGGGCTCAGCATCTATGAGAACCCCTTGCTGATGGAGACCTAGGTTCCCAGGCTTGTCCCATCAGACCAGAGCCCACACCTTGCCTATGGCTGCCCTCCACTTTGCCTAAGAAAATCTGGCTTTTCAAAGATATCACACACACACATACACACAAAAACCCCACCGTGATTCATAAAGCCCCTCACCCAGCCAACTGATTAGTCTGTCATGAGTCAAGTTCAATTAGCACCACATGCCAAGCCCCACCCAAGCCTCCGAACGCGCCTCCATGGGCCTGTGGGTTCCATGGTCCTGCCCTGAGGAAGTGGTGGCAACCAGAGTGACAGCAGGATGTGGGCTCTTTAATAGACAGCCTGCACTTGACCTTAGTCCTACTAACCTACCAGTTGTAAGCCCTTGGGCAAGAGAACTTCCCAGGCAATTGCTCAGCTGTGCAGTGGGGACCGTCACAGGCCTGGCCTCACGGGGTCATGTGAGCTAGATTCGCATGGTGCCTGGCACGCAGGCCCTAATGTTAGCTCTCGGCATTGTGCCCTGTTAACAAGTAAGTCCGTGTGACCGTGGGACCCTCTGCCCCTCCCCGCCTCTCCCCACCTCCCCCCATTCCCCAAGGGTTGTCAGCTCCCCCACCCTCCCCTGTGTGCAGAGCCATGGCACTGGGCTCAGGGGAAGAATCCTAAAGGAGGGACGTGCTTGGGCCCACATGTTAAATTCCAAGAAGAGGGACTGGGAAGAGTGGGAAGACGTGAGAGCCAGTCTGGGCTGTCTGGGGAATTGGGGTGGTGAAAGGATAAGAATGGGAGAGAGAAGAATGACAGCTTCAGTGGCGGGAACTGAGAAAAGTGTTTGCAAACTTCTAAATTTTGCCATGAATTAGGAATCCATTTCTCCGTGACCCCAATCTTCCTGTCCACTTTGGAGTTTTCTAGAACTTAAAGAATTGAAGTTCCTTTCATCACTCCTGGTTGTTAGACTGTGATTCTTTGCTGTGTCCCAAGCCACTGGACCGTGCGGAACAGTCACTTTGAACTACAGTATCATCACCCCATTGTACAGATGAGAAAACCGAGGCTTGGAGAAGGGAAGTGCTTGCTGCCCCCAGGTCACAGAACAAAACAAGGGCATAACCAGAGTTCCACTTGACTCCAGTTTTCCCTGCTCCAAAAGGAGTGTCCGATCGCCCTTTCAGGTAAGTGTTGGTCCCAGCTTCAGCATCTCGGAGCATCTACAGGATTTGGGTCACAAAGAAACAGCAAGGTTGCCCTGACCGGTTTGGCTCAGCAGAGAGAGCGTCGGCCTGTGGACTCAGGGGTCCCGGGTTTGATTCTGGTCAAGGGCATGTACCTTGGTTGTGGGCACATTCCCAGTGGGGAGTGTGCAGGAGGCAGCTGATCGATGTTCCTCTCTCATCGATGTTTCTAACTATCTCTCGCCCTTCCTCTCTGTAAAAAATCAATAAAATATATTTTTAAAAAAAGAAAAAAGAAACAACAAGGTGACACACTTTGCTTAGAGCAGTAGTTCTCAACCTGTGGGTCGCGATACCTTTGGGGGTCGAACAACCCTTTCACAGGGGTCGCCTAAGACCATTGGAAAGCAAATATATAATTACATATTGTTTTTGTGATTCATCACTATGCTTTAATTATGTTCAATTTGTAACAATGAAATTGGGGGTTACCACAACATGAGGAACTGTATTAAAGGGTCTCGGCATTAGGAGGGTTGAGAACCACTGGCTTAGAGTAAGAGCTCCTAGGGCCTCCCCTGGCCCCCGGCCACCTCAGCAGAGTGCCTGGGGTGGCCACTGGATAACTTAATAAACCAGAGTCCTGGTTCAAGAGGCACCCCAAGCCCCTGCTCCCAGATCTGCTGGCATTGCTCCAGCACTGTCCTCTCCTTCCCCATCTGAACCCCTGGCATGAGCTGCCCTCAGGAGAGGGTGGCCACCCCCAAACCCGGAACATGAGAGGGTGGGCAGGCTGCCCAGAGCCCTGTCGGTGTCTTCTTAGGCACCTAACACCTGCTCATGAATTGTGCACGGTGCCTCGGCTCGCTGTCCTGCAGGCGGCGGCTCTCCATCCAGCCTCTCTGTGTCCCGTGCCCCAACCGGGTTTCAAAGAAGAGTCAAGGTCGAGTGTGACCAACAGACCTGAGTTCAAGTTATGTCTCTATCATGACTAGCTGTGCTACCCTGGCCAAGTGGCTCAACTTCTCTGAGCTCAGGGAGAACCATGACACCATGAACGCTTTAAGGTCCTGTGAGGACGAGGTGGGTGGGAAAGGACCTTGTGGATTGTGCGGCCTTACCCAGTGCCCTCGGCTCCTGCTGCCCAGGCCCTGCTCTAGGCCAAGGCGGGCGGGGGGAGGAGTGGGGAGATGCTGGGGGCCCCTTTTTTCTTCAGTGACATCTGTTTGTTTAACAGAGGGTGATGACATTCCCCAGGACACCCTCAAGGTGTAAATATTTACCCATCGAGGGCTCTAGGAGGCCCGGTCCTGGCACGAGGTGAGGTCCTGGAGAATGTCCCAGCATGCAGGGTGGAGTAGAGAGAGGGAGGAGGGGGGTGCAGGGGGTGAAAAGAGAAGACACCCTCCGAGCACCACTCTAGGCCATTCTACGCCCCCACCTCATGTGTGCACCAGAGTCCTGGGGAGGGAGGTACTGCTCTCCCATTTCACAGAAGAGGAAAGTGAGGCCCAGAGAGGGACGTCACATAGCTGGAGCCCGGGCCAGACCGACCTCAGGGCCCCCGACCTTCCATCCTTCCTGCAGCCTCGCAGAGCAGGGCTGAGGAGGAAAGAGCATCGCAGGGGAGAGAGGAGGGAGCAAGAGTGTGGGGACTGTCCCAGCCTTTCCTTCCACCGGGCCCCCCAGACACCCCATCCTGAGTGTCTGTCTCTGGGTCCGGCTGTGGCTCTGCCCGCTCCCGAGGACCTGCCTCTCCCTCCTGACTCTCACTCGGGCCGTTGTCTCCTTCTCCATCTTTTGTCTCTGCCTGTCTCTGTCTCTCATGCTCTCTCTCCTCTGTCTCCATCTCTGTCCCTCTCTCTCCTGTCTCAGAGGCACCGGAGCCAGGTCCTGGCACTGTGGCTGGAACCCAGGGAACTGTGCCTGCAGGGAACCCGGCTGAGCCAGGACCCCACACTGTGTCTGGGGGGGACCAGCCGGGCAGACAGAGGTGCTGAGGGAAAGACGAGCAGGAGGCCGGGAAGGCCCTGTGCCAGGGCCCCTCCCTGGAGAGAAAGCAGCCGTCTCCCCACCCCACCCCCACCCCTATTCTGCCTCCCTGGTGCTGCCTGCCCCCTCCCCTCACCTCCCCCCACCCCTCTTGGGGTCCTGATCTAGCACCACGGAGAGCAGTTCAAGTCCCAGCTCTGCTTTACCCGGAGCCTCGCTGCTCACGCTTGGGCCTCAGCTTCTTGCCCGCCTCCCTCTCGGGCTGGTGCCCGCGCTCAGGGAGGTGACAGGGGAAGCCCTGGCAGGACCTCACACAGCGCAGTGAGGACACGCGTGGTCCCGTTCCCTCCCTCAGGGCCAGACCCAACGGGCACGCGAATGTTTGCTGAAGGGGAAGGCATGCCACAAGGGGCAGACTGATTAAAAGCGTTCTGTTTGCACAAGAGCGGGCCAGGCCGGCACCGCGGTCCAGGGGTGGGTGACATCGTCTCAGACACAAACACATGCAGGCTAACCACGCGCGGAGAGGCCCCTTCACTTCGTACAGGTCGGAAAGTTAACAGCGATGGGTGTGGGCACTGAAGTCCTGCCGGTGCCAGGCGTTTCCGAGTGGCATCTCCCCTGACTCTGGGCAAGTGTGATTCTTTTTTTTTATTTTATGAGATCACTTTCTTTTCTTTTTTTAAAATATATATATTATTGATTTCAGAGAGGAAGGGAAAGGGAGAGAGAGAGAGAGAAACATCAATGATCAGCTGCCTCCTGCACCCCTCACACTGGGGAATCAAGCCTGCAACCCGGGCATGTGCCCTGCCTGACCAGGATCGAACTGTGACCTCCGGGTTCACAGGTCAGCACTCAACAAGAGCCATGCAGGCCGGGCGCAAGTGTGATTCTAGGTCTCCCGGCACCACCGAGGCAGCCAAGGCAGGTACCACCCATGCCTCCTACACATTTTCACCGGGCACCTCTGGGGCCAGGCACTGGCACAGGCACAGGCCCTGGGCAGAAAGTGGTAGAGGAGAGAGACAGAGGGTCTGTCACATGGAGATGGACAGTAATGCAGAGTGTGACACCATCAACAAGATGGCACGGAGAAGGGCAGCGGGATCCGGGCCACTGCGGGAGGTGGAGGGGAGGGTGGTCTCCAGGGACCCTGGGGGACAGCAGCAGGGTGAGATGTGCTGACTAGGGGACAGGATTGGAGCAGGCGGGGAGGACAGAGGGCAGCAGCCAGGGGCTGACACTGCCCACCCAGGGCAGGTGGGACCCGGTGGGTGCAGCCCCACCCCACTTGCCTTACAAGACCAGAGGCTGAGAGCGGGTCCCCGGGAAGCCAAAGGCCTGATTCAAGTGGCCCTGTCTAGGCCCCAACACAGCCTCTCTCCTCACACCCGCTGGCCTCAGTTTCTCTCTCCTCCCTAGGGGAGGAGCTCGTGGTTTAACCTACTCGGCAATGGCTTCCGGCCAAGCAGGCCCAGGGAGCACTGGCATCGGTCTGAGAGCTCTGGGCTGCGTCTGCAGCAACAAAGGACAGGCTAGTTAGCAAAGAGGGTGACAAAAAGTGCTGCCCAACATGGACATGATCGAGGACACGGAGCCATCCCCAAGCCCTGCGCCAAGCCAGATCCATCGCCCTCTGAAACAATGAGCCCCTGGAGCCGGCAGCTGCCTCCCTCCCCACAGCGCCCAGTAGGCCCAACTGCCTCCCTCCCCACAGCGCCCAGTAGGCCCGGCTACCTCCCTCCCCACAGCGCCCAGTAGGCCCGGCTACCTCCCTCCCCACAGCGCCCAGTAGGCCCGGCTACCTCCCTCCCCACAGCGCCCAGTAGGCCCGGCTACCTCCCTCCCCACAGCGCCCAGTAGGCCCGGCTACCTCCCTCCCCACAGCGCCCAGTAGGCCCGGCTACCTCCCTCCCCACAGCGCCCACTAGGCCCAGCTGCCTCCCTCCCCACAGCGCCCAGTAGGCCCGGCTGCCTCCCTCCCCACAGCGCCCAGTAGGCCCGGCTGCCTCCCTCCCCACAGCGCCCAGTAGGCCCGGCTGCCTCCCTCCCCACAGCGCCCAGTAGGCCCAACTGCCTCCCTCCCCACAGCGCCCAGTAGGCCCGGCTACCTCCCTCCCCACAGCGCCCAGTAGGCCCGGCTACCTCCCTCCCCACAGCGCCCAGTAGGCCCGGCTGCCTCCCTCCCCACAGCGCCCAGTAGGCCCAGCTGCCTCCCTCCCCACAGCGCCCAGTAGGCCCAGCTGCCTCCCTCCCCACAGCGCCCAGTAGGCCCAGCTGCCTCCCTCCCCACAGCGCCCAGTAGGCCCAACTGCCTCCCTCCCCACAGCGCCCAGTAGGCCCAGCTGCCTCCCTCCCCACAGCGCCCAGTAGGCCCAGCTGCCTCCCTCCCCACAGCGCCCAGTAGGCCCAGCTGCCTCCCTCCCCACAGCGCCCAGTAGGCCCAACTGCCTCCCTCCCCACAGCGCCCAGTAGGCCCGGCTACCTCCCTCCCCACAGCGCCCAGTAGGCACGGCTACCTCCCTCCCCACAGCGCCCAGTAGGCCCGGCTGCCTCCCTCCCCACAGCGCCCAGTAGGCCCGGCTACCTCCCTCCCCACAGCGCCCAGTAGGCCCAACTGCCTCCCTCCCCACAGCGCCCAGTAGGCCCAACTGCCTCCCTCCCCACAGCGCCCAGTAGGCCCAACTGCCTCCCTCCCCACAGCGCCCAGTAGGCCCGGCTGCCTCCCTCCCCACAGCGCCCAGTAGGCCCGGCTACCTCCCTCCCCACAGCGCCCAGTAGGCCCAGCTGCCTCCCTCCCTACAGCGCCCAGTAGGCCCAGCTGCCTCCCTCCCCACAGCACGCAGTAGGCCCAGCTGCCTCCCTCCCCACAGCGCCCAGTAGGCCCAGCTACCTCCCTCCCCACAGCGCCCAGTAGGCCCAACTGCCTCCCTCCCCACAGCGCCCAGTAGGCCCAACTGCCTCCCTCCCCACAGCGCCCAGTAGGCCCAGCTGCCTCCCTCCCCACAGTGCCCAGTAGGCCCAACTGCCTCCCTCCCCACAGCGCCCAGTAGGCCCAACTGCCTCCCTCCCCACAGCGCCCAGTAGGCCCAGCTGCCTCCCTCCCCACAGCGCCCAGTAGGCCCAGCTGCCTCCCTCCCCACAGCACGCAGTAGGCCCAGCTGCCTCCCTCCCCACAGCGCCCAGTAGGCCCGGCTACCTCCCTCCCCACAGCGCCCAGTAGGCCCAACTGCCTCCCTCCCCACAGCGCCCAGTAGGCCCAACTGCCTCCCTCCCCACAGCGCCCAGTAGGCCCAGCTGCCTCCCTCCCCACAGCGCCCAGTAGGCCCAACTGCCTCCCTCCCCACAGCACGCAATAGGCCCAGCTGCCTCCCTCCCCACAGCGCCCAGTAGGCCCGGCTGCCTCCCTCCCCACAGCACGCAGTAGGCCCAGCTGCCTCCCTCCCCACAGCGCCCAGTAGGCCCAGCTGCCTCCCTCCCCACAGCGCCCAGTAGGCCCGACCTCCCTCCCCACAGCGCCCAGTAGGCCCGACCTCCCTCCCCACAGCACGCAGTAGGCCCAGCTGCCTCCCTCCCCACAGCGCCCAGTAGGCCCAGCTGCCTCCCTCCCCACAGCGCCCAGTAGGCCCAGCTGCCTCCCTCCCCACAGCGCCCAGTAGGCCCAACTGCCTCCCTCCCCACAGCGCCCAGTAGGCCCAGCTGCCTCCCTCCCCACAGCGCCCAGTAGGCCCAACTGCCTCCCTCCCCACAGCACGCAATAGGCCCAGCTGCCTCCCTCCCCACAGCGCCCAGTAGGCCCGGCTGCCTCCCTCCCCACAGCACGCAGTAGGCCCAGCTGCCTCCCTCCCCACAGCGCCCAGTAGGCCCAGCTGCCTCCCTCCCCACAGCGCCCAGTAGGCCCGACCTCCCTCCCCACAGCGCCCAGTAGGCCCGACCTCCCTCCCCACAGCACGCAGTAGGCCCAGCTGCCTCCCTCCCCACAGCGCCCAGTAGGCCCAGCTGCCTCCCTCCCCACAGCGCCCAGTAGGCCCAGCTGCCTCCCTCCCCACAGCACGCAGTTGGCTGCCCCACCCGGCAAGGGGCCCCGAGTCTATGTGACTTGCTAAGGCTAATCTCCCCACACCCAGACCACGAAGTTTGACTTAAATATTCCCGTTGCTGTGGCAACCTTCTCTGCTGCTGCCACCCCTGTCACTCTCTATTGCAAACCGCAGTAGGAACTTTTTGCTTCAATTGGAAACTTATGGTTGCCAAGGCAACCCTCTTACAGCACCCTGAGGAGGCAGGTGGGCTGCAGGTGAGGGTGGGGAGCCGTCTATTGTGGCAGAGGAGGGGTCCATGGCAAAGGTGGGTGAGGGGACGACATTGGGGTGGAACATGGGGGGAAGGGTGGATGAAGGGCCTCCATAAATTCACCCACTCATTCCCTCCCTCACTTGCCTGTAAGTCATTCATTCGTTCACTGAACTCTCCAACATCTGTTCTGTTCTCTGGCTCTTTTGTCTCCAGCGGGTGAGTGGGCGGAGCCCTCCAGAGGGTACAGCCCACCTGGCAAAGCGGGAACAGAAAGGGCACTGGCTTTGGGGTCAGACAGACCTGGGTTTTCATTTAGGCTCCTGACTCTCCTCATTTATATTTTGTTTGTTTTGTTGTTGTAATCCTCACCTGAGGATATTTTTCCATGGATTTTTAGAGAGAATGGAAGGAAAAGGGAGACACACAGAGAGAGAAACATCGATTGGTTGCCTCCCACATGTGCCCCGACCAGGGCTGAGGATCGAGCCTGCAACCGAGGTACATGCCCTTGACCAGAATCGAACCCAGGACCCTTCAGTCCCCAGGCCAACACTCTATCCACTGAGCCAAACCAGCTAGGGCTCTCTCCTCATTTATAAATGGAACGCGGACCAGAACCTGCCCTGGAGCCCTGGAGCAGAAGCAGCCCGAGGCCCGAGGCCCGAGGCCCGTAACAAGGCGTGGATACCGGTCTCCCCCTGGGGGAGCCGGAGGGAGGCAGCGGCTCCAGCTCCCCGTGGTTCTCCAGTGGCGGGAGGAGCTGAGCCCGAGGGGGGAGGCCATGCGGAGACTGGGACCAGGCCAAGACGGAGGGCAAGGCTGGGGGAGTCCTCACCCACTCACTTGGAGAGACACAGGGCCCTTCCTCCCCAGACCCCTGAGGTCCCAGCGGAAGTGAGGGAGGGGCGGGGAAGGAGAGGCCTGTGACAAGCCAGGGGGGTTCCCTGCCAGGCTTCCTGGGCACTGTCCCGTTTTACCCAACAACCCACCAGACGGCGTCCCCCCCCCCCCCCCCGCGCCTGATGTTGCCGATTTGGAAACTGAGGCTCAGAGAGGTGGGACCAGGTCACACAGAAAAGAAGCAAGTTGATCCAGAATTCAACTGTGGGCTGCGCTCCTTCCCAAATCCCTCACTTCATTCTCACAATAGTCCTAGGAGGCGTATTCCATCATCCCCATTCCGCCCCACGGGAAAGCAGAGCTGCCTGAGGTGTGGCAGCTCCCCCAGATCACACGCTCCCTCCCAGCCCCCACCCCCTCCGCTCAGCCCAACACCCAGACCTGGGGCCCCAGCTGCCCTCTCCGGGCCAGAGGACCCTGGGAGGAGGGGCCGGACGGGAACCCACATACTCCGGTTACTTGTGCTCTGTGCTCAACCTCCAACAGCCTGGCTCCTGGGACAGGGCTGGCTCACTGGTCAGGTGCAGGGTGGGTGGGAGGTGGGCAAAGGCTGGGAGGCCGGGCAGGCAGCGGGGCAGGACGGCCCTGTTTCCTGCTCCTTCGCTGGAATTGTCAACACCACGTGTCTGGGCGGCACAGACAGACCAGAGCCCCTTAGAACCGGGAGGACTATGGTGGCGGAAGAGGAGGAAGAAGGTGTCCCGGGAGGTGAGCAGTTGTGTCCTTCCTTCCAGAGGAGAAACCACAATCCAAGGCTCACGGTGACCGGGTCTGCGACCCGTATCCGGGCTCCTCTGGCCCCATGGGGTCTCTCCCTGACCCCCTGTCCTCCCTCCCCCCTCCGGGCAGCCCCTGGCTCTGGCCCTCAACGCGTGTCCTGCCACCCGCCCTCCCCTCCCTCACACCCGCCAGGCCTCGTCCTCCCAGGAACGTGGCCCTGCTCCCCCTCCACCCAGAACATCCTCCCCAGATGCCCCTCACACTCCCGCCAGGACTTGGCCCAAACACCCCTCCTCAGAGAGGCCTCCTCTGCACATCTTACCTGAATCTTGGCTTCCAACAACCAGGGTTAGGGGCAGGGGCGGGCGCCATGCTGGGAGTGGGTACCCAGGGATCTTTGCTCCGTTCTACCTTTCCCGATGTTGGCTATTTTTCCATCATAAAGGTTTTTAAATGATAACTAATAGAAATCGACACTCCTTCCACCACTCTCTGCCCATGCCCCTGGTTTGTTTCCTGCAGCGTATTTCACTCCGACATTCCCCCTTCCTGTGCTTGTTCCCGCGGCTCAGACACTGCTCCCTGTGAGCCCAGATCTGGCCACAGAGGAGGACACGCCGCCTTGTCCATCAGACGCCCAGGGGCCTGGGTTTTATGCCCGTGCCCAGGACAGAGCCCAGCACACAGAAGCCACTGCAGAGGCGTCTGCTGAGTGGACACAGACACGTTCACGGGTTCAGTAAGTATCTAGGTCCATGCCCGCTCATGCCAGGCCCTGGCGAGGTGAGGGAGACAGAGGTAAACCAGACGCACCGTCGTCCTTTCCCTGACAGCCCAGCGCCTGCTTTCCAACACCCCAGCTCTCTCCTGCTCAGCTCCCTCAGCAGGCTGGAGGGCAGGAGCGAGCACAGAGACACACAAAGCCAAGAGTTGGGGACCAAATGGGAACACAACAGCTTTCTCAGGGCCCTCTCAGCTGACTTCCACCCGAATCGCATTGGCCAGAGTGGGTCACATGGTCACCCTAGCTGCAAAGGAGTCGGGGGGGGGGGCGGGGAGGTGTGGTTCACTGGGCTGTACCGCACATACTTGGTTGTTTTGGAAGGAGAGAGGATGGGCCTGGTGGGCAAGTTCGCTGTGTCTGCCTCATTCTCATGATGATGAAAAAGGCGATGACCACTATCATTATTGTCATTATCACTATGGCGTTTCCTGCCTATCCCCAGAACACCCCAGCCCCATGCCAGGAAGACCCTTTCCCTACCCCAGCCCACCGCGCACACGTGCACACATACACACACACACATACACACACACACACACACACACACCACAGGAGGGACTCCCAGAGCCCCACTGGCCCCACTCAAGGCACAGGTCACAGGGGCTCCTTGCCAGGCTCAGAACCACAAGAGCCCAGGGCCCCAGGACATGTCCAAATGGGGCTCCCAGCCCTGCCCCCCACCAGCCACAGCCCCAACAGAGACAGCTATTTTGAGAGCAGCTGGCTGGCAGGGGACACTTGTGACAGAGGAGTTCTCACACCAGGCGGACCCTGGCTGATGCCCTCTGCTCTCCTTCTGCCTCCCCTCACACCCCCTGGCAGCCTTCACTCCCCAGCTCAAGCCCCCTCTCTGCTCCCTCACCCATAAACCCCTCCCCAACTCTCTCTCTCTCCTGCCTCCTGGTTCTATTAAATCCCACCACCACTCCCTGAGTCCCTAGCAATGACCACAGCACTGACGCTAACACGAATTGTCTGCCAGCCCCTGCCAGGCCCCCAGCTATTCCTGTATTTCAACATCTCATTTAATCATCAAAGCAAACCTATGAGGTATCACTATCCCTGTCCCCATTTTGCAGATGTGCAAACTGAGGCATGGAGAGGCTAAGAAACTGGCCCAAGATGGCAGACCTAGTAACGCAGAGCAGCATTCGAACTGGGGTTCCGCTCCTTCACCTCATGTCAATGGCCCACTCTCCCCCGCGGCCTGAGCTGAGCTCGAGGGACGTGGGCCCAGAGAAGGAGCAGAAGCTGCGCTTGAGCTCATCATCCAGGGGGAGCGGCCAGGACTCGCCGCCTGGGTGGACAGGGTGCCCGCTCTGGGCCATCGCTGGGCTGGCAGCTGCAGGACTGGAAGGGAGGGAGGGAGGAAAGAGCCATGAACCAGGAGGAGGGGGAGTCCTGCTTTGCACCTAGAAGGCAGTCCCAGCAGAAGGAACAGCCCGAGGGCGTAAGGAGGGTCCATGCAGGAGAGATGGCAAGGACACGGCACAGGCCTGAGGGTGAGCATGGGAGCGTGAGGGGCTGTGAAGGTGTGGGGCAAGGCTGAGGTTCAAGTGTAGCTGTCGGCATTGCTGTCACTGGAACTCTGTACTTTTCTTCCTTTGATTCTAGAATTATAGTTCTTGGATAGGGTTTTGTGGCCTGGCTGTGTGGGTCGCTGAGGGCAGGCCCACACCTCCTCCCATCTTATCCCCCATAACACCTGGCATGCCAAGAACATTCTGGACAGTTCATGGGTCACAGACCCCCAGACCTCAGAGCCTAGGGGCTTCAAGGATCAGCTGGCTCAGTGTTCCCATTTCACAGATGGAGGACCTGAGGTCCAGAGATGTCACGGGGCTGGTCACGGCCGCTCCGGCATGAGTCCCGAGGGGCCCTCTGCGTGCTTCTCCAGCCCGAGGGCCTGTTTATCTTGCCCAGGCTCTGCCTCCAAGCCAAGGTCTGTTTCTCATGGTTCCTCACTCACATCCTTTATCACAGATTTGAATACCTAAACATGATGAAACGACGTCAGGGGAAGGGCTAGGACCCCCGGCCGCATCGACAACATGGTCACAACTGCACAGAAATGATGGGTGCGTGACAGTTGCTTTCCAGGTTGGAAACCCAGCAAAACACATCATCTCCTGAGAGACAGAGGCTGGAGAGGCTGGGGCAGGCCTGTGGTGGAGGCAGGAGTAGAACCCAGGCCTAGCCTCCGGTCGGGCCAGATTTAGGGGGCAGGCGGAGGGGTGGGGAGGGTTGAGGTAGAGGCCCAGTGGAGCTCCCTGTACCCTTCTGCTTGCCCCACCTGGCCTGGCACCAGGGGACAGGCCCACAGGACAAAGGCTGCAGCAGGTGGGCCTGAGGACAAAGCCGCTTCTATGTGGACCAAGTTCTAAAATAAGCCTAGTCACAGGGAGTCTAGTCACCATGGCAACACGAAAGTTGCTCTGCAGAAGTGGAATTAAGTACTGCTGTTACTCTCCTGGTCACGGTCACCAGGAGGAGCCTGCTATGGCCAGGCCCCAGGTCAGGCACTTTACACACGCTATCCCGCTGAAGTCCCCATTGTCTTCGTTCCCCCGCAGATGAGTCCTGGGCTGAGGCGGAGACCCTGGCCAGAGCCCCACACCGCCCAGGCAGGCTTGGCCCCGGGCTCAGCAATGATGGGGATTGGAAGGCCTGGACCAAGCCCCCCCCCCCCCCCCCCGCCCCGCCTGATCCCAGCCGCCCAGGCGACCCATTCCTTCTGAACCCATTTCCCATCCCCACCGGAAGCATGTTAGGAGTGCACTTGGGGATAGTTCTGCGTCCCTCCATGGTGGTAGGGTTGGGGAACAGGCATGATCACCCATGAGCGGACCCTGGGACTCCTGTGATAATCTCCCGCCCTCGCGGCCTAATTACAGCCAAGTCTCCGTGGGACTGGTTAACAGCGCCGCCCTGTGGCGGGAGGCGGCAGACAGGTTGGCAGCTAATGCTTTCTCTGCTCCAAGCTTTCTCATCCTCTCCTAGCAACAGGCCCTGACCCAGACCACAGTGGGAGGAAATGACCCAGGTCTGACCAATTAGTCACTGTCCCCCCTCTCTCTGGCAACTGTGATTGGCCCAGGACAGAAGGACTGACCCAGCAGAGCCAATCAGAAAGCTCCCCTGGGAATGGTAGCTGATACTATGAGAAGCTCTTGCTCTCTCCTGGGGATGGGAAGGTAGCTGAGCAGGGACTTCCAGTGACTTTGTTCTATATACTCGGGAGAAGGTGTGCATATAGGTCAGACCTCAGTGACAGAACAGCAACTATTCTAGCTCATCTAAGCTAAAAGGGATTTTTTTTTTTTTAATTTATTGATTTCAGTAGAAAGGGAGAGGAAGAGAGACAGAAACACCAATGATGAGAGAGAATCATCGATAGCTGCCTCCCGCATGCTCCACAGTGGGGATCCAGCCTGCAACCCGGGCATGTGCCCCGACTGGGAATCGAACTGCGACCTCCTGGTTCATAGGTTGACGCTCAACCACTGAGCCACACCGGCCGGGCGGAATTTTTTTTTTTTTTTTTTAATGATATTACATGTCTGTGCATCCAGGAACAACTGCCCCAAACACACCACACGACTGGGCCACCACAGGCTTACTTCTCACTCGTGCGACACGTGCTCCTGCTGTCCTCCCCGAGGACCCCACTGGGACGTGCCAGTCCCTGGTCAGGAGGAAGGGCGCTGGAAGGACCATGACCTACTCCTGCAAGGTTCCCACTTGTGACTTCGGCTCCGGTTCCACCGGGCAGAGCCTGGCCCGTGGCTAACCCCAGAGGCGGGGTGTGTAATCGTTAGTGGGCCTGGGAGAAGGGGGAAGTGTGGACTCTGGTGGAAAGCATTGGGTAACTGATTCACCACGGAGTGTCCGTTCTGTGCTGAGCGCTGGGAAGAAACACAGTTCAGCAGAGCCCGTCCTCCCAGAGCGCACCCTCTGACGGAAATAAACAAGAAAACTAAATCCAACGAGACGAGTTCCGACAGAGAGGGGGCGCTCAGAGGGACCCCTGACCGGAGCCCGGAGAGCAGGGAAGGCTTCAGGGAAAGATGTCCACGCTAAGTAAGGCTGGGTGCAGGGGCCTCTGCCCTCCCAGCTGGAGAGAGGGGAGACCTGGCAGGGTTCTGTTGGGGGGCCCACCACCGGAGCCCCATCTTGCAGGGCAACCCCAGGGAAAGGGAGTCTTCTGCTCTTCCCTCCATGGGGAAATAGTGAATGTGGGTTCCACTAGCAGGGTGGACCTTTCTGGGATGACCCTGGAGGAGAAGGGGCGGAGGGAACAGAGGCCCCGCCTCCCTATGCTAGAGGGGATCCCCTCTTCAGTGCCACCAGCCCCTCTAAAGGGATGGGTGAGCTTAAAGCTGGGGGGACTCTGGGAGCCAGATCCTCAAACTCATCTCCTGGCTGTGACCATGTTACCAGCAGGAGACTGAGGGGCGGGGGCAAGAAGCAGCTGGGTCCGGGGGACCAGGTCACCCAGACCTGGTCTATCTCTAACATTTGATGTGTCTACATCTAGGAAGAGACCCAAGAAACTGTAACTATGGTTACAAAGTGGGCCTTTGGGAGACAGCTTTGGTCAAGGGGAGCTGATTCTTACTTTTGTTTGTTCAGTCTAAGCAAATACTTTTTTTAAAAGTACGTCAGGCGTCCCCCCAGGGTCTGCACCTGGCAAAAGTTTTGTCTAAACAGTCAGTGGTGAATGCCGAGCCTGGAGGATTCTTCAGGCTGAGTCTGGGCTGCTGGGTCTCAGCCAGCTTCTAGGTTCCCAAGGCAGGGCCAGGGGGTCCCCGGGAAGCCAGTGAGAGCCAGAGAACGGCCAGGCACAAAGGGAGGTGGGAGGATGGCTGCTGCTGTGCCTGGTGCTCTGGCGCCCCCTCATGGACACTGTTCTCACGCTCCTGGGAGAACAGGAGGGCCCACTTTTATTTTAAAAATCTGATTGCTTGGGGTTTAAAAAACATGGGTCCGGACCAGGGAAAGGGCCACCTGGTTGCTTTGGGGCCCCCAATAGGCAGCATTTAGTGTCAGCAGCTCTTGGCGACGCCTTAGTGAGCACAGGCACCCAGTGCCCACACTAAAATGCTTCACTTCATTCTCCCAAACCTCAACGTCTGCACTATCATTACCCTCTTAAAAGCTAGGGAAACGGAGACCCAGGAGGTAAAAATTTAAAAAACTGCACTCAGGGTACACAGCCAGAAGTGGTGGCATTAGGACTCAGCCCTGGCCTCACCCCTCACTCTATACGGCTCAGTAATTATACCTTCCAGTTCAGTGCTGGCCGTCATTCCAGAGACTTCCAGGCTCCATGCTTAATAGCTGTGGCTACCGTCCTCTCTGAACCTGTTTCCTTATCTGTAAAGTGGGTAGGGCTTTTGCAGTGTTGACAGAAAATCCCAGGAACCTCAAGCCCAGGTAGACCAGAGCTGGGCACCGTAAGTATAGGGGAAATGGAGGCCCACCTTAGTGGTCACCCTTGAACCACATGCATAAAAAGCACCCATGGGCCCTGTTTTTTGACTCGAACAGTAACACGTGCTCTGGATTTTTTAAAATATAATTTTATTTATTTCAGAGAGGAAGAGAGGAGAGAGAGAAATATCAATGACGAGAATCATTGATTGGCTGCCTCCTGCATGCCCTGCACTGGGGATCGGAGCTCGCTAATGGGGCATGTGCCCTGACCAGGAATTGGACCCTGACCTCCAGGTTCATAGGTTGACGCTCAACCACTGAGCAATGCTGGCTGGGCACACGTGCCCTGGATTTTGAGCCCATTTTGAAATGTTTGTTACTTGCAACTTTAATGTTAGCACACACTTGAACAATCACTGTTGTACCAGGCAGCCCTGTGTGCTTTAGAAACATGGCCCATGTCATCCTCACATCCTTAAACGGTATGATCCCCATTGTACAGATGAGGAAATTAAAGCTGACAGATGTACTAAGGGCCCAAGGTCACAACTAGAAAGTGCCAAAGCTGGGATTTGAATCCAGGCCATCTGGCTCTCAGTCCATACTCTTAACCATTATGCTTTATTGTCTCATATTTTAAGTGAAAAATGCTTGGTTTTTTATGTATATGTTACCAAACATTGTGTCAGAAATCACTGTAATGTACTCTGGCCAGACCATGTTTTAAAACAAACATCTGCTTTTGCTCATCTAGACTTGAAGTTTCCATTACATCATTGATTGTCAAATAAATACAAAACTGACATATTCATGTTTAAATATCTATGTGAAAAATCGTTGTTACGGCATCCAAAAATATACAAATGCCTTCTTTCATGAGCTGATCTCTTTAGAATACTGGTCTCGGTGCATGCCTGCCCCTCCTATGAGCCCCACGCCCCGCCCCCTCCAGCCCCAGCCAAGCTAGTGGCTCCTCCGTTGGTCCCTCCACAATGTGCCTGCCATAGTGCCATCTACCCTGGCGCAGTGACTGTGCCAGGGCAGTCTTCCCCGAGCCGCACCTTCTCCGGACCAGGACTGTCTACCCTGAATCCTGCCCCTGCTATCACTCGCTGACACGTGCCTCTCTGAGCTTCAGCTTCCCCCTGTAAAATGGAGGTGACACAGTGCCAGCACCCATGACACTGGGGGATCAAGTGCATCCCACTCTACAAATGTGGGATGACGGGGCGACAGCCATCACTGGCTGAGACCCAGGTGAGCGGGCTCCCTGGAGAAAGACCCCTCTTCATCTCCAAGAAATGCAACCCGCTACTGCAGGGTTAGAGCTCACGCGCCAAACAAGGAACAGAGGACCAGGTCTGCAAAAGACGCGGCCCTCACCCAAGTCTCCACCTGAGCAAGATGAAAGGAGAAGAGGAACCGGAAATGCTCACCATCCAAACAAGAGAACATTTCCAACAGCGTTATCAAAGAAATGGGCTTTGAACACAAGTGAGTCACAGGAAATGGACCTAGCTGCTCTCATCTCTCCATTTCCCTGAAAGGTGTAGCCGGAGAGCTTTCAGCAGCTGGAAATTGCTGCTCAAAGATACTTTGATTCAACAATGACCCCACTGCGGCCCCAAGTTTTCCTGTTTGTGGTTTTAGAAAGATCAAAACCCTGACTTTTCACTTCTTCATGACTGTCTTCAATTTTACTTATTGGTTATTTTTAAACATTTTATGTGCTAATAACTTTATTAGAATAAAATGTTTAAATATACTTCTAAATAAATTCCTATTTTGCTTGAGGCTTTATATTACTAAATGTATTTAAATATAAAATATTTTACTTCACTGATTTTTCTTTAATTTTGTGAATTCTAGCTTTTTAAAACAAAATTATACTCAAATTGGTATTTCAACATGAGGCAAATCAATGAGCACAAGAACAGCATTGTTCACGTCTCCAGTACTGCTGTACGATGCTTTCTACCACTCAAACCTCACAACGTGGGATGATGAATGCTACAACCTCCAGTTTACTGATCATACACTCAGAGAGGTCAAGTGCTTTCCCCAAAGCCACACAGCACGTGGGCGGTTCCTAGGAGACCCATCCAGACTTCCAGCATCTCTGCCTTACCTACTTTGCTGTATGGCCCGGTAGATATCCACAGCCCTGAATACTAAATCAGCCTCACCTCACAGCCAGGTTCACCATCTTAGGCACTTCACCATCAGTGGCTCATTTATCCTAACACAACCAGTGCCATCTCTATTACAGACTAGTAAACTAAGGCACAGAAAGACTGCATGAATCCAGCCAGTCTCCTATCAGAAAGGATATATGCACCCCTATGTTCATAGCAGCACAATTCACCATAGCTAAGATTTGGAAACAGCCTAAGTGCCCATCAACAGATGAATGGATTAGAAAATTGTGGTACATCTACACAATGGAATACTATGCTGCTGTAAAAAAGGAATTCTTACCATTTGCAACAGCATGGATGGAACTGGAGAGCATTATGCTAAGTGAAATAAGCCAGTCAATGAAAGAAAAATACCACATGATCTCACTCATTTATGGATAATAAAGACCATTATATACTGATGAACAAAAATAGATACAGAAGCAGAGCATCAAACAGACTGTCAAACTACAGCAGGAAGGCTGGGGAGGGTTGGGGGTGGTGGTAAGAGATCAACCAAAGGACTGGTATGCATGCATATAAGCATAACCAATGGACACAAGACACTGGGGGGTAGGGGAGGCCGGGGGAAGGTCAAGGGGGAAAAAAAGGAGACATACGTACTACCCTTTGTATTATTTTAAGCAATAAAACAAAATTAAAAAAAAAAAACATATCTCCTGCCCACCACACAGCTGCTGGGGACCCGCTGAGACTGGTCAAGATCACCCCCTTACAAAGACCTCCACACACACTGGGTCCTGCTGAACTGTCACCAGGGCCAGCAAGACAGCAGCTCTATCATCCCCAAGAGCAGCTGAGGAACCCAGAGCCCAAAAGTGAGGGCCTAAGTGGGAGAGCAGGTCAGACACCCAGCAGAAGCCTCCACGTATCCACACACACGGCTTTATTATGTCAATGAACCCCAAAAGCACACTTCTGGGACCTGTCTGGGCTGACGCCAGAGGCAACCAGCAGAACAGGCGCTCCTTCCACGGGGCAGGTGGGCCCCTCCACCCCCGGGCACAGAGGAGAGCTGGAGGGAAGTTCAAGAAGACAGTGATGGGCAGGCATCGCAGGGGCGCCATTCCTGCTGTGGGCGCAGGCGGCGCGGGCTCACTTGAGGCGGTAGAGGACCTTGCGCTGCATGCGGTGCTGGATCTCGCCGCGCCGCAGCATGAGCTGCAGGACCTTGTGGATGGCGTGCTCTGGGTATTTCTGCGGACACAAGGCCGGATGCAGAAGTCTGCTTCCAGAGGAGACCCCGGGCACCCACCGACCTGCCCCCTGAGCCCTGCAGAGCCCCCCACAGAGCCCACGTGTCCCCCTGCTCACAGGGCACTGTCCATCACACCCCCTCTGATCACAGGACTCACACTTCCTGAGCGCCTAGCACGCACCACGGGCTGTTCAGTCTTCACAAACAACTCGTTCCATCGCCACAACAACACTATGCAGCTGGTATACAACCATCCCCTCCTTACAGGGGAGGAAACTGGGCACAGAGCTCAGTCACACAGCAAGTAAGTGGTAGAGCTGGGACTTAAATCACGTCCGTCTGACTCTAGAACCGAAGCTCTTCACATCTGCAGACCTCTCTAAGTCTCGGTGTGCTCACCTACAGGAAGGACTACCCTCTGCAAAAAACTGCTCTGAGGGTCAGAACGAGAGGGGAGCGGAGACCAGCAACTGGCACTGTTCCTGAGACGTAAAGATGGTGGCAAGTTCTCCGTAACATCTGGAAAGCCAGCTCCTCTCTGGGGTCAAGAACACTGTCCCCAGGGAGCTGGGAGGCTCACCCTCCTGGCTCTGCCCATCCTCACCCCACAAAAGCCGGGCAATGGCGGGAAGTGGACAAGGGCCTGGGGAAGGCTGGGTGTGGTTCCACCAGGACCCCAGCCACTGTCCTCCTCCCCTAATGAAATAGAAAAACAGCCCAGTCCCAAGAGGAAGAATGATGGGAACAGGTCTGGGACGAGGACCAGCTGCCCCACAGCCTGTCTGTGGACAGCAGGACTTCAGTGTTGTGGGCGGGAACTGGGACATGGCAGCCATGAGGAGACCCTTGCACCCTCCCCACCCCGCCCGGCCCGGCCCGGCCCCAGGGAAGGCCCACCTGCTTGGTGAAGTCCTGGATGATGCTGTGCTCCGACACCTGGGAGCCGATGGCAAAGCGGCGCTTGAGCTGCTTCTCGATGCGGCTCAGCATCTCCTGGTCCTCCTGGCTGGTGAAGCCCTCCACCCCTGTGGCCACGAGAAGGGAGACGGTGGGTGGGGACGGGTGCCGGGATCTCAGTCGGCCCACAGTGGGAGGCTTGGAGATGGAGCCTCCAGCCCAAGGAAGAGTGGCTGGAGCCAGACCCAGAAGAGAAAATTACGGGAAGAGGAAAAGAGTGTGCCAGGGAAGTGAGGGCCCGACTGAGGAGACGACTGGGGACCTGAAGTCGGGGGACGGGGCTACCATGTGGGGAAGGATGCTTCAGGCAGAGGCAACGGCAGGCACAGCATGAGGTGGGAACACGTGTGACTTCTTTCAAAACCCAGGGCAGGGGGCCAGAGTGGTACCCAGGGGCCAGGTCCTGTGGGCACTGTGGGCCTCGGCACAGGTTTTGTTGTGATTCTGGCGAGAGCAGCTGCCACTGGAGGCCTCTGAGAACAGACGGGAGCTGACTGTGAGAAAGCTGAGTGTCAGTTTTCTCCTCTCTAAGACGAGAAGGATGAAGTGGCCACTGGCTCCCAGGAGCCAGCTGTAAGACAGGGGAAAGAGCTTCACGGGGTGCTGACTACGGTTCTTGGCCAATGATCAACTGCACCCATTCCTAACGAACTGGCTCAAAGGACTGCGCTCCAGGATCTGGAGAGAAGCGGCTCTTCCCATCGGGAGGAAATGCCAGGGGGAGAAACAGCAAGGAAGCAAAGGCAGGAAAGCAGCCACACCGGGCCTCCAGCATGCCGCCCAGCCCTCGGAGCCCCGAGCCCACAGCCCCGCTGCTCACCTGACAGGGTGCCCGACAAGGCGGCGTCCAGCGTGGACACCTGGAAGAGCCTCAGGGCCTCCTCCACGTCCGCCTCCGTGGCGAAGGGCTGCAGCCTCATCTTGCTGAGGGCCTCGGCGATGCGCACGATGGCCTCCAGCTGCCTGTGTGGGGGCAACGGGACACCAGGGGGGCCTGAGCCCATCTTCCCTCCCCAGCCCTTCCTGACATCAGGGCAGTACCTGCCCAAGGTGGTAAGACCACAGGGGAGACTGCTGGGTGCCCCCTGCCCTGTCTGCCTCTCCTCCTCAGTAACGGGACTTTTATTCCGCCACATGACACCCAACTGGAAGACATTTCCCAGCCTCCCTTGCATCTAGGCGTGTCTGTGTGAGTGAGGTGTGACTAATGAGTCATAAGTCCAAACACTTTGTGGGATATTTCAGTGTCCTTAGCCCTGACCAGTGTGGCTCAGTTGGTTGCCAACTGAGAGGGAGGCGACTGTTTACACTCCAAAAGGAGCGCCCCCACCCGCCTTCCCTAGGGCCTGGGCTGTGTGGTTAGCGATGGCCCGGCCCCGATGGCCCGGCATGCCCTGCTCTACAGTGAGGCCCGCGCCCAGCCCTGCCCGCCGGCTCACCGCACAGTGATGGGGATGCTAGAGCGCCGCTCACTGTCCCTCTCGTGCTGACGGGCCCCGCTGCGCATGAGGATGTACCGGTTCTTCAGCTTCTCCGCGGCCTCCGCTGACAGCCGGGGGCCACACTTCCTGCGGAAGGGAAGGAGCAGCTGCCATGAGGCCGGAAGGAAACGTGGGGCACCCTCCCTGCCCTCAGCTGGCTTACAATCACGTGCTTGACCCCAACGGGCTGGGTGCATCCTTTAGAAGAGATTTAAGTAAAATCTGGGCTCAGACAGGTGCCTGAGATCAACAGCAGGAGAGAAAAACAGGTGCCTTGTCAGAAAATAGGCAGAGGGAAGCCAGGCCCATCTGCAGGGGGTGAAGACTGCCCTCCTTACTGCTGGGTGACATGCGGCTCAAGTCATGAAGCAAAGGTTGCCTCACCCACAGAACAGAACGACGGCACCACCACGCAGCACAGGGCCCACTGGACAGCGGGCTCACAGCCGGCTTCGACCCAAACTTCCCCACCAGCCAACACAACTGAGGATGTGATGCTCAACGCCGCCCCAAAAGGCTTGGCAGTGACTGCTGTCCAGGGACAGGGAGCATGTCAGACTCTCCCAGGAGGGAGGGTATCAGGGAGATCCTGATCAGGTAGGTCCTATTCCCTCCCACACACCACACAGGTCGACTGACAGTCACTGATCCTAATCCAACCCGCATCCTGAGGATGAGGAGACCAAGGCTGGATGGAAGGAGCCAGTTCCCCACGGCTGTGAGGAGCTCGGAACCGTGATGAAGACCCACGAATCACTGGGCACCACACCACCCATCACCCAGAGGAGGTGGTGAGTAGGGACCCGCCGGACTTTAGCGTTAGCGTTTCCCCTCCCATGGAAGGGGCAAAGATTCTTCCACTCTCAGGTTGTAGCTCCAACAAGACACAACCGAGGTGTCTGTCAAGGCTGGTTTGGCTCAGTGGATAGAGCGTCGGCCTGCAGACGGAAGGGTCCCGGGTTCGATTCTGGTCAAGGGCACATGCTGGGGTTGCAGGCTCAATCCCCAGTGGGGAGCGTGCAGGAGGAAGCCAATCAATGATTCTCTCTCATCACTGATGTTTCTCTCTCCCTCTCCCTTCCTCTCTGAAATCAATAAAAAATACACTTAAAAACAAACAATAAAATACCTTGGCAGAGTGGCTAAAAGCACAGCCTCTGAGCCTGGTACTTGGGTTCAAATCCTGGCTCCACTACAACTGCTACCTGTGACCTTGGACAAGTTGTTTAACCTTTGTCTGTCAGCTTCCCTATCTATAAAATAGAACAATAATACACCAGTTTCTTAGGTTTTAGGGAAGAGCTAAATTTCACTTGTCCATAAATACTGAGAGTAATGCCAGGCACAGAACAAGTACCCTACGTACGGTTACTATTACTGACCATCTGTGAGAATAACAATAAAGTTGCAAGTGCCATTTACTGAGTGGTTACGTGATGCAGGGCTGTGCTGAGTACTTACTCATCATCTTGTGCAATCCTTACAAAACCCCAGGGAACACCAACCGAGGGAAAGCAAGGCTCAGAGGTCAAGTGACTTGCCCAAGGTCACACAGTGGGGGTGGGCAATAGCCAGAGCCTGTGTCTACAATGACCACACTGCCCTGCCTCCCTGAATGTCAGGTGAGGGGGTGTCCTTGACACCACCTAATCCTACGCCCTCATTCTGGAGACGGGGAAACTGAGGCCGACAGCCCGAGTGACCTGTGTAAGGTCAGACAGGAGTGGAGCAGATTCACGGAACTAGAACCCCAAAGGACAGCATCATCTCAGGCGTCCTTTATGAGGAGCAGGCCCAGGGGACAGGGCTCTCTCCGCCCAGGGAGCCGGGGGCCCCAGCCCACGGGCCAGCACCCAGGACTCACGCTCGGCAGTAGGCGATGAACTTCTTCAGCTTGGTCAGGTCCACCTCCCCCTCCACCGCCTGGGTCTGTGTGAGGGCGCTCACGTGCAGAGTGATGACGTGTTTGGCCAGCATCTAGGGCAGAGGGGACCTGGGTCAGCGGGCAGGCCCTCCTAAGCCTGGGCCCCCACAGAGGTCCGGCAGGCAGGGAGGGAGCCTGCAGACCCAGAACCAATGGAAAAGGGGAGGCCTCCTCCTCTGGGCTGTCAGCTGCTAAGACAAAAGCCCGGAGCTGCCAGGGCCTCCTCTGCCACCAGAGGGAGCAGCTGCCAGAGAACAGGACCCCCCACGGAGAGCAGAGCAGCAGACAGGAGCCCTGAGGACACCAGTGGGGCCTCAGACCTCTGGGCTGGTCCATTCCATCAGCCACCGAGTTCCTTTCAGAAGTTTACAAACCAGAACTGGGTGGGGTTCTATCACTTGTACCCAAATGTCAACTCCCCATTTCACATGCAAGGGTCTGGGCCAGGGGGAGAGATTCACCCCCAATCACTCACAGGGAGGCAGAACTCTGCACCCTGGTCCAGTGCTCTCTGCAGCCCCCATCTGCCGCCTCCTGAGCTACCCACTATGGGCCCTATCCGATGGTCAGGACTCCTGTCAGCCCGTTCGCCCTCCCCCAGAACCGTGGGCCTGGCTGGAGCCGAGCCCGTGCACCCTGCGGCCCTGACTCACCATGTCCCTCTCCTCGTTGTGCTCGTCCTTGACGATGAAGATCATGTCGAAGCGGGACAAGATGGTAGGCATGAAGTCGATGTTGTCCTCCCCCTTCGTCTCATCCCAGCGGCCGAACACCGAGTTGGCAGCAGCCAGCACGGAGCAGCGGGAGTTGAGGGTGGTGGTGATCCCAGCCTGAGGAGTGAGGGGAACAGATGACAGATCAGAGATGAGGACCCCGGACACGTATGCGCACAAGACGCTAGGCCTGCTGCTGCCACCAACGGAGGCCTGGGCAGGCAGGGCTTGGCACAGTGCTCAGAACACCCTGGGCTCGGCCAAACCAAGCTGGATCTCAGCCGAATGGGCTTGCAGGGAGGACCACCCACCTTGGCGATAGAGATGGTCTGCTGCTCCATGGCCTCGTGGATTGCCACGCGGTCATCTTCTCGCATCTGTGAGGGGAGAGAGCGTCCATCAGACCAGGCGAGAGTGGGGGCAGTGCCAGGAGAGCTACAGCAGAACCACTCCTGGTCCCAGCTTCATGCCAGGCCAACGGCAGGAACTGGGTCACCTCTCATCCTGGTAACAACTGAGTGGGCTTGGCTCTCCTCTCCCCACGCTCCAGATGTGGAAACTGAGGCTGGGAGAAGTCAAGCTACTTCCCAGTTACCCTATAGCGACAGGCAGGGGACTGAATACAAGTCTCCAAGTCAGAGGTGGTTCCCGAGGTCCAGGCATAGAAGACCACACCTGCTGCCCTGAGACCACTAGGAGCCACCTACCTTTCAGCTACCACCTCACCCTGTCAGCCTCACCTTGTCAAACTCATCGATACAGACGACCCCGCCATCAGCCAGGACCATGGCTCCGCCCTCCATGATGAAGTTCCGAGACGAGGGGTCCCTCATCACCGAGGCTGTCAGGCCTGCCGCGCTGCTGCCTTTCCCAGATGTATACACCTGGGGAGGGCCAGGGAGGAGGTGTCAGGGCCCAACACAGCTCCATGCTGGTCCAAGTCAAGGGGACCAGAAAGCTGTGACTCACACAAGGTCACATATCACAGCTGGCCACAGGGCACAGACAGAACTCAGGGAGCCTCCCGCTGGATGAGGACACCCCGGCCCATCCGGCCTGGAGGGTCGCCCCACTGGGTGGTTCACATCCATTACACTCTGAGCCTGCCTCAGCCCCGAGCCTCAGCTGAGCCCCGCCATGATGGCCCCAGGAACCAGCCCTTAGGGGCCTGGCTCATCACAGAGGGGCGAAGTGAGGCCCAGAGGAGAGGAGTGGCCCACTTCCAAGTGGCCTCAAAGCTGGGACAGACTTCTGACTCCCAGATAAAAGCTTCCCCGACCCCAAGTCCCATGTCATCTTTGAATAGACCTGCAGGCCACATGCTGTCACTGAGCCTTTGCATGGTGGCAAGTCCAAACTGAGAAGAGTTTAAGTGTAAGATTTCAAACTTAGTGCTATGAAGGGAACGTAAAGTATCGCCTGACTATTTTCTTAGGTTAACCTACGTGTTGAAATACTGTAAATATGTTGGACTAAACAGAAGATTAGGATTAATTTCACCTGGCTTTCTTTTTCCACTTTTTAACATGGCTACTAGAACATCTAGAATCACACACGTGGCTCACATGCGCAGTTCACACATTTCTATTGGACAGCCCTGGCACGAGCACTTGTCGCACACACTTCCTATCTACCCAGAGACCACCCCTCCCACCTGTACAACCCGTCCCACTGAACACGCAGGCATCCTCGCCCCACTCTGATCCCCAGACACGCTCATCACTGCAGAGGCCCCAGCCTACCAGGCACCTGCGTTCAAATCCCTGCACTAGCACCTACTATACTAGCAAGACACGTAGCTATTCTGTACCGTTTCCTCATCACAGGACGGGCTCACATACCTACTGCAGAGTTGAGGTGCATGTTTAAGAGTAAACAGACGTCGGACACGTCAACCAGTGGCTGGCCCTTGAGTTTAGCCATGACTATTACCAGCGTTATGATTTAGTGGGCGGATAAACTGAGGCTCAGGGAACAGAGGTGACTTGCTCAAGGCCCACAGCCAATGACTGGCCAGGCTGAAACCCAAACCCCAACCTGCCTCACATCGGTGCTCTGCCCGCTACCCCAAAACTACACCCACCTGTTGATTTCCTTCCCTCTCCTCCTGTGCTACCTGCCCACAACCAAGGGGAATGAGGAAGAGATTCTGGGCGATCCTACCCAAGAGGACCCGGGGGACCTGGTGGCCCTGCCCTCGGCCTTCCTCCCTGCTGGGCAGCCACGGAGAGCAGCTCCTCAGTACTCACCCCAATGGGAGAGCACTTCTCCACAAACTTCAGCAGCTGGGACTTGGCCGTCCCCGGGTCCCCCAGCATCAGCAGGTTGATGTCTCCTCGGCGAGTGAGTCCATCAGGGAGCCTGGGGAGGACACGCAGGTGGGCACGGCAAGCATCGCCCGAGGCCTGGGCTCCGGCTGTTCACCATGCAGCTGGCAGTCAGCCCCCCGACCTACCACGGGCCTCAGAGCAAGTGGGGAGGCAGGGGTCTGGGCTGAGACCACGCTCACAGCCCCGTGGTAACTTGCCTCCCAGGGAGGGGGGGGTCAAAGGAAACTGGCACTTGGGGCTGGGCTGGGGCACACAGTGAGCCTCTGATAACCACCCTCGTAGCTGGGCAGAAGGCAAGCAGGGGAGCTGCCAGTGGGCTGTGCGTGGAAGTGGACTGGGAATCACGTGGGCAGGCTCCTGGCCCTACATGTGCCTGTGAGCAAGTTCCCTTAGGTCTTTATGCTTCAACTGCCTCAGCTATAAAATGGGTGTGATCGTAGCTTTCTCACAGGGTTATGAAGACTGGCCGGGTTTCAGACATATTAAAGCGCTTAGAAAAAGGCCTAGCGGACAGTTAGAATCAGTAAGTGGTAGCTGCTAGTCATTATTAATTTCTGGATCTCTATTACTTTATCGTTTCAAAGGGCATGCGACGCCCCGTGTTGGGTCTTTCACCTGTCGTCCATGTGGAAGCGTGGGTTGAGAGGTGGTGTCTCTTGCCCAAGGTCACACAGTAAATAAGCAGCATGGCAGAGACTGCAAGCCCAGAGCCCTCCCGACTGTGCCCGCCAGGTCCCCCACAGCCCACCCCTAGCCAGGGCTGGGGATGGGTCTCTCTGGAGAGAGGATGGATCAGTCCCCAGCCAGCTGACAAGGAGCCTGTGAGAGCAGGCAGGGCTGAGAGTCTGGGGAAATGAGAAGAGGATTCATGTCCTGACCATCTGGGAGCTGTTCTCCTGTGAGCCAAGTCACCATCCCCTCTTGAGACCCGAGGAGCCCAGACCCCCACCTTTTCCGGGAGCCCCCAAAGAGCAGGCAGGCGATGGCCTTCTTCATGTCCGTGCCCCCAAAGATGGAGGGGGCGATGCTCTTGGAGATGACCTCGTAGACATTGGGGAGGGCAGCCAGCCGCCGGAACTCCTCCTCCTCCTGCGGGGTCACAGCCCCAGCAAAGCTGCGGCCTGGGTGGGGGGAGAGGGGAGGGGAGGGAGGGTGCATGAGAGCTGTGTGAGGGAGAACTTGGTGCTGCTCAGGGCGTCTCAGAGGGGAGGATTGGGGCAGTGCAAGCGTCAGCCTAAAGACAGAGCCCCCGCCCCCCAGGAGTGGGCTTGCGAGTTCCAGGGTCCAGTGAGTGAGGGGAAGAGTGGGGGGAGTCAGAGGAGCCAGGGGGTCAGATTGTGGAGGCCCCTGTGGACTCCTGGGAAGTCGTCCATCTTGCAGAGAGGGGTGGGGTGCTCTCAGCCAAGGAATGACGTGGTGTCTTTGGTTATGACAGCACCACTTACCCTGACCACTGTGTGGAACAGTGTAGGGGCGAGAACAGGGAGGAGGCCCAACAATAATTCAGGAAGACAACGTGAGCTCGGCCAGGGTGCAGCACAGCCTTTTGGCAGGACCCCAAAGCCAACTCACCAGAGCCATCTGTGTCCACCTGGATGCCCAGGACACGGATGTAGGAGCTCCGGATGCCCACGCCCACCCTGTCTCGGCCCTTGCTGGAGGTCAGGCCAAACTTCTTAATGGAGTAGATGCCCATGATGGTGACCCTGTTCCCGGGGACGACCTTGTCACACAGGTACCTGAGAGGTCGATGGGGAGGAAGGGGAAAAGCAGGTGAGAGCCGGGTGGAGACAGAGTCCTGACTCTACCCACCCTGTCACACAGTCCACCTTAGCATTTCTACCAGAGGCCTTACAACCTGAGCTGCTCCAGACCTGTCCTTCCCATGGGCACAGAAAACGGGTCTCTCCCCCTCATCACAGCCTACCCCCTGCTTGGGCAACTCAGTGACTTGGAGGACAATGATGACAATCCTTGGTGACGTGCCCCTTCCACTGCCTTCACAAGCTCATTTGTTATGCTGCTCGGGGTCAGAGGGGAGCCTACCCCGAGCCCTCGGAAGTCCCGTCTCAAAACATTTGTCTAACCACTATGCTGTACCCCTGAAACTAACACAAAATAATACTGAGATTGGGGGGGGATGGGGGAGGTTGGTGGTGTGGAGGGATTGAGCAAAAAAGAACTCATGGTCATGGGCAACAGTGTGGTGATTGTGGGGGAAGGGGGTGGGTGGAGGTGGAAGAGGGTATGAGGGGAATAAATGGTGATGGGGAAAAATAATATTGAACGTAAACTGTAACTGAAAAATGAAATTTAAGAAGTAAAAATAATGGGGGCAGGAGCCGGCGGGGAGAGGTCAATGGGAAAATGGAGACATATGTAATACTTTCAACAATAAAAAATTTAACCCCCCCAAAAAAGTAAAGATAAAATAAAAATGAAAAGGCCCCCTCCATCTCTCTGCTGTCAGCCTCGTCGCAGGGTGCCCCTTAGCCACCTCAGGGAAGCCTCCCCTGCCCCCCGCCTCCCCGCAAGGACTACTCCCATTTCTGCCCCTTCATGGCTCCAGGAGCTCGGCCAAGTCCTTTTTCCTCTGGACTTCCGATTCCTCTTTTGAAAAATAAGATGTTGAAACAAGGAAGCCTTAGGCATGGAGGAAGCACTGGGACACTGCCACTCAGAAGCCATGCGAAGGGCAAAGAACTCACTGCAACTCTCCGAGCCCGGGAGGTAACACCTGGTCCGGCCTGCCCGACTGCCATGGGGCCCAGTGAGGCCACAGGCACAGTCACAGCCTCTGGGGACTGTCACTGTCACTGTTAATGCTTCAGCAGAGGGTTCTAGGACTCCTCTCTTATGTCCCACTGAAGCTCTGTGGATCACAGACTGCTGGGACAAAATCTAATATATACGAATCCTTAGCCTGTGTAAGAAACTGTGCTCAGCGTCTGACGTGCATTTTCCAGTTTAAATCTCACAGCAGTCCGATGAGATTAAGGACTGTCAAGACTGATCCCCATTTTACTGATAAAGAAACTGAGGCTCAGCAAGTTCATGCAACTTGCTGAAGAGTCTGACTTCTACAGGTTCTACTGCCACCGGAGAAGCTAATGAGCCCTGGCCAGTGAGGCTCAGTTGGTGGGTGTTGTCCCAGGCACCAAAGGTTGCCGGTTCGATTCCTGGTCAGGGCACATGCCCAGGGCGTGGGTTCCATCCCTGGTCATTGATGTTTCTCTCTCCTCTCCCTCTAAAAATCAATTAAAAATCTTTAAAAAAAAAAAAATGAAGCAAATGAAACCTCCAAGTCTGCTCTCCTGAAAAATGCACATGCACAGAACATCTGTGCAGCCAGGGTGTGCAAGCCCCAGTTCAGGACCCTCGTCACCATCTCCAAACCTTCTGCCCGTAAGGGGACTAGGCCCCAGCTCGGCACCCTCTCCCTCTTTTCAACCCCTCAACAAAATCCAAGGAAGAATCTTAACAGCGAGGCGGGGCAGGGGCAGGTGTCAGCCTGGGATGAGGCCTCCCAGATGCTGGTTATCTAGCTCCTGGTTATCTAGCCTCCTGGAGCCTCCCGGGTCTAAGAGGGCTGAGAGAGTCTCCCAGGAAGAGCACAGGCTCAAAGCTCCTTCAGAGTCAGTGACATGTCCTCAATCAGCAAAAGGGGGGCTGACATGCCCGCAGGTGATGGGAAGACGACAGGAAACTGAGGGAAGTACCAGGCACAGAGCAAGTGTCCCCTAACCAGCCATCCTCTCCTCCCCCACCCACCACGCTGGTGGGTCCACACCCAGCACCAGTTTAGGGACACAGCCAGGGACGCCGACCGCGTGGGTGCCCACCCACAGCCTGCCTCACCTGTCGCAGTAGAGCTGCATGTGCCTGGGCATCTCACCGTGAGGCACTGCGTCAGGCAGCTCCTGCAGCTTCAGAGTCTGGAAGTCCACGCACTTGCACTTGTCAGGCATGATGAAATACGGGTCCAGCGGGCACCTGGGGCGCCCAGCCTGATCCCTGTATGGGGAAGAAGAAAGAGTCACCAGAGCCGCCCTGAGAACCCAGAGCCCATCCCAGGAGTCAGCAACAAGGCCTGGTTGGCAGCAAATTAAGGATAAGCTGGGGAAAGACCCTAAAAGGTAGCTGTGGGGGATCACACACCAGATTAAGAGTGGGAGACCTGCTCCGGGCCAGGCTCTTCCATGAACTTGCTTGGAGGCAGGCAAGTCACACTCCCAGTCCCCTCACAGGGTCTCAGTGTACCCACAGGTAGAGAGGGTCCAGACTGCTAATGACCTTACTAATCCCCCATCAAATCCCAGGATCCCTAAGGGTCTGGGCACCTGGAGACCTTTCCCAGGTCCAGGCCTCTATATACCCCTATATAATGAAATCATTACTTAACTACTGTAGCAATATCATAGCAAAACACCTACTATGTGTCAGGCCCTATTCTAGGTGCCGGGGACACAGCAGTGGACAAAAAGTCCCCTGCCCTTATGGAGCTAAGGTTCTAGTCAGCGGAGACTGGAAAACACCTGGCAAATAACTACATAACATAGTGACAAGCAGCTCTGTGCCTCTCCCACTGGGCGCCCCCTGCCCCAGCCCCTCGGAGCAGCATCCTCATCCCTCACATCTCCACTCACATCACCTCCTCACAGTCCCCGAGGCCGCTCAAGGCCCACTCACGTGTTGCACTTCCTGGGCAGGGCGTAGCCCTCCAGGCCGGGGCGCATGGCGATGTTGGTAAGGGTGTTGCGGCAGCTGCGGCACTGGATGGAGATGCGGGTGGCCTTGGCGCGGACCCCGGACGCGGAGATGATGATGCCAGGGATCTTCACCAGGTGTGACATCATGTCTGACTGTAACAGAGCCATGGGAGGATGGTGGGTTACAGGGAGCCAGGTACACCTGAGATTATGCATGCAAGCCTTTTTTTAATGCACACTGAAATATTTAGGGATAAAGTGCCATGCCTGTAACTTACTTTACAAAATACTTTGAGGGGGTGGGGGGATGAGAGAAAAAGCAAAGAAGGCAAAATGTTAACAGCCATTACATCTAGGTGAAGGTATAGATTCATTACACTATTCCCTACCTTTTTGTAATATTTTAGAAAAGCCAAAAATAATAAAAGATTTTTTCCCTCATCTTTTCCCCCCATTCCCACTAGTTTTCCCGGGACAGGCAGGCAGGCTAGAGGTTCATGCTGATGCCCTTCCCCCAAAGCCTGCAGGGAGGGGAGAAACACAGAGAGGAGGCCAGCCCCGCTCTAGTAACTGAGGCCAGAGCCCCAAGTGCCTGCCATGGCCCAGGGGTCACTGGAACTGCTGAAACCACCAGAGCATGTTTTCTGGAAGACAACCGACAAACCCTGGCACTCAGAGTTGGAAAGGACTGGGGCTGCCTTGGCCCGGCCTCTAAGGCATCCCTGACAAGTGATCTTCCGAGAGCGGGCTCCGTCCCTTGTTAGGAAACCCATCACCCAAAGCAGGCCATTTCCTGTGTTTTCCAGTGAGTCTGAGACTGGAAGGCTGACGCTGGGAGGAGCGGAGGCTGGCCTCTCTGATGAAACAGCTGCCCCGCAGAGCAAGTCTAACTCCACTTCCACTGAGGGGCCAAACGCATGAAACCCAGTTTGGTTCCATCAGGTCCTGGAGACCCTCCCTGCTGCTGGGAACAGAGATGAAGCCACACATTCCGTAGCCTCCAGGGTCCACACTGGCTTCTGGAGCGACCTGCCATCGTGCGAGCCAAGGAAGGCTTCACGGGGACCCCAACAGAGGTCACGGGGGACGGTGGACCCCACTGTGAGTTCAGCGAGCACAGGCACGCGCTTCCTTTCATCTTCTCACAACCACCTTGTGACAGAACCAACGCCATGACTTCTCCCTCGCTGCTCTCCTGGCTCCACTCCTGCCTATTCTGTAAATTCTCCTTCGCACAGCAGTCAGAGGGACCTTTTACAAGTGCAATCAGCCTGCTCTTCCACGTAACCCTCCACTGGTTTCCTACTGGGATTCAAAAGCCAAGCTCCTTCCTCCAGCGGAAAGGCCCGGCGTCCTGGCCTCTCCACCCCTCTCTTCCTTTCCTTTTCCCCCATCGTCACTCCCTGGGCTCTGGCTACACTGGCTCCTTCCTGTTCCCGGAAACAGCCCTTGCACCTGCTTCTCTGTGAGCCCGGAGTGCTCGTCCCTCGGGCTGCGTCCCTCGGGCTGTGGCATCGCTCAGACTCCCGCCCCCAGCACTTCCTCGAAGGCCTCCCTCAGCCACTGACATGCTGCCCGATTTCTTCTCTTCATGACTCACATCCCAGAACCTGCCACCATCTCCGTGCTCGTCTGCTTCTCTCTGTAAGCGCCATGGGACAGGCCCTGTCTGTCCACAGTGAGTCTAGCCCAGCACCCGGAGCGAGGCACACTCAGTACTTGCCGAGTTAAACAGATAAACGACTGGATGGCAGACAGGCTCTGCCCCTCTCCTGCTTCCTCATCCCTCTGCAGCCATGCTCGCAGGCTTTCAACATGGCCCTGCACATCGCATGCCCTCCTCACCTCTGCACTTTGCACTAGCGCACACCTCCCCCACCCACCCCATGCTCTCTCCCAACGGTCTGTGTGCTGCTCGTTCCCATCCTCAGATCTCACTCAGATGTCAGCTCCCCAAAGCCTTCTCCATCCTTTCCAGAGAGGCTCCCACTTGCTCGTCACCCTCATTTCCTCCGATCACCTAAAATTGTCATGGTGCTGTTTACTAGTTCCTTGGTCTCCCCGGGGCAGTAACAAACTCGGTGAGGACAGGGGCGTGTCCTTTAGTTCACTGTTGTTCCTCTAGGATCCAACGTAATGCTCTGCCCACAGGAGCAGCTCAGTAAACACTTGTCCAATGAGTTAAATTCGATTACACGGCTGGCACCCAGGTAGGTCAGCCTGAGGAAGCAGGAGAGGGGCAGAGCTGCTGCCACCCTCCACCCAACCTCTGAGCAAACCCACCTTCAGGCTGCGAATGCTGGACGGGCTGGCGTCCGACTTGAGCATGACCTGGATGTCCTGGAGCACCTCCTCACCACTGGGCCGGGGCCGGGTCACCTCATCGGCCACCTCCTTGGCAGCTTCCTCCAGCTGGAGGAGGAAGGGAACAGGCTGTCAGTGCCTGGCGCAGGGCAGCCCGGGGGGATGCAGGACAGGGTCCCACTCACCAGCTGCAAATGCTCGGTCGGCTGCTTGTACAAGAAGTCGGCCAGGTCCTCATCAAAGCTGGCCAGGTCCTCCATCTCCACCTCGATCCAGTACTCCCCCAGGTTGTAATGCCGCTTGAGTTCATCCCTGGAGTGGGCAGGTGGCAGTTGAAGGTGGGTAAGGGTGCAGAGAAGAGGACGGAACGCTGGCTGAGGTGCACTGCACCCTGAATGTGCCCTCACGGCCACCAGCACTGCTCCCCCACTTCTCTTCCCAGACACACATCGAATTCCAGGTGGTTTCCCGGCTTTACCCCACAGAGGCCCCCGCTGCCAGCAGAGGCATCCTCCACAGAGAGCTCCGTGGAAGCACGTTTCAACACTCAGACTGGCCTCTGCACGCAGGTCAGTTTGGGCAACTCTCACCGTAAACCAGTTCCTTCATTTCAAGACTCCCTGGAGCCTTTAACTAGCTCAGGAAACTAACAAGGTTCACTCCTCAGAACTTGGAGACTGAAGGCAGCACACAGGATACATACCGTGTGTGTGTCCCGTCAACCACCAGAAAGACCCTTCTTGCAGAGTATCCCCTGAGACTATTGTCCCAAAAAACACATTTGGGGACCACAGACCTTCACAGAGCCTGCCCGCAGCCTCATCTCAGGCCTCATCCCCTTCTGCCTTATGCCTGGAAGCCATAGGAAACAGCCAGCCTGGTCCACAGGGCCCTTGCCCTACCAGGCCACCCTGTACCTCAGCCCATGCAACTGCTGTGCAATGCTTCCCCCAACCCCACCCCATCAGTTCAGGGGTCACCTCTGGAAGCCTCGCCTAACTCTTGTTTACATTCCTTCTTTGGGGTGACTCTCACCTAGTACTTATTTGTTGATCTCTATCCCTCGCTCCCACTGACCTTGAGGGCGAGCAGCATGAATCTTTTCCTATCTGTGTCTCAATGTCTGGCACAGTGCCAGGAAGATAGATGGTCAACATCAGCTGGCACGTGAATAAATGGAGGCAGGAATGGCTATGCCCATTTTACAGATCAAGAAACTGAGGACCGGAGAGACTGTCACTTGGAAGTCACTCCGCCAGAGCCTGGACCTGCAAACTCCTGTTCTCTGCATCTGAAGGACCGACAATGACTTGCTATGTCGTCACAGGCGGTGCAAGGACCGGGAGCAGGGGCTGCCCAGCTCCTTCAGGGCTGCAGCCCAGCACCTGGAACAGAGCCTGGCATGCAGCAGGTGCACCGTCAATGAGGTGACATGACTGGAGTGAGTGAGTGGGTGAGTGAGTGAGTGAATGGATGAATGATGTAAATCATAACCCCCATCTTCACCTATTGCACATTGAGAGCTTGAGTTTCTGAGGTGTCTGACGTTCAGTGGAAGGGCAGTAAGAAGACGACATCAGAACAAGATCTGGAAAAAGGGCCACAGGCCCAGGGACTCTAGCTGGATCGCTGGTGGCCCACTCAACAGGTGACGCACTCCAACGTGAACTTCGGGTATGAAATATGCAAAACTGCACCCCACCGGGTGCGGGTCGGAGATGCACCGCTGGGACCAAGCGCCTTAGAACCGGACGGGCTCCTTCCCCTGCCGCCGGACCCCCCCCCCCCCCCCCCCGCAGCCGGACTGTCGGTGCCTCCAAAGGCTGTGCGCCCGCCGGTGAAGGTGCGGCGCCGCTCCCCCGCCCCAGCCGCACCTGTACTTGAAGGTGAAGCCGGTGCGGTCGGTGCCCACGCGGTACTGCCGCAGGAACTCCTTGAAGCGCCTCTGCAGCTGCGATTTGCGGGCCCTGCCCTCGTCGGCCGCGGGGTCGCCCCCGAAGCTGTCGCTGTAGAACACGCCGGGGTCGTCGAAGCCCGACATGCCTGCACCTGGCGCGGGGACAGGGCGCTGGAGCGGACGGCGGGCCGCGCGGCCTCCCCCCGCCCCGACGCAGGGGCCTCGGCTCGGAATTCGGGGCGGGGGGTCCCGGCTCCCACTCAGGGCGAGGGGAGGGGGAGAGGGAAGGGGAGGGGGAGGGGAGGGGGAGGGGGACGGACCCTGGTTTCCCCCCTCCCCCCCATCCCGACCCCGGTCCTCCGGGGAGAAACCAATGCCCACCCCCACTGCAGTCGCCTGCGGACCCCCAGTGGACCAGCTCCCGGGTCCCCACTCGCCAGCCCCACCCGCCTCACCTCTCCTCTCTGCACCCCACGAATTCCGAGAGACAAGCACCCCCCAAGCCCCGCCACAGAGTTTCGCGGGGAAAAACCAGACGCCGAGTTCGCACGCCGCGGCCGCTGCGTCCCCATTGGCTGGCCTGGGCCCCGCGGACACCGATTGGACCGCTCTGCGCCCTCTAGCCCCGCCCCCCAGGGCCGGTATTCCTAGACGATTGGCTTCCGGGCTCATGATGTCATGCTTCCGGGACCTTTTCCGGGCTCCATTTTGTCGACCGGCAATTTGGCGCGAAATTTCTGGCGAGCGGGGGCGGGAGGATGGGCGGGACGAGCGGGAGGGGCGCCAAGATGGCGGGGGGCGGGGCGCCGGAGGCTGTGCGGGGGGGGGGGGGGGACTTCCGGTGCTGTGCGCAAGCCTCTCTCCAAGTCTCTGCTGTCCTCGCCCGCGGGGCCAGGACTTGGCAGCTGGTGCCGAAGGATATCCCTTGCGTGCATGCTCGTCCCGGGACTGTGCCCGTGGGAGCTGTCACTCAACGGCACAGAGAAAAAACAAAATTAAAATAAACAAAAGTCTCCGAGCCCAGGAGGTCGCGGTTCGACTCCCGATGAGGGCACTCGCCCAGGTTGGGAGCTCGACCCCCAGGAGGGGGCGTGCAGGAGGCAGCCGATCCGTGATGCTCTCTCATCATTGATGTTTCTCTCTCCCTCTCCCTTCTGTTCTTAAATCAATAAAAACGTATTTTTAAAAAAGAAAGAAAGAAAGTGGCCCTTTTCAGAGCCATGGGGTGGGAGAGCCCATGAGAAGTACACACCTGCGGAGGGAGCCCGCTGCCCTGGGGCGGGGCCTGCACACCAGCCCGGTTCGCCCCGACCCGCTCCTCCACCGCGGTCATCGGACTGGCCGCCTGGTCCCCCCAACGCAAGCGGGTCACACTCGCGGGCGCATGCCGCCCACAATAAATATTTTTGCGGCCCAGCCAGAAACGAAACTTAGTAACTTAATTTTTACAATATCCTGTTATACATAATTATTAATAACGAACTACAACGTTCGCCAATGACTGATGACTATGATCGTGTTGCATTCATTCCCCCTACGTGCAGGTGCACATTTCTCCCCACTAACACCAGCGGCGAATATTTTAGCGGCCGATGGCCACGTCATTAGTCTTGCACTGACTTGTTTGGTGTGCGCAACAGGAAATATTTCGCTTTCGGAGAACAAGAAAAATAGGTTTACTTGCGTTACGCTTATTTGTTTGTGCAGTTATTCAGTGTCTGGTAAGTTAATGTTCAAGAAAAATATTAATTTTTATTAAAATTCTATTATTTTGTGTTAACGATGACTCATTTATTTCAGCCCTCTGTATTCAGCATGTCTCTATGGAAATAAACGTACGTTTCTATGAAAATTGAAGCTTTTTGTTTTTTGCGGCCCACATAAACGTACACCTTGTTTATTCGGCCCGTGTTTGCCTTTGAGTTTGACATGCTTGTCCTAACCGTTAGGGCCTAACGCACCTGGGACCAAAGTCATCCGATCTTGGGACTTGACATTTTCATAAACCCAGATGGTGTTTTGTTTTATTTTAAATGGAAGATTTTAAATTATTTGGACGTGCTTAACATTTGCGAAAATTCACGATCAGATTCCCAACCTAGCTTGAAAAATAGGGAGATTTGGCAAAAATGGACGCATGCTCCAGCAGCAACAAGGGCTGCATAATCTCCCCCGTGTTTCGTTTCCATCCCCCAACACGAACTGGGAAGCACTTTTTTCTTTGCCACCACGTTCACACAAACATATGCTTATGAGGAGTGTTTACAATGTGTACTTTTACAGTGTATAAAAAAAGATATCAAACCCTGTCTGGTTTGGCTCAGTGGATAGAGCGTTGGCCTGTGGATTGAAGGGTCCCGGGTTCGATTCCAGTCAGGGGCACATGCCTGGGTTGTGGGCTCCATCTCCAGTCGGGGGTGTGCAGGAGGCAGCCAATCAGTGATTCTCTCATCATTGATGTTTCTACCTCGCTCTCCCTCTCCCTTCCTCTCTGAAATCAATAAAAATATATTTAAAATATATATATAACAAACGAATTTGAAATGGGCTTTTCTCACTGACTCTTCATGGAAGCCCCTCTGAGTGGACAGAGATGGAACTCGTTCTAGTTGAGAGCTCCTGAATTTCCCACAGAGTGAACAGAATGCAGATTATTCAGCCATTTCCCCATTAGTACAATCCCAGGTGGTTTCTCTCCACCCTGCCACCCCCCTTCCCGTCTTTGTCACCACAAACAATGAATGCCCATGCCCTTCAAGGAAAACCGGAGGCTGGGTCTTGGGTGCCTACCATGTACACACACATCTCATAAACAAACAGCGGCTGCTGGGCCTGGTCGCCCTTGGGAGCTTGTCATACCGTAAACATGAGTCCAGACTCCAGCCCGGCCACCTTTCCAAAACCAGAGCCTCCATCCAGGGTGGGGCCCAGGGCTCCCGGGGGTGTGGGGAGGGTTCTGATACCACCATCCGTCCGCAGACTGGTGTTGGGACACCGCTGGGCCCTCCCACCAGCTGTGGGAGGGAGGTGTGTTATTATTTTGCCAGTAAACAAAAGGAGACTAAGTGATTTGTCCAAGGTTCCGCACTTAGTGACAAAGCAGGGGCAGGGACAAAGGACCTGCTAATTCCCAGTCCTTGCGTACTGGTTTTTCTTATTTATTGATTTATTTGCTTTTATTGATTTCAGAGAGGAAGGGAGAGGGAGTTAGAAACATCAGTGATGAGAGAATCATTGATCAGCTGCCTCCTGCATGCCCCCCCCGCCCCCCGCTCCCCTCTGCCCCCCCCACACACACACACACACACACAACCCAGGCATGTGCCCTTGACTGGAATCAAACCCTGGACCCTTCAGTCCACAGGCCGACACTCTATCCACTAGGGCTCACGTACTAGTTTCTAAGGGAGTGCCTTGTCCCCTGCGCTCCCCAAGACCCCTTCAGCAAAAGGCTTTCCCTCTCCCAGATGGGGGCGGGGGCTGCATTTGTAATATTCCAGTGGCTTTGGGGACTTTGGGAAAGGCTTGGGTTATGGATGGAGCTGGGCAGACAGGCGTAAACCCTTCCTAACCCTCAGAACATGGTAGCTCTCCTCAGATTTGCTGTGAGAATTCAATCAGATGACATAGGTGAGGTGACGGGCAGTACAAGGCTCACTTAGCAAGAACTCAAAACCCTGGTTGCAGGGGGGTAGGGGAGGCCAGGGGATTGTCAAGGGCAGGGGGGAAAAAAGGACACATATGTAATACCCTTTGTAATACTTCAAGCAATAAAACAATAAAATAAAAAACCCTGGTCGCCCTTGTTTCATTATGTACAGTGTTAGCATGTCACATGCATCCTACTTGCTTCTCGAGACAGGCAGGCGAGGCCTGTTTTCATGCTACAGGTAACAGAACTGAGCCCGCAGAGAGGTTCATGACTAACCTTAAAAGCAGAGCTATGAAGCAGAGCAGCAGGGACTTCAACCCAGGGTCTCGCCGGGTCCCTAAGATTCCCAGTACAGGACTCGGACCGTATCCCAGAACCCACTCGTGTCAGCCTAAGAGGGCGAGCCCATCCTCAGTCCAGGGAGCCTTGCATCAAGCAGGGTTCACCAGAGTTGCCCACCAACTGCTTGAAGCTCACCCACCAACACTCAGAACAGAAAACATCCAAACCAGCCCATACCACCCACACCGTCATCCCCGCTCCCCGCTTCAAGTCACAAGTGAGGGAAAGGCCCGTTCCCCAAGGGGCACAGAGCCAAGAACAACACTTCACGTGACTATCAGGCAATGCAGTTTATTATTCACAACGTTAGAGACCAAGGCCACAGTGCTGTTAAACACCTCCTCCAGCACCCAACCACCCCACCCCCAAACCCACCCCACCCTGCTATTATAACAGAACACAACAAAATGCCACAGGCAGGCTGAGCTGGGAACAAAAGCAGCTCCAACAAAAACAAGACCAACACAAGACACAACATCCTGGCACATTGCTATGAAAAGTGCCCACAGGGCAACGGTCATGGCAGGTCAACAAGCAGACCGTTGGGCGGTTGCTACTTCTGGCCACGTCTTCTGGGCTCTGCTGCAGGAACGGGGAGGGGGGGAGGGGGTGTCTGAGGGCCCGGCAGGATCCCTTGGTCCATTATGGAAGTTCAGGTCATCGGCTGGATGTGCTTTTGGTTGGGAAGACGGCGCCGACTCCTTCCTCCCTGCCAGAGAGGGGAGCATGGGGGTGCGGGAGGAGCGGACAGCTCCCCATGCCCACGGGATCTGCCCTCTCTAGAAAGAGGGCCCTCCGCTCTAGTCCATGGCCCAGGAGCCAACGCGCTGCATTCACATGGCGTAAAGCCCCATGGCAACCGTTGCCACCAGAAAGCTGAGTGTGAGGACCCATCGGATGAGTGGTGCCTGGGAGAAGACACTGGGCTTCCCTCTGGGGGTCTCCGTGGGCGTCAAGTCTGAAAGAGAAAAGGGGTTCATGTCAACAACAGGTGGACAGAGGTGGGGTGTTTGAGTTCACAGAAACACAGCGGAGGGGTGTCAGCAGTCTCCAATGCAGTCCCCCTCAATGCCAGGATTCTGCTAGAACACAAACCAGTGGCCCTCTAGCCACTGCTTGAATACCTCCAAAGACAGGGGGCTCACTACTCCTCCGAGCTGTCTATTATTGCCCTTTCAACCAGCTGACACTGTGAGACCATGCCCTCCAGGGGTACTCCAAGGGAGCACACTTTGAGAACTGGTGCCTTAAGGCAATGTCGCCTCATCCCACCAGGCGGCCAATCCTATAGGGACTGGCATGTTCCAACGCTTCCAGGCACAGGTCCAACAGAGAGGGCCACGTGGTCCTGGCGCACATGGGAAAGCCACAGGGCAGGTGGGTTAGGGTGGCACCAAGCACGCGGGGAGCTTCCCCTGAGCCTCCGAGGCACACGAGGGACTAACACTCAGCAAGACCCCACGGTTACAGTTACGTGTCTTCCTAGCGTCCCAGGGCAGGGGAACAGCTGGGAGTGGTCGCAGACTCCCCGCCCCCCATCAGGGGTCTCTGTTCAGGAATCACTACAGGGCCGCAAAGGAACCCAAATCAACCGAGGAAGGCTTTGCCCCTGACGTCGGAGGGTCCTCTGTGTGCAAGTCTCCACTTCAGGGCCAATGAACTAGAACTAACTCAGCTGCCCTTGGTTTCAGGGATGGGGAAACTGAGGTAGGGGGAGCTTACACGGCTTGCCCAGCGTCACACACCGAAGGCTGACCTCTTGCCCTTTGGCCTGCACCCCACTTTTTGTTTAAAACATTCAGAAGACGGAAGAGTCAAGAGATACCAGAGCCCAGGAGACGCCGCTGCCCGGAGGCCCTCACCTTGCGTCCCGCTGCCGGCCCGCCGGCGAAGGCCGGGCTGCGAGGGGCTCTGGTCCTCAGCTTTCCGGGGCAGCAGCTCCTGCAGCTCCTCAAACAGCTGGAAGACAGAGACGCGTGTCAGGGAGGGATGGCACTAGCCCAGCTGCCGGGGGATTGGGAATCTTGCTAAGAAATATTGAGGACAAAACCCCTAAGAAAAACATGGACTGTTCGTGTACCTTTCCTCCAGCTTAAGAGATAAGATGTCACAAGTGCATTTCACTGGCTTGACTGCCTGCTCTTCTCCAAATGCTCCCCAACACCCATCCTGGACCGAGGGTGCCCTGTCGCCATTCCGGGCCTTCGTGTCTATGCCGCCTGCTTTCCTCACGACTCTGTGAGTCCCCCTGCGAAAGCTTGTTTCACGGGGGTGTTCGCAACGAGGAAGCCGCAGCTCCTACAGGTGAAGTCCCTGGACCCAGGCTAACCACGGGATCAGGGGGCAAGAGCCAGCCCTCCGACGGGCTTTGGCTCAAAATCCCATCCTCCTCCAACCCCTCTCTCTCTGAGAGACATGGATTTCCTTGGAGGATCCACCGACCAGGTTTGGTTTGCTGTTTGGGGGACTGCAAGGAAGGAGCAGGGAGCCAGGAGACCTTGAGCTAGGAGTCCCGTCCCCAGAGCGCCTCCAGGTGGGGGAGAGCGACAGGACTGTACAACATCCAGGCTAGGAGGAACCTCACCCCCACCCGGGACACCCCCCACCTCAGTGTCCACAAACCCCTCCTGCCAGGCTTTCCTCAAAGCCCACCTTCCCCAGGACTTGAGGCACTTCCTGGCTGGGCGGACAGGCCCCAGGTCAGAGGCCACATCTGGGGCACCTATAACCTCTGCAGTGCCAACCTGGCAACACTCAACTTGAGTGTGTCAGTCCTACAACTGTGACGCCGATGCCCCCACGAGAACAGCAGCTAGCATCAGAGGGCTGCCTCTGCGCTGGCCCCGCGATGGCGACTTTACTGGTGTAAACTCATTTATCCCTCACAACTCTAAGAGGCAGGCACAATGACCCACTCATTTTACAGATGGGGAAACTGAGCTGGGGATTAAGGGACTTGCCTAAGTAAGTGGCAGAACGAGAACCCAGGCTTCCGAGTCTGGTAACTCTCTACCCTCCAAAATCGCGCCACCCCCGCCCGCAACCCCACCTCCGATATAACAGAGCAACAAACTGGAGTCAAGCCCTGGGCCGCCAGACCCTCACCTGAATGTTGAGCAGGAAGGCGGTCTTGGCCTCTTCGATGATCCTCCCCTTGACCTCAGGCGTCATCTCCAGAGAGTTCATGCGGGAGCGGTACAGCTGCTTGAACTTGGTGGCGCTGTCGATGTTGGGGAAGGTGAAGAAGGCCAGGCCCTCGCCGGAGCTGGGCAGGTCCAAGGCCTTCTGGGCAATCTTCTTGAGCACCTGGCCCCCCGACAGGTCGCCCAGGTAGCGGGTGTAGGCGTGGGCCACCAGCAGCTCGGGCTGCCTGCGCCCCACCTCTTGGAGTCGCTGCCCGTAGCGCCTGGTGGCCTGTGTGTAGGGGATGGTCTCCTGCCAGTCGGGCCCGTACCAGAAGGTCAAGTCCTGCTCCAGGGCCGCCCTGCGGTGCAGCTCTTCCGGGAAGTAGAGGGGGGCGTAGACCGGGTTCTCCTTGTTGCGCTCAATCTCCTCCTCCAGGGCCTTGTAGATGTGATACAGGGAGGCCATCACCAGCTGAAACCAGAGAGAGCAGGTCAGGACTCCCATCCCAACAGCAGCCCCCACTCCTCCCCAGGCTGGGCTCCCACCTCCTGCCTGCCCCTCCGACCTCCCCACACTGATCACACACAAGAAACTGATGACACACTTCCTGAGCCTAAAGCCTTTTTACCCCCCTGGGTAAACACATGGCCTCACTTAATCCTCACAAAAACTCAGGAGTTGCTATCCCCATTTTACAGAAAAGCAAACTAAGGCTCAGAGAGGGTATGAGATGTGGAGGTTGCACAGCCGGTAAGAAACGACAAGCCCAGATGCTGCTAGGAAGCCATGCTGGCTCTGAGCAAGGGGATGCCTGAATGAAAGCACGTACAAGGGACGCAGGTACCTCTACCTTTGACCTCTGGGTGGCCGGCTGCAGGGCCCCATTCTCCCTCCTGGAGGCTCACTCCGAACCCCACCACCTCTGGCTGCTGGGCTGGGGTGACACGCCCAGTGTACCTTGGCTGGGGAATTCCTGTTACACATAATACTCTAGCTGTGTGACCATGGGTGAGCCACTCTCCCTCTCTGGGAGATCTGAGGTCCGAGTGACTGCAAGTCAGGCCTTGGTCCCCACCCCCTGCAAAGGGAATAATCCTAAATGATGGAGCAGGACGACACAGGTAAAGCACTGGGCGCAGCCTGGCACGCAGGTGCAGCCTGGCACTCAGCACTGGAATTGGAGGCCGTGGCAATGCATGCCACCTCCTTCAGCACACCCTATGCGAGCACTGGGTCCTCTCGCGGACTTCGTGCCCACTTTGAACTAGTGGCTTAGCGGTAAGACTGAAATCTCCAAGGGGTAGGGGCGCTGCGGGTGGGGTATTCCAGCAGTCACTCCCTGCACCTGCTGCCCCAGCCCCTTAACAGCAACTGGGTGTAAGTCATCTTTTTGATGCGGAAGAGGGAACAAGAGCTAGAGCCAGCATTCACAGGATGGAGGCAAGGGCCCCAACCCACCCACAACTGCTTGTTAAATCCCCCTTCCTTCGCTGGGGCACCTCTGAGGCTGGGAGTGGGGGAAGGCCCAGGTTGCAAAAGGGAGGGGTGCCAGGAGTGGCGGGATGAAGCTCCCCCACCCTCTATGTTCAGCCTGAACAAGCCCTTCCTCGTGCTGATGCTTTAACACTAGGCACTTGTCTGGTTCTTTGTCAAGTGTGTCCTATTTGCATGAATTGCACAACTGTGCTGGGAATTAGCAAAGTCGGTGTCGGCCATAAAGGGAGAGCTTAAGAAAACCCAATTCACAGCTGAGGGACAAGTTTCTTAGGGAGGTGAAGGTGAGGTGTCCACAGTCTGTTAGGAAATGGTGGAGCCAGGGCTCGAACCTGTACTGCCCCTTGCCTTCCAGGAAGATTAGAATTAAGTCAGGACACAAGCTCTGAAATGAGACCTACCTTGGTTTGACTTTGGCCTTTCCTATGTACTTACTGGCCGTGTGACCGTCTATTAATTACTTAACCTCTCTGAGCCTTCCCTTCCTTATCTTCCTTTTCAGGGTTGAGGCACGAATTAGATACCAAGTGTGTAAAATGCCCAGCTTGGAAAAGGTGCTCAGTTGATGGCACTACTTGCCCCAGCCCCTCCACAATGCTATGTAGCAGGCTATGAATTTGCTGTGTGACCTTGCGGTAGTCACCTCCCCTCTCTGAGCCTCAATGTCATCATCTATAAAATGATCCTCTCAGACATTCCTATCTGGTCCCTCAGCATCCCTAGTCCCAGTCCCACTGAAACACCTGCCTGAGCCTTGGGCACACCCACACCTGTCATACCCTCCACCAGGACACATACCTTAAAGCCTTCTCGAGTCACCTGGCCCTTCTGAAAGTTCCTCATGAACTCGGCATTCTCTGCCTGGGTGTGCACCTCCTTGGTGGCCTCCTTCAGGGCCTCTGACAAATCCTGGGGCATGCTGCAGAGGGAGGGGAGGGAGGGTGAACAACGGGGTGGCTATGAGCAGGGTTCTACCAGAGGCTGAGCTCTGAGGGTGCCCCGCTTCTCCACAGAAATAAGCCCAGCCTCCCATCTATCTAATCCACAGGCCACATTCCCAGCTGCCTTAAGATGCAGGCCCATAGCCCTGGCAGGGTAGCTCAGGTGGTTAGAGGGTCATCCGGATACGCCCAAGGCTGTGGGTTTGATCCACACGGTCAGGGCACATACAAGAATCACCCAAGGAATGCCTCAGTAAGTGGAACAACAAATCAATGTTTCTCCCTTCCCCCTTCCTCTCGCTCTCAAATCAATCAATAAATTTTAAAAATGTAAAAAAAAAATAAAAAAAAAAAAGATGCAAGCCCATCAACACTCTTCAGTCAGTAAGAGACATTGTACTATGGTCCCCAAACCAAGGGGGAATCCTGGCAGTTATCCTAAGGAAAGGGAAGAGGAGGCAGCACAACCCCGGAAGCGGCAGCAGGGGGCAGGCTGAGCGCTGTACTCAGTGTCTGATTGCGCTGATGGGCTTTTAGAGCCGAGATTAAACTCATTTATTTTGTTGAGATTTCAGGTCCAAATCTCATTACCTACCCCCTGTAATATACTCATTATAAAATACTTCCTGTGTTAAAATGCCCGAGTAAAGCTGTGCTTTACTAAAAATAAAATAAAAAGTTTCTTTCTGGGAGCTTTTCTGTGGTGTGTCTGTACTTATTTCCCACTGAATGGCCATTTCTCCTTTCTCTCCCACCTGCACCCCTTCCAGGAAACAAACACCCCCGTTCCGCGCATGCAGATCAGATCCTTGGGAGAAGGGACGGAGCCAGAGGGACAGATGACCAAGGTTCCGATCCCAGCCGGACACCTGCTGGCGGAGCGACCCTGGGCTTGCTGCGTCCTCGGCTGTGAATGGGGACACCGTGGCCACAGCGGTGTCTGACAGCTGGTGGGAGGGGGGCTGGGCCCACACAGCCAAGCCCCGCAGCCCGAGGGGCCCGAGGTGACCAAGCAGAGACACCTCTGAGCACACGCGAAAGTGCAAATACTAACAACGAAGCTGGACGCCGTAGCAACACTCCCAGGGGTCACCCACGTCTCGCGCCAGGGCGCGGGCCTGTTAGTCACCTTCCAGCCTCCAACTCACTCCCGGGTACAGAGAGGACCGGCGCCCAGACCCTCCTCGCCCCCAACCCCGGGACCGACCGGCGGCTCAGCGCGTGGCTCCGGTCCCGTCCCGGTCCCCCTCCCAGTGCTTGCCTGTCGGGCTGCGGGCGCTCCATCTGGGCGGCTAGGCTCACTCGGTCCTGGTTCGGGATCGGCTCGGGACTGGCTCCGACGGCGCTGGCTCGGGACCGGCTCGGGACTGGCTCCGACGGCGCTGGCTCGGGACCGGCTCGGGACTGGCTCCGACGGCGCTGGCTCGGGACCGGCTCGGGACTGGCTCCGACGTCTGGAGGCGGCGGCAGAAGGCGAGCGACTGACTGTGCCGAGCCCGGCGGCGCGGTCCATTTATGCCCGGAGGCGGGGTCACGTGGCTTCCGCCCCACAGCTGATCCCGTTTCTGGCGCCGCAGAGCAACACCCTCGCTCGCCCGCCCTGCCCGCGCCCAGGCTGGCACGGGGGGGCGGGGGGGAGAGAGGGGGGACAGCGATCACATGAGCCTTGGCAAACAAAGCAAAGCTTTTAGAAAGAGAACGTAAAAACAAATAAAATGCTCATCTGGAAATCTGAGTAGTTGTGTGTGATTTTGCTCCTTCCAAACGCCATCCCCCCGACCCCCCAGGGATGGGGCTTGAGGCCCCCCAGGAGTCCGAGGGTTCCAGAGAGCTGGGAGGAAGCGCGTCTCAGAGGTGGAGGCTGCTGGGCAGCATGGCTCCCCAGTGACCAGGGATGCCTAGCCCTCAGTCCAGGCTGCTTCTCATCCCAACCGGCAGCCCCGGGCTCGGCTGGAACAGACGCCCCCCACCCCCACCCCCACCCCCACCCCAGGGCAGAGGAGGCCAGGGCAGCGCGGCTGGTTCCGTCCTCTGTCCCGCTGCGGAGCTCGCAGCCCTCCCCCCTGCTTATTCAGCTTCCTGACTTCCCCTTTCCGCTCCTCAAGCCCAGGAATGACCCAGACGGTCTTCTCCTGCGATCTGCCAAACAAGCCCCCCTCCCCCGCCCCCATTCCACATCCTAATCCCAGAACCTGCGAATGTGTTACTCTCCAGGGCAAAAGGGATTTTGCAGATGTGAGTAAATTAACGACCTTGTAATGCGAGATTATCCTGGATTATCCAAGTGAGCCCAATGCAATCACAGAGTCCTTGTAAGAGGGGGGCTGCAGGGTTACCCACACAGAAGGGGGTGTGACAAGAGAAGCGGGGGCCAGGGAGAGAGGTCACTAGGCACTAGCAGGGGTGGGCAAACTTTTTGACTCAGGGCCACCATGGGTTCTTAAACTGGACCGGAGGGCCGGAACAAAAGCATGGATGGAGTGTTTGTGTGAACTAATATAAATTCAAAGTAAACATCATTACATAAAAGCGTATGGTCTTTTTTTTTTTTTAGTTTTATTCATTTCAAACGGGCCAGGATCCGGCCCGCGGGCCATAGTTTGCCCAGGGCTGCTAGGAGATGCTCCCTGCTGGCTTTGAAGGTGGAGTTAGGGGCCACCAGCCCAGAAAGCAGGCAGCCTCAGAAGCCAGAAAACGGGGAGCAAGTGGATTCTCCTCAGAACTCCAGGAGGAATGCAGCCCAGCCAGCCTAGGACTCTGACCTCCAGAGAATCTATTACATTAACACTGAATAGGTTAACAGACGCTGCGGATGAATTCAAGGTTACAGGTTTTAGAACCGGGAGGGCATCGTGGACTTTCTGGGTGGGCCCAGGCTAATCACATGCCCTCCTGTGAGTACAGAACTTTCCCTGGCAGTGGCAGGCAGAGAGATGGCGAGTGTGAGAGGACTCAGTGTTTGCAGTGTTACATCGGAGTCAAGGCAGGGCAGGCCCCAAGGTGGGACCAAGGTGGCAGCAGCTGGAGGTCAGCGTGGCTGGAGCCGAGAGGAGAGGGCAGGTGGGAGATGAGAGCAGGGAGAGACCGGACCGAGCCCACAGGGCCTGCACCAGGGCAAGGGCCTTCTGTGAGTGAGGGAGACTGCAGGGCTAAGGGGAGTGATGGGATATCACCAGTTTTCCTGGCGTCCGTGGTGAGACGGGGCTGAAGAAAGCCCTGGGCAGGAGGCTACCGGCTGCAGTAATCCGGGGGGAGATTGATGGAGGCTTGGACAGGGTGGGCTGAGAAGTGACCTAGGATAGCCCTATGCCAAAGGCAGAGGTGGCAAGAATTTGTGAATAGGGAGGGGGATGTGAGAGAGAATTGCACTCCAGGACAACGCCAGAGTTTGGGGGTCAACCGGCTGGGAAGACAGACTTGCCAGTTTACTGCGATGGGGGGAGACTCAGCAGCTCAGTGTCAGACAAATAAATGCTGAGATGTTTGGACAGGGGCTTGGCAAACAAGGTGGTAAACAGGAGTCTTTTGTCCTTTTCTAGAAGTTTCAACTTCCTCCTGCCTGCCTGGAAAGCTGCCCTTTCACCCACCAGAGGGAAGCTGAGGAGGCAGCCAGTGACTCAGCAAAATCCGCCTGGCTCCGCGAGTGCCCCCTCCCAACCGTGACACAGCAGAAATGCAGCTGCACGTGGCGAATGAGGAAATCTCGACTCAGCACTCCCGGCACCGCCTGCAGCCTGGAAAAAAAGAGAAGCGGTTTGGGCTGCAGGGAGGGGCCCGGTTGTGGCTCCAGAGCTTCTAAAAGTGAAAAGCAGAGGCGAGACCCCAGCTAAGGGGGAGTCTCTTGTTTCAGCTGGACGGTGTCCCGGGAAAATGGAGAGACCCCCTCCTGAGCACCCCTGATAAATGAGGTCACACAGGCTTCCCTGAGCCCACACAGACCCCAGAGGACATGCCTCGGACCCAGCAGGCAGGGACCTGGTGGCCATGGGCAGCCTAGATGGAGTGACAAGCCCCATTAGAAAACACCCCCAGACTCCAGACACCGGAGCTGCCTGGGTTGTCAGCAGGGTTGAAACCCTACCACAGACGGGGAAATGTTTGCTACACGTGTGACAGACAGAAGGTGAGCATCCCTCATGCAAGAGCTCCCGAAAGAAGTAAGACAGTCGCCAGGAAAGGTTGACTAACATTTAATATTGGTGTCAACGGAGGAAACATTTGTTAACGAAAAAAAAACCATTGAAACCTGTAAAGAATTTTTGTGAGTTTATTTGAGCCAAACTGTCGACATATGCTGGGAAGCAGAACCTCAACGAATTGAGATAGTGCTCCGGAGAATGGCAGGGTTACATCCGTAGTTATACATTGCAATCAAAGGAGGGACGTAGGTGGGTTACATAAAATTCATTGGAGGAGGGATAAAGCGAAGCGGGGAAACCTCTGGGATTGGATAAAAAGTAAAATAATGAACACATACTTAGGTGGGTGCAGGATCAATTCACATGATAAATGAAGGAATCTGCTGCATCTGTCCTGGGCCCAGCACACCTGGCTGTGCCCCAGGAGTTCCATAAAAAGAGAAGTCACAAGTTACCCAGATATTCCAAGGATATGTTATCTTAGATGCAAAAAGACAGATAGGCTCAGTTACGGTAAAGTGGGCCTTGTCAGTGAAGATATAGGCCTAGGGCGTAACTGCCCACCATAACTGCTTTCAGTTTCAGTTTAATTTCAGACCATCCTTTGTGGTTATTTCAGGTCTCTGAGTCTGCTAGGCTGCCACGCAGGCCTTCCCTGAGCTTGTCAGGTCAGCGTGTGGCCCCTTTCGTCCACACATTCAAACCTGTGAAGAATTTTTTGAGTGCTCACTTCGGCAGCACATGTACTGAAATTGGAACGATACAGAGACAATTAGCATGGCCCCTGCACAAGGATGACACACAAATCTGTGAAGTGGTCCATTTAAAAAAATACATATATTTTTTTAAATTTATTTTTAGTTTATTTGAGCCAAACATGACAATTGCCAGGAAGCAGAATCTCAACGGATTGCTCCAGAGAATGGCAATCAAAGGAGGAGACATGGTGGGTTACGTGAAATCTATTGGTGATAGATTAGCAAAGTGTGTTGGGGGGGAACCTCGGGATTGGATAAAAAGTAAAGTGATAGACATACTTCTTTTACTTAGATGGATGCAGTATAGTTAACAGTCAACAACGAACTCAACAATGAGGGGGTTTATGGTCTAGCGAGCTGGGCTTTGAGGGGGTGTGGGAGTGGGAAATCACTTTGTTTTTGCAAAGGCCTATTAGACATGTCATCTTAGGCTTAGTTTAGGTGAAGATGAACCTTTGTTAGGGAAAAATCCTGCCTTAGGACATGACTACCCACCCTAAACTGCTTTCAGTTAGGAGAAAAGCTTTCATTTCAGACCATCCTCTGTGGTTACTTTAGGTTTCTAGTTTGCAAGGTGGCCAGGCACACGTCTCTGAGCTAGTCAGAGGCCCCTTTCCGTCCACACTGGGTGCTCATCGTGAGCACCCTGGGAGGGCTGGGAGCCGGAAAAGGGCAGGAGAAGCCCAGCTGGCTGACGGAACACCTTTCCATCCATTCTTTATCTCCTTCACTCCTCCTCTTGTCCCCAACTTCCCCTGCCGGGAGCCGGTCCATGCTTGCTGTTTCAAGGGACCAGGCATATATGGCATACTTTTCTTAATATGTTTGCTCACCTTCTTGGTGCTGTGTTTTAACCAAGGTCACCTCTCCGAGAAAGGTTGTTTCCCCAGGTAGGGATTTTTCCCTGAAGTTAGGGAGGGGATGAAACTCCTTAACTAAGTGCCAGGCGGGTAGTTAATCAATTTAACTACAAACAATCATGCTTAAGCTGCATAATCTTTACTCCCTGGAATGGAGATAAGAAACGCCCTAACCTTTGTAATAGAAATTGACAGGATTAGAATCAACTGGTATAAATACAGATGCAACAAGACAACAACAGAATTCAGAACTCAGAACTTAGAACACAGGGCTTGGAAGACAGGACCAAGAGAGACAGAGCCTAGGCACAGAACCTACACAGAACGTTCTCTAGAGACAGAAGATGGACCCCAGCATCTGAACCTGACTACAGAAATTGGCAAGAGAACCTGACTAGAACCTGGTGACTGAACCTGACTGGAGTACCTGGACAGAACCTCTCTGGAGAGCCTAAGCAGAACCTCTCTGGAGATCGAGACCAGAACTTGGCTGGAGATCCTGGCTAGGCTGCTGATCAACTGAACGCTGTCGCCGTGTCATTCCTTCTTCGCCGACTCCATCTACGCCTTTGGGAACCCCTGGACCTGCTGGGGTTGGACCCCGGCATTCCCCGATAAGACAACTGAGGTGACTGCACCGCTGCTCTGGTCCACAGCCTTTTGTAGCTCCAAAGCCGGAAAACCACTGGGTCCGGGCTGCCTGTTGCTGTTATGCCCAGATTTCAAGATCCCCAAGAAAACCACACCAGGGAGCCAGTCCGATGCAAAAGCAGAGGGTCCTGTATTGAGCTAGCTAACTCGACCCTGCCTTCCGGCCGACGCAGCGGAAGCACCGGAAGCAGAATGACCCCACCGTGGGAAAAGCAGGGTTTTAATAGGGGGTGGAGTGAGGGGAGGGGAGCTGACTGTGGGCCCTGCCGATTGGCCAGGCGCCAGTCGGATCTCCATGGCGCGCACGTCCCTTGATTGTCATTGGCCAGTTTAAAGAAATCCCGGGCGCAGCCAGCAGGGGCCTGGGCTTCCGGGAAGAAGGTACTCTCCCGAGCACATGGCAGCTGCCCCAACATGGAGGGTACGGGGTAAGATGGAGGGCATAGCCCTCGCCCTTTCATTGCTACTTGAGCCAATTAAAGAGAGACAGGGTTGAATCATATATGTGAGTGTTTATTCCAATAATTCCAGCAGTGTGGGGGAGAGCAGCAGGTCATCCACAGAAGTCTGTTCTGCACCCCCATAAACCAGTGGTGGGGGGGTGAGGGCGGAGGGAGGTAGGGGAACTGGGCGGAGGGGAGCTATGGGGGGAAAAAGAGGAACAACTGTAATAATCTGAACAATAAAGATTTAATTAAAATAAAACTTCTGTTCTTCAAAAGACAATGTTATGAAAAGATGTTCAACTTCATAGGTCATCAGGAAAATGCAAATTAAAGCCACAATGAGATACCACTACTTTTTTTTTTTTTTCTACACACCTATTTAAATGGCTAAAATTTAAAAGACTGTTGCCCTGGCTGGGTAGCTTAGTTGGTTATGTTAGGGGCAGAAATAGAATATTGGGGACTAGTTATGGTTATAAGAAGTATTAATCATGGCTCTGTTAATCTTGATTGTTTTGTTCTGATTAAAGAAAGCACATTCTAACCTGGCTGGGATTGTATGTCCCCAGGACCTGGGAGTCAACTTTGGAATGTAGTCCATTTTATTGGACAGATTAACAATCTTGTCCAAACATTGGAGGCCCACCCACATTGCCTGTAACCTGTAACCATTCTTATTCCTTTTGTCCACTTCCCAGGTAATCATTGTCCTACCCAATATAAACAGCTGGTTTTGGGGGCGGGGTGCAGAGCAGATTTCCGGATGACCTGCTGCTCTCCCACACTGCCCCCATTATTGGAATAAATGCTCATATATGATTCACCCCTGTTTCTGCTTAATTGACTCAAATAGTGACAGGCATTGGTTGTCCAGTTTCAGTTAGAGCTGTGGTTCTCAACCTTGGCTGCACATTAGAATCACCGGGGGGAAGGGGGGGTTCCCTCAGCCCGGCCTGTGCCCTCTCACAGCCTGGGACCCCTCGGGAGATAACGACCTGCTGGCTTAGGCTGCTCCCGGGTGGCAGAGGGCAGGCCCAATCCCTAGGTGCAGCCCCTGGTCGGGCTCAGAGCAGGGCCGATTGGGGAGTTGGGGCGTCGCCCCTCTCATGCACAGAGCAGGGCGGATCCGGAGGTTGCCATGCCACCCTCAGTCATGCTCAGGGAGGGCTGATTGGGGGGTTGGGGCACCGTCCCTGTCACACTCAAGGCAGGGTCGATGGGGAGGTTGTGGCGCCACCCCTGTCATGCCTAGAGCAGGGCCAATCAGGGGGATTGGGGCTCCGTACCCTGTCATGCACAGAGCAGGGTCAATCAGGGGGTTGGGGAGCCCCCCCCCCCCGTCTCACACAGAGCAGGGCCGATCAGGGGGTTGGGGTGCCACACCCTGTCACACTCAGGGCAGGGCCGATGGGGAGGTTATGACTCTACCCTGTCACACACAGAGCAGGGCCCGTGGGGGGCGGTTGGGGCGCCACCCTCTATCACCCACAGAGCAGGGCCGATCAGGGGGTTGGGGCGCCGCCACTGTCACACTCAGGGCAGGGCCGATGGGGAGGTTATGGCTCTACCCCATCACACACAGAGCAGGGCCTGTGGCGGGGGGGTGGGGGTGGGGGGGGTGGGGGTGCCGCAGCCTGTCACACACAGAGCCACAGGGCGATCAGGGGGTTGGGGAGCTCCCCCCTATCAGGCACACAGTAGGGCCGATCCGGGGGTTGGGGCGCCTTCCCCTGTCATGAACAGAGCAGGGCCGATTGGGAGGTTGTGGCCCCGCCCCCTGTCACACACAGAGCCGCAGGGCGATCAGGGGGTTCGGGCGCTGCCCCCTGTCATGCTGATCCCGGTGCCAGGAGGCATATTACACTTTTACTATATAGGATAGAGGCCTGGTGCACAGGTGGGGGCCAGCTGGTTTGCCCTGAAGGGTGTCCTGGATCAGGGTGGGGGTCCCCACTGGGGTGCCTGGCCAGCCTGGGTGAGGGGATGATGGCTGTTTGCAGCTGGTCACACACCCTTCAGGGTGGGGATCCCCACTGGGGTGCCTGGCCAGTCTGGGTAAGGGGCTGAGGGCTGTTTTCAGGCTGGCGGGTGACTGAAGCTCCCAACCTCTCCTTTTTTCTTTTTTTTTAAAATTCTGGGCCAGCTTTAGCTCTGAGGCTCCAGCTCTTAGGCCTCCGCTGCTGAAAGCAGGTTTCTGGCCTTTGTTTACCTTCTGTATTTGAAACAATGTTGCGATCCTGCTGGCTGAAGCCGGGCAACTAAAGCAGGTTTCTGGGGTTTTGTTTAGCTTCTATATTTGTAACATAGTTGCTTAGAGTTCAGCTCAGAAGCCGGCAGCGGCAGGCGGGGAACGTTGGAGTCCTCCGTCACTGAAGCAAGCAAGCCTCATGTTAGCTTCCAGCTGCCTGGCTGCCGGCCACCATCTTGGCTGGAAGTTAATTTGCATAAAATGATGCTGTAGGGAGTCAAAATATGCCACCCCAATAAATATGCTGCAGACAATTGAGAAACAGCAAATGCCAAAATGGCTCTCTGCCTTTGCCCTTGTTTGCCTAGAAGCAGGCTTCGGTTCTTAATCACCTGAGATAACTCTAGGTTCTTATCAGCCCAGAGGAATCCACATAACAAACCTTCCCAGGTTAACCCTTACTTCCCAGTCCTTTCCCCACACATTTCCCCTGCCACAGCCTGAGGTCTTTTCTTTGTCTTGTCACTTCCCTACAAAAGTATTGTTCTTTGTTAAGATGCTATATAAGCCCAGTTTTAACCATGCTTTTTAGCTACTCATCTCTGAATTTCTTGAGTGTCTGCTCCCAGTGTTCATAAACTGTTTGTTTCTCTTGTTAATTTGTCTTGTCAGTTTGATTTCTAGGGCCCTAGCTGGAGAACTAGGAGAGTAGAGGAAAAAGTTTTGTTTGTTTTTTTCTTCTTTACAGTACAACCACTTAGGAAAACGGGTAATTTCTTCTTTTTATTCTTTCTCTTTCTTTTTCTTTTCTGTTTGGTAATTTCTTACGAGGCAAACATACGCCTGTCATATAACCCAGCCATTCCACTCATAGGTATTTATTTACCTACTTGTGGCCCAGTGCATGGATTTGTGCACATTGAAAGGAAATTAATTAGAAGAAATATTTTAATATCACTATTCGCTCTTTCTCTGTAACAGAAGTGTCAACCAAATTCAGATCGAAACACACGCATGCAATTGGTGCCAGCAAGAGTTTTATATGTATCGTGCATGCGTGAGTCAACATTTATTTTTAAATTACCAGTGTGCGTCATATGTATGGGCTGGCTGGCCGGCCGGTTGGATGGTCAGATGGATGGACAGTCACTCACTTAGCCTTTTATATATATAGACTAGAGGCCTGGTGCACGAAATTCGTGCACAGATAGGGTCCCTAGGCCTGGCCGGAGATCATGGCTGATCTGTGGGGCAACTGGCAGGATGGTCAGGGGGCCTCTGCTGGCACCCGCCTTGGCTGGCCTGGAGCCTGCAGGCTGGGGGCAGCTCCTGCGTTGAATGTCTGCCCCCTGGTGGTCAGTGCACATCATAGCGATGGTCGTTCTGCTGGTTGTTCTGCCGTTCGGTCGATTTGCATATTAGGGTTTTATTATATAGGATGAGGATGAAAACATGTATCCACACAAAGACTTGTACATGAATGGTCACAATGGCTTGATTTGTAATAGTCCCAAACTGGAAACAACCCACATGGCTGTCAGCAGGGGAACCGGTTAGCATATTGTGGTATGACATACACTGGATACTCCGCAATCAAAAGGAATAAACAGCACAGCCGGTGTGGCTCAGTGGTTGAGCGTGGACCAGGAAGTCATGGTTCAATTCCCTGTCAGGGAACACGTGGGTTGTGGACTCGGTCCCCAGAGGAGGGCATGCAGGAGGCAACCAATCTATGATTCTCTCTCATCATTGATGCTTCTATCTCTCTCTCCCTTTCCTTTCCGCTCTGAAATCAATAAAAATATATTTTTTAAGAAGCCAGACCCCCCCAAAAAAGAAGCTTACTGTATATTTACATAAATATAAAATTACATATAAAATATATATAAAATTATATAAAATTCTAGAAAATCTAATCAGACCTGGAAGGGGGCACGGACAGGGGTTTACAAAGGACTGTGAGGAAACTTTTGGGAGTGGTGAATAAGTTCCTTATCCTGATTGTGGAGATGGTTTCGCAGGTTGTACTTGTTAAAGCTAATCAAGTTATACACTTGAAATATGTGAAGTTTTGTATGTCAATTACATTTATTAAAAAGATAATTTTTAAAAATTTATTTTTCCATTAATTGACCCTAGAGAAAGAGAAACATCCATCTGCTGTTCCACTCCTCCACGCATTCACTGGTTGACTCCTGCATGCTCCCTGACCAGGGATCGAACCCGCAACCTCGGTGTACCTGAACGATGCTCCAACCAACCGAGCTACCGGGCCAGAGCAACTATATGTCAATCAAACTGTGGGACAGACTCAGCCTAGACTTTCCTGATGTTTTCCCTTCACATGATGGGGCCTCCCCTGAGCTCCCTGTGCCCCAGGGGCTCCCACCCAGGGAAGGTGAGCTCCATGAGAGCAGCCAGGACCGTGTGGAGTTTACCTCCCTATCCCAGAGCCTGGCACAAGGCAGCCAATCCCTACATTTTTCATGAATGAGGCTTAGCAGAGTTAAATTCCCTGCCTATGGTCACACTGCTCACCTGGGACTCAAGGTCAGGTACACCTGTCTCTAAAACACACTCAAGTTCAAAAACAACCAGCTGTCCAGAGACTCTGAGCTTGAGGCCGTTGGGGGGCGGTGTAGAAAAAAGCAACATCTTTCTCCAACATTGCCCAGCCTCCACGAGCACAGCCCAGTGACGGCCTGGCCAATATGGAGCCTGACTTGTGGCCCCAAGACCTGGTCCAACCTGACCAAGGCACTTCCAGGTAGTGCAGACTGTTTAAAGCAATGAGCTCTTAGCAAGAGAACTGCAGTCAAAGCTGGTATCCATGACTTACATGTGTGCACTTTAACCCCTCCCACCTTTTATTTTCTCATCTGACAAAATCAGCTCAAGGGGATGTGGTGAGAATTAAGTCGGTTTAATATCTGTAAGAAGCTCAGGACGGGGCTGGGATGGGAGGCGCTGGCACAGAGGAACTCAGGTTTGGTCAGAGAGCCGCATCCAGTTCCTCTTTCAGGATTCTGCCAGAGTCTTTTCCTATCTAGAAATTTCTGGATGGTTCTGAGTAGGGTGGGGTCACTAACATCTGACAAACCTTACTCTCATTTGGGAGTTTTGAATCTCAGATACCCGATCTTTACTTTTCCTTTTCTCTCTAAAAGTAACTACTTTGAAATGATTTCAAATGTCCAGGGAAGCTGCAAGAATAACAAGTACAGCCCTAGCTGGTTTGGCTCAGTGGATAGAGCGTTGGCCTGCGGACAGAGGGGTCCCAGGTTCGATTCCGGTCAAGCGGCACATACTGGGGGTTGTGGGCTTGATCCCCGGTGGGGAGCATGCAGGAGGCAGCCAATAGGTGATTCTCTCTCATCATTGATGTTTCTATCTCTCTCTCCCTATCCCTTCCTCTCGGAAGTCAATAAAAATATATTTTTTTTAAAAAGAATAAAAAGTACAGAGGATTCCTGTATATTGTCACCTAGATTCACCAGTATTTTGTCATATTGTTTTATCACTCATTCTCTCTCTCTCCATCACATACATACATTATATATATTATACATATTCTTTCTGGCTCACTTGATAGTAAGTTGCTGACATCATGTCCCTTTACCCCCAAATTCATCACCGGGATAGTCTGTTGTAACCGCAGCACAATCATAGACACCGGGAAATTTGACTTCCTTACGCATTCATTACTAAAGCCTACACCTCCGATTCGCCTATGGCCCTGGGGGTTCCAACCCAGATGGTGCCTTGCATTTCCTTGTCCTGCTTCTTTGCTCTGGGCAGCCAGCGGTTCAGGATCTTGTTTTGGAAAAGTTCGGGCCGGCTGTTTGGCCGTTGTCCCTCTAATTGGGACCTCAGTGTCCACCCGACCCTGCTCTACGATTTGATGAAGCCCCCTGGCCTGTGAGAGGCTGCTGAGAAATATTCGTTTCCTAAATCGGGGACAAGGAGGACGACAGGCTGAGGACCTGTGGGAGGAGCGGGGAGGGAGGCTTGGCTTTGCCAGGACTCTGCGGTCAGCCAGTCCGTACGTGCCGGGCCCCAGGGAGTCGCTGCCTCTGCTCCACCGGATGCCAGGACTTTGGCCCAAGGGATTAAACCGGGGCAGCTGGGAGCGTGACTCAGCGAAAACAGACCTCGGGACCGTGACTCAGCAAAAAGCCGCCGGTGTCCTTGACTCAGCAAGAAAGGCGCAGCCTCGCGCTGGCTGGGGAAAGGATTACTCAGCAGGATCGGGCGCCCCGAGCGGTCCCTGGATGGGAACCCTGCGCGCCTCTTTTTACCCCAAACCCTGCCTCGTCTCCTCTCACCGCGCAGGGCTGTTGGGCGGCTTAGAGCCCGGCAGTGGCAGACACTCACCCGGGACCTTAACAAATGCCCCTCAGTCTCCCCGGCAGGGTGTTGGCAGGACTGAGTGCCGGGACGATGTCCTTCTGCCCAGCTCAAGGCGCACTTGGCGTCTCTCTGGGGCCCGTGTCCCCATCTTAAAACTGAGGCAAGCTCCTTTCACTTAACGACATCCCATGGGGTCTATTGGCTTCCTTGACTTTTATTTATTTATATATATTTTTAAATATATTTTATTGATTTTTTACAGAGAGGAAGGGAGAGAGATAGAGAGCCAGAAACATCGATGAGAGAGAAGCATGATCAGCTGCCTCCTGCACATCTCCCACTGGGGATGTGCCCGCAACCCAGGTACACGCCCTGACCGGAATCGAACCCGGGACCCCTCGGTCCGCAGGCTGACGCTCTATCCGCTGAGCCAAACCGGTTTTGGCGGCTTCCTTGACTTTTAAACAAACAAAATTGTTAAATAATCCTTTTTTGATTTCAGAGAGGAAGCGATAGAAACATCAATGAGAGAGAATCACTGGTCGGTTGCCTCCTGCACGCCCCCTACTGGGGATCAAGCCTGAAACCCAGGCATGTGCCCTTGATGGGAATCGAACCCGGGACCCTTCAGTTCACAGGCTGACAGTCCACTGAGCAACTGGCTAGGGCTGACTGCTATTATAATGTCTGTTTTATACCTTTTCCTCCCTTTTGCTTAACATGACTGTTTTCAAATTCGTACAAGACCCTTTCACGTAAGCACTATTTCGAAGGCTGCACAAAAATCCATCCAGTGGACATATTCATTCAACACCTTAGTATCCTAAGGGCCCAGCCCCTGCTGTTAAAGGGTTGCTTCCTACTTGTTTTTCCTATTGAGAGAGAAAGATAAGAAGGCATATTTAAAACAGACAAACAAACAAAAAACAATCCCAGTGGCTTTCACACACTAGGGGAGGGGCATAACTCATGTCAGAGAATTGTCTGTTTTATTTTTGAATATACTTACCTGCCTTCCCCTCCCTGCCGAGGCCTGGATGGAAAGGTGAGGCAAAGGGGGGAACAATGGGAGGGGGAGGGCCGGGGAGGCCGGGGTCTTCAGCAGGTCAGGGAAGCAGGTCATAGGGGGCACGGGTGCGTGATAAGAATAGGACCACAGTACATCTACACGATGGAATACTATGCTGCTGTAAAAAGGAAGGAACTCTTACCATTTGCAACGTCATGGATGGAACTGGAGAGCATTATGCTAAGTGAAATAAGCCAGTCAATAAAGGAAAAATACCACATGATCTCACTCATTCGTGGACAATAGAGACCATTATAAACTTTTGAACAATAATAGATACAGAGGCAGAGCTGCCTCAAACAGATTGTCGAGCTGCAGCGGGAAGGCCGGGGAGGGTTGGGGGGCAGGAGGTAGGGGGGTAAGAGATCAACTAAAGGACTTGTATGCGCGCATATAAGCATAACCAATGGACATAAGACACTGGGTGATAGGGGGGGCTAGGGGACTGTCTAGGGCGGGGGGATAAAATGGACACATATGTAATACCCTTTGTAATACTTTAAGCAATAAAAAAAAAAAAAGAATAGGACCACAGTGGTTTAATGGTTATTCACCTTGCTGACTGTGGGTAAGAGGTTTCCTTACAGACCCTGGGAACCTGGGGGATGTGTCGCAACAAGGAAAACAGGGCTATAAAAAGAAACGCATTTTAAAAGCAGAGGAGGACAGGACATGCTTTGACTGGGTTGCTGTGCCTGGACCCTGACCCCGTTCCGTTCCGTCCCGGGAGCTGGCCTCAGGAATGTTGACGGTTCTGCAGCCCCAGGACCGGGCGGGGCTGAGTGTTCCAACATCATGGAAGATTAGCCGCCTTGTTATCTGGCTTCGAGCACCTGAAAGCCAGACTGCGGGCCCTCCCTCCTCTTTCCCCGGCTACTGGCCAGCTCGCAGCCGCACGCAGCTTTCTCCCTCGCCTATAAGCCGCTCTGGCCCAGTGGGCGAGAGCAGGATTTCCAGGGCGACCTGCTGCTCCCCCATGCAGCTGGCGTTATGGTGACAAATGCTCATATATGATTCAACCCCATCTGTCTCTGCTTAGTTTGACTCCAGTAGTGCCAGGCAGCCCCGGACCTGTTTAGTGTCCGGTATCACAGGTAAGTAAGCTGGTTTCTCGGGGATGCAAAGGAGGCTTTGTGCCCAGAAATGTTTTAATTAAATTTCTCTCAAAATCAGAAGGGGAAAAAAAAAAAGAATGCAATAATAATAAATATAGAATAATGAAGCCAGCCTGGCTTTATCTATATTCATCTTTATACTACTGCAGTCTTCAACTGTCATTTTATTTTATAATATATTTTTATTTATTTCAGAGAGGAGGGAGAGGGAGAGAGCGATAGAAACATCAATGATGAGAATCACTGCCTCTTTCACGTCCCCCACTGGGGATTGAGCCCGAAACCCGGGCATGTGCTCTGACCAGGAATCGAACCGTGACCTCCTGGTTCATAGGTCGATGCTCAACCACTGAGCCACACCAGCTGAGCAAATAAAAATATATTTGCTTTATCACTCATTCTCTCTGTCCAGTACATGCACACATACATTATATATATATATTTCTGGCTCATTATATATTTTTAAAAAGTGTTTTATGCTTTTTTTGATAATGGGTTTAACTAGAACTCCAAGAGCAGAATTCCTGGGTCAACTGTAGATATATGTTTAAGTTTTCTGGAGTGTTTTACTTGATTATAGGTAAAAGTAAATTATTGCCCTAACTGGTTTGGCTCAGTGGATAGAGCGTCGGCCTGCGGACTCAAGGGTCCCAGGTTCGATTCCGGTCAAGGGCATGTACCTTGGTTGCGGGCACATCCCCAGTAGGGAGTGTGCAGGAGGCAGCTGATTGATGTTTCTCTCTCATGGATGTTTCTAACTCTCTATCCCTCTCCCTCCTCTCTGTAAAAAATCAATAAAATATATATATATATATTTTAAAAGTAAATTATTAATTTTTATAACTTTACTCCCTACATTTCTATGGAAAATGTAACTTTTATCATCGGGGCTGGGGGTGGGGCAAGTCTGAGTGACAGCAGGAGGAAGGATCACATCAGTGCTCTGATTGGCTGGGAGTGGAGGCCTGAGGGCTCCCCCATGCCGCATCCAGGAGGGAGGAGCCTTGTCACAGGTTGTGTGGCATGACTTTGACCTGAGCAGCTGGCTAGGCAGCTGCTGTGTGTGTCACGGGTGCTGGGTGGAGTGATGCTGGGGGAGCAGGCCTGTGCCAGGAGGATGTGGGTGGGGTCGAAGGGGGAGGGACAGCTCTCCCTCGGATCTCTCCCTCCTACCAGGAGCCCAGCCTCGGCTCCGCGAGAAGGAACAGGTGGACTGAAATGGCATCTTTGTGCCCCTGCAGAGTTTGGGGTGAAGCTCAAGGTAGCCTTAGGTCTGTTATGGGCAGAAATGTGGTCCCCCAAATTCATCTCTCAAGGCCCTAACCCCCAATACCTCAGAATGTGACTGTGTTTAAAAAAATATATTTTTATTGATTTCAGAGAGGAAGGAAGTGGGAGAGAGAGATAGAAACATCATTGATGAGAGAGAATCATTAATTGGCTGCCTCCTGCACGCCCCACACGGGGGATCGAACCGTGACCTCCTGGTTCATAGGTGGACGGTCAACCACGGAGCCACACAGGCCGGGCAGCATGTGACTGTGTTTGGAGATGGGGTGAAGATGAGGCGAGGAAGTTAAAATGGGGCCCGGAGGGTGGGCCCTAACCCTAAGCCACTGTGTCCTTCCAGGCGGAGGCATGACCCACAGAGCATGACCCACAGGGAAAGGCCTGGAGGGCGCACTGACTGCCTGCAACCTCGGCGAGAGGCCCCGGGAGAGGCCAAACCCGCTGACGCGTGGACTTTCAACCTGTAGGTCTGTGAGGGAAGAAGTGTCTACTGTTTCAGCCACCCAGTCTGTGGTGCTTGGCTAGACTCTAAAACCGGACGGGGCTCTGAATTAGCAGGCTCATCAACCACCCTTTCCTGTCCGCTCTCTCCTTCTCCCTTTTCACTGAGAAAAAACGCCAGGCCTCCCAAGAAGCCGAAATGAATAGCGCCATGAACAGACGCCACCCTGTCCTCAGACCACGCACTGCACTGCGGGGGACGTGTTGCTTCTGTTTCTTCCGGAACCACTTGAGAGTACGTCACAGGCATCACGACACTTCACCCATCAGAGCGAGGACACAGTCCACATTGGCATTATGATGCCAAAGGGAGTGATTGCTGATTCTGCAATGTCCCTTAATATCAGCCCACATGCAACTTTCTCCCATGGTTCCCCAAAACGGTTCTTTAGGGCTCCCCCCCCCCCGGCCCAATTCAGTCAAGGTTGTCTTGTCAGTGTCCTTCGTGACATAGACTCGAAGAATTGTTTTGAAGAGACAGGTTGGTTACGTTGAAAATGTCCCATGTTCTAGATTTGTGTCACCTGGCTGGTGGGTGGCAGAGTTCAGATGCATTTCAGAACCAGATTTTTAATTTGCTTTGATCAGGCCTGTGACTGATTATGTAGGACAGGAAAAGTGCCTTTGTGTCAAACAGGAAGTGGCCACTGAGCAAGGGGAAACAGGATCTATTAATACACATGACACTATTCTTCCTTGTATTAAAAAATGTATATATATACATATTTATTCATTTCAGAGAGGAAGGAAGAGGGAGGGAGGGTTTGAAACATCCTATATAATACAAGCCTAATATGCTAAGTGTCTGGTCGTCCAGTTGTCCGTTCAGCCAATCAAAGCATAATATGCTAATGATATGCTAAGGTTGCTCAACTGCTCACTATGATGAGCACTGACCACCAGGGGGCAGACACTCTGACCGGTAGGTTAGCTTGCTGCTGGGGTCCAGCGGATCAGGACTGAGCAAGACAGGCCGGACACACCCTGGAGCCCTCCCTCAGTCTCTCCCTGGCTGGCCAACCTCCCGTGTCCCTCCCTGATCATGCATTAGTGGGGTCCCTTGGCCTGGCCTGTGCCCTCTTGCAATTCGGGACCACTTGGGGGATGTTGGAGAGCCAGTTTTGGCCTGATCCTGCAGGCCAGGCCGAGGGACCCTACTGGTGCACGAATCACTGGTGCACAAATTCGTACACAAGTCTTCTAGTCAATGATGAGAGAGAATAATCAATCAGCTACCTGATCAGCCGCCTCCTGCATGCCCCCATACTGGGGATTGAGCTTGCAACCTGGGCATGTGCCCTGACAGGGAATTGAACCGTGACCTGCTGGTTCATAGGTCGATACTCGACCACTGAGCCACGCCGGCTGGGCTGTTTTTCCTTCTAAATCCTGGTGGCTAAGCACATCCCTAGGACCTGGCTTTGAATCCAGTAGGAATAAGTCCTGTGACCTGGCCAAGCCTCTGCATGTCTCTGGGCCTCAGTTTTCTTGTCTGTAAAATGGGGATAATAATAGTACCTACCTCCGAAGCTTGTCTGAAATGAAATTACCCATGCCAGATATTTTGCATTGCACCTGGCTCATTCTGATTTCTCAGTAGAAAGTAATGATTATTGTGTTTTTGTCCTTGTGACCACTGATAAAGATAAGTGCCCTGGCCTTGCCACCCAGCTCCTTCCCCACTCGCTGAAGCGAGTGAGCAGAAGACTGGGACATGCATGTAGCTTGAACTTGAGCCCTGCAGGAGGAGAGACGTCACCTGGAGCCTGGTGTCACGGGATTCTCCGCAGGGCACAGGACTCAGGGACACTGGGCTGCACAAGTCCAGGTGCCCTGCTCGCTGTGGAGCAAGGGAATGGCGTCTGTGGCACCTACAGCCCCTCCGGGGGCCGTTCTCCTCTCTCCCTGGTAAACGGTGGGGTCGTTCAATCTGTTCATGATGCAGCGAAGGCGGGCCCGGTGCCAGGGCATGATGAGGACGGGTGTGAGGCGTGGGCTCTGAGCCCCTGTGGCCATTCCACTCCTCCTTGCCAGTGCAGCCGCGGAGGTGCACCCAGAGGGATGAGTGGCCTGGTCAGGAGATCAGGGTCCCGAGAGGTGAGTAAGTTGCCTGGGGGGCGGGCAGTTCTAGAGGGAGCAGCTGGCACAAAGGCCCTGGGGTCAGGTGTGAAGGACAGCCTGTGTGTCTGAGTGTCCTGCTCCTGGAGAGTCTGGCAGGGCCCTGCCCTCCCCCTGCACAGCCTTGGAGGCCGGGCCAGCAAGTTCATCTTTACCCTGAGAGCAGGCGAAGGGTTTTAGGGCTGTGTTGGGGTTTGGGGGTGCGGACCTGTGGGACAATGTCAGATTAGCCTTTTGAAATTCATTCTGGCCTCGTGAGAGGAAGACACTGCCCGGGGGAGGGCCGAGTGGATGGTCAGTCCCCTCCCTCGTGTCCAGTGAGAGCAGAGTCCTCGGAGTTCAGAGCCCCTGGGCCACTTCCCCGCCTCCCCTGCTGCTCCCGCCTCTTCCCGAGGGTCCAGCTGGGCCTGTGCTGACTCAGACGCGAAACCTCACCCCTGCCGGCTCATTTCCGCAAACCTCCCTGCTGGTGAGCGGAGCCTTTACGGAAGGTCTCCGGGTGACACTCGGCCATGGAAGACACCAAACCCTCTCAGGGGCCACTGTTCCCTCCCCGCCCTGTACCTGGCCACCTGCAGGGGGTGGCGGCTCACTTGCCCCTGACTCCTCTCTCTGTTGTCTCTGTGTTGTTTTTTTGTTGTTTTTTTAAATGTATTTTTCTTGATTTCAGAGAGGAAGGGAGAGGGAGAGAAAGACTGAAACATCCATGGTGAGAGAGAATCATTGATTGGCTGCCACCTGCACGCCCCCCACTGAGGATTGAGCCTGTAACCCGGGCATGTGCCCTGACCGGGAATCGAACGGTGACCTCCTGGTTCACAGGTCGATGCTCAGCCCCTGAGCCACCCGGCTGGCTGTCTCTGTGTCTCTGAGCTGTCCCCCCTCTTCCAGGGGGCCACCTTCCTCTTCCCTGCAGAGGTAAGTTGTCTTTGCAAACCTGACGGCGACATGGTAACATCCTTCATTTCCTCCCACCACTGCCCTGGGCCACGCCCAGCCTACCATCCCCCCCCACCCCCACCCCCCCACCCCTGCCTTTGGGGCCCCTCAGGCAATGTTGCTAACATTCTCCTCACTAGCTCAGTCCAGCCTCAAAGTTCAGTCTCACAGCTGATTTGACTCCCACCACCTCCCCTCCCCTCCCACTTCAGGGATTTGCTGGAGGGACTCGGAGGGGGTTGGGGTGGCTGCTCTTTCGCTGCCCTCCCTCTGGCCTGGCTGTGGGGGGTGGTGGGGGCAGGAAGGCAGAAAAGACCTTGTCCCCTGTCAGCTGGTGCCCCGTGGTCCTGTCTGTGTGACGAGCCCTGGTGTCCTCTGAGTGGCAGGTGTCTGCGGGCTCTGGACAGCGGTGATGGAGCAAGGATGCTGATTGGCATATGTGCTCTGCGGCAGGATGGGGATGGACCAGTGGTGAATGGATGGGAGGAAAGGGATGGGAGCGATGGAGGAGGGGCCAGAAGGCACGGGCTGTTTTCAACCTCCGGCCTCCAACCACCCGAGAAGGGACCCTGCCTGTCCCTGCCAGCCTCCTGCCTACGGGTGGCCAGGAAGCTTCTGCAGACTAAACAGTGCCTTCTAGCCCACAGACCCGGGGCCACACACCCATTTGCCTGTGCACACGTGTATACACACACACACACACACACACACACACACACACACACACACACACACAGTGTGACTTTTCTGGCCCCAGGCAGCCTCAAACATAGCCCCTGCCCCAGTGTAAAATGAATCTCATCCTTGCCCAGCAGGTGTGGCTCAATGGTTGAGCGTTGACCTATGAACCAGGTGGTCACGGTTTGATTCCCAGTCAGGGCACATGCCCGGGTTGTGGGCTTGATCCCCAGTGGGGGGCGTGCAAGAGGCAGCCAATCAATGATTCTTTCATCATTAATGTTTCTATTTCTCCCTTCCTCTCTAAAATCAATAATAATAAATATATATACATATTTTAAATTTGCATTTATTGATTTTAGAGAAACAGAGGGGGAGAGAAAAAGAGAGACAGAGAGACATGGATTTGTTGTTCCACTTATTTATTCATTTATTGGTTGATTCTTGTATGTGCCCTGACCAGGGATGGAACCCACAACCTTGGTGTATAAGGCGGTGCTCTAAACATGTGAGCTACCCGGCCAGGGCAATAAAAATATATTTTGAAAATGCATCCATCCCAACCTCCGTATGCACCCTTTCTTCGCAGAAAAGAGGACTCAGGGGGGCCTGTCCACTTCCCAGCTGTGTGACCTTGGACTGGTAGCCAACCTTTCTGAGCCTCACTTCTCTCCATAAAATGGAGATTCCCTTTCGTTCCATCTCAGGAGCCGCAGCACAGCGTGCCACCCCCAAGTGCATCTGCGGGCGGGGAGCACGGACTGCCCCTGCCCTCCTTCTGGGGGAGGCACCTGCTTCCCGTTTCTGGGGGCTGGGGTGGAGCGAGTGCAGGATGTTCCCAGCTGGGGTTTCACTTCCTTCCTGAGCCTGCCAAGCTCCCCAGAGGCATCCAGTCCCCCCTCCCTGTGAGGAGGCTCCCAAGGCCTGGTAACTGCCCCCCCCCACACCCACACTGTCCGACGGATGACCTGTGTGGCAGGTGTCCCCACGCCTGTGGGTGCGGGAGTGGGCAGACCCAGGCCTCATGTCCACTATCTGCTATGAGGGTTTCTTGCCTCTCATTTCTTTCTTCTCTGGAGGGAGGATTGTGGAATTTGGTGGTTGAATGGGCAGAATGGCCGTGTGGGAAGAGGCCTAAGGATTACTTAATTCACTCCTTTCGGCAATGGATGGGGAAACTGAGGCCCAGAGAGAGGAAAGGGCTCGCCTCAGATCAAGCAGCGAGTCAGCGGCTGTGTGGGCCAGACACTGGGTCCCTCACAACGGGGACCCCCCACTGCCCTCCCTGAGCTCTTGGGGTGGGGCTGCCTCTTCCCGGGCCTGGCCCGCCAGAACAGGAGCCTCCCAGCCCCTGCCCTGGGTGGTAGGCAGCCCCTCCCTGCCTTGGGCCTGTCTCCCTGCCTGCCATGCCACGGTGGCCCTGCCAAGGTGACTCTGACCCACTGGGGCTTGGGGCCCTGGTTGCTGTGGGCTCCTCCCTCTGTCGGCCACACCTGGAAGGGCAGCCCTAGCAGGGAGTCCTTCCGATGGTGGGGGAGAGGGTGCAGGCTGGCCTAGGGAGGGGCAGGGAGAGCCAGAGAGTCCTGAGTCAGAGGCACGGGGAGAAGTCAGCCTGGGGGCTGCTGCCCAGCATGGCCCTGCTCTGGGGAGGGCAGTTGTGAACCCTGCCAGCTCACTGCCTTGGATCTGCTCTGAAGCACAGTGGGTGGGACCGGGAGGCCAGCCCCTGCCCAGGCCCCGTACCTGTGGCCTTTCCTCCGCTCCCCCATCTGGTCTGCCCTTGGTCCCATGGCTGGTCCTTCTTGGCTGTGAACCCCAGGGTGGCCGGAAGACGGACCTGCAAGCCGCCCGCAGGAGAGGAGGCGGGGAGTGAGGGGGCTCAGGTGGTGCTGCCCTGCGGCTGTGCGCAGAGCAGAGCAGTGAGCCTGGGAGAATGCCCAGGGAGTGCAGGTCTGTCTGCCTGTGGACTGAGTGAGTCCCCCCCCCCCCCCAATCTGTTGAAGTCCTAGCGCTCAGGACCTCAGAACCCGACTGTATGCAGACAGGGCTTTTGAAAAGGTGATTAAGGCGAAAGGAGGTTACTAAGGTGAGCGGGGTCCTAATCCCACTGGTGGGTGTCCTTACAAGAGGAGATTATAAGAACACAGACACGAGGAGAAGAAACCACCCTACCGGGCGGGCACTGTGACCTCTAGCCCAGAAAGTACATTCCTGCTGTTTAAGCCCGTCTGTGGCGCCCCCTTGTGGCCACACGAGATAACTGATGCGCTGAGCCAGGGCTTCTGATACAGAGGCTGGGAGGGGTAGTTTGCAGGGGTAAAGACAGGAACTGCACACGTTTGGGTGGTTTGTGGGACAATGGGACTCGGACATTACTTCAGGGCTTACTCTGATCGCCCGGAAAACGAAACCGCCTCTTCCTTCCTCTCCCACTCCTGTCCTGAGCCATCTGTCCCAAACCATTAGGCAGGACCAGGTGCTGCTGGGGTGGGGGTAGGAGGCTGCACTGGGTGAGGAGGGTCTGGGCAGGGGCTCTGGGGTGCACCCAGGCGAGAGGGGGCCCATGCGAGGGGAGGAGGGCGTCGGCAGGCTGGGTGGTGGCAGGGGAGACTGGCTACTGGCAGGATTGAGCAGGTCAGCCAGGATAATGGGGGGTTCTCCCTGTTGGAGAAGGGAGTCATACACACGGAAGGGCAGTGCTGGAGGAATCGTGGTGCTGAACTGACGGAGTTATTGGCATGAACTCTGCTTTTCTACCAATGTAGGTAGAATGGGAAAATACACACCCGAATGCTGTGCACACTGAGAAGGCCTGTGTGTGTGTGTGTGTGTGTGTGTGTGTGTGTGCGCGCGCGCGCGCGCATCTGCACAGGCACCATGGAGAAGGTGCCCACAGCTCAGGGTCTCACAGGGGACAGGGCTGGGTTGTGCCCACCCAGAGCTCCCATGTGCTGGCCCCCAGCCCATCTCATCGAACCCTCCCCAGAACCCCGTGGGTCAGGTGTAAACAAGGGCTGGGGATCCCGTCGAGTCTCCCCGTAGAACAAGCGTGTCAAACTCGTGGCCCGCGGGCGCATGCGCCCCACACGAATGTCTGTGGCCCAGCCAACATAACAATATGTAAGAAACGTTTAAATGAAAATTTCGTAACTTAATTTTTACAATATCCTATTATACATAATTACTAATGAACTACAATGTTCGCTAATGACTGGTTACTATGATCATGTTGCATTCATTTCCCTTACGCCCCTTACACGCAGGCACACATTTCTCTCCATTAATACTAGCAGGGAATATTTTAGCGGCCGATGGCCACGTCATTAGTCTTGGACTAACTTGTTTGGTGTGCGCAACAGGAAATATTTCGCTTTTGGAAAACAAGAAAAATAGGTTTATTTGCGTTACGCTTATTAATTTGTGCAGTTATTCAATGTCTGGTAAGTTAATGCCTAAGGAAAAAAATTTTTTATAAAAACGTTCTGTTTTATGTTAACGATAACATTTATTTCAGCCCTTTGTATTCAGCATGTCTCTATGGAAATAAAGCTATGTTTCTACGAAAATCGAAGCTTTTGGTTTTTTGCAGCCCACATAAATGTACACCTTATTTGGCCTGAGTTAGCCTTTGAGTTTGACATGCTTGCTGTAGATCCTTCCCGCTCGAGCTCCCAGCCCCACCAGAGAAGTGCGTGGGGGTGTGGAGGCAGAGGGCAGTTTGTGTGGGGCGTGGGTTTTGGGACAAAGACCCCTGTGTGGTGGCACCGAGGGCAGAGGGGCAGTGCAGGAGCTGGTGGGCAGACACCCTCCCTCCCCGGGCGCCCCGCTGCAGGACCTGCTATGTGTAGCTCTGCTGCCCCCTTGTGGTCACTTGGAGCACTCACCTGAGCTCCTGCCACCTCAAAAACCTGGTCCAGGACACCTGGGGGATCCTCCTCGCTCCTGGGGGCCCCCTTCGGGGCAGCAGCCCACGCCCAAGGCTGTCGTGGGAGCGGAGGCTGTCCTGAAGGCAGCGAGCACCCTGGGGAGCTGGAGTCCAGACCGCCCGGAGCCAGGGGCAGTGCTCTGGCGGGTGCCTGGCTGGAGGGTGCCGTTGAGGACGCGTGGGGCATCTTCTCGCAGGTGCTGTCCTTGTCCTTCCAGCTGACCCTCACCACCGCCCCGTGAGGGTGACTGCTGAGCACACTTCACGATGAGCAGCGGCCACGCCAGGCTTCAGGGGACAACTGGGGAGGTTGGATGCTGACATCGGGGGGCAGTGCCCAGGCCGTGTGGGTCCTGGGGGCTCAGGGAAGCCAGGAGGGCACGGAGCCTCTGCCAAGGGCTTCCAGGCAGCTCTGGCGATCACCTCCTCCCAGGCCCCAGGGGCTACCTCCAAGGCCCCCCTTCTCCCGCCCTCCCACCAGCTGGGCTCCCCTCAACCCCTCCCCCCCGACATGTGCTGCCTCTGAGGCAGCTGGGCCCAGTAGAGCTGCTGGTGCCTCATTAATCCTGTCCTGTGGGCACACGGCCAAGGCCCCCGCCAGCAGCTGGCCCACTTTTGTGGGAGCCAGAGACTTCCTGTGGCTGAATGATTGGTCCAAACCGCCTGCGCCAGGAAACCCAGCCTGGCCAGCGCGATGCTCCTGCCTTCAGCCCAGCAGCCTCTCTCTGGAGGGGCCTTAGGGGGGGATGCCCAGTGCTGCCCCTTCCAGGGGAAGTGGGTGGTCTCCCTGGTCCCCTTCCTGTGGGGCTCTGCGCTGGGGCCACCCTGCATCTCCAGCCTCGGCCCCTCCCTCACATCCAGCCCCCATCACTCTGCCTCAGTTTCCCCTCCCTTCATTTCAGAGCAGGTGGCACTTACTGAATTTACGTCTGCCGTTTTGTCCCCTTCCCTCCCGTGTGGCCCAACAGGGCTGGCAGGTAGCCATTCACCTGTATCCTCAGCACCGAGGCCCACGCCCTATGTGCAGCTGGCACTCGGCAGATACCATCCGCAGGGAAGAACAAGCCACTCGGAACTTCAGCATCAACAGGGCCACCAGCCCCTAAGTCACGGCTGGTTCCCTGGGGCTCCCAGCAGACCGTGTGTAAAGGACCGGTCCCACTCTCCCATTACTTACTGAGTATGTGGCTAGCCAGTCCTTGCTCCCCCAAGCCCCAGTTTCCCCACTGGTAAGCGGTGGTCAAAACTATTCTCCCCAGAGCTGTTGGGAGGTAAAAAGGCCTGGCCAGGCACTGCACACAGCAGCTCAGCTGGGCGTGGTGGGGAGGGAGGGGGACGTGGAGAGCTGGGGCTGAGGGACAGGGGAGGGAGCTCACGGAGCCCATCCCTCTGTCCTGTGAGACGGCCCGGTCTCCAGGGCTCCCAGGCCCGGCCCTGGGAAGGTCTGTGGGAGTTGAAGCTGACCAGGACTGCTGACCGCACCGCATGTGGGCGAGTGTGTGCACGCCCCACAGTCACTGCCTGCAGGCGGCAACCATGCAGGCACAGTGGCAAAGGTGCATGTTACACAAGTGAGGGTCACAGAGCCCAGGTGCACCAGGGCCTTGCTCCACCACGTGGACTGAGCACAGAATCCAGCTGTGGCTTCAGACACTGTGGGCGTGTGGTGTGGTGGCAGCCAGCCAGCGGCGGCCCAGGAAGGGCCTCTGGGTGTGACCTGCTGTCACGCCGGCTGGAGAGGCAGCCGGGCTGGCAAGATACAGCCGGTGGACACTCAGACCAGGGCCAAAGTCCCCAGCACCTGGCCACCTCTGCATGATCTAAGCAGATAAGATGGGTGCTGGTGTCCACGTGGGGGCACGAGGCGCAGAAGGGGCCCAGTCACAGCATGGCCCATGACGGAGTCGAGCCTCAGCATCTGTGACGAGTGGTAACTGCTCTGCCCAGGGCTGCTGTGACGGCCCATGAGCCTGCGTATAGCCTAGTCCTGTGCCCGACAGGATGGCGATCTCCTCTTGCAGGAGCCCCACCCCCCACCCGCCACCCTACACTGTGCTCCTGCCTGTAACTGCCCCCCACCCCCCCAGCAGGGGCGGGAGCAGCGTGAAGGTGCCCTGAGCATGTAGGAACGTCACTCAGAGGGACAGCAATGGGCCTCCTGGCAGGGCAAAGTGTGCTGAGCCTGTGTGAGGCGTGAGGTGCTGCTGGCTGCCAGTTCTGCTGCTCCGCCTGGCCATCTGAGATGCCCTCCCTGGATGGCCACCGGCCCCCAGCTCCCAGCGCCAAAGCTGCCCCCCTCCCTGGAGAGACCAAGAAGTCACTTCCCACTTGGCGCCTGAACGCTGTCACAGGTGGTTTTCTACCTTTAATTGGGGACATAAAGGTACCTCTCCCAGTACAAGAGGATCAACCAACAGGTGGGGGACCCACGCCCGGCGGGCAGGAAGAGGAAGAGGAAGGGGAAAGGCAGGGAGGAGATGGTGGGGCCACAGGTACGCCAGGCACGCCCCGAACTCTCCCCTGCAGCCAGGGCCGGACGCTCTGCCCCACCAAGTGCAGCTTCGTACCTGGACAGCGAGCAGCTGAGCCACATACCCCGCCCTCAACAGCGGGCCAGAGCCTCCGGCTCCAAGCGGCAGGGCCGGGGAAGGGACCAGAGGTTGCAACAGAAGCTTCTGTTTCCAGCTCCCGGCCAGGCCTCGGCTGGCAGTGTGGGCTCTGGAGGGCTCCTCTGGGACGGGTCACCCAGGGCAGGAGGGTCACCGGGGCACCCAAGCAGCCAGCCTGCCTGTCCAGGCATCCAGGTCTCAGCAGTCAGAGTGGTCGGCTGGGGTGGGGGCGGCAGGAGCGGCCAGGATCCCAACGAGGAACTGACCTGCTCGCCCAGTTCCTGCTGCCTTCCCACTCCCCAAACCTGGCCCAGCCTCGAGGAGAGAAGGGGTAACACGCCACCCCAAGCAGCCTTGACACCGAGGGAGGGAGAGGCCCAGCCAGGGGTGGGAGCAGCGGCCGGGCGCAGGGTGCCAGTCTGCTCATAAGGCAAACAGCATGTCGTCGTCCTTCTCCTGGGTCTGCTTTCGAGGGGCGGCGCCGGGGCGGGGCCCTGGGGGGCCCTCAGCTGAGGGGCTGGAGAGGCTGGGCAACCGATCGGCCACTTTGGCCCGTTCTTCCAGGAACTTGTCAAATTCTAGAGAAACAGAGAGAGGCTGGGGTGGGCTCGAGGCCGGGGCGGTGGAGGGGGGTGGGCGGGCAGGGCCAGGGCGTCCTACCTTCGCTGGTGACACCCTTGGACTCCTCCGTGTCGTTCCCCTGAGAAAGCAGAGCAGAGGTTAGCTGGCAGGTAGGGGCCGCGGGGCTGGGCAGGGCCCATGCATCGCTCAGCTGCTATCAGTCTTCTGATCTGTGAAATGGGCTGAGTGGCCCCGTCTCCCCGCGTGTGTCAGGTGCAGAGCCTAGCGCTGTCACGGCTGCTTGACTGCCCTCAGCCGGCACCCACGGGGACCTCCCCGGGAAGCATGCTGGGGAGGGTGCAGTGCCAGGCCCTCCTCTAAAGGTGGGACACGGCCAGCTGCTGAGGGTCCCATGGCAATGCCCGGCCGTCTCCCCCCCCCCCCCCCCCCCGCGTCCCCGTCATCCCTAGGATCAGCCTCTTCCTCATGAGAAACCAGGGAGCCCCGTCAGGTGGGTGAGGAGCGGGCCTGAGCCTTTGCTTGTGGGCTAGGCGGCCCCGACTCACCACGTCAGTGGACAGCCACTGCTCGATGTCCTCCATGAGGCAGGCCTGGGTGACGGGGATCTGGAAGGGAGGGGGATGGTGAGGCCGGGCGGGCCGGGAGCTGGGGGCAGTCACCCTCCCTGAGCCTCCTCACTTAGAAATGGGGTGTCAGACCTGCCCGCCCCTTCTGGGAGTCAAGATCCTAGCATCTCTCCCAAGATGGCTCCTGACCAGCTGCCTGGGACCCACAATTCTGCCCACGGTGCCAGGCTGTGGGCAAGGGGATGCCGGGCAGTGGGCTAAGCAGAGGCCAGGCCAGGAGGAGAAATGCACCTCCAGCTCCCACCCCGAGGGTGTGGGCGAGGCTCCAGGCTGCAGGGGTGGGGATGGGGGGGCTTCTGCAAGGCCCAGGGCTGCGCACAGGCTTGGGGGCAGCTGGCGGAAGGCAGGGAGCCCAGGGAGGGCTCAGCCAGCGGGTTAGGGTGGGGGCAGGATGTGGGGAAGGGGCTGCCAGCTGATCTCCCTGCACGTTCAGACCGAATTCCTGGCGGAGGGGCCCATGTGGAGGGAGGAGCCGAGATGACCCGAAAAGGCCAGGCTGGGGGTTCAGGGGGGCTGGGGCCGCGCACGGGGACTTTTCACTCCCGTCACAAAGCTCTGTGTGGACAGGGGCTGCTGAGGCGGGCCTCCTTCTTGGAGGCTAGCTACCTCACCGGCTCATCCTCAGAGTAACACAGCGCCCAGCCCACCGCCCAGCGCTGTGAGGACCGAGTGAGCCGGTGGTGGGAGGATGCTCAAGATGCCAGCCACCAGTTAGCTCCTGGGGAAGAGGGCGAGCCTCTCTCCAACCAGGCCAGTTCCACCCCAGCTCTTCCCCAGCCTGAGGCCCCGTGGGGAGCAGGAGGCCCTGAGCAGAGGCAGGAGGGCCTTCCCAGCAGCACCAGCGGCACCAGCAGGGCCCTCTCCCACGAGCTCTCAGCTGCCGGAGGGGATGCCTGGGCGGCCAGAAGTGAGCCCCCAGAGGCCGAGAAAGCAGGAGTGGGGGGTGTAGGGCCACCGAGTGCTGGGCTGGGCTGGGCCGGCAGGCCCCTCTCTCCTCTGGGTCCGAGGCTCCTGCTCCCTCTGGCAGCAGCACCGGGGGAGCCCCGAGGGACAGCCCCAGCTCTCGGGGGGCCTCACCATGCCTTGTCTCACCATCCAGTCCCCGAGGCTCTTCTCACTGCCGCCTCCCTGGTGAGAAAGGGTCACGCTGAGGGAGGCGGGAGGACAGGGCAGGGCCGGGCGGCTGGCGGCCTGGTCCAACTGGACACGCCCTTGGGATGGCAGAGCAGCAGCCACCAGCCGCTGGCTCTCAGATTCCTACGGGTGCCTCGGGCTTAGAAACACTGGTTACGGCACCTCAGGTTGACGGGTGGCAACAGGAAGCTCCTTGGGCCCAGCAAACTGGTGGGCGAGGGGGACAGGAGTTCTGCCTCCCACCCTGGACAGACCCCACAGGGGCCTGGCACACACGCCCACACCTCACAGGACGGTGAGCCGGGGCCAGCCTGGCTGCCTCAGAGCGGGCCCTGACTCCATGCCGGGTGTGGCTGCCTGGGTCCCGTCTGAGGGCCCATGGAGAGCCTCACCACAGCCGGATGGAGCACCTGGAGGATAGCCCCGCCCTCGCCTGGTGAAGTGACTCAAACCTCTGGCCCCCAGGGATGCCCCAGCCTCACTGGTCAGTTCTGGGTCTCCTCCCGGAGTAACTGCCAGGCAGTGAGGAGGGAGCCCGGCTCCAGCTCTCGGCGGGCCCGAGCTGCCGTGTGCCCCGGGCAGGGACCTGTCTCTGGGCTGTAGCTCCCGGGTTTGCAACAGGAAGGGGTGGCTGGGATTGTGCTGCTGGGCAGTGGTGTCAGGCCCTGCCCGCGAGGCCAGGTGGCCTGAGAGGAGGTGCTTTTGGCTGACTTCCAGAGGGCCCGGTTCATCCAGGTTCTTGGAGCCAGAATGCCGGCCCTCGGACAGGAAGGCTGAGCTCCAAGTCCCCTGGGCTCTCGGTACCAGCACTGGCTTTGGAGCCAGACGGACCAGAAGGGTGGACCCTGGGCAGCAGCACCACAGAGATGAAATCCCTCTCCATGTGCCAGGGCCACATGAAGGTGTTACAGTGTCTCACCCAGCCTCTCTCTGGGACTGTTTCCGCTTTGTTGAAAGGGAGACGCCCCTTAAGGGTCTGTGCTGACCTGGAGGGGGATGTAGAGAGTTTAGCGCAGGGCCTGGTACAGAGCGCAGGCTGGACAAACCACTGCTTACAAAGAAAAATGGGGGGCGGAACGCACATAGGAAGCCCGGTGCCCGCTGGCCCTGCCTCCAGTGCTCCAGGTCTTGCCTGTTCTGACCTGGGAAGGACGCCTGAGATGCTGGGGGTCTCAGGTCAGCCAGGCTCCCCGTCCACCACACCCCAGTGGGCTGAGCACTTTCACAGCCTCCTCACTGCTCTCCCCTTCCATGTGGGTCCTTCTATATCAGAAGCCGGAGGAATGGCCCCTCTGCTCACACCTGCCCACCGCTTCCTCCCAGCTGCCCGGAGCCCTGCAGCCGCTCAGGCTCTGCCTCCCTCCAGCCAGTCCCACCCAGCCCGGCCTCAAGCCCCAACCCTCTCCTCTGCCGGCCACGCCTCTGCTCCTGCCTCTCCACCCCGGCCCTGCCATCTCCAACCACTTCCCGAGGAGCAACTCCGTCCACCTCCTGGGACAGAAGTCCCACTGTCCAGACGGCGCCCAGACACACGTCACAGGGATGGGCAGTGTGCTTGGAGCTCTGGCCAAGGGGAGGGGTCGCCCACAGAGCTGCTCGGTGCTGGCCCCTGACGGCCACTCAGTGCACAGCCAGCAGGTAAAGGGAACTACAAGGATGTCCAGGGGGTGGTACGGTGGGAAGGCAGGCAGGGAGCTGGGAGGAAATGCAAGGCGGAGGGCGGGAGGGGCGGGGCTGCCGCTGCGGCTCCTGTTCTCTGTTCTGTCCCCCTCTGTCCACACTCGAGGCAGAGGACTGACTGAGCTCAGTCTGGGCCAAGCACCTTCAATACACGCTCACGCATCCTATTGTCAGCCCTGTGGGCACAACTGTGAGCTCCGGTACAGGACGGTGGTCACCAGCCTGAGGACACAGCTGGGGGGCCGATGCGGGGGGAGCCAGGTCTGATCTCTGCTCTAACTCTTCTCCCGTGTGAACTGGGGACTAAGTTTCCTCAGCTGTGATAGGGGAACACGCACATCAGCTACAAAGGGCCAACGGGAGCACCAAATGGGGGGGAGGGGGCACGCCGAGCCAGGCCCGGCACAGAGGCCCGGGCAGCACTCTGCCTTCCTCGGGCCTCTGCTCACCGCTCCGGTGCTCTGCTGCCGGGCGTCCAGGGCTCCAGCCAGGCTGTCCGTAGCTTGGGGGTCTTCGTATTTCACCCTGAAACACAGAGGCCCCCATGCCATTAGCGCTGCCCTTGCTGTAGGGTGTGCCCGCGGATGTGATGGAGGGGGATAGGCGGGGATGAGCTGGAGGAGGGAGGGGGTGCTGCTGGCCCAAGACAGAACCAGATCGCCAAGGGCCAACATCAGATTTGGCCCAACTCCAGGGAGGAGAACTAGGGCCAATGACCCCATGCTCACGGAGAGCTCCTATACAGACACTTTGTTTGAGCAGCTCCCACCTGATAATTTACAAACCGTGGTTCTGAGCAAGGCTGCGTTTGAATGGGGAGTAAGCTCACTGGTGGGCGGCTGGGTGAGGGGCCCTCTGGTGCTGGCTCACTGCACGACATCCCCAGCCCTCCGGTCTGTCAGCAGGTGGAGGGTGATTCTAACCATGCTCTGGGGGTGCCAGCCAGCTGGGCACTGGTGGGGGGAGGGGATAGGGGGGAGGGGGAGGGACATCCCTGCACCGGGAGGGGCGGGGGAGCACCCACCCTCTGCTGAGGCCGGGCTGCACCAGCTCCGGGTTTTGGAAACTGGAGTTGTTACATTGAATGCCTGCCATACCCATTCACCCTCCTGGGAATGGCGCAGGGTGGTACTTAAAGGGGCCTCTTGAATAAGCCCCCCAAATTCCCACGCAGCCACTTGGGAGAGCACCGGGGTCCACTCCCCCATAAGATGTGCAGTCAGCCAGGGGAGCTGGCCATGAGCGAGCGCACGCCCAGCTGCACGGCTCGCGTTCCCGGCCAGCGGGCTGGAGCCCGGCCATCTGCAGGGTCTCGCCGGAGCCAACCCGAGGCGGACGGTGGGCAGTGTGCCCTCATCCTTCCAGAGAGTAGCTGGGTGCCCCTGGCTAAATCTGGGCAGTGAGTGCAACGAGGAGGAAGCGATGCCAAAGACGGTGCAAAGCCCTGGCCCAGGGAGGCCGGCTCCCTCAGGCGCGGAGCGTCACGCTGCTGTCCCTGTGCCCGAGCACACAGGTGCTGGCGGATAAGGCAGAACAGGGCACGTCTGGCCCTGGAACAAACAGAAACCGAGGCTTCCCTGCCCTCCAAGAACTGCATGTTCTCTCCTAATAACTACCCCCCCCCTTCTCTCCCTCTCACACACACCTGCACAGCCCTGAAGGCTGAGGCTCCGCCATCGCTAGGAGCTCCGCCATCGCTAGGAGCCGTGCCTGCAGCAGGGGAGGGCCTAGCCACCGCTGAAGGACAATGTCACAGCCCAGACAGGGCTGCAGACCTGGGCCCGGTGTCTGTGGTCCATGCCCAACAGAGGAGGGAGGGCTGCTCCTCAAATGGGCCCTGTAAGGCCAGAAGCTGGACATGAGACACTTAGGGTGACACAGCATGGGCAGGGCGTGGACCGTGGCCCCAGAACGATGATGTGGGAGAAGCTGAGGAAAGCCTCCCGCTTCCGGCAGAGCTTGGCTGAGGCACCCCTGACCGGGCTGGCCCAGATGCCCCCTCGCTCTCCTTGGTGCCCCGAGCGGAAGGGCTGGTCAGGTGGAGATGTCGGGACTGTGCCAGCTGTGGTCGGGGCTGGAGCAGAAACAGAGGGGCTGGTGAGTGGAGGCAGAGCCGGCACCAGATACCAGGTGGACAGACAGGCCTGGGAGCGTCTGAGAGTCCCAGGAGACAGGACAAGGTGAGGAGACGAAAGGCCAGTCAGGTGACCAGGACTAAAGGTGCAGCTGGAGCAGAAGGAAGGAGCCAGGCAGGAGAACAAAGGGCTGGGGAACTCCGAGCTGGGGCACACTGCTGCCCCTGCAGGGGCTGGCACTTTCTGCTGGGAGGAGGCCGATCTCGGGGCCCGCAGGACCCATGACCTGAGAAGGCACATGCTGTGTCAGACCACCTGTCCTACCCCCTGCTCTCTCCTACCTCTGACCTTTGCACATGCTGTTCCCATGGCCTGAAACGGCCATCTTGACCCTCGCCCCCGACCCTGCTGTCCAGGTCGCAGTGCCTGGTACGCCCCTCCAGCACTCAGCACTGCACGGCAGGGGTCCGTATGCACATCTCTCTCTCTCTCCGAGATTGCAAGTCCTGGAGAGGATGTTCTGATGTGCTTTTCTCTCTCCTAGGGCCTCGCTCCAGTAGCAGCAAACATCAGCCAGGCTGGCGAGCTGGGCCAGGTGCCAAGGGCTCTCTGGTGTGGCCAGTGTGCCACCTGCCGGGGCCTCCTGGGCGGGCCACCTCCCGGCTGTTAGGTCCCACCGGACTCATTAGCTTCCACCTGCACAGCAGCCTCACGTGCCCTAATTCCATGGCAACCATGAGCCGTCCCAGAGCCCTAGGCTTGGGACTATAGACTCTGCCTGAATAAGGATGTGGCTCATGGCCCATCAGCCCTCCCTTTCCCAGAGCTGGGTACGGCCAGTGGGCAGGCTGTGGGCAACCCATGGGCCCAGGCGGGCTACACCTGGACATGCCAGAGTGGAGAGGGTAGTTCTGTGTTCTTCAGAGGCCCACTGACAGTTTCCAAAGACCTAGAATGACCACTAGGGAGCTGGGTGTCCACTGGGACGGGTCCTCAATCCAGAGCTTTCCTTGGCTGTCCATCTGGCCAGCCCCAGCCCAGACTTGGGGGTCATGAGCAAAGGGCTGAGGACGAGCACACCGCTTCTGACCTGCCTACACGGAGTCCATCAGGGGAAGCTGAGGCAAGTGCTGGCCTCGTGCCCTGACTGCTGAGGGCATCTCCCTGGAAGTGGGCAGCCCTATGGAAGGACAGGCCCCCGCTCGGTGCAGAGTGGGCAGACCTGAGTGGGATGGTAGGGACTGGAACGACGGAAATGACTGGACAAGCCCCTGAGGACTTATCAGGAGCCTCCCTGCCTCCCCAGGGCCTTGGTGCACTGGGCACAGAGCAGGGGGAACCTGAGTCGCAGACACTGTCCTCGCACCAGACAGACCCAGGCTCCCACCGAGGAAGCCTCAGTTTCCTCATCTGATCAGATCTTACGAGATTCTGGCACGCAGCTGGTCAACATACAGGCCAGCCTTCCCCATCCAGCTCTGCCTGCGGGGCACTGAGTCTGCCGCCTGGCCACGGGCTCTGTGGGCCACGTGGGACTGACTTAGGGGAAGGAACTCTGCCACCCTGAGGGGGAACACCAGGGGGCTGTGTGCTCTTCCATGGGGTGTGCCCACCAACAAGTGGGTTCAGGGAGAGAGTCCCCTCTGATGGGGAGTGACCCAAACCGCAGGGGGCCGGCCACTCACTCTTTCCGTTGGTCGGCCAGCGAGCTGCCCCGTGTTAGGGCAAACATGTCAAACTCGTCCTCCAGGCGGCCGGAGGTCTCCAGAGACTGCAGGCCAGCCCTCACGCTGCTGGAGCCCAGGTCTGCGGGGACAGAGAGACACGTAAGACTCCGCCCGCTGCTCTCGCACGCGCCGTGGCCAAGCTGCTCCCTGCCGGGCCCAGGGCTGGTTCTGGGTGGGCAGCACAGAGAGGGGTGCACACAGGGCAAGATGCATAAACGGGGCAGCCCCCTGCTGGCTGCGGGACCATGGGCATAGCTACCGCCTCACTCGGAGTGAGTTCCTGGGCTTGGCATGAAGCAGTCAGTCAGTAAGAGTAAAACCAATCACAGTGATATGTCAATGATTTGATGGCTAACGTGTGCCAGGAGCCCACTCCGGCCTGGCACTGCTCTGAGTCTGACCTATGCCTGAGTTCATTCAGTCCTCATCACCGGCTGTGAGGAAGTGCCTATTCCTGCCCATCCCAGAGGAGGAAGGAGGGCACAGGACGTTCCAGTGACTTGCCCACGCTCACCCAGGCGATTCAGGCCAGGGACACTTCAGTGTCGAGGGCAACCTCAGAACAGCGGGTCTTCTGAGGCCCGGGAGGGCTCAGCCACTGTGGGCTGTGAGGGAGAGTCCCATGTCTTGTCCCAGAGGCTCAGTCTTGTGGCAAGGTTCAGCCTGGGACCCCAGTGGGGTGGGGTCTGGGCTAACACCCTGCTGTGGGGGCTCCAGCTCCAACTGTAACACAGGATGGCACCCCCAGAACTGCAGGGGTGCCCGCACTTACTCATTCCTGCCAGCTGGGATGAGAGGCCGCCAGTGGCTGCTGGGTCAGCGCCCATGTCGATGAGGTCAGCTGCCGCCTCGGCCTCACTGGGGGCCTGGGGGAAAGGGAGACCCACCGTCATGCCCCTGCCGTGGCCTTGCTCCCCTCAGCCAGCAGCACTGGCCTGAGGAGCTGTCTCCGTGCCCTGCAGCTATGGCTTCTCCCCTTGGCCTCTGGCTCTGCTGCTCCCTCTAGAGGGCGGGCAGACCCTTGGGCACCAGCTGGTGGCAGAGCTTAAAGGGACAGTGACATAAAAAGCTAGAAGAGGCCGAAACCGGTTTGGCTCAGTGGATAGAGCGTCGGCCTGCGGACTGAGGGGTCCCAGGTTCGATTCCGGTCAAAGGCATGTACCTGGGTTGCGGGCACATCCCCAGTGGGAGATGTGCAGGAGGCAGCTGATCGATGTTTCTCTCCCATCAATGTTTCTGGCTCTCTATCTCTCTCCCTTCCTCTCTGTAAAAAATCAATAAAATGTATTTAAAAACAAACAAACAAACAAACAAAAAGCTAGAAGAGGACTTTTCTAGGAGCCTAGACAAGAAGGCGCATCTTGCACAGGATATGGGGTGGTGATGAGCACAGCCCTCCTTTTCTGTTAACAAGGCACGATCTGGTGACAGCAGAGCCATTTACCTTGGCGGTCTGGCCGGTCCGGAACCGCTCGAACCTACGAGACAGAAAGAGTGAGTCAGGGAGACAGGCTGAGAGGCGCCTTGGCACAGCCAGGCAGGGCCCTTCATGTGCCGTGGGTCCCCCCGTTCTCCTCTAGTCTGTACCCGTGGGCTCAGCATCAGTGCAGTGGTGAGTCTCGTTTGGGCAGACCCAGTGATGCCGGCATCCGAGGGCACTTTTAACTGTGCCCCTTTCACTTGCAGAAGCGACCCAATTTGGATTGTCAATGACCTGGCCACTCCGGTCACGATCAGCGTCAAACGAATAGGAATAGACTAGAGGACATGGGATGCACGTGGCACTGGCAGAGGTGAGGACTTCTGTGGAAGTTGCTCAGTAATCTACCTGTGTACCTCTGTGTGCCAGGGCCTGCAGTGGTATGTGAAAGACACACATCCTTGCACTGCCCCGAGCCACTGGCCACCCTCGGCAGGCCTGGCGGTGGGCAAAGCGGGTTAAGAAGACCTGGGTCTGGGGTCTGTTCGAGTGCTGGCCTTGTCCCTTGTTAACTGTGTGACTGTGGGTACGTTACATCACTTCTGAACTTGTCTCCTTGTCTGTTAAAAGGGGGGTGAGAGTGGAACCTGCCTCCCAGATGTGAGGATCAAGCAGACATAGCATGAGTGGTTGTGAACAGAAAGTACCACCAGGCAAATGCCAAGCCTGCTCTTTCCCCATTGCCCATGATCCTGGTGGGACGGCCGTCAAAGGGCCCTCCTGTCCCCCCAACCAGTGGGCACAGCAAAGCTGAGCCAGTTTCTCTCGGGGACCTGCCCCTGAACAGAATGACACAAGGTGAAGAAGCATTTGGACCCATTTACTGATGGTGACACCTTGGGGACGTGGTCTAGGACAGCGGTCACCAACCGGTGGTCTGTAAGGTCTGAAAGGTTGGTGATCGCTGGTTTAGGAGGTTCTGCCCAGAGACCCCTGAGCTGCCCTAGGATCTGTCTGTCCCTCCTGCTCTGTTGGGAGGCCTCGCTGTTCACTCTCCTTTGGACACGAAATGCTATGCATTTCATAGAGGCTATTCATCCAATCAATTCCTTTTCTAAGTCAGCCGGAAACGCTGTGTGTACTTGCAGTCAAAGAGCCCTAATTAAGTCAGTAAGTGGTCCGAGGCCCCAGAGCCAGGCAGAGGTGGAGTGAGCAAGGACAGACCAGCCTGCCTGGCTGAGGGCCCACACGCTCAGCTACCACCGCTGCCCTCTCCGGGGGCTGGACGCAGGGACACTGGGCAGGGCTAACTGGCGAGGAGAGGAGAGGTATTGGAAGGCGGGGCATGCATGCCCACGCTGCAAGAAGACAGCTGAGGATACATGCCTTGGGTGGCCCGCCTGGTGTTAGAGAGGAGATGAGAGGTCAGCGTGTGGGGAGACCAGGGCACAGGGTAGGTGGGAGGGAGAGGGAGAGTGGGCTGCTGCAAGGCTGGGTACCGTTCGTGGCGCAAGAACACGTTGTTGAGATTGTCGTTGACGATGAGCAGCTCCTCCGTCAGCTGCTCGTTGGCGATCCGGGGGATGAGCTCCAGGACCCGCTGCTGCATGGCTCGGCACGTCCGGTTGAGCTCCTGCCGCGGAAGCAAGTAGGACAAGCATGGGCACCGGACCAGAGCGAGGCCACCTCTCCTGGAAGGGCTCTGGCCCCCGGTGACCTTGGAGAGCAGAGCGGACTCCACCCTGGACTGGAGCTCCACAGAGCAGCTTCAGGGGCTCCGCAAACGAGCCTCTGAATTCCACTTCTGTGTTCCACACTCACATTCACCAACACGCTGGTCCATGCAGACTTCATTCCCCTGTCGCCATCTTTGCTTAGGTGAAGAACAGAGCTGCCAGGTGGCCTGGCCGAACAAACTGCAGCTTCTCTGGGTGTACTGGGGTATTTTTGGTAACCAAAACATAAAAAATAAACTAGATGGCCCCAGCTGGTTTGGTTCAGTGGATAGAGCATCGGCCTGCGGACTGAAGGGTCCTGTGTTTGATTCTAGTCAAGGGCACATGTCTGGGTTATGGGCTCAATCCCCAGTAGGGGGCATGCAGGAGGCAGCTGATCGATGATTCTCTCTCATCATTGATGTTTCTCTCTCTTTCTCCCTTCCTCTCTGAAATAAAAAATATATATATTTAAAAAAATAAAAAATAAACTAATGGCCTGGCTGGTGTGGCTCAGTGGTTGAGTGTTGACTTATGAACCAGGAGGTCACGTTTCGATTCCCGGTCAGGGCACATGCCTGGGTTGCAGGCTTGATCCCCAGTGTGCGGTGTACAGGAGGCAGCCAATAAATGACTCTCTCATCATTGATGTTTCCCTCTCTCTCTCCCTTCCTCTCTGAAATCAATAAAAACATATATTAAAAAATAATAATAATAAATAAGCCCTAGCTGGTTTGGTTTAGTGGATAGAGCTTTGGCCTGTGGACTGAAGGGTCCCAGATTTGATTCCAGTCAAGGGCACATGCCTGGGTTGTGGGCTCGGTTCCCAGTGGGGGGCATGCAGGAGGCAGCCAATCAGTGATTCCCTCTCATCATTGATGTTTTTATCTCTCCCTCTCTGAAATCAATAAAAATATATTTAAAAAATAAATAAACCAGATTAACTACAACTATTATCCACATTTTGAATTTTTGCCTCATTATTCTCAGACTTACTTAAAAAAAAATACTTTTATTTAGGAATGATGTTAGATTTATAGAAAGGTTGCCAAGACAGTACTGATTTTCTGTAACCCTTCACTCAACCTCTCCTTAGTCTGGCATTTGTCAGAACTACGACATGAACACTGTTACAACGCTATTAGCTAAACTACAGGCTTGTTCACGTTTCCCCAGTTTCTCTACTAACGCATTTCTTGTTCCAGGAGCCCACATTGCATTTAGTCATCATGTCACTGATGGGCGCTTTTTTAAAACAATAAAGTTTTTTTGCCCTAACCAGTTTGGCTCAGTGGATAGAGCGTCACCCTGCGGACTCAAGGGTCCCAGGTTCAATTATGGTTAAGGGCATGTACCTTGGTTGCGGGCACATCCCCAGTAGAGAGTGTGCAGGAGGCAGCTGATCGATGTTTCTAACACTTTATCCCTCTCCCTTCCTCTCTGTAAAAAATCAATAAAAAGAAAAAAAAGAAAAGAACCTGGAGTATTTTTTAAAAAAAGTAAAGTTTTGTGTTTTTTTTTAAACACAGGTTGTTTTTTTAATTTATATTTTATTGATTTTTTACAGAGAGGAAGGGAGAGGGATAGAGAGTTAGAAACATGGATGAGAGAGAAACATCGATCAGCTGCCTCCTGCACACCTCCTACTGGGGATGTGCCCGCAACCCAGGTACATGCCCTTGACTGGAACTGAACCTGGGACCTTTCAGTCCGCAGACTGACGCTCTATCCACTGAGCCAAACCGGTTAGGACAAAATTTTTTTTTTTTAATTAATTTTTTTTCTCACATGAAGATATGCTTTTTATTGATTTTTAGAGCGGAAGGAAGGGGAAGAGGGAGGAGGGTAGGGGGAGGGAGGGGGAGAGAGAGAGAAAGAGAGAGAGAGCGGGAGAGAGAGAAGCATTGTTGTGAGACAGGAACATCGATTGGAAACCCAAGTATGTGCCCTGAAAAGAAATCGAACCCACCACCATTTTGTGTGTGGGATGACGCTCCAACCACACCAGCCCTTTTCTCCGGGAGGCATCACTGAGACCAGACGCTGTCCAATACTGATTTTGGATCTTTCTGGACCCTTTAAACCGCCCCCTCCTAGGTCAGGGCTTCTCCTGGGCTTTCCTTATCTGCCTTTCGAGTGACTTTCAACATCCGGTGGGCCTCCCCTCGCTTCCTTCCACGACCAAGAACACTTACGGCTTTGTTTCTACTTCCTTGTCTGCTCAACAGCAGCAGTTGGAGCCAGGGCCCTGGGCTCCAATCCCAGCTCTGCTGCTTACCAGCCATGGGACCCTGGGCGCATCACATGACCTCTCTACCTCAGTTTGCTGACCTGGAAAATGGGGATAAGAGTCCCTACCTCACGGGAGAGGGTGAAGATTAAGTAAGTGAATGTATATCAAGCGTCCACATCAGAGCCTGGCACTTGGGAAGTGCTCGAGGTCCCTGGGGCACCTCGCCCGCCTGCTCCAGCAATCACTCACACCCACAGCCCGGGCTTGGGACACACAAAATTAACTGCACTTCAGCAGCCCTGCGCTTCCTAGCTCCCTCACGCCTCTCTCATAGCCCTCATGTGGTCTTCACAGTCACATGTCCTTTCAACTCTGAGAATCCGCCTTTCCTCCTGCCCCCGGAGGGAGGACATAGGGCAGGGACACCCGGTCAGCTCAGGTTAGCCCTGCCCTCGGGAGCGTGAAGACAGACACAAAATGAGACCATCACACCAAGCACCCCATCACCCCCTCATGGGTTCTGTGGCTCCTGGGCCTTGGGGTCCCCCAGCTTTCTCGGTGCCTCTATGAACTGACCTTCCTGGGGAAGGTGCCTCTCCCCAAACCCAGCTCCTCCTGCTTCAGTGCCTGACCCTCATCCCTCACCAGCTGGGGATGTGACTGTGGAAAATCTCCTGACCCACAGGAGCGAAGACCCACAGCTCCCACCTGCCTCAGCCCCAACACCAGCTGCTCTCTCATGCCGGCCTGCCAAGCTTGTAATCTGAAAGGTGGAAATCTCACCTACCAGCTTTTTCTCAATACCATTTATCCACAGCTTACTCCGGACCAGGCACAGTGGGTAAACCTTGTCTCATTGCCAAACTTGTACCATGAAGGCTACTGTTAGAGAGCAATCTTACAGATGAGGAAACTGAGGCAGAGGAGCTATTCTGAATTCCAATCTGATGGAGTCCCAAGTCCGTGGTGTTAACATCTCCTGTGTGATGAAGGGGTTCAGAGCAAGCATGGGAACTAGTGTGGGTGGGAGGGAATGTGTGTGGTCACATGAGCACAGTCACTGGGGGCGGATGCGGGCTCACCTGTAGCAGCTCCAGGTCTGCGGGCTCTGCCTGGGTGGGCACCAGCTCCGTCAGCATCTCCGACATCACCCTCACGTTCCCACTCACCATCTCCAGCTCGCTGCGCAGCTTCCCGATCTGAAACACACCGTCGCCCGGTGAGAGAGGCCAGGGGCCTGCAGCCGATGCCGCCCACGGGGCCTGAGCCTGGCGCCACCAGCCTGGGTGTGGTGCCCAGAGGAGCTGGCCTCCAGCACCCTCACTCGGCGCCCCCCTCACAGAGGCTCTACCAACCGTTATCATCTCCAAACTGGGGAGCCTGCTGCAGGGAGGCCGAAAGGAGAAGTGGAGGGCGGATGCACCACAGAGCCCGCTGGAAGCTCCAGAGCTCCTGGGCCCACGGGCAGCTAACGAGGCCCACAGGGCCTTCCCCCGGAGAGGACAGTCAGCGGCGCCGCCCTCGGGATGGGATTCTCCCTCTCTCCTCCCCTAGGCTTTCTGTCTTGCTCCTGGTCTGTTTGTGGTTGTGTGTCCCAGGCTCCTCTGAGGATGAGTCCCAGTACTGCCCCCCCTAGGAGTACGAGGCAGACTTAGCACTTGTTGGGGTTCTCAGTGATCCAAGAGCCGGAGGTCTTGGCTGGGGGATCGTGGTAATCAGGCTGCAGTCCCTTCACCTGGGTGAGGGGGCAGAGAGTGGCCCCGTCTGAAGCTGGGGGCTCTGTGGGGGCCGGTCTCCTTTGAGCGCGGTGCACACTGTGGGTGGCCAGAGACCAGGACGGAAGCTCCAAAATTCATCTGGCTGAAGACCTCGTTGATCATGGAACACCTCGTGGGTCTCGTATTAAGTGGCTTACGCCTTGGGAAACACTCATTTGTTCTAAATCAGGTGACCGAGTGGATTTCAGAATCTGAATGTCACCATGTAAATTTATGATGCCTGTGATAGCAGCTACCTTTTACCAACCACCGATTAGAAGTGCCTCAGCGCATAACGTACATCGCTAATCAAACCTGACCACCATGCCTGGCCAGCGTGACTCAGTGTTTGAGCATCGACCTATGAACCAGGAGGTCATTGGTTTGACTCCCGGTCAGGGCACATGCCTGGGCTGCAGGCTTGGTCCCCAGTGGGGGTTGAGCAGGAGGCCGCCAATCAATGATTCTCTCTTATCATTGATGTTTCTATCTCTCCCTCTCCCTTCCTCTCTGAAATAAAAAATAAAATAAAAAAACAACAACAAACAAACTTGACCACCATCTTACGAGACAACTATCATTACCCCAGACGAAGCGCAGTGTTCAGACACAGGCGGTGCATTCACCACGGTTCACTATCACCTTCCAAACCCGGAATATGTTTGCTACATTTGGCCTCTTTAATGAGCGCTCCTGGTGTGAGCAGAAAAACCACTGCTCCCAAATCCAGCGAGTGCAGGGCACGTGGGACCCAATTACGAGTCTGAGTTACATCACTGGGCGTCGAAGACTGACTGAGTCCCAGGAGACCACGGGCTCTGAGGCTACACAGACGGCCCCGTTTGGTTTGGTGAGAACCTTCTGCACTGGACGCAGTCAGTCTTCATCCACGCAGCTGCCAGGCCTCAGGCAAACTGCTTTATAGTCATAACCAGGTAGATACATTTTACAACCCTTGCTACAGTTTTCCTGTACCTTGAATTATCTGTCCAGTTAGGAAAACTTCTCTAGTAATATTTGCAACTCTGGGAGGTGATTTTATGATATCAAAGTACACAAGTTTCTTTCAAACAGGTCGGGGCTGAAGGGCTGTCTGGGGAGCTGGTTTATAGGCCCGATGATACGGTACCAGAGACCAGCTGGCGCACTTTGGAAAGTCAAGTTCCACTTTTGTTCCATCACCTGTGCCTTTCTCACCGGCACTTTCGGCAGCTAAGCTCTTACACTTGGCTGACATGATGGGTCTGAAGTCTGCAGAACACCTCCCAGGGGCACCCCGACAGTGCAAGGCCCTGTCCCACACCCCCGCAGCCGATCACCAAGCACCCAGCGTACACTGGCCTGGCAGTGGGCGTCCCTCGCAGGGAGAGCAGCATCAGCCCCCCACAGACTGCTCCTGGCTGCTGGGGGGCACCTCGCCTCCAGCTTTAGGAGGAACACGCTGAGGGTCAGAGGCTGACTAAGCCATGGGACCCCTAGTCTGAGGAGGGTGCTCTTTCCAAGCTCTCCCAGGCCCTGGCCTGCCCCCGGGAATCTTACACTATGCCCCCTCTTCTTGGGGCTTCACGGGAAGCAGCAGGATGCAATGCAAGGCGTTTTCAGGATTATTTGTGTGGATGTTTTAAATTGCTTTCAGCCAGAACCTCTGCTCAAATGTCACGTGAGCACATAAGCAAACCACACAAGGACAGTGAGCTGCTGTGGGCGAAGGGGCCCCTGCGGGCACTTCCTCTCCCTGGTGCTGCCTGAAGGCTCTACCCAGAACAGAGCTGGAGGCTGGCTGACGCACAGGACAGAGCCGGCCTGCAGCCAGGCAGACCTGAGCTCGAATCCCAGCTCTGCCTCTGCTGAGCAGTGTGGCTCTGGGCGAGTGAATTTCTCTCTCTGAGCCATCTCGTCCAAACAGGAGGAATAACAGGCACCGTGGGGTGGCTGTGAGGACCAGCAGAGGCCCCACAGTCCCTTTCATTCCGACAGGGGGTCTTCCCTGACACGTGAGGAGGCAGCCTCCACCGTGCCCCTCGGGGCTCTGACCCTGGCTCGTTTACCTGCTCAGGGGTTGGCGTTATGGGTGTGTCGCTGGGGAGTACAGCTGGGGTGGACACAGGAGCCACGTGCTGGCTGGGGTCCCCCCGATGAGAGGTGTCAGTGCCCGCAGAATTCTGTCCGGACGGTGTCTCTGAGTTGAACACGGTCTAGAGGACAAACGACTGGATCAGTGAGGCCCGCAGGGGCCCCAGGAAGCAGCTGCAGAAAGCAGCGGGTGACGGCTCCTGCCTCCCCTCCCCACTGTCCCCGAGTCTCCTCACCCTCTGGGGTGTGTGGATGGGCGACAGCATGTCTAGGTCAGTCATTGGGAACTCCAGGCCCTTCCGCCGCAGGTCCTCGTAGACGGCGACGACACCAGTCAGATCGGGGGAGCTGCGGAACGCGTCGGCCCAGGACTGAGGGGACAAAGGGACATGGCCGGTAAAGACTGTTCCTGAAGCCCTTTTAAGCTCGCCTACCCTGTCCCAGAGAACAGCAATTCTGGCCCCGAGTTGCTGGTCCTTTTACAACATCACCCCGACACCCCACTCCACAGCAAGGCCCAATGCTGACAAGTCTCCCCACACTCTGAACGTCCAATCAGTAGACAGCCAAGGTGGCCCTAAACAAGAAACAGATCAAGGCGGCAGCAGCGGCACCTTTCTCCCCACCCGCCCGCCCGCCCGCCCGCCCGCTAGCACGCACCTGGATGAGGTTGAGCACCTTGTCGTGCACAATGGTGGGGGGGTTGTTCTTGGGCAGGATGGTCCTCACCAGCACGCCCTCCACGAAGTCCTGGCTGGCCACCAGCACGTGGAAGCGGTGCCCACAGTTCTTGACACAGGTTTCCAAGACCTGGAGGCCGGGAGGTGCCGTGAGCACCCGTGAGAGGAGGGGAGCACCCCGGGCCCCACCCTCCCACTCGGCTGATGTCCCAGAGTGCAGCCTGGGAGAGGATGGAGCCTCCTGAGGTGAGACCCGGCCCTCAGAGAAGCAGGGACGATGTGGGATCCGGGCTGGCTCACTGGCGGGGCAGAGGGCGGTGTGCTGGCCAGAGGCCCTTCGCTAAGTGGCCGCGGTACCCACAGAACCCTGTCCTATGCTCTTTCTGAGCTGAGTACAGTCTGGAGGGAGGTGGCTCTCCAGGTGGAAACCAAAGAGGACTTTCAATCAGGTGGACCCTGCGGTGGAGAGCTTCCCTCCAAGTGTCCTGTTCCTATTCATGGAAGCAGCTGCCTTTACTTTTCAGCGCAGCGGATTCACCTGGATATAAGGCTGTTGTGGCGGAGGCTGGCACAGAGCTCTCAGCCCCACTCCCCAGCAAACCCGCCCTGACAGCCAGGATGCCCACTCATGCCTGGCTCGTCCTGTTGGGGGCAAGGGCTGTCCTCAGCCACCAGAATTTGTTTGATGTTCATTTTTCAGGTGGGACATCCAGGCGCTATCAGCACCCACCTGCGCCTGCCAGGCTTCCTGCCCTGGGGAAGCGTGGGCTCACCCGCAGGCCCTCTGGCCCGGGCTCTCCACGGCTGGTTCCAAGGGACGGGCCTCCATGTGCCTGCTCGCTCACCAGCCAGTATGCTGGAGAGAACTTTCCCCAAATGGCCTCCTGCCACTCTGTGCCCGCCAGCAGTGTAGTCAGGACAGCACTTTGCCCAGGACCCTTCCTTCCCAGCCCTTGGAAAAGGGGCCGCCAGTGGCTAGGTGTCCTGCTGGGCCTGGGGAGCCAACCCCAGTGGACCCTGGTCTGGCCATGGCCAGCAAGCCAGCCAGACGGGGCACTCACCGTGAGAGCCAGCATCACCTCATGGAAGTTCTTATTCCCCGTGATCCTCTTCTTTATTGCTCGAAAGGCATCTTTGGGACTGGACAGAGGAAAAGAGGAGGGATGGCTGAGGCAGGGGCCGGCCTGAGATCAGGGGCTCTGGAGATGGGACGGCTCCTATGAGCCGCCTCCCTGCTCCTGTCCCTGTTTGCTGTGTGTCCAGCCTCTAATCACATCACACCACCCGCCCCACCAGAGTCCTCGGGTAGATCTCCAATATCCGTGGTAGGGACTCTCAGTGTGTGGCCCCCAGACCTCCTGAGGGGGGACATGTGAGTGTTGGTTAAAAACCCAGAACCTTGACCCCACTCTTGACCCCTGCACGGAACCTGAGGGGATGTGCGTGCTCACCACGCCCCAGGGGCTTGGGGTGCAGATGGAAGTGAAGAACCTGTGACTGTAGGCAGAGCCCTAATGCCCGTCCTGCCAGCTCCTTGCCCGCCCATCCTTTCCCTCACCTGGGTACTGGGGACACACTGTGAACAAGCCCACACGGCCCTGCTCCACAGAAGGTCACATGCTCTGTGGAGCCTGGCGCAGGTGGGAAGTGAGCGGGTCCCGGGGTAGAGCGAGTGGGTGTGGGAGGGTGGGGAAGTCTTCTCCGAGGAGGTGGCACTACAGCTGAGTGAGAAGGATGAGAGGGAGCCCACTGTGGGGAGCAGGGCAGCGGGTGAGACAGAGGCAAGCGCCTGGACCAGGGCCCGGGGGTGGGAAGCAGGAAAGATGGGCACCCTGAGTGCGGGGGGAAGGGAGGGGCCGAGGCACGGTAGGTGGGAGGGTGGATGCACCTCCGTGCAGAGGGCGCCTGAAGACCTTGGTGGCAGCTCTCCTGTCCCGTCTGTACTTTACTGCCACCCCCATGCCTCACCCCTGCTCCTGCCCCTCAGCCCTGAACAGGTGACATCGATATATTGCCCAGACCGACCACTCCTCCCTAAAAGCCTTTGTGACCCCCAACTCCAGAGCCACAATGCTGTCCCCGTCCTCCACCTCCCTGCGTGCACAGCCACGCGGCACGGACGGGGCCGCGGCTAGAGGCCTCCTAGAGGGCAGGGACGAGGGCCCAGCACGCGGGAGAGGCTGTGGGAGCATGAGCACGTGGCTGTGAGGGCCTGCCCTGCTGTCTGACCAGGCGTCTGCCTGCCTCTCAGTGCTCACCAGTTCGGGGCAAGTCAGGGCAGTCGGGAACCCTGACACGGGTCACCCAACAGGAGAGGAGGCGGCAGGAAAGCCTTCCTGGGAACGACTTCCATGAGGGGCTGAGCGTGCAGGCTGTCAGGCTGTGACAGAGGACACTCGGGGTTGTGGGGCCCATCCCAAAAGTTTGAGGCAATTTGCAGCCCAAAACCCAGGCGCAGCTCCTCGCCCTCGGGCTCCTCCTGGGGGGAAGCTGATGTCCGCTCCTGGCGGGCCGTTCACCTGTGGCCACCTCAGCTCCAAAGGGACCTGTCCCCACTTCTCACAGAGTGGTCCAGAGAAAGGGCATGGCACTGGGATCAGAAGTTCTGGTGTGTGTGCCCTTGCTGTGGGCCTACTGTGTGCCCAGCACTCTGCTAGGAGCCCAGAGTGGATGACAAGGAGGCCACCACCCAAGGAGGAGTGGGCAAGAGACTGAATCTAGACGCCAAGCTCAGGGAGGCGAGGGTCACGCCCGCTTTGCTCACTGCTGGGTCCCCAGGCCTCGTGCAGAGCCTGAAATACAGGTGCTCAAGTCGACAGCACGCACCTGAGGGGGTGTGTCTGAGCCCTTCTCAGTCTGCAAGGACCCTACCGTGATGTCAGCTCTCCCCAATGGTCTTGACTGCCTGATGCAGTCGCCCACAGCCCCTCTTGGGCTCCGAGCTGGGTGCCCCTGCCCGCTCCCCGCCTGCTCCTCTATCACACAGCGCGGCCAGGCTGAGAGGACCCCCACAGGACAACTGGACTCCCAGTGAAGAACGGAGAGGGAAACAAGATCCTGCTCCAACTGCTGCCCCTGATTTTCCACAACAGAGGCCGCGCCGGGCTGCCCTTCCTGCTGGGTGCCTGCCACGCCTCTCCCCACCCTTCCTGGATTTCTCTGAGGACAGTGGACGAGCATCCCCGCTCTGCTCCCCTCAGGGCTGTGGGCTTATGGCTAGAAGGACTGGAAAGAGTTAAAGTGACTTGCCCAGGTCCAGAGCTGGTCAGTGCCAGCGAGTCAGAGACCAGGAGCCAGCACCGTGGTGCCTCCCCCATACCCCGTAGTGCAAGCTCGGCAGGGCCCCTGGGCGCTGAGCAGGGCACCGTGGCCCGCGCCCCGAAAATGCTTGGCCACGGCTCACTCAGTTTTGCGTCATCTCCACTGCCCTCCCCGTGATCCCGGCCCTCCCTGTGGTTTCACACGTTAAGGAAACGAAAGTCTGTTCTTGCTCGCTGAGGAAGCCGGAGTCCCTAACACACTCCAGCCCACAGGATGCAGAGAGGTACGTGGGCGCCTCCTAATCTGAGCTGCCAGCTGGCCTGGCCTGGGAAGACCTGCCCGGCTGGGGTGCGGCCGGGAGGCTGAATGGGCGGGAGCGTCTGGGGCCACGGGCCAGCCGCACACCTGGCGTCTCCAGCCTCTCACCCATCTGCCGGGAGGGCTGACGGGACCATGGCTCCAAAATGCGTGTTCCTGCTGGGGTGGGGCTCAGATGGCCTCTGCAGCCCCCTGGCCCCGAGGGGCACACGGTGGTCTGCCTTTGCGCACAGAGGTGGAGGGATGGGGTGGGGGCTCTCTGGCCGGCTTACCCTTCCTCCGTCTCGTTGATGATGTCGCAGATCTCCATGTTGAGGGCCCAGTCCTCGCTCTGCAGGGAGCCATCGGTAGCTTTCTCTGAGGGAAGGAAAGCACAAGTCACAAAGGCGCGTGGGGTCCCAGATGATAAACTCAAGTGGTGGGGTGTGCTGTGGTGATGGGGGTCGGGCGGGAAGAGAGGGAGGACAGTGGATGCTTCCCGGGCACCTAGGACGGCCAGGCGCTGTGTAAGCTATGCCACCTACACTGTCCCGTTTTGTCACTTAATTCTTATTAGAAGCCACGCTGGGCTGGGAGTGCGCTGTCCTGTGACGGTGAGAAGCCGTGGCTCGGAGCACTGAACGGGTGAGCAGGTACTCGAATCCAGCCGCGCTGGCTTCAGAGTGCTTGTTTTTCACGTGACAATATAGTGTTTTTGGTTTTTTCAAAAAATACTAGTAATGCTTTTGTTAATTTTAGAGAGAGAGGAAGGGAGGGGGAGAGAGAAACATTAATCAGCTGCCTCCTGCATGCCCCCCTCTGGGGATTGAGTCCACAACCTGGGCAAGTGTCCTGACCAGGAACTGAACCAGTGACCTTTTAGTGCAGGGGATGATGCTCAACCAACTGAGCCACACTGGCCAGGGCAATATAGAGTGTTCTGTTTTGTTTTTATAAATAAACTATTTCGCTGGTGTTCATCACAGGAACGATGATGGAGGACACTCACACATGTTCTTTAAGAGTGAAGTGCTGTCCCTCCACTCGAACACACCACCCCTCTCTAGATTCTTCTCATACAGTGCAGTTTTTTTAAAAAAAATATATTTTATTGATTTTTTTTTACAGAGAGGAAGGGACAGGGATAGTTAGAAACATAGATGAGAGAGAAGCATCGATCAGCTGCCTCCTGCACACCCCCTACTGGGGATGTGCCTGCAACCAAGGCACATGCCCTTGACCGGAATCGAACCTGGGACCCTTCAGTCCACAGGCCAAAGCTCTATCCACTGAGCCAAACTGGTTAGGGCACACAGCGCAGTTTTTAAATAAGTTCCACCACAGCGCGCATGGACGGTTTTATATGCTGCCTTTTCCAGGCCACATTCCATCACGCAGTACCCCTGGCTGGTACGTCAGGCACACACATGCACTTTTACCATATGTAAGTGTGTGACAAGACAGGAGTTCATCAGCGCTTTAAGGTTCAGACACCAGGGCCGTTTCCCTGGCTCCCAGACCCTGGCTCCAGGCGTGAGTGCTCACACCTTGCCGGGCTCACGTGCCCGCTGGCCCCTCACTGTCAGCCAGCTCTCACCTACCAGGAGTGCTCGATGGACCAGCACATGGAACGTGATGTGATGGCACAACCATCCTGCAAGGGAGGCGCGCATCACCCTGTTCACAGGGACACACAGGCTCAGGGGGCTGCACAGCTGCTGAAGCGCCAGGCCTGCTCATGCGCTGGGGATGCAATGGCGGACCAGATGGACATGGCCCCAACCCTATGGCGCCCAAAGAGGCTGGGCTCTGAGCTCAGGCCTGCCGGGACAGAGGGGGCCGTCTCCGTGTGACTGGGAAGGGTCCTGTTCCAGCCAGGCAGGCAGGCCCATCCCATCCTGTAGGGCAATCCCTGGGCTGGGCCAGCACAGCCAGCTCCCTGTAACTGTGGCTTCAGTGACCTTGGTTTTGAAACTGGCCTGACTTCATTCCACCCTGAGTCCTACCTTGGGCCTTGTGGCCGGATGGATGCCAGGACGGCCCAGGACACATGCCAGGCAGCTGAGGCATCCAGGCAGGGACCCAGCGGCAGGGAGGGGTTGCTGTATTCCCTGGATTATGGCTGGGGGAGGGATGAGGAAGGGGTCCCTTTAAAAGGGTTGAGAGATGGACTTCTTCACCCTACAATTATGTGGAGTCACACTCTCCACCCTTGGGGACTCACGCACTTACTGAGCTAATGGGAAGAACCAAGAATGGACAGGCACCCTCTGAGCAGAGGGTGGACCTACTCTGCGGTTTAGGGGGCAGTGGCTAATCACCATGCAGAACCCGCCCCTCAGAAGCCACGTCTCAGTGACCCGCCACAGGCCGGAAGGATTAGTCACCCGACTCCCGGACTGCTCACCGGCACATCCAGCTCCCGACTCCCATCCTCCCATCTCCTCACCCGCCCTCCTCCACTGCCCAGCCGGCCACCACCCGCTGCTCTCGGACCACTGCCTCAGCTCTTCCTGCCTCGCTCCTCCCGTCCATTCTCCCTCCTGCCCACACTCAACTTTCTGAAACTTGAAAGTGATTGTGTCCGCCTGGGCCCCAAATCCTTCGAAGGCGCTGAGCCCTCAGCCAGGCCCCAGGCCCTTCAACAACAGCAACGCTTTTGTTCCCGTTATACTAGTACACTCCGCAACACCTGGCGCAGGCAGCTGCTCCCAGAAGTGTGGCTGCTCCTCACAGACGTGTAAGGTGCACACTACCACCTCCTCTAACTGACGAGGAAACGGAGGTGCACGGCTGTGCCAGGTGGTGAGGGAGGAGCGGCCACTGATGCCACTGGCCCATCTCGCTCAGGGGTCGGGAGCTCTGCTTTCCCAGAGGGCTCCCTGGACCATGCAGGCACCTGCCCCTCCTCCCCGACCCCTGGCTCCACCAGCAAGCCTGGAAGTAGTTCCTCTATCAGATCCCTTCCGACCCCAGTGGCCCTTGAACATGACGGACACCCCTCTTCTCCTGGGGGAGAGGGCACGGGTTTAGAAGGGGTTACGGGGGCAGCTGGGATATCTGTCAGGATGCCATCCCGAGGAATCAAGGTGGGTGCAGAGGGACCTCGAGCACGAGTCTGAGCACAGCTGGCAAACTCTTTAGTCCTCATTGCCAGCACTGGGCAGAGCCATTCAGAGGATGGAGTGGTTTTGGGGCGGAGGGAGGAAAAAGGGGAGTTTCAGGCAGACTAAACAGGAAGGGGAGAGGAAGAGGAGAGAGACAGGCCCATCTGAACAATTTCAGTGACGAGGGGGTGCCCAGATCAGGCCCGGCCCTGCCACACGCACCACCTCCCTCCCTCCCTTCAGGTGGGAGTGGACTCAGGACTGGGGAGACTTCCTGAATGAAGATTCCATGAGGTGGTGTGTTCCATTAAGGGCAGAAGTTTGAACCCACAGGAACCTGGGGATATTTGTTTTGTTCTGTGTTTAACCACAAAAGCAACTCAGCTAGCTATTTTAAGAAGAGGGAATAGGAACACGGACAATGGCGACCAGTTCCCAGAGACTGACAGCTGACTTCTGACCTCTGAGCTGTTGGTGGCAACCTTCGATGGCCTGGTAGCAGTTCTGCTCTTGTCCCAGCTCCAGAGGAGGCCAGGCCTCGCAAGCCTCCACCAGCCGCTAGGCCGCACGTTGTCTAGGGCTGGCTGGCCCGTCTGCCTGCTCAGTAGCCTGTCCTCTCCATGCTGGGCCTGGTCAGACACCGCCTCCCCAGAGGGCTCCAGAGAGCGGCCTGGCACCGCCTGGCACTGTGGCAAGCGCAGTCAGGTGGGGCAGCGGCACAGGCTTGGAGCAGGACAAGTCTGGCCCCCCCTCGTCACTCAGAGACCATGGGCAAGGACCCAAGCCCTCTAAGTGTCCCTTTTCTCATCTGTCAAACCAAGATAAGACTGTTGGCTTCACGGACATTGATTTATCAGCCAGACAATGTCAGGGCAGGAGCAGTGACCAATAGCCACTAGGCACCATGACCTGACTTGGGCTGAGAGCAGGAAAGAGTGGCCACCAAAGACACGTCCTCACCACCTTACGTTGGGGGAGGGAGGGCAGGTGATGCTCAGTGCCCAGGAGGGGAGGGGGAAACCGGGGCCTGTGTGGCCCTAAACTCATACACTCTCACCCTGCTCTGCCTGGAGGATTCTCTTCTGCCTTGGGTGGGCTCTGAGCTCTTGGGGACATCTCTCTCTCACCAGCCCCACTCTCTGGTGGGGCAGAAAACAGGTTCGGTCAATGTTTGCAGAAGGGCTGGCTGAGCCTCCAGATGGCCGCGCTGCTCCAGGTCACTGCTGAGTCCCCTTCCACCCCTACCCCCACCCTGGATAGCGCTCTCTGTTCCACTGACCCTGAGCTCCCCCTTTCCACTCCTGAACCCTTGATACTGGGATGTTTCTTACAAAGGATGGCCTCTCAGAGCTCAGTTGGCAGCTTTTCCTTTTTACACTCCATGATGTCTTAGATTCAATGAAATACGGTCTGTAAATAGCAAGGGCATGCCTTCAAGGCCCATGCGGAAAGCAGACCTAGTCCCACCAGTTGCCTGACCAGGGGACAGGGACAGACCGGGAGCTGGCTGACCAGGTGGAGAAGACAGCCACATGCTGCTCAGCTCTGGGCGGCTCCCACAGGCCCTCTCCTGAGAGCCCCCTCCGCGAGCGCACGCACAGTCATTTCCTTTTTAGTCATTTCACATTTACTGATGCCGTTTTTCCAGTGTAAAAGTCACGTACTCATATCACTCAAAGGACCCACAGTGACCCTTTGTGAAGATTTCTATCTAGTCTTGACTGTTTTCAGGCTTTAAAAACACATCGGTACAAGTTTTAAAGTGTATAATAGTACTAGTGGCCGTACGCACGAATCTGTGCGCGAGTAACTCGCTGCCGCTTGCCTCAGCTGGCCACCCACCGCTGCTGGTAGCTCTTCACTGCTTGTAGCTCTCTGGCCCGCTGCCCCACCCTCCTGTAGCTCTCCTCCCGCTGCCCTGCCCTCCTGTAGCTCTCCTCCCGCTGCCCTGCCCTCCTGTAGCTCTCTTCCTGATGCCCTGCCCTCCCCTCCTGTAGCTCTCTGCCCACTGCCCCGCCCTCCTGTAGCTCTCTCTGCTTGTAACTCACTGCCCTGCCCTCCTGTAGCTTTCTACCACTTGTAGGTTGGTCGTGATGTTATGGCGTAATGGATAATTAGCATATTCCTCCTATTATATAGGATTATGGCTATGGCTTGTTTGTATTAAAATAATAACCCTATTCCATAACTTTTAGAGACACACTGAAATATTGATGAATGACAGGTGATGTTTGGAATTTGCTGTAAGTAACACCCCTCTGTTTACTTTCCCACCCTCCATCTGCCTCTGCCCTGAGGGTCCCTTAGCCCCTCCACTCTGGCACCTGCCTTCTGCATGCCTTCTTCCTGCCACCTGTTCCCTCGCTGCCCTCCCCCTCTGCTCCCGAGCTGCTGTTGTATGTCCAGTTCTGTGCCAGGTGCTGGAGGAGCAAAGACGGAGAACAGAATCCCAGCCCTTGAGGTGGTACTAGTGGTCAGGGTAACAGCTGGACAAGCATTCTTAGTGCAAAATGGACAAGTGAGAGGACGGAAGTCAGTTCCAGGTCCTGTGGAGCTGTGAGGAGGGTGAGCACCAGCGAGGGCACTGGAAGGTTCAGCAGGAGGTGCCGTGGGAGTGAGCGTAGAGCATGAGCTCCCGGCCTGGAAGGTGGAGGAGAGGTTCCGGTGGAGGAGAGGCATGAGCTGAGTGAATGAATCAAGGAGGAGTCGACAGGACGGTGGGAAGAAGGAGGGCTTGAGGGACTGGGAGAGGGACCTGAGGGAGCCTGAGGTCCCAGGAGGAGTGAGGCAGCCAGGGGAGAAGGGAGTGGCTGCTGAGGCAGAGGGACAGACCAACCTCAGGCTGGAAGGAGGGACTCAGGCAGGCAACCACACCAAGCCCCACAGCGGCAGCCGCCTTCCTGGCCCACCCGAGAGCCGTCCCTTCCTTCTCACTGCCCAAAGCAGCCATCTCATACCCCAGGGTGCCTGGTCCAGAAGTGGGCAAGCGACCGGTTCTGACCCCTGGGGAGTAAGGACACATCTGCTGGGTGGCACTGCTGAGAGGCGCTGCTGGGACACAGGGGCACAGCGCACAGCCCAGGAGGAAAAGCCTTTTCTCTCTCTCTCCCTTCCTCCCTTCCTTCCTTCCTTCCTTCCTTCCTTCCTTCCTTCCTTCCTTCCTTCCTTCCTTCCTTCCTTCCTCCCTCCCTCCCTCCCTCCCTCCCTCCCGTGAGAGGCTAGCATGGGAGCATGGTGCCTGGGATGTCAGCCTGGGAGGTGACTAGCTCAGACCAAAACAACATGCGAAGGACAGAGAAAGAGCCTGGATGTTAAAGACATCATTGACTGTCGCACCAACCCTGAAACCACCTGCCTTCAGACTTCTTGTTAGACAAGAATCCGGAGTGGTGGTGGGTTCGGCCTACGGTGGCCGGGTCCTTGTCACCTGTGGCCGAGGCCCCCTGACTGACAGCTCTGTGGTGCCCTGGCTTCCCCACAGGACTGCTGCACTCTGGAATCAGAGCTACCCCGGGCCTCACAGGCGCTGTTGGCCAGACGCTGGGTGGAGAGCTGGCCCAGCCCTTCTCCCTACTTCCTCCTCTTACCCTGGCCTTCTGCCCGTCAGTCCTACTCCTTCAGGGTTCTGTGTTCCTTCCAGGAATGTGCGCCTCCCCACCCCTCCATCTCAACTCTCCCCAGCCCAGCTCAAGGTGGGTCTCTCCCTGTGGAGCCTGCTCTGACCCCACGGGCTGCTCCTTCACTCTGGGCCAGCAGCGTTTCGCACAGACCACAGCCACAAGCTCTGTTTCGTGGAGTCGGTAAAATACCTCTATAGTACTGAATTCTTTGTCTCTCCCATTAGGCTGTGAGCTCAAGGGTGGAAATTATAGCTCATGAATCAACAAATTCTCTACACTAGACGGGACCTGCAGTAAATGTTTGCTGAATGACTGAATGAAGGATGAGGCCATGTTCATCAGCACAAGAAACCTTTGTAAGACTTTAATTTAAATGAAATACCCCCACCTTTTGGCCCCCATTGACTCCTTAATAGCTTATGTGCAGAAACCACGAACTTTCTTCAAACGGGCAGTCCTGTGACTATTTTTGGAAAGTATTGTGCCCTTCCTAACCTGCCCCATGCTAAGTAATCTGCCCTATGCTAAGTAATCTGCCCCATGCTAAGGAATCTGCTCCCCCCATGCTAAGTAATCTGCCCCCCCCATGCTAAGGAATCTGCCCCCCTCCATGCTAAGTAATCTGCCCCCCCCATGCTAAGGAATCTGCCCCCCTCCATGCTAAGTAATCTGCCCCCCCCCATGCTAAGGAATCTGCCCCCCATGCTAAGTAATCTGCCCCCCCCCATGCTAAGGAATCTGCCCCCCATGCTAAGTAATCTGCCCCCCCCCATGCTAAGGAATCTGCCCCCCCCCATGCTAAGGAATCTGCCCCCCCATGCTAAGGAATCTGCCCCCCCCATGCTAAGTAATCTGCCCCCCACCATGCTAAGTAATCTGCCCCCCATGCTAAGGAATCTGCCCCCCCATGCTAAGGAATCTGCCCCCCCCCCATGCTAAGGAATCTGCCCCCCCCATGCTAAGGAATCTGCTCCCCCCCATGCTAAGTAATCTGCCCCCCCCATGCTAAGGAATCTGCCCCCCCATGCTAAGGAATCTGCCCCCCCCATGCTAAGTAATCTGCCCCCCACCATGCTAAGTAATCTGCCCCCCATGCTAAGGAATCTGCCCCCCATGCTAAGGAATCTGCCCCCCATTCTAATATCCTGCTCCTGTGAACACAGCACCTGGACCTGCTCTAGAGCCTTCCCACGCTGACTGATCCTGCTGGGACGCAGGCCAGCGGCCCTCCATCCGGAAACTGGGAACTCGCTTACCTGCTCACGCTGATATGGTATTGTATTAAGGCACCTGGAACAATAGTAGATATTTATTAACCCCACCACATGGAGGGGACTCCAACAGTCTGTCCTGAAGGTACTTTCCCCTGGTCCATGGTGTTTAGCTTTTCTAGTCTCCTCGCAGCCAGGAGTGGCCCTGTGACCCTGTGACCCTGCGCTGGCCCCTGAGACAAACGTGGAATTCCTTTGGCAGCTGTGGCTGGGGCCCTGCCTGTGCTTCCTGTTCCAGGAGGCAAGCACCGGGATGAAACCATGTGCTAAAGGTGGGAGGGGGTGGAGGACGGGGGAAACATAGACAGAACCATCATGAACACACTCGTTCTAGAATCTAGATGGATCCAGACATTTTCACTCAAAAGGAAATCCAGCAGGTCCCTTCAGTTCTGTGGGGAAGCAATGAGGTAGCCAAGTCTGGGTGTGGGATCTGGCCACAGACACATCCCAGTTCAAGTCCTCACCAGGGGTGTGCCGGAGTCAGTCCTCTGGGCCTCCCTTCCTCCCCTGCGGAATGGGACTAAGGCACTCACTCACCTTGCAGGGCTGTGTGAGCGCGAATGAGAGAACGCACTTTAAATGCTTGGTCTCCTATCTAGCACACAGCAAGCACTAAAACAAACATTTTCGACTACAAATGCAGACTACCACCCCCTCCACGCCCCTCCCCAGCAAAACTGTCTTGAAGCCAACTTTTCAAACGAACAGCCCTTTCCAGACCCGGCTTGGAAAGCTGCACCCGTTTCCTAAGCTGCTGAGCAGTCCTTCTTCAAAACCCTGGCTGCCTCTCCCCTGCCATTTTGTAACCACAGGCCGCAAGGGGAAGCCTAAAATACTCTACAAAGACAGCCCACATGTCCCAGTTGATGTAACAACTGTAGTGCCCAAATGAAAATCATCTCAGGTTAAGGAGTTTTTTGGTTTTTTTTATTAATGTTTGGAGAGAGAGGAAGGGAGAGGGGGGAGGGGGGAGAGAGAGAGGCATTGGAGAGTGGAATATCGATTGGCTCTCCCACATGCCCCGCCCTGGCGTTTGAGCCTGTAACCTGGGCACGTGCTCTGACCGGGAATTGAACCAGCAACCCTCAGTGCACGGGAGGACACCCAAGAACCAAGCCACACCAGCCAGGGCAGGTGAAGGAGGGCTTTAAAAGCCTATCCAGATAAGAGAGAGCAAGGCTGTGAAGCAGAGGCTTGAAGTGGCTGGCCAAGGTGTATGTGACTTTCTTTTTTCCTCCTCCAATCTGTGTGTGAAAGATGTTCTCTCTCTCTTCTCTCTCTCTCTCTCTCTCTCTCTCTCTCTCTCTCTCTCTCTCTCTCTCTCTCTTTCTCTCTCGGACTGGCTCTGTGATCAAGTCAAAAACCTACAAGTAGGCCTGCGGGCTGGAGACCAGGGAACAGGCACAGCTCAGGCCCAAAGGTCGCCTGGCAGAATTCCCTCTTTCGGGGAGGCCAGTCTTTCTTCTATTAAGGCTGTCAACGGACCGGCTGTGGCCCACCACTGAGGGTAATCTGCTTTCCTCAGCACTAATCTCATCTAAAAACTACCTTCACAGAAACATTAGAATAAAGTGTGACCAAATATCTGGGTCCCATTGGCCAGCTAAGTTGCACATAAAGCTAACCACCCCAGGGGTTTACAGTAACCAATGCAAACAAGTTCCACTCCAACAGGGGACAACTCCGTCTGTCCTTCAGTTCTCCTCCCACTGTCAGCCTCCTGCGGTCTGGCTGGCCCCCTGCCCCTCTTCCCTCCTCCCTTCCTCCCTGCTCTACCTGCCCCACCAGGAGCCAAGCCAGTCTGTCCTTGGGGCCTGCACAGCAGTTTGGCTCTCCATCAACTGCCAGGTTCCCACAGTCCATCAAGGCATCCGTCCCTGGGAGCCTTTGTCACTTGCCTGGGACACAGCTAGGAAGGGTGGAGCTGGCATTTACACCCAGATGTTCTGACACAGAAGTCTGGGTTCTGACCCTGCTCAGACGGCTTACATCTGAAATGTGCTACCCAGGATCATGTTAGATGGTCTCACGGGTACATTTAAAGACGTTTCTAGACTTAAATATTCAATTTAATGTGGACTAGGAAAAGAGCATGAACTAACTCATCAAAGTAATGATTTCATGGGTATAATTACACAGGAAGAGGCCGAATTTAAAAAGGTGAGCCAACAAAAGGAAAACACCATGAAAATAAAACTGAAGGCAGCCCGGGGCAGATATAAAACAGGTGGTGCCCGAAGGAGGAGCCTGGAGAGCCTCGCCTGGATCCACAGCCCTGGGCGAGGAGGTAAGGAGTTAACTGGTCCTGAATCCTCCTACTGCTCATGGGTGATGGCCCCATAGATGACACTGAGGGATTTTGTTTTTTCCCCCCTAAAATCAAAAGAGCGGAAATCCGGGACTCTACTCTTATTTCTTTGAGCTCAGTGAGGGAACAAAACCTATTCATCAGCTCCATCCACAGGGGCAGTCAAAGGCTCCAATTCCCAAGTGAGAATCGGCTCTCCCCACACCCTGAAACCTGACCTGTGAATGTGGCTGCCACCCAGCCAGTGACTGCTCTTTCTCAGTGACGCCAAGACCGACACAGGCTGCACGAGAGTCAGGGCCCCGGGTTGGCACCCTGGCTCTGCCACTAACCCAGACTGTGCCCCAGCAATGATGATCCACCAATGAAAACCACACTGGCTAACAATTATGGACACGTATAGTCTGGCAGGCACTGTGCCAAATGCTTCACAACATGACAACACAACAACCCCGACCGACAGGTGCTATTATTATCCTTACTTTATAGGCAGGAACTGAAGCACAGAGAGGTGCTTAACTTGACTCAAGAGCCCTTTCTCGACATCATTCCCTGTGACCCTGAAGACAGATTTTGGCTCCAGCACTTGGAGATCAAGGAGTCAGAGCTTCCTGGCAGCTGTGGGAAGGGGTAGAGATTCTGACTCAGGGGGCCCACGGCTGGAGTGACCTCAAGCATCCCTGATGTGGGCGCCCCAGGACCCCACTTTGAAGACACTGTTCTCCAACGTTCTGTCTCTGGCCAGCTGGTCTGACCCAGCGGCCTGCAAACTAGGAGCCCATGTGCCAAATGCAGTGTTTTTGTAGGGCCAATCAAAGTAAGAATGGTCTTTACACCTTTATATGGTTGGGAAAAATCCAAAGAATAATAATATTTCATGATGTGAAAATTACATGAAATTCAAATTTCAGTGTCCATAACTAAGGTTTGATTGGACACAGTCACGTTCATTCATGGACAGATGCAGCCGCCTCTGCTTCTGTAACATAACGGCAGAGTTGGGTAGTTGCAACAGAGGCCAAGTGGCCCACAAAACCAGAAGTATTACTACTGATCCTTTACAGAAAAGTCTGCAGAGACTGGCCTAGTCCACCCCCCAGCCAATGCGGGACTCCTCTTTACAGTCCCTTCCCTCTGGCCTCTGCTTTCACACCTCCAGTGGTGGGGAGCTCACTACCAAGCCAGGCAGCCAGTTCCATCTCTGAAAGGTGGTAGGGACAGCTATCTGTGCTGGCACTGGACTCTCTCTGAGCCTTGTGGAATCAGCCCTATCATTCCTCCACAATGGCCATCAGTTCCTCTCTTCCCTCTGGTATCAATCCTTCCCTGTCCTCACCTGTCCCCTCAGTTGTTCCCCACCGGTCCCCTGGGGAACAGGGAGAACAGCAGGTGGCTCTGCTACTTGACAGACAAGGGTGCGGGCGATGCAGAGGGAGCGTGGCAGGAACAGAGCTGGAGCTGGACCCAGGGTTCCTGCCTCCCAGCCTGGTGGCCCCTCGACAACGTTGCTTGAGCGTCCAGTTTGGTTTTCAGCTCATCACTCCCAAAATGGCATCCCAGAGGGCCCGAGGTATGCTCTCCCTAGTGGACACCTGTGGTCTCTTGTCCACGATTCCTTCTTGTGGCTCCAAGAGCCGCTCTCCCATCCACCCCAGGGTTCAGCCTTAGGCTCTGAGATCTCCCATCACATCCAGCTTCCCGTCCCCCTACCCCGACGACTGGGGGCTGGTCCCCAGGATGCCCACATTTACAGTCGCTGGTGTGCCGCTTGCTTTCATGAGTCCGCTGGGTCTCTGGCTCAAAGACCAGCGGTGAGGTGACAGCCAGAAACTGAAAATGGATTGGTGGGTTGCCTTCTGACGTCTGTCTCTAAGATGTGGCCAGTGAGATGTGTCCTCAGAGAATACCTGGGAAAGGTTTTGAAATCCTTGAAGAAGGCGGCTGTGTCAACACTGCCTAGTCCTAGCTCTCCCGGATCCTTCCAGCCACAGCCTGCGCTCCTGGGAAGTCTCCCACTCTCAGGTGAGGGAGAGTGACCTGGAAACGGGCCAGACCCTTGTGTGAGTCACAGCCAGGAAACCTAGTCTGTAGGTAGAACAGCAACTGTGGATCTTGAAAGGTGGGACTGATGTAAATTTCACCTAAGCAGTGGTCAGCCAGAGGCAGCGTGATGAGGATGCAAGAGAGGAGCCGGGCTCTGTGTCCGGACTCCCACCCTGATGAGCTGTGAGGCCTCGGGCAGTGATACCTTCCCTTAGACTTTTGGTGAAAAGGGGAAAGACAGGCATATCTTATAGGGCCACCCTGAAGAGTCATACCGAGGAGACTAGCATGGCACCTGGCACGTGATATTTGCTCACAAACTGTTACCTTCCTTTTCCCCTAACATAATGGGACAGTGCCCTGCTGGTGTGATGATGGTGGAAATAATACAAATGGCGATGGTGACAGCAAGAGCTACGGTGTCACGCCCCCCGGCAAGGTGCCAGGCTCTCTCCAGGGATATCTCACTTGGTTCTCACACCCACCGTGAGAGGTAGATGCTGGTATGACCACCATTCTACCGTGGAGGAAGCGGAAGCTCAAGTGCAAAGGCAGACAGCGAGGGAGCCCGAGTGCTGGGGTGCTTATGAGAGAGCACAAAAGCAATGGCTGGACCTGAAGGGGTCAGAGAAGACCTCAGGGTGAGGTGACGATGCCTGGGGTCGGAAGGGTGCACAGAGGGGCAGGTTGAGGGAGCAGCACCGGAGCTCTGTGAGTGGTACCCCTGATGAACACCATTAGAACCACTGTGCCTGGGGACGCCAATTATACGGGGCTCTACTCTCAACAGGGACGGAGTCGGCAGCCTTGAGATTATTTCACTCCTGCAGTTTACAGAAATACAAGCAGCTAAAACTAGGGCACCAATAATCACAGATATCGGTGGTACTTCTGCTTCTTTATCTAAAAGAAAAAATATGGAATACTGAGAGCATTAACTCAATGGCTGATATTCTTCATTTAATTTTACTTTTACAGCCTCTTCTGCTTTGGTGCAAACCTCAGTGGCCCTGGGGAGTTCATCTGAGCTTTCCTATCATTTCACTGGGATCCGGGTGAGTCACACTTTCCAGCTTCCCCTCTCTGGGCCTCAGTGTCCTGTGTAAAATGAAGGCGATGGGCCCAGCCGGTGTGGTTCAGTCGTTGAGCGTCGACCCATGAACCAGGAGGTCACGGTTCGAATCTCTGTTGGTGGAGTGCAGGAGGCAGCCGATCGGTGATTCTCTCTCGTTATTGACGTTTCTCTCTCTCTCTTCCTCTCCCTTCCTCTCTCTGAAATCGATAAAAACTTATTTTTAAAAAATGAAGGCAATGGGCTAGAGTAGATTTTCAGTATGTGGTTTCCAACCCAGTGTCATCAGCATCCCCTGGGACCTTGTTAGAAATACCAATTCTAGGGCTTTACCCCAGACCTCTGGGGTGGGGCCCCGCCTGCCATAAAGGTTAGCCTTGGGAGAGCCCCAGGGTAAGGACCCCTCCCGCAGCAACACTTGGCTTGTGCTTTAAGGCATTATGATTTAGATAGTCTTTCTTGCCCAAGGAGGTCACGCTTAAGCATAGGAAGAGAAGCTGTTTTCTCTGACCACGAGGGCCCCGAGTCCAGGCGAGCCTCTCTAGAAAGCCTCGGGAAGATGTGGCTGACTTGGCCAGACTCTCTTTTTTAAAGTAGCGCGTCTCACACTTGGCATGTGTTGAAAGCAGCCCCATTTGTAGTTGGCGAAACAGAGATGAAAGGAGAGCTGCGTTCTCTTTTCAGCTCCCAAACAGTGACTCCCTGGGGGTGTGCTGGAGGGGGGGGGGGGAATTGGGGTGGGGGCGATGGTCCTGAGCAGGCAGGACCCCTCCCTGGTCCAGGAGCTTCCGGTGAGCACATCCTCTGCCGCCACACCCCTCTTGGAGAAGTTTGATGACACAGCCTCGGAAGGGCCCTTAACAGCCACGGTGGCGATTACAACACAGCTGGTCGGCAGACCTACGTGAGGCCTGTCTCCCAGGACAGAACGAAGGGAAAGAGAGTTCTGCCTACAAGATCCAATGTTCCCAGTCTGGATTTCAGGCTGAAAAACAGCCAAGACGCGAATAGAGGATGTCACTGAAGGGCCTGCGGTTTCCTCGTGCAACAAGGAGGCTCAGCCAGGCTGTTCCCGGGTGAGTGTCAGCTGTCTGGGGCTCGGCCTGTGCGTCCTCCCATGGGGTGCGCAGGAGTGAGCACCCACGAGACCTGCTGTCCAGCCATTGCGAGGGACCGCTCTCTGCCCTGCCCGCCCCGCGCCCGCCCCCCCCCCCGCCGAGCCTCACTTGTTGGCATTTCAGTAACAATGGTAATAAACATGACCTCCTTTTATATAGCACCGGTAAGGAGCCGGGCACCCGTTCTAATTAACGAGTCAATCTTCACAACCACCCCTCGGAGAGAGGGGCCATTGTGATCCCCTAATTACAGGAGAGGAAACCTAGGCAAGGGCGGTAACGTCATAGAACCAGCAAGTCTCCCGTCCACAGGGAGTCGGGAGTCAGGAGACCTGGACTCCGTTGGGCTGTGCCACCCACCGAGGGACGCGGGAGGCGCGATCAGGTGGTTCCTACGGCCACTTCCAGCCCAGAGCGCCGGCCACTCTGCGTCCAGCTGATGCCGGTGGGCGCGGGCTGCCCAGGAGGGCACGTCCCGAGACCTCGGCCTCCAGGACCGGCCGCCTCGTCCAGCGGGCTCCCAGGGTCTGGCCGGGGCCGGAGGCAGGGCTGCCTAGCAGCCTCCCGCCGCCCCCACAAGTCGCCGCCCAGGCGCCAAGCCCCAATCTCCGATCCCAGGAGAATGGGCTTCTAGCCCTTCTCAGGTATCTGTGTCTGGAGGGCCCGGCGAGCCAGGAACGAGAGGGCCAGAGACCCGGCGGCGCGCCCTGGGTTGGGGAAGGGACGACGACACACCGAGAGAACCAAGAACCAACGACTGCAAAACCACGTCGTCCCTTTAACCCTTCAAACTTTCTCCCTGGATTCGCGACCCCAGCTGCCGTCCATTGGCTGAGCCGCGAGAGGACCCGCCCTCTCTCTTTACCTACTGGCTGTTGTAGGCACCCATCACGACGCGAGGCTTCCTAATGGGCCACGGTTTTTGTCAATCAAGAGGGGCGGGAGACGGGGCGGGGCCAGGTCTGGGAGAGACGCGCCAGCCTCGTTCCCCTCCCGGCCTCCCTCCGGTGTGCGGCTGGGGACCTCGGGCGCCCGAGGGGGCTCAGGCTGGGCGCGGAGCCTCGCGGCAGGGCTGGGCGAGGCTCCGGGGACTCACCGATGCGCTGTCCCACCGGAGAGCTGAACGGGTTCCCCAGGAGAAAGTCCATCGCCACGGCTGCCGCTGCCACCAACCCGTGATATCAGCTGACAGCAACCGCCAGCGCCGCCGACCCGTCACGTGACGCGCCGGCTGGCCCGCGAGGAGGCGCCCGTGGGGGCGGAGCGGAGCGAGTCTGGAATTGGACACAGGCCCCACCCCTGAGGAGGGTCGGCACTCCGAGGGAGCGGGCAGTGACCTCACTGAGGCTCACTCGCCGTCGACGGACGTCACGCACGACGTTGGGCGGTAGGGGGCCTGGGGGCGTGGTGCTCCCTAAGCCACGCCCCCAAGGCTTATTGAAGGTTTAGGGGCGTGGCCTGACGGTCTTGTAACGCACCTGGAAAACCGGGTCTCGGCGCAGAGCCGTGACTTGGGTAAGGTTACAGAGCGAGCTCGGACGCAGCGCTCACTTTTAAATGTCTTAATCGTTGGGACGTCACGGTGACTGCACACCCACCGAGGGGGTAGATACCCTCTCTGGCCTGTTGTCTTCCTGTCCTAATAGGACTCTTCCCATCTGAGGTCGAGGTCTCCCAGGTGCAAGCTGAGGCCTGCTTGCAGCCCCGTATCTCAAATAGGAGACAAGAGCCAGGAGTTTGCGCTCCCTGGACAGGGGGCCGACCCAATAAATTCAGCTTGGGACGGGCTAGCGCTCCAGGTAGCAGAAAGCACGCAGAAGTCGCGAACAGTGCCTGGGACCCATCTCTGCCATTACTTTACAGAGTGATTCGAACAGCTTCCCATTTTCTCTGGATGCTGGAATTAGTGCAAGGACTCTCAGCTTTTTTTTTAGGTCACAGGCTCTTTTGAGAATTTTGAAGCCACGAGCCTTTCTGAAAAGGCAGAGATCCAATATAACTTCGGGGAGTTTGGGGGTCCCTGAAGCACAGCTGTTGACCCCAAGTTGAGAATTAAGGCTCTTAGAGACCTTTCCCAGCTTTGTAATTCTATGTTCTTCAACCTTCCTGTCTGGGCCATGTTTCAGATGTCACCTACATTAGATGCCTGATCGATGGGTTATGTTTTTTTCTTCTAAAGACTCCAAAAGAGCCAATAACCACTGCTTTGGTGGTATGGGGCGTTAGTATTTATTGACCAAATTGTCTGTGTGTGATTCTTAAACTTGGAAGGCCAGTAAACTGACTCTGCACAAATTTAGGATGATGGAAAATCTGTGAACTTACAATCACTTCTGCATGTTAACCTGTTTAACAGATGTCAGCCTGTCTAACGGCCGACTTCTTTACAATATAAACACTTAATGGAAGTCCTGACTGCTGTGCTTTGAAGTGTTTTAATAATGCATGTGAGACTTCATAAATGCCTTTCTCCCTACCAGTCTGGATGCTTCATGAGGGCTGGGGTACTATGTCTACTTCACTCACCACTGTTGTCCAGCACAATAACAGGAACATTTAAGTCAATCTACCTTTCAGTAATGGTTTTTGGACTATAAGAGGAAGATGAATTTCATGTCGGGTACCATCCATATTTTTCTTCATTTAAGATTATTGCTTGGTTGTATGGAGTATATTTAGCATGAACTTCCTTTGGATTCTTCCATTAGTTTGTGTGGGGTGATTTACCGGAAGTTCTTGCCTTCCTACATCACTCTGGTATAAAGTGATTATGAGAAGATCTTGGCTTTACTGCCAAGAACAAAACGGCCATAAGGTTTATCCTTCATAGCAAAAAAGCAGAAACAATCAAGTGTCCCCTAAACAGGGAGTGGAATATAACTCCATGTAAACAGAATACTACATAGCTTTCCAATTAGAAATGGAAGTTTGTGGATTTTGTCAACACAATAGCTAAGAATATGTGGCAAATACTATGTTTTAAATGTGTGTCTGCTAAGAAAAATCAAACTCAGTAAATGTTTTTAATTTTTCATTTTAAGTGGTTTAGCACTATTAATATCAAATGCCTTCCTTGAACGTAAATATTTAGGTCCCTTAAGACTGACATATTGCATAAATGTAATGTAATCTATTACATCCTTTATATACTGGTAGACAAAAATCACGATACTTTGCCTCCAAAGTTTAAAGACAATAGTATGATGAGAAAAGTGAGGCCTGTTATCATAAAATGCAGCTAGGACAAAAGGACATATGAACAATGAAAGGTCTCAGAGGTTTTCCTACAGTCACATTTGCTAAGTACTATCGATAATACTGAGGAAAGATTCTGATGAATTACATACACAATTTACCTTTGAAAGTGGCTTCGGGTAGAAGAGAGCTTAGGCTTTGGGGTTGGCTATACCAGTGTGCTTATTCTGGCTCTGCCATTTAATAGCCATATAACCTTAGGAAAAGCACCTTTCTGTATCTGTCTCTTCACTTGTAAAGAGGAATAATACTCATAAGGCTTGTGGGAGGATTAAATGAGATAAAATATGCAAATTACTCCATAAGAAGTTAGCCTTTTAACCATAGTATTTCACTATTTATGGCTATTAACACCTTGTCTTTGCATTGAAATTTTTACACCCTGAAAGGTCAAGTCTCTATACATTAAATGTTCAGAATATTTCTAAACATTCATGTCAGCCTGGCTGGCTTCTGGCGTAGAGATAGGGAAGTGACATGAACATTGTTTCATAGATGGGACTTCGGATGCCTATAAAGATTAAGTGACTGATCCAGTATCACTAAGTCAAGACAGTACTGAAACAGCATGAAATATATTGGAACACATGATTCAGATGTGAATCTTACGCAAGACTGGTATTTCCTTGAGTTAGGTGTACACACTAATGTACATGCAGTTTTATTTGTCAGTGAACCAGAGCTATATTTATCAGAGTCATTGGGTTTGTAGTTTGCAAAAGAGAGAACATAAAAGACTCCACAATGTAAAAGTTAACAGAAACAGAGCAAGACGATAGGAAAATGGCTAAGATCAGAAACTTGACCTCTATTCCAGATGGATTAAAAAAAGAATATTATGGTAGGATATAGTGTGAAAAACAGGTTTTATACTTCCAGAGCAACTTTGGTTGGCAGCAGGGAAAAGATAGCTGAGACTGGACTATAAATATTAAAAATGTGATTTTTAATAATATAAGTACAAAATTTTATTTCTTTATACAACTGTAATGGAATTTGGATCAAACCACTAGGATTTATTTTAAAAACAAAAATAAAACAATGATATAAAAATTGCAAGAATGTCTGAATCCAAAGTTTTTTTTCTCCACTAGTACCAAATACCACAAGGTACAGGTTATTATACAAATGTGTACAAATTTTAAATACAAATACAATAGGATTGGATTTTAAAGGAAAACAAACAAAAAGCAGGTCTTCAGGATTTCATGAATGTATACAAATGACCATGGTAGGACTGACTTCTTTCGGTACTAAGCCATGTCTTCAAGGCCCCTCCTTGATACCTGTGTCAAACAGGAAACCTCCGTGGGTACAGATGAGGCATGGTACAGGTTCTAACACACGAAATCAAAACAAGATTTCTGTTCCTGATTTTGGTTCCCAAACATTCCCCTTTCCTTCTGTTTCCCCAATTAAATCTCAAAACTGCTCTGAGATGAGAAAGGCATTCAGCAGCCAGAATACCATTAAGAAACAGCCCCGCGACCGCTCTGGTGGGGAGAAGGGAAGGCATTCAACAGGGTGCGGGCTGGCTGCACTGTCCTCAAACCTCTACTTTGAGGCTGCGGAGCTCCGTGGAGCCTGGGGAGGAAAGTTCCCTCAGAGCTGGTGTTTGGCAGGGAAGCTCACACATTTAAAAAGAACCCTGAAGCGCTCAGCTGTCTTCTTTGGATCTAGGAAGCAAAAGTCTGGTTCTTTGGAAATGAGGGCAGCTGGGAATGAAAACATTCCTTTTTATTTACTTTCTTCACATTATTGAATTATAAAGAACTAGAATCCTGACATAATGATTCCTTTTTGAGGCACAATACCTTCAAATGCAGATGATTTGGAGTTTTAAGAGGAGGGAAGGGAGGAAGAAAGAACAATCTGTATCTTCCACATGCTGTTGCTGGTGGAGGCTTTTGTTATTAAATTATATATACAGAAATTTACAGGATAAATTAAAATCTAAGATTTTAAAGAGTTAAATACACATAATTAAAACACATTCACACGCGCACATAAATAAACCTACATGAGAATCAACTACTTTTTTTGCAATTCACTTATGTGTGGAATGCAGAACACTGTATCTGCCCACCAGGGGAGCCAATATGATGAACCCAAGAATCCCACTGGGCCAAGTTCATCTTCCACAGCCACCACGCAATTAAGCAGAACCTGTGAGGACTTGGTAGCTAAGCGAATGCTGCCAGATGGAAGATACCAGCTCTTCGTTCTGCAGGCCAAAGACTCTGCGTCAGCTCACAATGTATGCAGTTCAACTGGTGGCACGACAGCGTTACTCTCTTCAGGGCATTTTATGCTGCCAGGGCTCACAAAACTCCTTGGCCCCTACCGAGGCTGCCAATGATTACAATACACTGAGACATGGACACCTGTATCGCAGGAACTGGGCTGAACCCCCTACTAGGTTCACCTAAGCCAGTGGTTCTCAACCTTCTGGCCCTTTTAATACAGGTCCTCATGTTGTGACCCAACCATAAAATTATTTTCGTTGCTACTTCATAACTGTAATTTTTCTACTGTTATGAATCGTAACGTAAATATCTGATATGCAGGATGGTCTTAGGCGACCCCTGTGAAAGGGTCATTGGACCGCCAAAGGGATTCACGACCCACAGGTTGAGAACCGCTGACCTAAGCCATTGCAATAACTCTCAGACAGGAACGATTTTATCAGCTCCCACCTAAGACACTTCAAGTTGAAAGGCTTTAGCACTCTCAGTCAACTGGCATCTTCCCATAATCTTTCCTCTTACATTTCAGACTGTAAGACAGGTAAGGCAAATGGTCAGTGATGAGTCTGGAGGTACAACTGAGCTTGGGGAAAAAAATCACATTTTAGCTGTCCATAAAGAGATGCACTTGGCACCCAGAACAAGCCCCCAGCCCTCAAGTAACATTGATTTTTAAGGCAGATTGATCGATCCACCACAGGAGAAAAAAGAATCCCAAGCCCATTTTCATGCCAAGGTTTCCTCTTGGCTAAACCTTTGCCATTTCATAAAATTATTAAAAGCGAAGTAGTTACAATCCTATGTATATATTGTACATTATATATATATATATATTTATGTGTATGTATATAAAAATTTAAAACCTACACCCAGTGGCTAGTGAAGGGATCTGGAACGGTCATAATACACAAACCAGCAATGGGGTAGGCCAAGGTTTCCGTCCCAGGATTCTCTGCTGTCACAGCCCAGGCATGATGTAAGCGATGTTGTCTAGTGTGTTTGCCTGCAGAACAAGGGGAAAGGTTCAGCGGCAGAGTACTAAGCTTCGGTTCCCTGACCCCTATTTCTCTGTTCAGGGGACAGAGGTGAGACAGAAAAGCCAGAGTGTGAGAAAACGGGGAGGATGAAGATGGCATCCTGCGTCTGTTATGCTAGAGGGTTTTCTGCTGGCTTCTCCCATTGACAAGGACAAAAGAGGCAGAAGACTCCTGTACGTCTTAGTGTGGAACACACAGGAGACACAGGTGTTGCAGTACCTCAAGGGCTAGAATGCTTCCCTCCACAGGACTATTTTAGGGGATGGCATGTTTGGTTTCACTGAAAGCATGGCATGCTGAATGAGTTACACAGTATCACGTTCCTGGGCCCATAGGTGGAGGGAGCCTATATGCTAGATGCCAGGCAACCATAGGAACTTGTGCCTGACGGAGCTCTTTAAGACAGGGCCTCTCTGGCTCCCGAGGGTTCTGGCTCCAAAACTCCAAGGAAAACTCACCAAGACCTGTTTGGGACAGCCATTCAGTTCAGGTAGTTGTGTGGTCAGACACGCCAAGGGGCCGAGCGCACAGATAATGGAATCCAGAAGCACTGACAAACTGCCAGACACAGCCACCATGCCCTAGAAGGGAGAGCACAAGAGGGGCATCAGTTGTAACGGGAACCCCACTCCTGATGCTCTCTCCTCGTGTGGTTCATTTCCTCACTTTCTTTTTTTTAAAAAAAATATATTTTTATTGATTTCAGAGAGAAAGGGAGAGGGAAAGAGAGATAGATACATCAATGATGACAGAGAATCATTGATTGGCCGCCTCCTGAACACCCCCCACTGGGGATTGAGCCAGCAACCCAGGCATATGCCCTTGAATGGAACTGAACTTAGGACCCTTCAGTCCACAGGCTGATGCTCTATCCACTGAGCCAAACCAGCTAGGGCCATTTCCTCACTTTCTTTAAGTCTTAGGCAGTACTAGGAAACTAAGCAAAATTGGAAGGTATCTGCTTTGGGAACTCTGTAAGTTGTTTAAAAAGAAAACTTTTACAATACAATCACAGGTTTCTTTGCTATATTCCTTACTCATCTTACCCTCTATCCAACTTTGGGTTAGTCTTGAATAGTAGGGGAAAAGCCTGTATTTAGGAATAGTAACAAATGCCCTCCCTACTCTGGAGAGCGGCTGGGAAGACTGCGGAGGTCAGGCATGCAAAAATATTTTTCTTACGAGGCCACAAATATAGCTCAAATGCAACAACTGTGAGACTTCTACAGCCCTACACATTAGCATGCAATATAAACATGCACATACTTCTCCAAGTATGTGGCCTTTGATAGCTGATATCACTTTTCTGGGTTGATTTGTTTACTCTCAAAAAGAAGAAAATGTAGTCCCTTTTAACATCTTAAATAATTTATGCTGTCTGTATCTCTGTGATTCAGAGATAAGAAATAAGGCTGCTTGCTGCAAATACCCCTGCCCAGCTCTTGTATAATCCGCTTCAACTAGGAGTGCTGTGAGGCTACATCTCCTTGGAGGCTGCAGAGCAGGGTCCTGCCCAGACTGATTTCGGCCAGGCCTGCTGGGCTAGTCCACTCACTGTTTCTGTACTGGGCAAGCTGCTTCCTAGGCTGTACCCGTAAAGTAGACCACTAACAGCTCTGCAGCACAGAGGGGATTAAGTGAGACAACAGACAGAAGTACTTGGCTTGGTGCCTGGTTCATGATATGTGCTCAAAAGTACCAGTAATTATTACTATTACCAACAACTTAGACTCCAAAACTGCATTTCTAGCTGCCTGCTAGGCCTCTTAATTTTGGACATTTCTCAATTTCACTGCGCTACAATGAGAAAAAGGGACCCTTCTCCTATTGAAGCCACCATCATTCATACAACTGCCTAGTGTCAAGGCCTTGCCAGTACCAACTTTCCCTCCCCTAACCCTCTGGCCTAGTGTTTCCCATCGCTCACTTCCATGGGAGGCAGTGCGGGATGGGGTGAAGAGCATGGACCAAATTCAAGCTCTGCTTCACCACCTAGTTAATTAACCTCTAAGTCTCTGTTTTGTTTATTTCCTTCTGTAAAATCGGAGGAACAAAAATTCTGCCTCAGGAAGCCGCAGTGTGAATTAAGTGAAAGAATCCCTATAAAGCACTCTGAACCAAAGCTGGTTGAGTAACCATTCAAAGAAAATTAGCAAATTAGTAATATTATTCCACTACTTTTGCCTCACAGTTAATTATAGATAATATTTTATACAACTGTAATAGAATACTGACTCTCCTGATGGATTATAAGCAACTTGAGGGCAGGAACCATGTCCTATTCCTTTGTATAGCCTCCCAATAACTACTGGTGTTGCCCATACAGTAAGCTCCAAAACACTCACTGGCCCAGCTGCAGTGGCTCAGTGGTTGAGGGCAGACCTATGAACCAGGAAGTTACAGTTCCACTCCTGGTCAGGGCACATGCCCAAGTTGTGGGCTCGATCCCCAGTAGGGGGCGTGCATGAGGCAGCCAATCAATGATTCTCTCTCCTAATTGATGTTTCTATCTCTCCCTCTCCCTTCCTCTCTGAAATCAATAAAAATATATTAAAAACACACACACACACAAACCGTATGTGGGCCCCAATATACAAAAGAGCTAACAGATCTGGTTAAAGTGGGGGTGGGGGTCTTACCAGGCCTCCTTTAACCTGTTTCTGTGGGAGACCCTGAGGTTAGAAACAGACGTGCTCAGTTTTCCTGTTTGGAATCTCTCTCAAACATATCCATGAGACAAACTCTGCTATCTAGCCTTCCAGGTCCCCCTCCCAGAGCCTCTCACTCCCCGCCTCTCTCTGTTCTCCATCACTAGTCTGCCTCAGCGGGCACAGAACAACGGAATGAGGACAGGTTAGAAGTGACGCAAGCTGGGCTGGGTCACAAATCGTTGTGTAAACTGGTACTAGTCACTGCATTCAATTAGGCCTCAGGCATTCAATCTTTAAATGAGCAAATCCTATAAAATCAATGTTCCTTAAAGTGTAGAATGTAATTTCAGGTGGCATATAGGTGAACATTAATTACAGTGATAGAATCCATTTTGACGATTAGAAAAAAAAGAATATCACATTCATGATATTGAGGATATTGTGAAAGCATGCACAGATTTCTTTAAATAAAAATATAAAGTAAATAACAGTATAAGTGGTACATGAAAACTGCATCCTAATTGTGAGGATATACGCAGATGTTAAAGTCTCAGAAAAAATGGAGTAGAAGGTACATGGGAAAGACTGCTACAGGCAATGGGGCTTCTTTAAAGGATAAGGGAGATGTTCTGGAAATAGGTAGTAGAAATGGGCCACAATTCTGTGGTTATACTAATGCCCACTAACTTTTTAAAATGTGAATTTATGGTAAGTGAGTTACATCTCAATTAGACTGTTATATAAAAAAACCAGACTAGAGATTCTGCAAAATTCTTTCCCTTTTTTGGTCATGATGTATGTGTAATTCAGCAACTGCTCACAGAAGCTGGCTTCTTATGATTTGCTAATTTATGTTCTCTTTTTCCAATTAAATTGGAAGTTTCCTGATGGTAGGAAATAATAAGGAAGCTATTCAGATTTTCTATAAGTAATGCATTATCCTCAACAAATACTTGTTAAACTAAATGGAAATATGAAGAAAAATCTGGAATATGGCTATCATTTTAAATTCTAACCTTTTAGAAAATATACAACATCTAAATGAGTATCTACAGCCATTCAGACATCAGCCTACATGAAAGGACTCTAGTTGTTTTGCCGTATCTAGACATCTAGAGTAGACTATGTTCTAACTTCTAACTGCTAAATTTTTTAAACTAGTCAAAGAACTTAGATCTTGTGGCCATTGGCATTTTATTTGTTGAATAATAATTCAACTTTCACATAGAAGCAAATTAATGGTTCTATATTCCTACACTGATTTTTCAGCTTAAAATGGCTTCAGTGGCTGAGACTGATTTCTTTGCTCCACTAGTAGAACCCAGTGGAAAACTGAAATACTATGCTGAGTTAGCCAAGGGGGCAATACAATTAGAAATGGAGTATGGTAATAGAAATGGAATATGACAGCTTTGCAGGTTAAGTGATTTTGAAACTGAAAAGGACCAAGATCTCCCGAGGGCACACTGCACTGTGTAATTCAATCACAGCGCAGAGTAATGAAGAGCTTAAGAACCTCAATTTCCCTATTTGCTACCTATTCTCATAGAGGAACTCTTTTTTAAAAAAAATTTAATTTATTCATTTTTTATTTTATTTTAAAACCCGTATGGTTTTATGAACCGGTGTCTCCCAATAAATTCAACGGGGTGGGGGGTGGGGGGTGGGGGGGGAAGAGAGAGGGAAAAAAGTAGAGGAACTCTTAATCCTCCATACAACCTAATCCATCTGTTGAAGACCTTGCTGGAAATGTACAGAAAAACTCAAACTGTCTTAGAACTACAAGTGATCAAAACTTCCATGGGATTTGTACTCAGTTTTCCCACTGCATTTAAAAAATAGTAAGTTATAGGGTTATATGTCAATTGTATCTTAATAAAGCTGGGGGAAAGTACAGGTTATTTGAATTTCTTTTTGTGCCGCTGCTTCAATAGGATGGGGTTAGTGTAAACTTTGATTCCAAATCTCCAGATGTTTCTATGACTATATGTCTTCTTTATCACTGCATCCTAAACACCTGGCATAATCTAGCATACAGCAGCTGCTCAATGCATCTATGTGGAACGAACGGATGAACTCAAATTCTATCCGACACTGGAGTCACGCTGTGGACGGCTGTGCTCACCTCTGTTTCCTGCAGGCGGTGTCCGATGAGGCTGAGGGACTCTCCCAGCAGCTGCAGATGAGCAGCAACATCAATGGGCTCTGTCTCAGGGGCTTTGGCCGGGGAGGCTGGTAACAGCATGGTGGTGGGCGGGGACTTCTTTTGGGGTGACAGCACTCCTGCAGAGGAAGCTGAGAACAGAGACGAAATAGAGAGCCCAAGCTTCCGATGGCCTTGAACACCACAAAAATGTCCTTCCTGATTTTCCCTGTTTGGGAGCTATGCCAGGTATTAGCACAACTATGGACTGTGGGCCTAATCTGGCCCATGACCTGTTTTTGTATGGTCTTGAGGTAAGAATAATTTTATATTTTTAAACGGTTGTAGATAAAACAAAGAATATGTCACAGAAAAAGCACTTGGGCCTGCAAGGCCTGAAATATTTTCTCTCTGGCCCTTTACCGAAAAAGTTTGCTGACTTCTGATTTATGCTTTCTAAATGCCTTTTCAACCTATAATGTTCAGTAATAAAACCTGGGTATCAAGCTCTGCTTCTAATGTAGGCTGCTCTCCCAATTTCTCAGAGAGGCAGCAGAATTTACAGTGCTCCGGGGAAAAGCAAAGCAGGAGAGGGATGTGGCCACTACCTTTTACTTTCATGGAGCCTTCTGAGCTGGATGCTTTTCTTTTCACAGTTGTAGCTTCTGCTTTGTTTTGTTTGTGTTGCAGATATTGAGCTTTTTGCTTCCAAATCTGCAAAATAAAATCAATCAAAAAGTAAAAGTAAAAGGGAAAGCAGTCATGGAAGAGTAAAATAAAGAAACGAGAGGGGACAGTGCAGAGGGTTGATGCTAACTCTCAAGCGGAGGGCCACTGGGCAGGCACAGACACTGATTGCTGTCCGAACTTAGAGCACTGCAAACATTCCTCAACGCTAATGGTCAGATCTCAGCATTGATTTTAGATCTCTAAGATCACAATGTAAAATCATGGAGTATACATCTGGCTGGTATAATGTCCATGTGGTTTAAATATTTCTTCTAACTTGCTAGTTGGCAATACCAATAGTAGGTTAACATTGATGTGAAAAATAGAAACTAAAGATAAGCTACCTAGGTCAGAAATATTTTGGTTGTTTTACCCAGAGGAGCTATACCTTAAAGCACGGTGGTAATTCTAATTCCTAGACTGCCTTCGTATCAGCCTACTGGAAAGTGACTATGACTCAGTCATGATAGTTATCACAGTCTCATTAGCTTCTTCACAGTACGGGACATTATCTGGTAGTGGGTGATGAGGATGATGGCCTGGAACCTGGCTCCCTAGTAAACATAGTCCCATAGTTTTATTATTTGCAGTGACTATTAAGTGGATGCCTTTCCTCACTTCTCAGACCATGGGCTGACTAGTAGGTGTTTGTAGTAAAGGGATTTTTTCTTTTAACAGTTTAATCACTGTCCAAGTTAGGTCACCTTTTGGCTCAAATGTAAGACTGTTGCAAAAAAAAAAAAAAATTAGAAGAGGTTAGAAAAAACAGCCTCCGTGCAGCTAAATTTTACCCAGAGTACACTGTCACCAACCAGAGTTAATGCCCTCTACTAAGCCATTTTTCATTGACTTGTCATTGTTTCACTATTTCAGTGTTCTTTGCCTGGGTGGTCTATGGGAGAATCATACATTTGAGAAGGCATCAAGCAATTAAAACAATATGTTTGTAATAAAGTGTACTTACCAGTTTATCCTTTTCTGGCAATTGCTTCCACACCTCAGCCAGTTTTTTACTAAGTTCCCCAAAATCTGTCAAAAAATAGTAAAAAGCTCAATAAAATAAAGGTTTAACTATCAACAAAACAGAAGATTGATGAGAGCAAAAACTGGGAAAAGTTTCTGAAAATCAGATCCAAATAGCACAATATTCTTTCAGAAAACCAAACCAACCCAAACCAAACCCCACCAGTTTTCTTTTTTAAAATATATTTTTGTTGATTTCAGAGAGGAAGGGAGAGAGATATCAATGATGAGAGAGAATCATTGATCGCTGCCTCCCACACGCCTCCCAACTGGGGATTGGGCCTGCAACCTGGGCATGTGCTCTTGACCAGAATCGAACCAGGGACCCTTCAGTCCGCAGGCCGATGCTCTATCCACTGAGCCAAACCAACTAGGGCCCACCAGTTTTCTTGATTCTTTTTTATAGGGAAGGGACCCCTGTGGTGGTCATGAGGTGGACTCAAATCCTCTCGCATCTCCTCTCTAGGGATTTGTTCGTTAAGCATCTTTCTGGTGTCTTTGAATTCGATCCCACAATCCAGGGCTTATCAACTTAGGTTAAAGAAAATATGTGCTGTAGAAGTTGAGGAAGGATGTTAGATTTTTCCTGAATTTCTGAGAGCTCGGTACCAAGAAGAATTTCCCTGCGGCCGCTGAGAAGCATCCTCCAGAGGCGTGTGCTGCCCTTGCACCTGCCCGGCAAGGTCAGGCTTTGCTATGGTCCTTCACATGTGCCTCCCAGCACCGTGATGAGAAATTCGGGAAACTATTTACATCTCAGGCAAATCAGATTTATGGAGGTTAAGTGCCTGTCCAAGGTCTGTGGTGCAGTGTTTCTCTCACCTCACTAACTTCTAATACACAGACAAATGTGACAGTATAAGTCATCTCACAACTGCACACCCAAGGGCAGTTTAAGGAAAAGGTCAACTGTAGAATCTTGGAAATAAGCAGCTGCACATTTATGTACTGAGCTTCATAATATTTAATTTTACTGCTTTCCATTTTATGAACTTAAGAGATATAAATGAAAAGCTTATCACTTTTATGGTTGGGGTGAACTAAGACAAAATCTAGAGTGACTTGCAGATTTGGGGGGAAAAATGAGATTTGGGTTCCTGTAACACTAGGGGAGAAGCTGCCTCCTGACTGAATTAACTGCCCTGCTTCCGAGGTGCACGTGGAAAGTGGAAACGAAGATGAGCAATGTTCTTACCTATGCCGGGATGGTCAGCCACGATGGTCACGCGGTACTCCTTACAGAACACCTGGTAGGCCGACATGTTCTTCTTTTTTGGCTGGAGCCACATGAGAACAGAACAGGGTTGATCAGAACACAAGTAACTCTGAATCTAACATCCTTTTCCATCCAGGAAAGCGTACTAAACTACTAACCAGCTTTCCCAGAGAGGATCATTAACTTAATCCCTGCTTCTTATCATCAATACTGAGATGACTATCAGTAATGCTTAGGAGGTAAAAGCACATGCTAACTCTTTTTTAGATGTTTCAGACTGCTGCAGCTGTGCGGTAATTACTTGTAAAGCCCCCAGCCTTCCTGTGTACAATCTCATATTATGTATTCTTTCAAAACTGAGTGCTGAACAAATTCTTTACCTCTCCCGGGATGTCACTTTTCTCATCTTTGAAATAACAACCACATAATTTCCTTTTAAACTGTGAAAGCCAAGAGCCAAATCTATGTTCTTTTGTTCCTCTGCATTTGATTTCTAATCTTATAATTTTCCTGATCCTGCTTTTACTGTCACTTGTAGTCTACCATTATGTCATTGTTCACATTCTTGTGGTTCAGGTGAGGTAAATAAATAACAAGAGAATTCTTTGGTAGTCAAGGTAGGATGAACCTCTTTCACTCCAACAAACTACTTTGTACTACTTGAAGTATGTTTGCTCTTCACTGGATTATGACAATTCCAAGAGCAAAGCATGGTTTTCGAGAAACAGCCAGTTCAATGAGGGATATTTAAAACAAAAGATGACATATTCCTATGCATTCCATTTTACAACTATCCATAGACAGAGGGGAAAAGGTTAAGTTTCCCTACCTGAAAAGATTCATTAGGTAGCACCTGTCTAAACCTTTCATTTGAGGACAAGAAAAGGGAAACTCAGAAAGTAGTGATTTGTGTGTAGTTATGACTACAACTAAACTAAGTGATAACACCAGAATTGAGTACCACCTAGGTAGCCTGGGCTATGCATTTTGGGGCAGTGAAAGAAAGAAAGTTGCTTCCTTACAGAAGAAGTTACTATTTAAAAAGAAAAGATTATCCCTTTATAATCTTTATTCAATAAACTGAGATGTGTTTAGCATGCTTTCCTTTAAAACTTCGTCTGTAAGCATCGAGTTATGTGGATCAGTCCTCCATCTGCTCCCAACACAGTCCTTCCTGTCCTGCAGTTATGATGATGAATGTTTGGTGCTTGAAAAGTTACTGGGAACTTTTGTTTGTCTTAAGTGTCCAATTTTATGATAAAAGCAAACCAACAAACAACACAGTCCTGTTTCTTGACTTCAGAGTTGCGTATTGTTTTAACCTGAGTGTACACTTTATTCACCTTACTTTTTAATGTTGTTTCCATAAAATAATTACCCTCAAAGGCCAAAGACTGGCAGAGACTGATGACAATAAAAAGCTTATGTGATGGCTCTGATTTTAATTCCAAAAGGAATTCTAATTTTTGATGGGTGACAAATGGGAGGGGATTGGAGGATAGGTGAAAAAAGGGAAGGGATTAAGAAGCACAAATTGCTAGTTATAAGAACAGTCATGGGATATAAAATACATGTAGCATATAGTGAATAATATTGTAGTAACTACACATGGAGTCAGATAGGTCCTAGACTTATCCGGGGGATCACTTCCTAAGTTACACAAATGTCTAATCATTATGTTGAATACCTAAAATTAATATAATACTGTATGTCAAATAATTGAAAAATTAAAAAATAATGAACAAAAGCAATTCTGAAACCATTCTGAGGAACAGAAACTTTCCTGATAGCTTTCAAAGTAAGTGCTTTCAAGGAGACAGCAAGCACTTCTTTGGATATGAAAACTGTGGCATGTTTGTTACAAATTCAGCTTCAAAAGTTTTAAACTAATCTTTTTAAATAGCTTAGCCATAGGCCTGCCAATTACTGGAGTACATGATGAAAGAATTTGTGGAAGTCTATACTTAACCACATCTTTTTCAACTATAGAATCAATCTCACTATTAAATATTGACAATAGAAAGAGTATGTTCTTGAGAGAGTTCATAGCTCATTTGGTCATACTTTTAAACATGCATGGAGTTTTAACAATGTTTTCTCAAACACTATATAATACTGTAAAAGTTTTCATACTCCCTATTCCCCCAGGCTATAACATAAAATTAAAACTTTTCAAAATTAAACACAGCTCCTGGCCAATATATTAGCTCCAAATCCACTTAATAAAGAAAAGGTTCCTCTTAAAACTCTTCTAAAGGACTTTATTCAGTTATGTAGAAAATAAACTAGCATTTACTGAGTACCTGCACTGGGAAGGGTGAGTAGTTAAGAGGATGAGCTCACATTCTAAGGCAGTTAAGCAGCACAAAATAGTGGAAAACACATTAACTTTAGAGCTTAAAGGCCCGCCATCTTTCCCCAGCTTTCCCTTTTACTAATTATTTGATCCTGAATAAAACATATAAGAAGTGGAGAGCTCTTCTTACAGGTGATAGAGACTTTAGGAAAGATTTCAAAGGCAACACAAAAAAATTACCTATCAAAGTATTTTGCCATTCATCGATATTTATAAAAGCCCAAGTGGCCCTAACCGGTTTGGCTCAGTGGATAGAGCATCGGCCTGCGGACTGAAGGGTCCCGGGTTCGATTCCGGTCAAGGGCATGTACCTTGGTTGCAGACACATCCCCAGTGGGGGGTGTTCAGGAGGCAGCTGATCGATGTTTCTAGCTCTCTATCCCTCTCCCTTCCTCTCTGTAAAAAATTAATAAAATATGTATATATTTTAAAAAAAAAAAGCCTAAGTGACTGTTCGACTGGTAGCTATGACGCGCACTCATCACCAGGGGGCAGATGCTCAACACACAGGCATAGAAACATGGAACAGACTGATGAATCTCAGAGGGAAAGGGGGAGAGGAAGAGATTAACCAAAGATTTTATATGCATACTAGAGGCCTGGTGCACGGATTTGTGCACCGCTGGGGTCCCTCAGCCTGGCCTGTGGGGATCGGACTGAATCTGTGCACCGGGCCGAAACCGGTTTGGCTCAGTAGATAGAGCGTCAGCCTGCGGACTGGAAGGTCCCAGGTTCGATTCCGGTCAAGGGCATGTACCTGGGTTGCGGGCACATCCCCGGTGGGAGATGTGCAGGAGGCAGCTGATCGATGTTTCTCTCTCGTTGATGTTTCTGACTCTCTATCCCTCTCCCTTCCTCTCTGTAAAAAATCAATAAAATATATTTAAAAAAAAAAAAGAAAAAAAAAAGAATCTGTGCACCGGGCCTTTGACATCCCCTGACAGGTCCTGGATCACAAGAGGGCACAGGCCAGGCGGAGGGACCCCACTGGTGCACGAATCCATGCACCAGGCCTCTAGCTTATTAATAAATATTAGAGTATCCACTTTCTGCCAGATATTGGGAATCAGACACACAGATCAATATATCCTGGTAATAGAATGTGACAATGTTATAGGGAAAGTACTGGATGCTACAGGAACATGTAATAGGAGCATCTCACCTAATTAGCCTCTGGAGGAAGTGACATTTAACCCAGGCCTGAAAACTGGGTAGAATTAGCCAGATGAAGAGAGGTCAAGAGTGTTCTAGGCAGAGGGAACATGTGGTAACTCTCCTCAAACAGAGGTGAGAGATGACGTCAGAGTTGCAAGCAGAGCCACAGATGGATGCCTTGTAACCTATGTATTATAGCAAGCATGTCAAACTCACGGGCCACATGCCACATGCCTCATTTATTTGGCCCGTGTTAGCCTTTGACATGTTTGTATTACAGTATGAACCAACAGAAGCGATTCAAGTAGTCAAGCTTTTCAAGCAGGAAGTGACATGGCCAAATTGCACTTTAGGGCCGTGGAGAAGAGCCTGGAGAGGAGTAAGAGCAAAGGTGGGGAGACCACGCGGGGGGCTGCTGCAATAGTGCCAGGGGCGGGTGAGGATGGCCTACAGCCAGGACAGTGAGGTTGGAGGAGAGCAAATACATTGGAAAAGAGGGAGAAGCAGCAGGGTGGGTCAGAGACAGTGTGGCAAAACGGAGAGTGGGGTTTTGGAGGCCAACAGATCTAAGTTAGCATCCTGATCATACTCTTTACTAGTTACACAAATTACTTCATTTCCCCGAGCTTTAGTCTCCCTATAGGTCAAACTTGGAAAGTGCCATTTTACTCAAAGGTGGGAATGAATCGGACAGTGTTGGGCACTTCAGTAGGTACTCAGTAATATTATTTATGTGGTAGGCAGGAATCCAGGATGGCTCCCACGACTTCCGCCCCCTGGTTTACAAGCCCTGTCTAATGCCCTCCCCTGGAGTGTGGGCAGGACGGTGACTGCAATGGGATATTGACTCCCACGATTATTTCACGTGAGATGGCAGGTGGAATTAAGGTCCCCAGTGAGTGAATCCAAGCCAGTCATTACGATTATGCAGTGTGGGCCTGACCTGGTCAGGTGAGCCCATGAAGGAAACAAGATGCAGCGCAGACACGCTCCTGCTGGCCTTGGCCTTGGAGGAAACAGGTGCCATGAGTTCCACAACGGCAAGAAGCTGAACGCTGCCAGCAACCCGAAGGAGCCGCCAACTCTTGGAAGGGGCCCTCGTCTCTCAGGTGAGAGCCTGGACAGGGCTCTCGGGCTCAGTCTGCGAGAGCCTGAGCAAAGCCCAGTGGAGCCCTATCTGGACTTCTGATCTACAGAATTGGGAGGTCATAAAGAAATGCTGTTTTAAACTGCTGAGTCTGTGGTAATTTGTTATGCTACAATAGAAATCTACTATGAGTTCTTTTCTATTCCCTGCCTTTTTCAAAATAGAACTTGTGGCATCCAAAAAGCTAATACAAGCTTTTTCACACATAGAAAACAGCAACACGGCCTTTACTTTAAACTTTTCATTTAAATAGTAAAGGTCCCATTTTCACTCTTCTGTTGGTGAAGCCAGCCCTATTGAAGGAGGTTGGAGTTCTGGGTGCTGCTTCTCCTTCATTAATTTTGTGGCAGCTTCACATCCCCAAATGCTTTAAGTGTTCTAATAAGACACAATGGAGCAGCACTACACACACAACACACCAAGCTTCCCCAAGTTCTATATTCAAGGGGGGGGTGGGGGGGTGGGGGAGGGAGAGAGGGAGAGAGAAAGAGAGAGAGAGAGAGAGAATGAGAATATGCGTGAGGGCTGGACTGACCAGTCTGGGTGATTCCGCTCCAAGTACCTATTCCTTGGCGTGTGAAAGAGGATAAATCTGCTTTCCCCAGATAGTTCCTGTACGTCTCTCTCAGGGTGTACAACTCACTACTAATCAAGAGTAGCTAACGTTAAAAATAGTAAAATGATGGCTCCTGCAAATATGCCAATGACTTCCCTGGTGCAGAAGATAGGAAACCTAGCTGCATTGGGCTGGCATTCTGTCGGACTCAGACCCTGCTGGCCTTCACTGTGGAGTCTTCCTGGGGCATCTTCAAGGGAAACTCTGACTAACAGCTTCCACCTTATGTGCTGACCTTAGAAACTAATCATTGCACAAGATGCAACTTCAGCCTGTGCACTAAAGTTCCAAATTAAGCTTTGCGCAGTGGCAGTATCGTAGCCAATGAGGTTTATCCGAGGCGCGATTATTGCTAATTGAAAACTTTTCCCAAAGTTCCAAATTAAACTGGTTAAAATTTTCCCAGGGCACAGACATTTTTATAAATTAGTAGTTAAAAACACACAAACAATGGATGATTCTACACATACAAAACTTCCCACGAGATTCTAAATCAGCCGTGGGCAAACTACGGCCCGCGGGCCGAATCCGGCCCATTTGAAATGAATAAAACTAAAAAAAAAAAAGACCGTACCCTTTTATGTAATGATGTTTACTTTGAATTTATATTAGTTCACACAAACACTCCATCCATGCTTTTGTTCCTTCCCTCCGGTCCAGTTTAAGAACCCATTGTGGCCCTCGAGTCAAAAAGTTTGCCCACCCCTGGTCTAAATGAAAGGCCAGTTATTTCCAGTCAGACTTTCTCATGCAAGTATTGCAAGTGATCCACAGTGGATCTGGAATAACATGAACTGCCCTTTAATAAAATGTTAATATTTTGAAAACTTGGATACATTAGTATTAATTGTAGCAAATAACTTGTAACAAGTCCACTTACTGTGACTCACAATGTTGTAATTTTACAGCCAGAACATCCTTTTAAATGTTTGATGACATTTGTTGCCGGGAGCCGGTTCATCCTTGCTGTTTCAAGGGACCTGGCATATATGGCATACTGTTCTTAATATGTTTGCTCACCTTCTTGGCACTATGTGTTTTAACCAAGGTCACCTCTCAGAGAAAGGTTGTTTCCCCAGGTAGGGATTTTCCCCTGAAGTTAGGGAGGGAATAAAACCCTTTAACTAAGTGCCAGGCGGGTAATTAATCACTTTAACTACGAACAATCATGCTTAAGCTACATAATCTTTACTCCCTGGAATGGAGATAAGAAACGCCTTAACCTTTGGAATAGAGATTGATAGGATTGAATCAACTGGTATAAATACAGATGTAACAAGACAGCAGGAGACAGAACTTAGAAGACAGAACCTACACACAGAATCTAGATACAGAAACCTAGACACAGAACCTACACAGAACCCACACAGAACCCAGACAGAACCTACAAACAGAACCTAGACACAGAACCTACACAGAACCTAGAGACAGAAGAACTTCGCTGGAGAGAACATGGCAAAAGATCCTGGATAGAAACTGGCCTCAGAACCTAGAGACAGAACCTAGTGAGAGAACATGGCAAAAGATCCTGGACTGAACCTGACTACAGAAATTGGCAAGAGAACCTGACTAGAACCTGGTTGGAGAACCTGGCTGGAGAACCTACAGAACCTGGCAATAGAACCAGGCAAGAGACCCCAACCATGCTGATCAACTGAATGCTGCCTCTGTGTCATTCCTTCTTCGCCGACTCCATCCACACCTTCGGGGACCCCTGCACCTGCTGGGGCTGGACCCCAGCAATTTGTCACAGTATCAAGATCTTTCAAAGAGCAACTTCTTAATGCTCTTTATAAAACAGTCCTGCTTAATTAACTCTTTGGGGTCTTAGACTCTGAGAATATGATAAAAACTACTCTTCAAGCCTTCTCATGACTCTAGTTTAAAAATGTCTTTTAAAGGATAAACTTTCTGAGGGTTAAGTAAAAACATAATTTAGAAATCTTAAAAATACAACTTGGCTTTCTTCTGCTGATGAGAGGGTCTGATCTCTTCATTAATATGAATAGTGTAGGAGACATCTATGGAAATTAAGCCTTTTAACAACCACACTAGGTGGTGCCATCATCACTGCCATTTTAAACACGAGGAAACGGAGATCCATAGTCATATATCAATGGAGTGGCAGGGCCAGCATCTGAACTCAGACAGTCTGGCTTTGGAGCCCGTACTCATAACCATGACAACTGATGCTCTTGCGAATGAACTGGACTGAGATCCCTAAGTCTGATCTGGCTAAAGGACAGGGTGCAAAGTAAGGTTTTCACACCAAAGCTTTTATTTTGACCATTCTGAATGGAAATCTTTCTAAAATATATGCTGTACTTCTGCTATCTCTCATAATATACCTGTCTACAATTTAAATACTTTCTGTATAGTGGAAAGAGAATGGACCCTGTCATCAGAAAAACCTGGGTTCAAATTCCTACTCTGCCACTAAATAGGTGTGTGTCCTGGGGCAGGTAATATCACTTTTTTGGGCTTATTTCTGTGAAATGGAGATAATATTGACACTTCATTGGGTTCTTGTAAAAATTCAGATATACCATAGATTAAAAAACTTAGTGTCGTGCTGAGAACACTAGAGTAAAACCTCTACAAATATAGCTATTACTATTGTAATTTACTAATTCTTACTCAGCTCTACCTTCTTCCTTAATTCATCTTTGGCCTCAAGATTCGGCTCAGATGACAGCTCCCCCAGGAAACCTTCTCGAACACCTCCAGGCTCTCCGCATGCTCCCTCAGCACCTGTCTCTGCTGAGGTCCATCACACGGAACACTTTCCAACCTCTCTTACTACACCCAAGACTGACACTATCCCGCTCATGCTTGTCCACAGCACCTGGCAAGTGCCTGGCACAATGCCTGAGTACCGAGTAAGACCGACCGACTCAGCTGTGCATGAAAGGCCAGTGTGCACTCATCTGTATTACCTCATCCGATCTTCACAGCACCCTGTAGGTGCAGTAGCTGAGTGCCAGAGCGCTATTCCACAAAGAGCAGGCTCACGTGATTCATCTCTAGGTGATGTTCCTTCCCCAGCACCCCTGAAGTGCTCCCAGAAGCTGCAGGAAACTCACTTTATAACATCTGCTTTTGCTCCTTAGAGACCCTGTTTTGGTTCTTAACTATTTCCAAATAGGTGAGATAGTGCAGTGTTTGCTTCCTAAAAGCAAAAACAGAGCAAAACAAAAACAAAACCATAAAAGCATAGTTTCCTTGTTTAGTCTAACGTGATTGGTGGTTGAAAAAGTTTTAAAAAGATGCTTTCATTTTACGCTTTTGAAGAATTCAGGATGAAATCAACAGTAATTATAAAACAACTATTTACTGAGCTGAGCCTTGTGCTAAGTGTGTTACGTGTATCACCTAATTTAGTCTTAATAACCTCATTTGAAGTGAGGAAACAATCTTAAGAGGACAAGGCTAAAGTAGCAGAACAAGAATCTAAGTCTGCTGAATTTGAGTCCAAGCTCTCATATTTCATCATATTCTGCCTCTTTAATTTAAAAACATCTTTACATACGTCTTAGTAGGACTAATCTCAGACAGCAGCACACTATATTGATTTCCTCTGACCTAAAACCAACCTACTTTTAGCTTTGTCAAAAGGTATTATGGCACTGGGTAGCCATCTCTTAAAGTTTTAAAAAGGCATGTGGTAGAATGGAAAGAGTACAGGTTTGGGGTTAAAGAAACCCATGTTAAAATTCTGGCTCCACGTCTTTTCAGCTTTCCCCTCTGCCAAATGGTACCTATCAGTCAGGACTGCTATGCATGTAAAATGCCTAGGAAAGCCTGGCACATAGCAGGCACTCATAGATGGTAGTTACTAGCTTTCACCACTTACTGCTGATGTTCAGCTTCAGTCTTACCAATGGAGAATGTATATACAACCATCACAAGTCTAATTATAGCTCAGACTGTAGCTTAGTAAATTGGCAACAATGCCTGGGTGTGCCAGGCAGTAGGACACCTGGTTAGCCTTAGTTTGCTTAGAGAAAATGTAGACATTCTGGAAACATACAGATAATTAAAGGACACCTCTCTGAAGTGGCAACATTATTTTGAGTGATAGTGGATAGGCTTTGTTGATTTAATAAAACTTTGAAATGTTACCATGTCCTGTGCTTCCTATATACACACAAAAACTTCCACTCTAATGGGATGATCTTTAAGGGGAGTCATTAAGATACTACCATGTGATGAATCTTGCAGAGAATAACCCTGCTCACATTTGCAGTGAGCTCTTTTATTCACTAGTTACGATCAGTGAACAATGTTTTATGGTACATCAGCCACTTGTATTTCCTGAATAAATGGAAAACAGCACAAATGAGCAAACAGATACACCAGAGGAAGTTATATATTAAAGAGTAATCATGGATAAGTAACACAAGGAATGCTCAAGGCTGCCCAGTGAGTTCAGCTGAGTATGTCAGTAAATAGTGAACGTATAATCACTTTTCTGTACTTAAGAGAAATACATTCAGGAAAGTAAGATCATGCTTTTCTACTTTTCTGGCTACTAGCTTTGTAGAAAAGTCATGTTTGGGAGGAACGTTTCTTGTTTTTGACACCAAAAATGTATACCCTTCTTAATCTTAAAATTTGATTGTTTTAGAATTTCTCTTACTTGGTATATATGAAATTTTTCCTTTAATTAAAAACTGCTGTGCTCAAAAAAAATATTACCATGTGATTTCTCTGTTCCTTCTTAGAAAGCAAGATTCAACAACAAAGATACAAGCAAGCAAGCAAGAACACCCACCTCCCAAATAGAACTCAACACTGAAAATGTTTCCTGTCACTAGGGAGATAGTCCAATTTCCCTCCTGTGTATCAGTCAAAATTCTCCAGTAAGAGTCCCACCCCTGCTGCCTTCGCTGCTCACTATCCCTTGAACTCCGCCCATCTGGCTCCTATTTTTCCCCACCACACGTAACAATTTGTCCTCTCCAGCATGAGACCGTCTACTCTGAGACTGCCTGTCTTCTCCCTTCCGTGACACTGACCCCTCTCTGGTTTTCCTCCCACACACCTGCTCCCCCTTCCTTCGCCAGTGCTCTCAGGTGAGTGTTCTGTAAGATTCTGCTCCGGGCTCTATTCCCTCCGGTCCACTCACATATTTCATTCACTGCACAGGAGCACCCAACTTCTAACCCTAGTTTCAACCATTCTACTGAATCCTAGGCCTCGCATTTCCACTACTCTCTGGAAATTCCAGTGAGATGATTCTAACAACTAATATTTATGACCTGTCCACTAATGTGTAAAAGACATGTACATGAGAAGATACTGAAACTGTGAATTACTTTGAGCTAGTAATTCCCAAGGTTTCTGACAGATGTCAAGTACTGCTGTTTCTTTAGAAAATTTAATGTATTTAAAATATCTAATGGTGCCCCTTTGAGTTTGCTATGGCACCTTGCCACACTGAAGCCCTAAACACATCCCCACGCATCATCTCATTCGGTCTGTATGGGTCCTATTCGGGCAGTGATGGCGAACCTTTTGAGCTCGGCATGTCAGCATTTTGAAAAACCCTAACTTAACTCTGGTGCCGTGTCACATATAGAAATTTTTTGATATTTGCAACTATAGTAAAACAAAGACTTATATTTCTGATCCTAACTTATCTTCTCCCAAACCAGCCAGTCTTCTTGCTTCCTACTTTGCTTACAGCCCTGGTCATAGACTCTAAGGGAGAAAGGGGACAGAGGCCTTCAGCATTTCTACAGTTGGCTCTCCAGTCTCTGCTCACTGTAGACTGAGGGAACAGGATTCCTGAAACATTTCTGTCTAGGTGGACTTTCAGGTAGTTCTTTTTTATACTGAAACAAAACCCAGGACAGGATATTTGTTTAAAGCTTCAGAGAAGTTTAAAAAGCATGGTATGTGTCCCATAAATATTTGTTGGATAAATTATTACATTCAAAGTCTGACAGCTTCAGGTTTGGACAGTCACAATCAAATACTGATTCATAAGAAGACTTTTGCCCTGACTATAATTCTTTTTCACTAGCAACTGCTGGCCAATTGGGGGAAATTACAAATAACTCCCTACCACTGAGGAGATTATAATTTTATTTTCTAAGGTACTTAGGTTCAAAACCTTAAGGGACATCTTTATGCTCACTTGTATTTCTGGCTTCCCAGATCCAAGCCCAGTGGCCAGATGTCACTTTTCCCTTCAGTTGCTCCTGAACCTGTCTCCCATTTTATTTCTATCAGCTTTGACAACTGATTTTGGACTAGAATAAGCTTCTGGGTTGTCTGTCTCAAGTCGCTCTTCAGTCTAAACCACCTGGTACAGCTCTATCATTTTATTCTGAAATTATAATTTAGAGCAGTGGTCGCCAACAGGTGGTCCGCAGACCACTGGTGGTCTGTGAGGTCCGAAAGGTTGGCGACCACTGTTTTAAGGAAACCTTTAAAAGCGGTCGCCAACCGGTGGTCTGTGAGGTCCAAAAGGTTGGCGACTGCTGATTTAGAGCATATCTACACCCTACTCATAACCCCAAAGTGTCCACTGCCAAATCCTTTATTTTGGAATTTAAAACTCTCTGCCATTTGCTCCCAACCTGCGTTTTTTAATACATGTTTTCATCGACATAGTCACTTATTTGCCATATCACAAAATGCTTACCAAGGACATAAAGGAATTGAAGGCACTATTAAGGTGACTAAAACAGCCCCTGCCGAGTTAAAACACCTGTAAGAATCTAATAGTCTTTAACAGGGGAAATGGAACATGTACAAAGATGGCAGTAAGTGTAATAAGGGAGAAATAGCAAGGTGTTATGAGAGTTCAGAAGTTAATTCTGGTCCCGGCTGGGTCGGTCAGTTGGTTAGAGTGTCCCGATATGCTAAGGTTGTGGGTTCAATCCCCAGTCAGGGCACATACAAGAAACAACCAATGAATTGATAAATAAGTAGAACAACAAATCGATGTTTCTCTCTCTCTCTCTCTCTCTCTCTCTCTCTCTCTCTCTCTCTCTCTCTCTCTCAAATCAATCAAGAAGTTAATTCTGACTGGAGGGCCGGGATGTCTTAGAAGAGGTGGCATTTGATTAAGTCTTGAAGGGAATGCACAGGTTCAACATGTGAGAAGGGGAAGAGGGCTTAGAAGAAAATGAGCAGAGGAATGGTGGTAAGAAACAAGTTCAGTTCCCACACAGTCCATGGAAGCACATAGTTTTGAGTTTGGGTTGAGTGGCAGGAAATGGGGAATACAGAGAGAGATAAAGGAGGAGATGCAGGTCTGGGGATGTGAAGTACCCAAGGCATTCAGGTAGAAAGCTGTATCAGGCAGCTAGAAACGCAGGACTGGAGTTCAGTAGTTTTGCAATGCTACTTCCTAAACACCTCTCTGCCTCCATGCCTTCCCTTCCACTGACACCCTTTTCCTTCTTTAAGCTTTCTCTGACCGCCCTCCCTATGCTTGACACAGTGGGACAACAACTCCATTAAGAAAAACCATGAATAATTAAGATTGCTGTTTTGTATCAGACATACTCAGCCATTGGTAATATTTTATACTTTGTGTCATTCCAAGAGATTTACCTTGCTACATTCCCAGTGGTTCACCTCGGCTGCTTATTTCCACATCTACCTACTACTATCAAGGACAAACCTGCCCCTCTCTCTCTGTCTCTTTCTCTCTCTTTAAATCCTCACCTGAGGATATGTTTTTTAAAAATTGATTTTAGAGAGAGAGAGAGACAGAGAGAAACATCATTGTGAGAAAGAAACATGGATCAGTTAGTTGCCTCCCGTACACGCCCGAACCAGGTATCGAACCAGTGACCCTTCTATGCACAGGACGATGCTCCAACCAGATGAAGCCAGGACCCTGCTTCATCTCTTACCCCCACCACACCTTAAAAAATGTTTTACCTTTTCTCCTCTTTCTCTCTCTTTATCCTTTTCCTCCTTTTTCTTTTTTTTCTCACTATGCCCATCAGTGTGGAGGCCAGGAAGCGGCGGGGGAGGGGCGGCTGCTGCAGGGTAGGGGATGCTGGGAGGAGGGCCAGGAGTCATTGTGCTCTCTCCCACCACTGCACCAGAAAGGCCTGAACTTCTCTTGGACTTGGAATGGCGTCTCTCCTTATGCTTCTCCTTGTCCTTCTTCTTTTTGCTTTTCTTTGACTTCTTTTTCTTCTTGATTTCCCGGTAAGAGTCATCTATCACCAACTCACCAGCCTCGAGCTCCCCTCCAGAGGTTGAGTCTGATTCTACTAGGATAGGCTCAAGCCCTGGCAGATCCAGATTAGCACTGTGGGGTTCTGGGAACTGGGAGGCATCAGACCCACAGCCTTCAGGGCCAGAAGATGAATGTGGGTCTGAGGACGACTTGTGCTTCTTCCGGGCTGTTTTCAGAAAGCTCTGTAACTCGTGTCCTAGGAGTAAAGCACCCTGCTCATCCCGAGCTGATTTCTTAGAGGACTTTTTCGCAGCCCCTTGCTGAGAGGGGTACTGAAAAGACTCCTCCTCCACGGAGCTGCTTCCCTTCTCCTTTGGGGAGAGAATGAGCTTCATCTTTAAACCGTCAGGCTCACGGAGGGTCAGTGTCTCGGTATTCACCAAGAGCGGTTTCATTTTTTTGGATTTGTGGGAACCACCGTCCTCCAGGGACAGCTCCCCACTGCTTCCACTGACTTTCTTCCTGTGGTGGTCCTTTTTACTCTCCGAGTGGCTACAAGAGCTAGAGGACTTCTCCCCTGTCTTCTTGGAGGACTTGGAGCCTGTGGCCAGCGGGGAAGTGATAGCTTTCAGCAGGTCCATAGCTGTATCAGCAGCTTGCGGGCTGGACCTTTTCTTTTTCTTCTGTGACGATTCCAAAGACGAAATATCTAGAAATAACCAAGAGAAGTAGTGTCCATGTGACAAAGCAACTTCCAACAAGTTTCCCCTCTCCCCCCCTACCCCCCACCCCCCCAAACACCCAACTAACACGAGGAAGAAGCCAACAGGAGTGATTTAAGGGGAGGTCCTTCAATTGATTCCTAACATTCAGAGAGGATGCCCATGTGCTTCTTGGCCTGGTAGACCCTGCCTCAGACCCTGGAGACAGTTCTCGCCACTACAGTTGTTTTTCTTCACTGAGTCTTCACCAGCAACCACAGAGCATACACAGAATAGCCTATAGCTGTGGGATTATGAGGACAGGTGACCCTTGAACAACATGGTGTGAACTGCACGGGTCCACTTATATGCAGGTTTTTTCAATAAATACTGTAAATGTATTTTCTCTTGCTTATGATTTCCTTAATAACATTGTCTTCTCTCTTTCTTACTTTATTGTAAAAGTAAAGTATGTAATACATATAACATACAAAATACGTGTTGACTGTTTATGTTATTGGTAAGGCTTCCGGTCAAAAATAGGCCATTAGCAGTTAAGTTTTTGGGAAGTCAAAGTTATATGTGGATTGAACTGTGCGAGAGTCAGCGCCCCAAACCCCCGCGTTGTTCAAGGGTCAACGAGGTTACAATTCAGGTTTACTGCAGACAGAGTGTTGTTTGTTTCTGTGTCCAGGACAGACCCATTCTAGTAAAGAGTTAGTCTTGTCAGCTATGTGCATCACACAGCTAAGAAAAGGTGGTCTATGAGCAGATGTCCACTGGATTGAGAATTAACCCGTAGGTGCAGGCCAGAGGGCCCAGGATGACTTATGGTAAAAGGGATGCTAGATAACATTGGGCACAAGATAAGTGGGTGATTGGGGAGAGAAGGAACCTGGTACCTGGTGTATCACAAATGAAGACTGTTCTTCTATGCTGAATCCTCCAAAATACCAGCCCTCCACCTCTCTCCTCCTTCACACTGGTTTATCGGCACTCAGAACAAGAACCACTGTCCTGTTAAATAGGCCACTGAGTCAGCAACATCTGGATCCCTTTCCCCTACCCCGACTCCAAGAACCAGTGATGTGTTTGTCCCACCTGCTGCCCCTTCCCATCCTTACCTCCATAGTAGTAATCATCAGAGGAGTGCTTCCTCTTCTTCTTGTGCGTGTCCGTCCCCAAGAAGTAAAACTCACTATCCTGGAATTAAAGAGGAAGAATTGACCCATGAATAAGATGATGAGGCAAAAGTAGCTTGGAACCAATCTTGTTTTTCGATGATTTCTGACTTCGGGAAACAAAATAAAACAGAAAATAATGAAAATAGATACAAAAGATGTTTGTTTTTCTTTTTAAAAGCTTTTAACAGAAATTCTTTCTCCAACTATTAGGAAATACGATATGTGATAGTTAAAACTTTCCTAATTCAAATGTTTAGAATTTACCTTTAACTTCTTCTTGGAAGAATTCCTGACCTGAGCAGCGATTTCTTCCTCTTCCCTTAAAAAATCTTTGTATGAACGTTTCTTCTCTCGTTGGCTTCTGCCAGCTGCTAGTCCTATGTCCTCAAAGCTGTGATCACCATCGAAGCAATCTGAGAAGCACAGGTTCATTTGGGAAGAAAAGGAAATGAGAAAGTCAAGTAAGTAACAACCAAATGACATCTGTAATGCAACCGTCCCTCCATTTCCAAATTAAAATAATGTTTCAGTAAGTCCACGGGAACACGAAATCCAAGGAGACAAGAATATTTCTTGAAGACCTGGCTGCAAATACAAGAATCAAACCTGAAGAAGCAATACTTCTATGCTATGGAAAGGCCCAACGTGCATTCTCAGACATGGTTCTCAGTTGTGATCTGGCAGGTGGACACCGACTTGCAGAGGTAAGGCTGCAAAGAACAAGGATTCACGTGCTGTGCTGCTCTGCGGGAGTCCAGTGTGTGATTCCTACCCCAGACTCCTGCACATGGAGCTGGCAAGGACCACGAGTGCTGCAGGGGATCGCCCCAGTACACTACATTTCAGACTCCTGTGTTGGAACCCTGTGCTGGTGTTCGTTCCATGGGCCCAGGCTGGGGATGACGTGGAGGCTTAACAGTGCTCTGGATCATCACTTGGGAGTCCAGGCTGTGATGGCCAGTCCTGGTCTCTAGGTCCATGGGCTGCAAGGATTGCAGAGGACACACCCTTTGAAATGCTTCTCGGATTAAGGGGTCATACCTTCTTTCTTCACGGCGTCATCATAAGCCATGGCGGTCCTGCAGGGCCTTTGAGAAGTGTCACTGTGTCCAGGGTCCTTCCCGTCTCCAGGACCAGGCCTGAGAAACAAAGAAGGAAAACCTTCCTGTAATGCGACATCACTGTGGAGATGCAACCTTCCAGACGGAAATGCGTGGTGATCCAAGGGCAGACCGGAAGGGCAGCAAGGCATAAAGGAGTGTTTTGGCACCTCCTCATTCTGTTTGTCAATAGAGTGGGGTTGAAACTGTAGGAAGTGCACTTGCCTTAATTTGATTTGATTCATGAATTAAAGTTGTTGTTTGAGGAAGTATATAAAATACCTCCCACATAAAAATTACTTCAAAATTAACGAGAATTTCTGAAATGCCAACAGGACTGACAACACTGAGATAGAGTAAACACCGACATTAAGTCAGAGGGATAGGTTCAACATGGTTACGAAATGCAGATAAAGCAGGATGCGGAGGAAGACAGATTGCACCACATTCGAGACTACAAAGTCCTACCATTTGGATTGGCAACAGGCTAAAATCTACTGCACTGCCATTTAGACAGACATAACAATGACATTATAGGGATATTAAAGATCTTTGAAGCATATATATATATATATATATATATATATACATATATATATATATATTTTTTTTTTAATATATATATATTTTTATTGATTTTTTACAGAGAGGAAGGGAGAGGGATAGAGAGTTAGAAACATCGATGAGAGAGAAACATCGATCAGCTGCCTCCTGCTCACTCCCCACTGGGGATGTGCCTACAACCAAGGTACATGCCCTTGACCAGAATCGAACCCGGGACCCTGGAGTCTGCAGGCCGATGCTCTATCCACTGAGCCAAACCGGTTAGGGCTATATTTTTAAATATATATTTTTATTGATTTCAGAGAGGAAGGGAGAGGGAGAGATAGAAACGTCAATCATGAGAGAGAATCATTGATCGGCTGCCTCCTGCACACCCAGTGCTGGGGATTGAGCCCGCAACCTGGGCACATGCCCTTGACTGGAATCAAACCTGGGACCCTTCAGTCCACAGGCCGATGTTCTATTCACTGAGCCAAACCAGCCAGAGCCGAAGGATATGTTTTGCATACATTTTGTTAGGCTATATGAATTTGCTCAAATCACAGAAGTGTAAAAATAGGTACACTTCTTATATTAGTTGGCCCTATGACAGCTTTCAACACTATCAGCCTTTAACATTTTAAAGGCTAGGTGAAAATAAGAATGAATATTTGTCAACTGGTGACAAAATATTTACGATTATTAAGATTTTCACTACTTTGAAAAATTACTGTAATATACAAATTTTATTTCTTGAATTTGTTATTATTTTTTGGCATTCAAGTTACATGTCCATTTTGACTTTGAAGATAACAAGCTGTGAACTACACACTAAGATAAAGTTCTTCAAATAGTTTAAGGACAGGCAATGTCACAATTCCTGCAGGGAAAGTCTTTGCAGGAAATTTAGAAATTATATACTAAATACACTGAAAATGTTCTCATCCAGTTAGAGACATGCTTAAAAGTTGATCTGATTGGTCATTTGTTTAAGTTTTATTTTACCTGCATTACTACAGTGAAATTTAGAAATGCTGAAGGACACTTCAATGAGACACTGCCAATCCCTTTAAGTAGGTGTGGATAATACTGAAATATGTAACTTTTGTAAAAGAAAAGATGAATTTCATTAACAAGGGAAATGTTCAACTTAATAGCACAAGTCAGATAAAATACAATGCACAGATCTGCCTAATTTGAAAGTACAAAGAAAAAAGTATTACCCAGAACGATTTACAAGATTAAGAAACATAAAAAAGCATTTCTTTACTTTTCTAAGAAGTGGAATGAAGAGTGGACTTGGTCAAGGTAAGAGAAGCTAGAGTGAAGAAAAAACAACAAAATGAACTGAATTGTTTTAAAGATAAACTGAAAAACTGCTTACTCAAAGGCCTTTTCTAAGGAAATGAAGGGGATATAAAGTTAGGTCTCATGTACAAATATAAGGAGGAAAGGTACATAATGTAGCCAGTTTTTCATGTTTAGCACTAAACTTTCTCCAATAGAAATTACTGTCCTCTTTCCACCCACGTGACACTAAATCCAAAAGGGGTGGAGGGGGAGTATCTTAGGGAATTATATCCATTCATTTGAAAATAGCATATCATCTCATTGGCCCTGAAATACTGAGTTTATTAGAAAAATATATAGATCCCATTAGTTTTCATAGGCTGATAATGCCAAGAGATACCGCTACTTTAGACTTCAAGTTAAATGTTTCCCCTACCAAATGAATTTTGGCAAAGAATGTTTGAGAAATGGAGAATAAAAGTCTTAACTATTCTACGTCATCAATATGGCAACCATCTGTTGTCAACAACAAAATGCACTTCTATATGAAGCAGAGGCAGGTCCGGAGCCTTATAACCAGGTCTTCCCTTTGGTAATATCAAAACCAACATAAAAGAGTTGAGCAACTGTCAAAACAGAAGTCAGTACCTCTGAAGAGTCTAAGAAAACAAGGGCCTCTTACTGCACTATGAAAAGTGCTCTCCGTCTCATAACTGACTGCTTTGGAAAACAATCAGTGAATTTAAGAAGCTCTGAAAGGGAACATAAAATTAGAAGCTGATCCTCAAAGGCACAATATGTATTAGAATCAGGCCTGCTACTATTTAAATTTCCATAAAAAACAGTGAAGAGCATTTTATAAATATAGGATTAAATAACCCATAAAAAAAAAAAAGAGAGAGAATGAGGCCTGAAGGAAGTCCAATTCACTGATATTGGGGCAGCAGCCACAAGCTTAAAAAAACAATTAAACAGAGTAAATGAACTGTGCCACCCAGATGGGCAACTGATGGAGCCTAACTTTATAAGTACTTTAAAATCAGGATATTACTGCAGCCTAGGAGTTAGTTTTGGTTGCTAACTTAAGAAGATGAAACCAGATAAATAAGTCTCAAGCAACAGTGTGCAAGCAGGCAGAGTTAGGGCAACATATATATGTAAGATCAGATGACTCCCCATATCCCTTCTGGATCTTGGATATTATCCATGATAAGTTCAGAGTTCAGGGTTAGGCAGCAGATTGTGAGGATTAATGAAAATTGACATTAAAGTGTTGGCAAATGTAAAACAGGTGTTAACACCCATTCTACTGAATTCTACCGTTTTGGAGTTTATAGAATTAAATGTTGTCAACTTGAAGAGGCAGGCATAATTTCACATCTCTGTTCCACTCAGTGGGATCGGGAATGACAACATCAATGAAAGTTCATTCTTCAATGCTGTTTATGGGAGAAATAGACCATCATAAAGAACGTGTACCTACGAAACGTGCAAACTGTCAAATGGCTCTTTGGGGACTGTTCAGGGTGTAAGAAGGCGGCGGCAGCGCTTCTCTGCTCTCGCAGGTGAGTATTCGCGTCATGTTCAGGCACAGCTTTCCGGATTAGCCAAAGTAATTGGGTGAAATCCAAAACCTCCAGGAGTACTTGGTCATCTTGAAAGTCCCAATGATAAATACCGAAAAGGTGAAAAAGTGTCGGAAGGGGACGTTCCTGAGGAAGTCTGAGCGACCATTACCAAGCCTGTTCAGCCGAGAAAGTGAATGGATGCTGACGGAGGGAACAAAGCGAGCCCCTGAAACCAGGCAGCAAGCGCAGCCCCGAAACCCGGGTCCAGTCCTCCTCTTCAGAGCTCCCGGCGGGAACGTGGCAGGCCAGTCGGTGCGGGAGGAAGACGCGCCTCCAGCCGCCGCCTGTCTCCGCCGGTCTGCGGTCCTCACTTCTCGGGCGGGAGCAGGTGATGTCTTCTCACTTTTTGGTCCACATCGCCTCCAATCTCAGCACGGAGCGACTCCGGGCTCTGGCCCCTCCCTCCTCCAGGCACCTACCCTACCTACGCAGCACTCGCAGCCCCTGCCAGCTCTGCCAACTGCAGCGATGCCCCCGCGCGGGGTGGGGGCCGAACCCGCGCACCCCAGGGCGACGGAAACGGAACCGCGCGACCACCGCACGGGTCGGCGGGCCACACGCATTTCCCAGCCGCCGGCGACGCACACTTGGACGGGCCTCCTCCCATCAACAGGCTTTACTCTGGAGGCAGCTTTTTCATTTATTTATTTGTTCTGCTACGAGGAGACACAACCAGCCGCCACCTGAACCATCGGAAAGCAGGCAGGTCGACGCTGTTCCTCTTCGGCGTGATAGCGAAGCAAGTGCGCGAACCTACCAGGAGCAGCCGTGGGGGGACATGGGCCCCACGCAGAGGAGAGTCCACGCGGCGCCGGGCCACGTCCACACAGAGCCCCCCGGGGCCACCGCGTTGGCGGTGCCCACGGCAGACCCACGGGGCTCTCCCGGCAGCTTCGCGGCAACAGCTGGTTCAACAAAGCTCCACGGAGAGGAAAGGAAGGAGGCTCCCTGCATCCTCTCCGGCCCGCGAGGCCCCGGCCCTCCCATCGCCCCGGTTCCAGGGCCCGATCCACCTGACAGCCCCGGGGACCCCGCACCCCGGGTCCCCAGCCGCGCCGCGGCCCCGACCCGGGTTCCCGCGTCCCCGGCGGCCTCCCGGCGCCCCCGAGGGCGGAGACGGCCGGGCAGGGGGAGGGGCGGCCCCGGCCCGCAGGCCCCCGCGGCGGCCGCACGCCCCCTCCCGGCCCCGCAGCTTTCCCGCCTTCCCGGTTTGAACAGCTCCCGCCCGCCCTCCTCCTTCGGCCCGCTCCAGCCCCTGCCCGGGGGCGGACTGCGGCCGCTACTCCAGTCCCCGGCTCGGCCCCGGGGCTAGGCCGCGGCGGGTCTGGGGCGCCCCCGGAGCGGTGTCGCGGGCCCCGGGCGGCGGGTGGCGGCGGGGCGGGGCCGCTGCCGCCTCGGGGTGGGGGCTCGGCCCGGCCTCGTGGGGGTTCCGCTCGCCGCTACCTTCACTCGGCTCGCCTGGATCCCGCCTCCGCGCCGCCGCCCGCCGCCATCTTGGAGCCGGAGAGAAAAGCGCGAGCGGCCAGGGAGGCTCAGTCGAGCCCAGAGCGCAGGCTCCGACCCGAAGGGGAATCCCGCTGGTGGGGAGCGCCGAGCGCATCGAATGCGCCGCGCAGCAGGCTGAGCCCGGGGGCCGGTTTCTACGGAGAATTGGCGTTAGTCCTCCCCGCATCGCATTGATGTGGGTTTTGTCTCAGTTTACAGATGAGCTTAAGGGACTTGCCTAACCATACACAGGTAGTTGGAGTGGGCGGCAGGATACTTCTCCAAGCTTTCTGATTCTTAAGGCAGCGTTATGCCCCAAAGACTCTACTGTTTCCTTCAAGATGTTTTTATGCAGGAATTCCCCCCTCTGCAGAACCTAGATCCATGCACATTGAGAGTCGTGGTGCCTATTTGGCATTGAGCATCTGCATTTGGGTGTTTGGCATAGCTGGGGTGGGGCGGAAGAACTTATTTTTCTGACAGCACACTGTAGAGTAATTTGCATGGCGATCGTCTGCGTTTCTCCTCACAAGTTATTTGCATTTCAAAGTTAGAAACAGTCTTCAGGGAAATGAAGAAATGTCATACACAGGAGAGAGGTGGGTTTTTCTGTATTCCTCTGGAGAATTTGGGCCAATGGGTTCAATATGAAGATGAATTTATTTTGCTAGAGCAGTTTAATTGTATTTGGCCACTCTCTCAGGTAGTGAGCTCCTCATCACCAGGGGAATTCAAGCAGCAGTGTCCTAGTTACTGCAGAGCAGAGACATTAGAGATATAGTTTGGCTTTTACAGTTGTGAACTCCATGAATCTCTATGCAAAATTATGTGTTTATGCACGTGGGTATTTTTCTGGGGTTTGGATTCCATCAAAGATTAGGAGCCCTTGTCCTAGTGAGCTTGCCATTCCTGAATTGGACAGGTGCCTGAAGGTGATGTAGTCATACTGCTCATGTTATATACTTAGAAATTAAGACCAAGGGAAGCAAAATGATTGGTCTTAGACCACACTGCCAATTAGTGATCAGATAAGGATGAGAAAGAAACCAGATTATTGGACTCTTGGTTCAGTGCTCTCTTTACCATATCATGGTCTCTCTCCCTGTGCACCGAGTAGAATATTGGATTTTATTTAACTATTGCTCTTATAACTGTGAGACGGTGAGATGTTAAAATGCCTGAGCAAGTTGTTGAATTTATTCCCAAAGTGAAAATGCAAATCTATATAATAAAAGCCTAAGCGATCGCTAAGGCTGACCGACCACAATGACTATGATGCACACTGACCACCAGGGGGCAGATGCTCAATGCAGGGGCTGCCCCCTGGTGGTCAGTGAGCTCCCACAGGTGGAGTGCCGCCCAGCCAGAAGCCTCTCCTGCCTCTTTGGCAGCATTAAGGGGCAGCGAGCCTAGTAGTAAGGAGCAGCAAGCAGGTGGGCGGTAAGGAGCTAGGGCTCCTGGACTGCGAGAGGGCACAGGCCAGGCTGAGGGACCCCTCCCCCCATGCACGAATTTCATGCACCGGGCCTCTAGTAATAAATAAAACTAGCATCCTTTTTCTCAATTACCATCCTCCTCACTAAAAAGAAAGGCAATGAGTTTCACCAAAAGGTCTGGGGTTGCACTTCTAGGACACGTTGCCTGACATTAGGTTTCCCTGTGGGGTATTTAAAAGCCTTAACAATGTAATTCCCGCTTGTTTTTAAATAGTGGTCAGTATGTTTTCAGTTGTAAGTGACAGAAACCCAGTTCCAAGCAGTTCTCCAGAAAAGGAGTTGTTTTGGCTGACGCTATTGAATTGTCCAGTACCTTTAGGCGTGGCTGGATCCCAGGGAGGGACTCAGGTCTCTTGACACCTCTCTAGGGTGCTGTCTTCTGGGTCGGCTTTCTTCCCAGGTTCCCCGTGGTGACTCTAACAGCCGCAGACTTTACCGCTAGCAGTGTCCCTGGAGAGAAGGTTTCTTTCCCCCCATATGTTTTGGCGGGCATCATGGGATTGCTCTTCTTGTTGAATCGGATCATGTATCCAAACAGAAAGCAGTCACTATGAGCAAAGGGGTGATTGGCCAGATCAGGTCACATGCTCAGCCCTGTAGGAGTCGACAGAAGGAAAATCAGGGAGTATTGTCAGAAGGGTGAATGGGTGCTAGGTAGGCAAAAACAATATCTGTATCGCTAGCTTGAACCTGAAAGCCCCTGAGTCCCCTTGTCCCATCCTTCCTTTGATCCCACTTGAGGATGGAACTGTCACGTTATTGCTCATTGTAACGTCCTGTACACCTGAAGGCGGATCACTCTTCATCTTGCTCTTTCCATTCACTCGCTCCTGGTCTCGTATCACTGCACATGCATTCATCCATTCATTTAACAAATATTTATTGAAAACAGCATACATGAGGCACTGTCCTACGTGCTGAGAATAGGACCGTGAACAAAATCCAGAGTCTCTGTGCCACTGGAGCTTCTAGTCTAGTTAGGTTGAGGGGCAGAAAATAAATAGATACCCTGTTAGGTGATGATCAAAGGTGGAGAAAAATGCCAGGAGCGGGTGGAGGTGGGAAGGAATGTTCTTTAAAATTGTCATCAGGGGAGGCTTCTCTGGTGAGACGAGTGCTGTAGGCTAGCTCAGCCGGAAATGGCGGGGAGGGAGGGCAGGAGGTCATAGCTCCTGGAAGAGGTACAAGACTTTCCTCGGAGCCTCAGTGGGAAAATATCGTCTATGGAATATCCCATGATGCTTCCTTTGTCTCTGAAACTTGGAAAGAGGGAAAGGAGGGTCCTCATGGGAGCCTGAGATGGAGAGGGACTTGGTCACAGTGGGTTTTGTGAGTAGCATGCCTTGTCCCATGGTATCTGCGATATATGAAGCCTGGGTGCCCCCTGGGCTGGGGTTGTGCTCTGGTCCACCTGCCCCAAGTGGCACTGCCCAGAGCATGGTTGTGCTTAATTTGGGCATTTTCTTCAGACCATTTTTCCCCATGCTTTGCCCTTTTCAGCTGTGTTTTGAACAGCTTCTGTCTCCTAGTCCTGATGGGAGATGATGCATGGATGTACATTAGTACATTAGTCAGGTCCCTTTTGACTGGGAGTGGTGGGACCTAATGAAAACTACATTAAGAGACAGGAAGAAATTTATGGCTCATGTTAAAAAACACTAACAGCCAGAGAGAAGCTGGCCCTCTAGACGGCTGGGTCCTGCTATGCAAATCCCTCCCTCTTCGCTCTATTCTCTCAGGCTGGCAGTCCCCATAGGCCAGTGGGTTTGGTTTGCTCAGTCCACCTCGCATCCCCTGTGCGGACAGCGCTGCCCAGATTCAGGAGTGGGCACGTCACGCAGCCGGGGTACTCCCATCCCTCTGCCTGAGCTTTCCTGGGCTGTTTTAAAACTTCAGATGGAGGCATGAGGTCCTTTGTGTCTCTCATCCCAGCTGTACGGCTGTGAGCCTGGGGCTGCCCACAGCCAGGCCTCCCGCCGTGGGGAGGAGCTCGTCTGAGAAAATGGGAAAGACGCTGAGAGGGGCCCGCAGAGGCTCAGTGCCTGGGTCAAGCTGCCGCCTGCCCTTCCGTGCTTTATCTCTTGAGCCACAACTCTCCCCTCCAGTCTTGGGCGATCTGGCTGGTTGCTTCTCTGCTGTTTGGGGCCCAGAGGGGCTCCCTGGTCCCGGGGCTGCAGGAAAGAGGAAGCCGTAGAGCTGGTCCCTGCCCTCGGGGTGGGGTGAAGGGGGGTGGGAGGGCATCCTGGTGAGAGAAACGGGTGAAGGGAGGCTCAGGGCTGCATCACTGAAGGACCAGCAATGGCACCTCCCCTGGGGTCAGTTCCTGGGCGTGGCGGCGGAGGTTGGGCCACACTGAGGGGGGAAGGGAGGAGGTTGTACTTAGTGTGGAAGGGCTGGGGCCAGCCTCCACCTTCTTCTGACTTGCTTGCCTCTCTCTCCTGCTGCCTGTGGTGCTGACTATTCTTCTTCTCTTTTTCTTTTTTAACCACAGGAAAATAATTTTAAATTGTAATATATTTCAAAATACAAACATCTATGTACCCACTTACCAGCTTGAACAAATGTTAACATTATTCTACTTATAATGCCTTCAGTTTTTGAATTGAATTAATATATCCTATACTAATAAAAGAGAAAAATGGTAATTGGCGTACAACCGATACCTTTTTCATTGGCTAATCAGCGAGATATGCAAATTAACTGTCAGCCAAGATGGCGGCTGGCAGCCAGGCAGCTGAGAATAGGAGGCTTGGTTGCCCCAGCGATGGAGAAAGTCAAGGATCCCCGCAGCTGCAGGGCTCTGAGCTCCTGAAGCAACAACTCCAAAAGATACAATGTTTCAATTATAGAAGCTAAAAGATGGCGGTTAATTTGCATACTCAGGCTCCAAGCAGAGCGAAGCCAAACAGCCCTGAAGCAGCAGGGCAGAGAGGCCTCAGGGCCTGGGATCAGCGGATCCGAGAGGCCTCCCGGCCCCTGTGATCAGCGGAGTCCAGAGGCCTCCCGGCCCCGGTGATCAGTGGAGTCCAGAGGCCTCCCGGCCCGGTGATCAGCGGAGTCCAGAGGCCTCCCGGCCCCGGTGATCAGTGGAGTCCAGAGGCCTCCCGGCCCGGTGATCAGCGGAGTCCATAAGCCTCCCAGCCCCGGTGATCAGCGGAGTCCAGAGGCCTCCTGGCCCGGTGATCAGCCGAGAGGCCTCCCGGCCCCAGTGATCAGCGGAGCAGAGAGGCCTCCCGCCCCGGTGATCAGCGGAGCTGAGAGGCCTCCGGGCCAGGGATCAGGGGAGCCAAGAGGCGTCCTGGCCCTGGGATCAGCGGAGCAGGAGCAGCGAGGCTTCCCAGCACCGGGATCAGTGTGACAGGGTGCGGAGCCCCAACCCTCTGATCGGCCCTGCTCTGTGCATGACAGGAGTGGTGCTGCAACCTCCCTATGGACCCTGCCTTGAGTGTGACAGGGGGTGGTGCCCCAACCCCCCAATCGGCCCTACCCTGAGCATGACTGAGGGTGGCATGGCAACCTCCCAATCCGCCCTGCTCTGTGCATGACAGGAGGCGGGGCCCCAACTCCCCAATGGGCCCTGCTCTGAGCCAGACCAGGGGTTACACCTAGGATTAGGCCTGCCCTCTGCCACCCGGGAGCAGGCCTAAACCAGCAGGTCCTTATCTCCTGATGGGTCCCAGACTGTGAGAGGGCACAGGCCAGGCTGAGGGACCTCCTCTCCCAACCCCGAGTGCACAAATTTTTGTGCACCGGGCCTCTAATATATATATATATATATATATATATATATATATATATATATATATATATATATATATATATATATATTCCTGTGCACGAAATTTGTGCACTGGGGGGGGGCCCTCAGCCTAGATTGCACCCTCTCCAATCTGGGACATCCCTCTCACAATCCAGGACTGCTGGCTCCCAACTGCTCACCTGCCTGCCTGCCTGATTGCCCCTAACCACTCCCCTGCCAGCCTGATCGACACCTAACTCCTCCCCTGCTGGCCCGATTGCCCCTAACTGTCCTCCCCTGCTGGCCCAATTGCCCCCAACTGTCCTCCTCTGCCAGCCTGATCACCCCCAACTGCCCTCCCCCGCCAGCCTGATCACCCCTAACTGCCCTCCCCTGCAGGCCTGGTCCCCCCCCCCAACTGCACTCCCCTGCAAGCCATCTTGTGTCCACATGGGGGTGGCCATCTTGTGTGTTGAAGTGATGGCCAATTTGCATATTACCTCTTTATTATATAGGATAAGTTTTAGTAAAGAAAACATGAACATAGTTAAAGCCTCATCCCTATCCCCAGCACCCATAGTTCCTCCTCCTCCTCTCTCTGGTCTCAGAGGAAATGAAATTAGTATGTGTCCCCCCTGTCCCAGACATATATTCATGGCAGACAGTGTGGCCTGCTGGTTAGGGGCATTAACTCAGGAGCCTGACCTCCTAGATTAAAGTTGAACTCTGCTACTTTCTAGCTGTGTGACCTTGAGCAAGTTACTAGACATCTCTGGGCCCCAGTGCCTCTCCTCAAAATGGAAATGAGTAAGAAAAGCACTTACCCAGCAGTGCCCAACACCTGGCAGGTGCTGTCTGTTACTCTGAGCAACGTCAGGTGCTATGTCATGTTGTGCTGTAGCAGCACTGTTACTCAAAGCTGTGTAAGTGCTCTGGGACCTCTGGATCCTAAGCGCTAGGTATCCTTTGGTAACAACTTGTGTTTTTCATTCAACAGTACACGTTTGGGAGTCTTTGCTTCTCATCAAATTGGAATAATAGGGACCAGAGTTGTCCTGAAACAATTAAAAAATTCTAGACAAAATGTATGAAACCAGGGTCTGTAGACACTGGACACCAGGCAGTGTGGGACAGTGACCTCTGAAATCCAGAGAGCAACCCCACATGGTCTCAGCTCACTGCCTGGAGTTTCCAGACGACGGTGTAGGGAAGGGTGAGCCCCGGGGAGCCAGGTGGTCTCCTTGAGTTGAGGAGCAGAAGCTGGGGGTCTGGGAGGTCAAGGTGGCCGGGATTCTTAGGCAGAGAGAGCTCAGGACCTCCACAGAGAGCCCCCCTGAGTGTTCAGCTGAAGACCGATGAGCGCATGTGTGCAAGGAAACTAGCTAAGGCCCGGAAAGAACGGCTCAAAGGATGAAAGCAGCGGTTCTCAACCTGTGGGTCGCGAACCCTTTGGGGGTCGAACGACCCTTTCACAGGGGTCACCTAAGACCATCATAATTACATATTGTTTTTGTGATGAATCACTATGCTTTAATTATGTTCAATTTGTAGCAATGAAAATACATCCTGCCTATCAGATATTTACATGATGATTCACAACAGTAGCAAAATTACAGTTATGAAGTAGCAACGAAAATAATTGTATGGCTGGGGGTCACCACAACATGAGGAACTGTACTAAAGGGTCGCGGCATGAGGAAGGTTGAGAACCACTGGGTTAGAGGGAGTGGGCTCTGTAGGTCATGCAGGGCTGAGACTAGTTCGGGTTCCCATCAGCTGGAATGGAAACACCTCGTCACCCAGGGGTATTTGCTAAAACATTCAGCAGTGGGGACCCTTCGCCCTGGGATAACGGCTGCTCTGGTCCCGCCTCACAGCTTAAACATCAGCCCTGAAAGGACCGAACCGCTTCCAAGTAGCTTAATTGTATCCAAGTGCAAGACTATCTATAGAAATACAAAATACCCAGAGCCCAACACGGTGACACACAATATCTGGCCTTCAGTAAAAATTACAACAACAAAAATTACCAGGTGTGTCCTGGCTGGTGTGTCTCAGTGGTTAGAGCATCGACTCATGCACCAAAGCAGCTTCAATTCCCGGTCAAGGGCATGTACCTGGGTTGCACGTTTGATCCCCAGCCCAGGTCGGGGCATGTGTGGGAGGCAACCAATGGATGTGTCTCTCTCACATCAATGTCTTTCTCTCTCCCCTTGCCCCCTCCCTCCCACTCCCTCTCATAAATCAATGGAAAAATATCCTCGGGTGAGGATTAACAACAACTAAAATGAGCAGGCGTACAAAGAAGCAAGAAAATATGACCCATAATGAGGAGAAAAATTAACCAATATAAACAGAACCAGAAAAGACAGAGATGATAGAATTAGTAGACAGGGCTGTTAAAAAACAGTAATTACATTCCATATGGTCAGGAAGGTGGAGGAAACAGGAAGCTTGCTAAGCAGAGACAGGAAAGATAAAAGAAACGCAAGGAGTCACCCAGTGCTGGGGAGATGTAGGTAAACGGCTCCCTATTCCTCCTGCTAAACACGAGGACACACCGTTGACATTGTGCATGGAAGGGAGGTAAGAAGACATTGAAAGTTGGGACCCAAAGAATGTGCCGTTCCCTCTTACACCGCATGCAAAAACCAACCCAAAATTGACTAAAGACTGAACTGTAATGTTACCGAAGAGCAAAGAAATACCAAGGATGCTTCCTAGAGAAAGAGGGACCCTGTTTATGAACACTAGTGGACTCGGGGAATCATTTCCAAACCAGAGCGAAGAAACATGCAGAGAGCCTGTCTATGTGTATCCCGCTGGAGTCTTTGTCTTGCAGATATGCCCCATGCCCCCTGCCCCCTTCGTGGCCCTGCAGGAAGGCCCCCAGGTGTCAGGCCACATCCGATGGTCCGGCACCAGCATAACAACCCTCCCCCCCAGGGCAGTGCATCGCCTTGCAAGACCAGTTTCCTCCTCAGTACGACTTGACACCATCCAACTCCTAGAACAGCGGTTCTCAACCTGTGGGTCACGACCCCTTTGGGGGTCGAATGACCCTTTCACAGGGGTCCCCTAAGACCATCTGAAAACACATATATAATTACATATTGTTTTTGTGATTAATCACTCTGCTTTAATTATGTTCAATTTGTAGCAATGAAAATACATCCTGCATATCAGATATTTACATGACGATTCATAACAGTAACAAAATTACAGTTATGAAGTAGCAATGAAAATAATTTTACGGTTGGGGGTCACCACAACATGAGGAACTGTACTAAAAGGTCGCGGCATTAGGAAGGTTGAGAACCACTGTCCTAGAGGGAAACAGGGGAAAGCTCCTTGACATTAGTCTTGGGAAGGATTTTTAATTTTTTTAATTTTTTGGGTAATGACACCAAAAGCTCAGAAACAAAAGCAAAGATACATAAGCGGGGATTGTATCAAACTCGAAACTTCAGCACAGCAAAGGCACCGGTCACAGTGCAAAGGCAACCTACCGCACTGGAGAAGATATTTGCAAACCACACGTCCGATAAGAGGTTCCTACCCAAAATGTATGCAGGGCTCGTACAACTCAGTAGCAAAATAAACCAAACAACCTGAGTAAAAAATGGGCGAAGGACCTCAATCGACATTTTCCCAAAGAAAATAGTCCAATGGCCAAGGGGTACAAGAGAAGGTGCGCAAAGTCACGAATCATCAGGGAAACGCGAATCGAAAGCCACAGGGAGGTACCGCTTCAGCCCAGCTGGCATCAAAAAGTCAGAGGACAGACAGTGTTGGGGAGGGAGCGGAGAAAAGGAACCCTTGTGCGCTGCTGGTGGAAAGGTAGGTTGGTGCAGCCACTGTGGAGAACAGTATGGAGGGTCCTAAAAAAAACCAAGAAGAAAACTACCCTGTGATCCAGCAATTCCACTTCTAGGTATATACCGTATGGGGGAGGGGGAGGAGGAGAGTCACAGTCAGTGTCTTGAAGAGATAGCTGCACCCCTATGTTCATTGCAGCATAATTCACAATAGTCAAGGCTTGGAAGCAGCCTAAGTGAGGACAGATGAATGGATAAAGAAAAACACATATTACAAAGGAATATCATTCAAGCACAGAAAAGAAGGAAATGAACCCGGAGGGCATCGTGCTAAGTGAAACAAAGCAGACACAGAAAACAAACCTGCATGATGTCACAGGTGGAATCTCAAAAAGCCCACAAAACCAAAACACAAAACCCTCAAATTTATAGTAACAGAGGAGAAGGGGTGGTTACCAGAGGCTGGGGAGTGAGGGAAAGGGAAGATATTGATCAAAGGGTAGCTATGGGGGTTGATAGATATGTATATTAATTTGATAATCTCACAAGGTATATAAATAGGCATATATATCAAAACATGTTGAACACCTTAAATATATACAATTTCTATTTCATCATATATAGAACAAGACCAAACCACAAGCATAAAGCCACAGATGTGTATGAAGGTGTTCTCCTATTCCCTCATTATTCATTAGGCGTCTGCAGGGTGAAATCCAAAGTCTAGAGTTTACTTAATAGTAATTACTAGTGTTTGTTTCTTAGATTTGACAAATTGACAGGAGTAATCTCTCTCTATATAAAAGCCCAAGCAATCATTTGACTGGTTGACTGGTTGACCAATGGACCGGTCGCTATGACGCGCACTGACCACCAGGGGGCAGACGTTCAATGCAGGAGCTGCCCCCTGGTGGTAGTGTGCTCCCACAGCAGGAGCGCCACTCAGCTGACCAATGGGCGCCAGAGGCTGGGCTCACTGCTGGCGAGCACAGCTGTGGCGGTGCCCGCAGAGGAGTGGCAGCGAGCTTCGGAGCAGTGGCAGGTGCAGCGGGGCCGGGATGAATGGGAGCTGCGCGGTGCAGGCTGGGGCTCGGCCTCCTCCCTGGCTGCCTGCCGGTTCTCGCACTACTGCATCCTTCGGGGGATGTTGGACTGCCGGTTTCAGCCAATTTCCACAGGCCACACCGAGGGACCCCACTGGTGCACAGCCTCTAGTGTGAGATAATAAACATCAGAGGAAATGAAACGGTGTGAGGGGTATACGGGAACTTCCTCTACTATCTTTGTAAGTCTAACTTTATTTCAAATAAAGGTTTGTTTTAAAAAGGTTGTACTTGGAGAAGATCAATAAAACTGACTAGTTTCGAGCTGATCAGGAAAAAAAAGGCATAAAACACCAACACTGGAAACAAGCTGTGACATACACACACAAAATTATGTCTTTGCTCTCTATGCTGACACACCCACATCCAGGTAATTTATCTTCACAGCCGTATAGTGTTCTATGGTGGCCATGCACCCCATTTTATTTATTCATTTTTATCAATATGGGCATTTACATGGTATCCATTTAAGAAATTATTATAAGCAACAGCACAGCAATTGTGTTGAAGTCCCTGTGCAAGTGTGTGAGAACTTCCTTGAGAAGGGGAAACGCTGTATCTTAGGGCACATCTTTACCGGATATTGCCAAGTTGCTTTTCAAAGTGGTTGAATGGACTTCTGTATTTTTGTGTGCCCTTGGCTTCCTGAGTTCCATTCTGTGTCTGATTTGGGGGGCTTCTCTCTTCCTCCTCTCCATATCTCCTATCTCTGAGATGACTAATTAAGGTTGATCTTTCACCCATACCTCCCGAAATAACTTTAATAACCTCTTGATTTTCCTCTTTCGAAATATTCTCAAAGCTGCCATCTCCTGGTAAAGTCTAGAGTAAGAGAAACCAATATGGTGGACACACTTGGTAATGGCCCATGCTCCCCAGCAAACCAAAGAACATGCTCACGGACACCAAGCCATTTGCTGGGTAGCTTTTGAGACACACATTACATTCTCTTTTTAGTACCTGGTTGGTCCCACCCTATTGATTTCTCAGATGAGGAGAATGACTTTCTGAAAGATTAAGTGTTATTTCCACGGTCACCCAGTGAAGTGACGACACCATGCATTCTTACCAAAGATGCATAACCTGAATCTAATTATGAGAAGACACCGGACAAATCCGAAACGAAGGCCATTCTACAATATGATTCTTAAAAAATGTCAGTGCCAGTAGGTGTCTGGGAAATCTCTGTAGCTCCCTCTCAGTTTTGTTGTCAGCCTAAAACAACTCTTTAAAAATGTCACCACATGTGCATGGACATGATGAGTGTGCACATGTACACACACACACACACACACACACACACACACACATGCCCTGGGGAGCGTTGGCAGATTAACGAAGACCAAAAAGACATACCAGCTGAATGCAATGAATGCCATGCATGGTCCCGGATTTTCTTTTGTCTGGGTGACATCATTGGGACAATTGGTGAAATCTAAGGTCCATGCAGTAGGCAGTAGTATTGCCTTCAGGGTAACTGTCTGATTCTGGTCATTGGACTGCAGTTATGTAAGAGAGTGACCTTGTTTTGAGGAAACATGTAAAGAAGATTTGGGAGCAAAGAGCATCGTGTCTGCAGCTCCCCCAGAAGATTCAGAAGGCACCGCACACTCACCTCTGTGGAGAGAGAAGGGCGAGCGCAGGAGGGACCCTGCACAGGAGGGGAGTTTGGGTGAAGGGTGCATGAGAAGTCTGTGCTAGTCTTGGAAACTTTCTCTAAATCGGAACTTACGCCAAAATATAGTCAGAAGAAAAAAATAAAACAAAACAGCTCATTGAGCTTCATTCATCTGGCATCTGTGTAGCGACCCTCTCCAGTCATTCATTCGCTCACGCTGACGGTTTAGAAAGCCTGTATGGCCCACTAGGCAGGGAAATGCAGGGACTCTGGAGGCGACTACACTCCCTCCTCACTCCTTGGGGGTCTGCGGAGAGGTGCGTGAGGTGCATTCACACACACCCTCTCTACCCTGCACAGTGGGATTGGGGCCTCGAGTGCCGAGTAAAGGTGATATCTCCAGAAGAGTTGATTCAGACACGGAAAAACATGCCAACGTCAATACATTTTCCTTGAAAAATAACTTACATGTCAAAATGCCTTTGTTTAAAGCACTTCCACGTGTCACCTTATGAAATCCTTAGACCCACCTGCCGGGGTCCAATCCCAGCAGGTCCAGGGGTTCCCCAAAGGTGTGGACAGAGTCGGCGAAGAAGGAATGACACGGAGACAGCGTTCAGTTGATCAGCAGCCTAGCCAGGATCTCTAGCCCGGATCTCCAGAGAGGTTCTGCTTCGGATCTCCAGCGAGGTTCTGTAGCCATGTTCCCTCGCTAGGTTCTCCAGCCAGGTTCTGTCCAGGCTCTCCAGTCAGGTTCAGTGTCCAGGTTCCAGTCAGGTTCTCCTGCCAATCTCTGTAGTCAGGTTCAGTCCAGGATCCCTTGCCATGTTCTCCCGCTAGGCTCTGTCTCTAGGCTCTGAGGCCAGTCCCTCTCCAGGATCCTCTGGCATGCTCTCGCCAGCGAAGTTCTTCTGTCTCTAGGCTCCGTGTAGGTTCTGTCTTCTGAATTCTGTCTCCTGAGTTCTGAGTGTTTCTGTCTTGTTACAACTGTATTTATACCAGTTGATTCAATCCTATCAATCTCTATTACAAAGGTTAGGGCGTTTCTTATCTCCATTCCAGGGAGAAAAGATTATGTAGTTTAAGCATGATTGTTCGTAGTTAAAGGGATTAATTACCCGCCTGGCACTTAGTTGAGGGGTTTTATTCCCTCCCTAACTTCAGGGGAAAATCCCTACCTGCGGATTCAACCTTTCTCGGAGAGGTGACCTTGGTTAAAACACAGGGCCAAGAAGGTGAGCAAACATATTAAGAACCGTATGCCATATATGCCAGGTCCCTTGAAACAGCAAGGATGGACCGGCTCCCAGCACCCACCCTCTGAGGTAGACACTTACTTGCAGAAAAGGAAATTGAAGCTCAACAGGGTAGTTCCTTGCTTCTGATCAAACTATGACTAACTGTACATAGAGATGCTGATCTCTGAGCCTCTCATCATGATGATACACTCTGGGGTCGGAGGGTGGGGGTACAGGCTGAGGAGAAACTTCCTGGAAGCTGATGGCCAAATGGACCTGCCAGGCTTTAGGATGTGCGGGCAGGTGGGTGTGTCAGGGAGGTTCTGGGCCCTTTGAGGCTTTCCTCCCAGTGGCCACTAGAGGGTGCTGCTGGCCCAGTTTAGAAGTACTTTCCCCTCTTACTAGTAAGTGTGGTCAGAGGAGGGAGGAATTGCTATAAAAGCCAAAAGAGTTTAGGCTTCAAGGTCTCTTTCATCTCTAAGGCTCCTTCCAGCCAGATATTGACTCCCGCTCCTCTGTCCCTTCTACTCTGCCACCTTTCATCTGATTTCTTCTTATTTCTCTATTCCCATCACCCCCTCCAGCCCAGGCCTTAATGTGGCCAGAGCTTCCTTGCTTCTGCTCATACCCTTAGGGGGAGGTCTTGAATCCTGGTGGAGTCAGGTATCTGAGGACCCAAGGATAACCTGAGTGGATGGGGGGGGGAGGGGCAGGGGATGATGGGGGGAGGGGGTGGGCCAGCCAACATCAGTTCTCCCTCCAGGACCAGGAAGGACTCTGCTCCCCCTACTGGTCCTCCTCTGCTGCCTCCCTTAGCTTCACTCTGCCCCCAACTCACCTCCCGGTCTCCAGGGCCCCAGCAGCCGGGGAAAGTTAAGGACTGAGACAAGAGCCACCTGGCCTCTTTTTGGACACACTTTCTGATTCTCCTTTCATTGTTTTTGTTTTCTTTCTTTCTTTCTTTCTTTCTTTCTTTCTTTCTTTCTTTCTTTCTTTCTTTCTTTCTTTCTTTCTTCTTCTTCTTTTTTTTTGGTTAATCCTCACCTGAGGGTATTTTTCCATTGAGTTTTAGAGAGAGTGGTGGAAGGGAGGGGGAGAGACAGAGAGAAACATCAATGTGAGAGAGACACTTTGATTGTGTTGCCTCCAGCGGGGAGCAGGCCTAAGCCATTATTTGGATATCCCTCGAGGGCTCCCAGGCTGCCAGAGGGATATCTGACTGTCAGGTTAGGCCCAATCCCCCCGGAGAGTGGGCCTAAGCCATCAGTCAGACATCCCCCAAGGGGTCCCAGACTGCGAGAGGGCGCAGGCTGGGCTGAGGGACCCCTCCCCCCCAAATGCATGAATTTTCGTGCACCGGGCCTCTAGTTTCATAAAAGTGGAATCCTACAGAAGGTGGTTTTTGTGTCTGGCTCCTTTCCCTGAGCATACTACCAGTATTTTTGAGAATTCACCCATGTGTCATGCATCAGTAATTCTTTCCCTTTTTATTACATTTTATATATTACCGAGTAGTATTCTGTTGTGTGGCTATACCATAACTTGTTTATTCCCCTACCAGTCCATGAAGAAGGCATCCAAAATGAACCTAAAGCCCAGACAGACCGACTTGGGTGTGAATGTAGACTCTGCTCATGTCACCTGTATGCTCCCGAGCAGACAGAGTCATCTCTAAGGCTCCCGTGTCTCAGCTGCACACTAGGCCAGGCTGCCTTCCTCCTGAGGCTACTGAGAGGATGGAACAAGCTCACCCAGGAGAAGCGCTGGCGCTGGCTCTCAGCGGCTGGCACTCAGTGGCTGGTACTCAGTGGCTGGTACTCAGTGACCAGTACTCAGTGGCTGGTACTCAGCGGCTGGTACTCAGTGGTTGGTACTCAGAGGCTGGCACTCAGTGGCTGGTACTCAGTGGCCGGTACTCAGCGGCTGGTACTCAGTGGCTGGTACTCAGCGACTGGCACTCAGTGGTTGGTACTCAGCGACTGGTACTTAGCGGTTGGTACTCAGTGGCTGGTACTCAGCGGCTGGCACTCAATGGCTGGCTCTCAGCGACTGGCACTCAGCAGCTGGTGCCTGTGGATGCATTGGACCTTCTTAACCAGGTGGGGGCGCATTGGGTGCTACCTTGACCCTCCACTACAGGGCAGATCCTGAGGCTCTCTGGCTCTTTGTAGCTCAGAACCTCAATTTGTGTTCCCCTTGGTGCTCGCCTCCCTCTCTCCAGCTCAGGCTCGACCTGTGTCCCCAGGGGCCTGCACTGGCAAGGGGATGGGAACAGTGAGAGCAAAGGGGCCCCTGAGTCCCTCAGAGGGGCCCGCGGGGACATCCCCACTGTCCTGCCCTCTGACACGGGCCACAGCTCCAGGGGGCCCTCTGACCACCTCTCTGAGCAAGCCCCACAGTCTTTGGCCAAGATCTGCATCCAGGGGTCTGCAAAGCTGCAGGGCCACTCCCGTAACCCAAGGCCTGGCTTCCAACGGGTGTTTGCAGGTGCCACCCTTGGAGGCAAAGCCCCTGGAAGCTGGGAGGTGGTCACAGGACAGGGAAGAGCCGTGTGAGGGAGGAAGGTGGGGGCCAACAATGTCCCCAGGAGGCTTCTTACTGGGCTGCTCTTACTTTATTTCCCAGCGATCGGCCCCCTTGTTTATCCTGAGCTGTAATCTTCCTAGCGGTCCACCTCTAAGGCTCCCTCCTGGGCCCAGGTGCAGTGGCCGAGAAGCAGGCAGTGTGTGTCCCTCTGCCCGAGGCCACCACCGTCACCCCCATCCTCCCACCATCCATCACCACTCATCACCATGCGCATAAACTTGGACGCACACTTTGTGTATTTCCATAATGTTGTCAACTGCCCGTATAGCACCGAGAATATATTTCCCCATTTTAGAGTGTTGGTAACTCAATTTATAGCAATTTATTCCACAAAAGCAGACAGTAACTCAACCGGTGAGAGGAGAAAAAAAGTCTACCAAGCCACCACCGTCTCTCCGCGCTGGGAATCAGAATGGTAATGCATGGAAGAGATTGCTGCCAGTACTAGGCTTGGTCGGGGACGTGTGCGCTGAATTAAATGCCTTTTTAGTAAATCCCAGCGTGAGCTATCTGTTCACTCAGACGGGCATGCACCGAGACAGAGGGAGGCGGCATGGACAGACGGCACATGCTGTAACTTTCATTATCCCACACTGAGATTCTTTGTTAACAACCGCAGTCAAAGGGACAGCAGATTTCCTGATCACTGCGACAGGCGGCTACCAGTGTGAGGCGGAGCCATGCCTTCGTTCGTTCGTTCGTTCGTTCGTTCGTTCGTTCGTTCCCCGAGCCTTTGTGAGGCCCAGGATGCACCTGGCGTTGAACTTGGCATTGGAAACACAGAGATGAGGAGAGGGATCCACAGGTCAGACAAGGCCCAGCCCTGCGGAGCTCAGAGCCTGGTGGTGGGGGGAGACAATGCGACAAGCAGGTCAGGTGATGCAGGTTAACGTGCTATGAGAGTGGCAAGGTCGCGGGCTCTGGAGCCAGAGCCAGGGCTGGAATTACCCTCAGTTTACTTATCTGTAAAATGGGCATGGTAGTGCCTCTGAAAGGATTAAATGACAAATGCACAGCAGAGTGCCCGATGTCCATTGTTGCTCTCACGATTACTGTGCAGGGCCAACGCGAGGAGGGTCAGGAATACTTTGAAGGAGGGGTGAGGTTTGTTTGGAGATTTGAGGGGTGCCAGGGGCACCTGAGCCACAGAAGGGGCCTGAGTGCCGAGGAGGAAGGATGAGCAAAGGTTCATATCTACGTCCCCGTACCCCAGTTTTCTTGAGAGATAATTAAATGTACTTAAGTTACCCACTATTTCTTGACAGGGATATCTGGTATCTTCTCCAGTCTCTCCAGGAGATCCCTAGAAGCTACTAGTCCTCCATGAAATTAACTGGAAAAGGGTCATCAGGATAAAAAAAAAAATCTAATATTTGGAAGTCACCTGGTCCAGTGTCTTGGGGTTGCGATGGAGAGGACCCTGTCTGCAGGATTCTTGGAATCGCACAGGCTTGCCTGGGCTTCTCCAGCGTATCTTCCCGGGGGGCTGTTACCTTCCCGGGGGGCTGTTACCTTCCCATGTGGTGCCCTGCACTAATCCAACGCCGGGGGCCAGTGGGTGCTCCGTAGGGAACTGTTAACGTGGATGAATGGGGAGCTCCTGGTTCTCTGAGACAGCCTGTTCCACTATTGTACAACTCCAACCTTCGAAGAAAGTTCTTCTTCTTTTTCCTAAATTTATTTTTATTGTTGATGAGTGGATAAAAAAGCTGTGGTACATCTACACCATGGAATGCTATGCAGCTGTCTTACCCTTTGAGACAGCATGGAGGGACCTGGAGAGGATCACGCTGAGTGAAATAAGCTGGTCAGAGAAAGACAAGTACCACACGAATTCACTTACACGTGGAATCTCACGAACTAAATAAAACTGACGAACAACATAGGTCCAGAGACCTGGCAGAAAATTCTTCTTCAGGGTGAGCCCAAATCTGCCTTCCCATCACAGAGCCCCGTTGTTTTGTCTAAGAGACCAAGACAATTCCGGAAGCTTCTCTCTAGGAATGGTTTTAGGTGCTTATTTCCGAGCTACACTGGAATTGCACTTGGTGGTGTGTCTTAGTTTTAGAGTCCTGGGGTCTCTTCTGCATTGGGGTTCGCAGTGATCCCGTATTTAGACCAAGGAAGACGCAGATGGCGGGCGAGGGCAGGGCAGAGTGGCAGAAATTACCGAGTCAGCAGAAGCTCTTCCAGGACTCACCCCTTGCCAACCGATAGAGTGATTTGGGCATGTAGATGTTGTTGCAAGGCGCTGGATTTTTTCACTTATTTATTCATGCAATCATTTATTCATTCAACAAACATTTATGTAGCACTTACCATGTGCCAAGCCCTGTGTTAATCACTGTGGATCCTGAAATGAATGAGAAGCCTTTTTTTTTTTTTTTTTTTTTTTGTCTGTGGAGAGGCCCAAATGCTGTCCCAACCAGAGTCCTCCCCAATGAGATCCCAGGCCCAGCAGACACCTCGATTGCAGCCCAAGCCCCAGCTCAGCGCAGCCCAGATTCCTGGCCTCCAGAAACGACGAGATAACAAATGTGCATTGTTTTAAAAGGAGAAGTCTGTGTAGTTTTATGCAGCAGTAGATAATGAAAACAGATGTTTGTTGCTTAGGAATAGAAAACCCAACTGCTAGGGGCTTAACCAGTTAACAGCCACGCCTCCAAAACGGAAACCATCCCCACACGCCGTGGTATTTTGAATTTAATTTAAAAAATCAATTTGCAATGAATATTATAAAAATAAATGTATCACTCACAATTCAGGTGTTCTTGAATATTTTCAGTTGAAAATTCTCACGAAAAATGATTTCTTAAAGCGTCGATAGACGCTTATGGCGTACAAAGGGTTAAAGCCCAAGAAGACGAATTGTTGGTGTAATGGGAGGTTAAGTAGTGGTAGGACTGTTTCAGCAACTCAGCAATGCCATCATGGGCCCAGATCTTTCTGTCTTTCTTCTCTGTCATTCTCGGTGTGTTGGCGATGTCTCCTATCAGGATTGAAAGGTGGTTGCTTCAGCCTCGAGCATCATGTCCTCGCCCCAGTGACCCAGCAGTAAGGGAGAGGGTGTCTCTCTCTGGTTAGGGAGAAGTAGCTTTTCCAGAAATACCTGTAGGCTTCCCTGAGCGATCCTTCCAGAACTGGGGCGAATGCCTATTCCTGGCCCTAATGCCTATTCCTGGCCCTAATGCCTACAAAGGGGAATAAGATTGCATGAGCCTGGCTGGGTGGCTCAGTGGTTGAGCATCAACCAATGAACCAGGAGGTCACAGTTCGATTCCCAGTCAGGGCACATGCCTGGGTTGTGGGCTTGATCCCCAGTGAGGGGCGTGCGGGAGGCAGCCGATTGATGATTCTCTCTCATCACTGATGTTTCTATCTCTCTCTCCCTCTCCCTTCCTCTCGGAGATCAATAAAAAAATATATATAGCTATATATATATAAAAAAAACCCAGATAGCATGACTAGCTTGGACCGATCAGTCCTGGTTCATCTCCTGACCCGGGCACTTTGTCCCCTGAATGAAACCGATGATTTATTGACAGGGGAGGAGGAGTGGCACCCTGACAGGCCTCCTTTGGGATCTGCCCGGAACAACACGGAGTATCAATGGGGAGGAGCGTGTATGACCTTTCCCGCACATTGAACCTGCACAGCAGGTCTCCCGCGGCCTGGCAGGAGACAGAAGGAAGTTTCTCTCCCTCGGGCTGACACCGCACCCACGGAGCTCCCCCGAATCCCACCAGAGCGGTTCTGATGACAACAGCTCTCCAACGATCCAGGCGGAGACCTTTTAAAGTTTTATTTTTAAAGACTTTATTTTTTTTCTAACTAAAAAAATGTATGCATCATAAGAGGACTGTGCATTATCATGTAATGAGTTGGTAGGTGTCAGAATCTGGTCTTGTTGCCCTAGTCGGTTTGGCTCAGTGGATAGAGCAGGGGTGGGCAAACTTTTTGACTCGCGGGCCACAATGGGTTCTTAAACTGGACCGGAGGGCCGGAACAAAAGCATGGATGGAGTGTTTGTGTGAACTAATATAAATTCAAAGTAAACATCATTACATAAAAGGGTACGGTCTTTTTTTTTTTTTTAGTTTTATTCATTTCAAACGGGCTGTAGTTTGCCCACGGCTGGGATAGAGCATCGGCCTGCGGACTGGAGGGTCCTGGGTTCAATTCCAGTCAAGGGCATGGGCCTCACTTGCAGGCTTGAATCCGGGCCCCCGTTGGGACGCATGTGGGAGGCAACCGCTTGATGTGTCTCTCACATGGGGGTTTCTCTCTCTGTCTCTCCCCCTCCACTCCACTCTCTCTAAAAATCAATGGAAGGGTGTCCTCTGTTGAGGATTAACAACAACAACAACAAAATCTGGTTCTGTCACTCTCCGTGATGTTAATTTGGGAAATAACCCCTGTGAGCTTCAGTTGCCTCATTGGTGATAACATCTATCTCGCAGGTTGATGGTGAAGATTGCACCAGAAGACACAGGCCGGGCTCCTAGCACAGTGCCTGTTGTGTGGTGAGTACTTCCTGCATCAGTTACTTCCTGTATTGGTCAGGTGTCTGCTGAGATACGGCTGATTAACAACCCCCCCCTCCGCCCACCTCCTCCCAACCACCGACATGCAGCAACAAGCACTTGCTCCTCTGGCCTGGGCCTGGGGGCCAGCTGTGGCTCTTGAGGGCTCTCTGGGCTGGGTGGGTGTGGCTCCAGGTTCAGTCGGCCCCATATGTCTGGGTCAGCGCCTACCCAAGACATGCTCCCCTGACTCCCCTCAAGGTAGGATGGAGCACAAGATGTCAAACCAGGTAAGCACATGAAGAGTCTCCACCCATTTCACGTCCACTCACAGTCACTGGCCAAGGGCAGTCATGTGATCACAGCCAATGCTAATGGTTGGGGAAATAGACCTTCATGGAATTCCGAATTTCCAACAGGCTCCTGGGGTGTGTGTGTGTGTGGGGGGGATGCTGAAGCTGTGGGTCTGGGGATTCCACTTTGGGTGTCGAGTGTTTACATCCATCCCACGGAGGCTCAGTGCTCACTCTGCGTCTGACGTGAGAGAGTGAGAAGCTGAGCCCACAGCAGGGGCAGAGGTGCTAATGGCCTTGGTGGTGGTGGGAGGAAGGTTCTGGGGATCAGGTGTGGGGGGCGTTGAGGGGTGGGGGACCACAGGCTGAAACCAGGGCCGCCGTCAAATGGACTCTGCAGTTCCTGCCGGGAAACCCCCTTCCACCCAGGCCCCCATCTCAGCAAGGGGAGCGGTGACCAGAGGAGGAAATTCAGAGAAGAGCTCTTTGGGGAGGTTTCCCAAGTAGCATTCGTCTTGGGGACAAGGCGATGTGGGGGGAACACGTGTGGGCCTACGAGTCGTTCACCCAGCCAGCCTCCCATCCGTCCACGCCCGCGTGCATCCCAGCCGGCATTCACTGAGGCAGCCGCTACGCGCCTGCAGGATTGCTCTAGGTCAGCGATGGTTGATTTTTCTTTGTTAAATGGCATTTAAATATATAAAATAAATATCAAAAATATAAATCTTTGTTTTACTGTGGTTGCAAAGATAAAAAAATTTCTCTATGTGACACGGCGCCAGAGTTAAGTTAGGGTTTTCCAAAATGCTGACACGCCGAGCCCAAAAGGTTCGCCATCACTGCTCTAGGTCTCCCTCTGGCTCTGTCCTTGGGAAAAACCACTCTATTTGTGGGGTTCTTCATGCCGTTGTCTACAAAGTGTGGGCGATCCTGACAGTCACCGAGCAGGCTTGCTGTGAGGATTAGAGGAGAGATGTGAAGGGAACTGCTTTCTAGACCCGAGAAGGCGCCACCGATGTGGAGCAGGTTAGGAATGTGTCCTCGCAGCGAGCAGCGTGGTGTGAGAAGCCCTTTGAACTGTGACTTGTGCCTGGGACAGGAAACAGACTAGCCCCTGTCGGGGCGCCTCCCCTGCCCTCCCAGGCTGCGGAGGGCTCTGTCTTTGCCGGGTCGGCTCCTGGCCTTGGTTCAGGGCTGGGATAACCAGCCAGGCAGAAGTGGGCACTTAGGCTGGCTGACCGATGCCGGAAGAGGAGGAACAGCTCCCGCTCCAGGCAAAAGGATTGCATCTGGAAGTTGAGCAAGAATGGGAGAAAGACAAGAAGCGTTTGGGGAGGTTTGGAGAAAGGGAAAGAGGATTTTTTTGGGGGGGGGGGGTGCTCGTGGGAGACGTTGAGGAAATTGGGGAAAGAGGACTGTGAGATGTTTGTTGTGTATTACAATGTCCTTCGCTCGAAGTTTTGTGAGAGACTTCACATCGGGATGGATGCTGCTTCTCAAAAGACAACCCCACAGTGTAGAGACTGTTCGCTTAGAATACAATACTTCTTCAAACGCCAGCCATACTGTGTTCAGGCAGGACCCCAAGGCAGCTGGGTATTATGGGGGCTACATGGAATAACAGCCCACTCAGGGTGCCCCTCCCAGGCTGCTACTGACGGGAAATTCCAGAGTTAGCAGGAGAGGCCAAGCAGGGTCAGCGCTGATTGGCTTTCTGGAAACTTCCATGCCGGCCAGGCTGACACAGGGCCTCTGCAAAGGCGGGGAGCCTCCCAGACATGCTCCCGCATGGCGTGGCATCGTGGCAAGAGCTTGGCCAGGGCCAGTGCCCCGTTCCCATTTGCCCTCCACAGCCGGTCTCTTTAGGACCGTCATGCTACACGTCAGAGATTTGCTTTTCTCACCTATAAAAGGGGAGGACAGTGCGGACCCCAGGGGGTTGCCATGGGGGGAGGTGGGGGAGGGAGTGGGGGATAGGAAAAGCAGAATAATGAATGGGTAGAGGAGAAAGTTTATGTTGTGTTAACACCCTGGGCTCTTGGCAAGACTCTGGGTTTGAACCTCAGCTCCTCCACTTCCTAGCTGTGTGAGGTCAGGCAAGGGCAGGCCTTGGAGCCTCAGTTTACTCATCTATCAAATGGGTGTATTAATAACCCCTGCATTATGGGATTGTCAGGATTTGATAAGATAACCCAGGTGAAGCTCTTAGCATAACGTCTGGTGAATAGTGAAGCTTCCTTCAATGTTTGACATTCTTATTATTGCAGATGACATGAGTTTTGATTGGAAGACTCTACACTGGACACAGCCAGACCCTTGGGGAGTGAGCAGTTTGAACGATGAAAGGGAACCCAGGAGTCTTGACCTCCCAGTCCCTCTGATTTCCCCATGGCCTGAATTTTTTGTCCTCTCATACTAGGGTCCGACCCCCACTGCTCAGGGCTGACAACCTCGGAGCAGAGCAGGGAGCTGGGGGTTACAGCCGAGGGTCAAGGAAATAGCCTCTTTCCGTGTCAGCGCTGGGCACTTCCGTAGCAGTTCAGATGGACTCAGTGTGAGCCAGAGCTCATCTGGCTCAATGCTGCCCATTTCACAGGTGAGAAAACTGAGACCCTAGATCCGGATGATAGAAGAACCCGATTGTCCGACTGCACAGTGCTCTTTTCACGGCCCTGCACTGCTGGCTGGTTAGGCCCACAGCCCCTCCGAACACTTTCTCCCTTGGTGACTCATCCAGAGTAGAGCTGGGTGGTTTATGTGATCCCATTTCAGCCAATGAGATGTAAGTGGGCATCCGCTGGGTGTGGGGGCAGGGCTCTTGAGACAGTTTTTATTTTTTATTTTTATTTATTTATTTTTTTAAAATATATTTTATTGATTTTTTACAGAGAGAAAGGGAGAAGGATAGAGAGCTAGAAACATCGATCAGCTGCCTCCTGCACACCTCCTACTGGGGATGTGCCCACAACCAAGGTACATGCCCTTGACCAGAATCGAACCTGGGACCTTTCAGTCTGCAGGCCGACGCTCTATCCACTGAGCCAAACTGGTTAGGGCTTGAGACAGTTTAAAAAAAAAATAAATTATTGATTTCAGAGAGGAAGGGAGAGGGAGAGGGAGAGAGAGATAAAAACATCAATGACGAGAGAGAATCTTGCCTCCTGCGTGACCCCTACTGGGATCGAGCCCACAGTCCAGGCAGGCGGCCTGACCTGAATCGAACCATGGCTCATAGGTTGACGCTCCATTGCTGAACCACACTGGCTGGGCAAGACATTTTTTGCTGTTCTGGTAAGAGGGTTAGATAGGGTTGTCTAGACTCTCCCCTGCCTCCTCTCACCCTTCCTGGAACGTGCGCACAGTGCCTGGAGCAGCCGCAGCCGTCTTACACCGCGAGGGAAGGACAGAGTTGCAGGGACACAGCCTGGCCTCCCTGAGATGCTGCGATGGCTCTGGCAGCCCCTGGCTTGTCGATGTCAGTCTGATGTTCTGTGACTGGCAGCAGGAAGCGCCCCTACCCGACCTGGCCCCTCTGCCTTCCCCTTGCTGAGCTCCACCTCCTCGGCGAAGGCCCTGGGGCCTTCAGACAGGGGGGCGGCCTGTGCAGGGGGGTGAGGGTCCGGGAGACACTGGTGGTTCTACAGGGCACTAGCCCTTTGATCCAGGCTGTCTGAAGCTGCTTTCCGTGCTCACTAGCCCTGGGGGCCGTTCCAGCCCGTGTCTTCGGGCTGAAAGCTCCGTTACCAGTTAATGATACAGGCGCCGCGAGATAATGTTTGCAGGAGCTTCATGCTGAACAGTGGCCTGTGAATACCCAGCATCATTATTATTATTAACCCGCCCCTGGCCCCCCGAGCCTCCAGGCGCCAATGAGAGGGAACTGTTTCACTCGTCCAAGAGACAGCCAGAGACATGTAATTCTGATTTAATTCTCAGCTCCTCCGAAATGTGCCCGTGCGCAGCTCAGAGGTGGGAGGGAGGCGGAGAGCGCAGCGAGAACACCTCTGCGGGTGGGAGAAGAGAAATGGCCGGCGAAGGCGCACTGGGCTCCACTTAAAGGCCCATTTTCCATGTGACACCTCGTAAGTTATTTCAAATCTAATCTTGATTGCTGTAACCCACAGTCCCCCTCCGCCTCCCGCCCTCCCTGCACTCCCGCCTCCTTCCCCACCAATCTTCAAAGGAAAAGATCTTCGGCAAGTTGCCCTTTTTGTTGTTACTGTTAATCCTCACCAGAGGATATTTCTTCTTCTTTTCGTAAAAATAAAAATATATTTTTATTTATTTCAGAGAGGAAGGGAGGAGAGAGAGAGAGAAACATCAGTGATGAGAGAGAATCATTGATCGCTGCCTTGTGCACGCTCCGCACTGGGAATCGAGCCTTGACCTCCTGGTTCATAGGTCGACGCTCAACCACTGAGCCATGCTGGCCGGTCAGATATTTTTCTATTGATTTTTAGAGAGAGTGGAGGGGGGAGGAGGAGAAGGAGGAGGAGAAGAAGAAGGAGGAAGAGGAGAGAGAAAGAGAGAGAGAGACATCGATGTGAGAGAGACACACACATTGATTGGTTACTTCCCATATGCGCCCCGGCAGGGGTCAGGATGCAACTTGCAACCCAGGTATGTGCCCTTGACTGGGAATTGAACCCATGACCCTTTGGTGGGTAAGCTGATGCTCTAACCACTGAGCCACAGCGGCCAGGGCAGGTTGCCCTTTTCTGATTTACCCAGAGCTGCAGGAAGTTGAAATGATGACTTAAATGACCTCCTAGCTTCAGTGAGGGTAAATCCATGCTGACCACGAGAAGGGACAGTGTAAGTGTGGCTCCTGTGGCCAGAGTGGCTCCCCTCTCCCTCAATGCCATGTGTGAGTAATTAATTGATTAAGTAAGTCATTATGTGTGGAGCCCTTACTCTGTTTTGTGCATCTGGTCCACTTGATAAGTAAGATTCTGCCTCACTTATCTCCACAAGGCACAGGCTGTTTAGTTAGTGATGGATGCTGGTGCCAGACTTCCTGGGTCCCAGTCCTGGCTCTGCCCCTTAGCTGTGTGACCTGGGGCAGGTTAATTAACCTCTCTGTGCCTCAGTTTTCTTATCTGTAACCTGGGGATAATAATCATTCTTACCTGCTGGGGTCTTTGCGCAGCTTGTGTGAAATAACCCGTGTGAAGCTCTCAGCTCCAGCTCCGCGTGTGTTGGCCGCGCCGCTCACTGCGCCTGGCACAGAGCTGGGCGTGGTCAGTGGCCAGGAAGCACACACAGTAGAGGTGGAGGCAGAGAGAGCAGTGAGCAGTGACGGAGCCCTCGCCCTTAATGAGGTGCTTTGCTGAGCTGGGGGCATCCATGATTCCACCGAGTTCCCCGCCAGCACTGGTCGCTCACTCACCACGGTTACTGGGTGCTGCCCAGGCCAGGCACTGCGCCTTCAGTGGAGAGCCCAGGAAATAAGGCCCGGCCCCAAGGGGGTCCCGTTCATTTCGGTTCTCACAAGGAGACGGACGGTAAGCGAGCAGAAATGTCATCTAGTGGCCAGGGCCACCTCCTGTCACCCTCACTCACAGGTCCAGACTGCCTCCAAAACAGAAAGCGCATGAGAGCGAGACGTCTGCCTAACCCCCCCTCCCCAATCCAATGAGGAGCGTGCACACTCCCTCCCATCACTGGGTCCCCATGAAGGTGACCTCCTTGGAGAGGCCTCCTCTGATCGTCCCTCTAAAATAGCTCCTCCCAAGATGCTCTACTCCCCAGGCACGTGCTTCTCTCCCGAGTATCTGTCCTGTCACTCACAAGTCAAGTGCAGGGCACTCGAAGGACACTGTAAGATGATAGAATGTAACACAGGGTAATAGAATTCATCGTATAAGAGTGGGAATTTATTTACTCTTCACAACATCCTGTAGGATGAGCGAGTGCTTGAACCTGCTGTCTGACCCCACTAGATGCCACAGCCTCTCAGGGTTTTTTTTTCAACCTTCAACCAAAGATATGTTTTTACTGATTTAAGAGAGAGAGAGAGAGAGAGAGAGAGAGAGAGAGAGAGAGAGAGAGAGAAACATTGATTGGTTGCCTCCTGCATGAGCCCTGACTGAGGATCAAACCTCAACCTAGGCATGTGCCCTGATGGGGAATTAAACCTGCAGTCTTTTGGTGCACAGGACGATGGCTCCAACCAACTGAGCCACTGGCCAGGGCAGCCTCCCAGGCTTTTAATCAGAAGATGAGCATTTGCATCCCAGCGTTGCATGCTCACTGTGCACTTGGCGCATCAGTTCACCTCTCCAAGCCTCAGTCTTCTCATCTGTAAAATGGATTAACAGACTCACTTTCCAGGGGGGTGGCTGTGAGCATGGTGAGTGAAGGAGGCTGCTTGCAAAGTTCCATAGACGTCTTAGACTTCCACATTTCACCTGACATGCCCCGCAGGGCTGGGACATGGGAGAAATCCAATGTCCTCCAATGGACACTGTGCCCACGGATTGGGGTGATGGGCGGTGCTCCTGTTTCTCCGAAGAGAGGAAGCAGCTCCAGAGGGGACTGGCCCCCAGGAGCGAGGGAGCCTCAGGTGTTAGAAGGAAAGTGTTCCCCGGAAGTTCTCTCTTAGCCTACACACAGACTAGCCAAGTCTCTCACTATGAGTAAAGGTGGCCCCACCGGCTCTGTGGTCGGAAGGAAATATCAATAACACGACTAATTATGGAAATGGCATAATGCATCATTAGTTAGTAATTATGACTTTGTCAAGTGCCTGTTAATTTTTATGTAGGAATCACTCAGTGTGTGACATGAAAATATTAGCTTGTCGTCGGCTTTCCTTTCTGGTGGGGGAGTGTGATCCTGAGAGTTTAGGTTAATGACATGTCAGGTGAAGGAAGAGGCGGGGAGGAGGGGGAGGGGTAGGAGAAGGGGGAGCCCGGGAGTGCCCCACCTGGGGCGGGAGGTGCCAGGCCTGGAGGGTGCAGGAGGGAGGACCCAGCGCTGGCCTCAGAAGGCGAATTATGTCAAACTTGCCGGCCTCCCGCTTCCGTCCCAGAATCAAAGTGTCTGCATGGGGTGTTGACACATTTCTCTAATAAGATGGCATTATCGTTTCCTGGCCTCCCCGGAGAGTCTTGGCATGTCTCATTTTGCTTGAATAAATTATTAATTTGGTCTAATTAGGCTCATCCAGCAGCTGGGAGGCAGGTTGAGCTAATTTGGGATTCCTATGTGGATCTGCAGGCGCGCTGGGCTCTGTGGCGATGGGGGGTGGGTGGGTGGGTGGGAAGCTCTGGGAGGGACTGAGGCAGGAGGAAGACAGAGGCTGGGATGTATGGCTTTACTTCAGGCAACTCCATCCACTCGGGACTATTTCTTCATGAGCACCTGCCACAGAGAGGCAAGTGGTGGGAACGCATGTCTTCTTCAGACACCTGGGTCCTTCATTTTGGCTGCAGAGTTGCCTAGGTCAGAAGAGTGGATGGTGTTAGCTCGTCCCTCCAGCGCGTCACAGTCAGGTGTGTGTCTACCAGGGTTATTTCCTCGGAGGCCCAGACTCCCAAAGACGACTTCAGTTGCACAGTTAACAAAAAATATTATTCTTTCTTTATTTTTTTAAAAGGGAAGGGAGAGGGAGAGAGAGATAGAAACATCAATGATGAGAGAGAATCATCGATCCGCTGCCTCCTGCACATCCCCTACTGGGGATTGAGCCCACAACCCAGGCATGCGTCCTGATTGGGAATCAAACCATGACCTCCTGGTTCATAGGCTGATGCTCAACCACTGAGCCACATGGGCCGGGCAGTTGCACATGGTTTAAAGCGAGAGACAGCTCTGGGTCCACCCACACAGCCCTCTGAACTCAGGAAGTAATGTCAGCTCTCTGTGGCCTCGACCACAATGAAATAGTAACAGCCTGTCCCTGCGAATAGAGATGGTAAATGCAGGTGGACTTCCTGGTGGGGCGCCTGGCACGTGGTAGGTGCAGTGACCAGCTGCTGTGGACTCAGGGCAAAGGGCAGGGCAAACACAGTTGCAGGGGTCGCAGACGTGGGGACGTTAACATCCACAGAGGTGGTATGACTTGGAAAGGATGGACGAGACAAAGTCCCTCTCCATTGTCCTTCCTGCCCCACCAGGCCACTTCTCAAGGGTCACAGTGGCATTCAGCTGTTTATTTCTTTTTTGACAAGAGCTTGTGTTTTCATAGGCAAGGAAACAACCTACGTGCTGAAAAGTCCTGATTATATTTTAACGGCATTCAAATCCCTCTGACAGTTTCCTCCCCATGTAATAAGGTTTTAAGATTTACTTGTTTTCGAGAACAAAATCATCCTCATGGGTTTTCCCGTGACTGACAGTCTGTTTCTAAGTGGCAGCCCTGGAATCCATCCGGCCCTCCTGTGAGTCCCAGGCAGCATGGCCTGGCCGGGTCTCCCCTGGCTCTTCATGTCTGTCTCCCAGGCTGGCCTTTGAGCATCCAAGGAGACCTTTCTTCCCCAAGTCGGGACTGCGGCCTGGGTGCTCCTCCAGGCTAGGAGCTGAGTCTTATCTTGGGGTCCCCAGCTCAGTGTACGACACCTGGGAGCCTTTCTAAAACCTCTGGACAGTCATGAAAAGACACCCAAGAACAAAGCTGCAGTGGCTGTGAGTTCATTTCCTCTGTTCAGAAGGCTCGGTAGCACGTCAAGACCATCAGTGTAAAATCAATCAACAGACACGATGAGCATCACCCACCTTTGCGCTGCTGCTGTGCCCACAGGCCCGCTCACATAATCAGAGGGTCAGAGACTGCCCTTGTGTTACAGATGGGGACAGAGGAGCAAAACAACCTCGATTTAACTCTTCCCTCTCCATGGCCCCTCATCACACTGGCCTGACATCCTTGCCTCTCCCATTTCTATATGCTAGTATATGTAATCCTTTCTCTACCATCTCGTACTAAGATTGCTGCAGCCCCTCCACACTGGTCTTCCTGCTCCTTGTCTCAGGTTGCTTAGCTTTCTGAGAGAGGAAACAGGGTGTCTCTGTCTTATTCCACTTCTTAAAAAACCTACTGTGTGGCCTTTTAATGCCTACTCCTTGTCTAGGAAAGGAAATCTATACAAGCTTGCTGAAGAATTGTGTGTGTGCATGGGGGAGGGGTTTACAAAACTTGTCCAAGTGTTTAAAGAAGTGTCTGATCCATGGTCCTATGTAAGCATGTTATGTATTACTAGAGGCCCAGTGGGGTCCCTTGGCCTGGCCTGTGGGGATCGGGCCTAAACCAGCAGTCGGACATCCCCTGAGGAGTCCCAGTTTGGAGAGGGTGCAGGCTGGGCTGAGGGATACCCCCCACCCCCCCAGTGCATGAATTTTGTGCACTGGGCCTCTCATATATAGATGTTTCTGCTGCTGTTATTACTGCTATCATTGTTGCTGTTGTTATTCAGCTCTAATGGGATCCAAGGGTAACAAACCAACACATGAGGACCTCGTGAGCATGGCATTGAGACTCAGCAAAGGTGTCACTTCTTCCAGGAGACACTCTTGACACCCCTGTGCTTTCTCTGGGTCCTCAGAGTGGCCCACACCCCAAACAGTCAAGAGCCATTACCCAGTTCTTATCAATTTTGTCCTTGGGTCAAGTGGGACATATATTTGAACTTTACTGTCTGGGCCCTTGTAGAATTGCTTTCCTATTGGCCTTCATTGAAGGACATTATAAGAAACTAGAGGCCCGATGCACAAAAATTTGTGCACTCGGGGGGGGGGGGGATGTCCCTCAGTCCGGCCTATGCCCCCTTGCAGTCTGGGACCCCTTGGAGGATGTCCACCTGCTGGCTTAGGCCCACTCCCTGGTGGATCGGGACCAAGCTGGCAGTCAGACATCCCTCTGGCAGCCCGGCAGCTCTTGGGGATGTCCACTTGCCAGTGGGGAGTAGACCTAAGCTGCAGTCGGACATCCTTAGTGCTGCTGAGGAGGCGGGAGAGGCTCCTGCCACCACTGCTGTGCTGGCAGCCATCAGCCTGGCTTGTGGCTGAGCAGAGCTCCCCCTGTGGGAGCGCACTGACCACCAGGGGGCAGCTCCTGCATTGAGCATCTGCCCCCTGGTGGTCAGTGTGTGTCATACTGACCAGTCATTCCCAGTCGTTCTGCTGTTAGGGTCAGTTTGCATATTACCCTTTTATTATATAGAATAGAGGCCTGGTGCATGGGTGGGGGCCAACTGGTTTGCCCTGAAGGGTGTCCTGGATCAGGGTGGGGGTCTTGCTGGGGTGCCTGGCCAGCCTGGGTGAGGGGCTGATGGCTGTTTGCAGGCTGGTCAAGCCCCCCAGTGGGGACCCTCACCCCATGGGGGTTTGGCCAGCCTGGGTGAGGGGCTGATGGCTGATTTCAGGCTTCCCAAATCCCCTTCAGGGTGGGGGTCCCCACTAGGGTGCCTGTCTAGTCTGGGTGAGGGGCTGATGGCCGTTTTCAGGCTGCCCACACCCCCTTCAGGGTGGGGGTCCCCACTGGGGTGCCTGGCCAGCCTGAGTGAGGGGCTGATGGCTGTTTTCAGACTGACCAAACCCCTGGGCAACTGAAGCTCCCAGCCTTTCCTTTATTTTTTTTATTTTTTTTATTTGCTCCAGCTCCATGGCCATGGCGACTGGAAGCAGGTATCTGGGGTTTATTTACCTTCTATAATTGAAACTTTGTTGCTTTGAGTGAGCTCAGAGCCGGCCAGGAAGCTTGACTTCCTCCATCATTGGGTCAACCAAGCCTCCTGCTTGCTCCAGCTCCATGGCTGCTGGCCGCCATCTTGGTTGGGTTGATTTGCATAGTCACTCTGATTGGCTGGTGGGCGTGGCTTAAGGCATAGCAAAGGCACAGTCAATTTGCATGTTTGTCTATTATTAGGTAAGATTAGGACAAACAAATAGGTCCTTGTATTTGTTATTGGGATATGTTGAAAGTGGTGTTCATTACCTTGCATACTTTCCCTTTATTGAGGACTACTTTCTCTCAGGTCTCTGTACCAGGAAAAGCTGCCATTCTCTTGACTGGTTTGTATTGAATGCTTTGAACGTTGGGAATGGAATAATGTCCATGTTTTCCTCTTTGCTTTTGCTGGTAGGAGTCTCAGGGTTAACTCACCAGCCAACTTCAAGACCTTATGGATGCATTGTGAGCTAATCTGATTTCACGTTATCTTTTCACCCTGTTTTTCTTTAGCTTTGATTTCATTATAAAAATCCTGTTTTGCTTCATGCATCTGTGTAAGCCACATTATTTCCTTTTGAATATCACCAAGTAGGATTTCAGTGAATAAATATTCATCCATCTTCTTGTTCCACCCTATCCAGACCCCAGAAACTGCACCAGACCAGAAAACCACTACAGGCTGCCAGGCAAACCTTCTGCGAACCCATATAATTGGATATTTAATCTATTGTTACAGTCTTTATCTTTTAACTGGTTTAACCCATTTAGGATTATTATTATTATTATTATTATTAATTGTCTCAAAGGGTAAGAAATCATTCTTATAGTTTTTCTCTTGGTACAGATTTCTAGGTTGGCAGTTACTTTCAGCACTTAGAAAATATTAATTCACTTTCATGTGGCTTCCATTGTGTCTAAAAAGTCAGTTATTAATTTAAATATTTCTATGTAGGTAATAGATCCCTTTTCTCTGACTTTTTAAATTTATTGTTATTTTTTAAAAATATATTTTATTGATTTTTTTTACAGAGAGGAAGGGAGAGAGATAGAGAGTTAGAAACATCGATGAGAGAGAAACATCGATCAGCTGCCTCCTGTACACCCCTCACTGGGGATGTGCCCGCAACCAAGGCACATGCCCTTGACTGGAATCAAACCTGGGACCCTTCAGTCCGCAGGTCAATGCTCTATCCACTGAGCCAAACCGGCCAGGGTTCTCTGACTTCTTTTAACATTCCTGTTTAATTCATCCATTGCACAAGTATTTGTTGATGGTTATTATGTGGGTGGTGCTTTTTCCCATCATGGAGCCTACATTCTAGGATCTTTGGTATTCTGAAATTTGCCTTTGATGTAGCAAGATAGGGTTTTCTTTTAATTATCCTGCTTGGAGCTTTCTTGAATTTTTAGGTTTATGTCTTTCACTAGAGGACTGGTGCATGACATTCGTCCCTCAGCCCAGCCTGCTCCCTCTTGAAGTCTGGGACCCCTGGGGGGTTGTCTGACTGCTGGCTTAGGCCTGCTACCGCCGCTGCGTTCATCACCATGAGCCCGGCTTCCGGCTGAGCAGCGCTCCCCCTGTGGGAACGCACTGACCACCAGGGGCAGATCCTGCGTTGAGCATCTGCCCCCTGGGGGTCAGTGTGTATCATAATGACCAATCGTTCTGCCATTTGGTCTATTTGCATATTAGCCTTTTATTATATAGGATTAGTTTTGCTAACATCTTAATATTTTTCTTTTTATCTTTTCAAATATAGCCTCTTCCTCATTCACTCTGTTCTCTCACTTTGAATTCTAATTAGACATTTGTTCAACATTTTCACTCTATTCTCTATTACTCTTCACTTTTCCTTTTTGTTTTTCTACCCCATTTCTATCTCATGGGCATTTTGGACATTTTCTTCAAATCTGTTTTCTGTTTTGCTGATCATCTCTTTTGCTGTTTCAAATTTAATCTATCCACTGAATTTAAAATTTTAATTATAATTTTATTTCTGTAATTCTATTTTTATTTTTATTTTTTTAAAAAATATATATTTTATTGATTTTTTACAGAGAGGAAGGGAGAGAGATAGTTAGAAACATCGATGAGAGAGAAACATCGATCAGCTGCCTCCTGCACATCTCTTACTGGGGATATGCCCGCAACCCAGGTACATGCCCTTGACCGGAATCGAACCTGGGACCTTTCAGTCCACAGGCTGACGCTCTATCCACTGAGCCAAACCGGTTTTGGCAATTTCTGTAATTCTATTTTTAAAAGATGCCTGGCAATCTTGATTGTCTCTTATTTCTCTGTCATACTTTAAGTTCCCTCTATCCTTGCCTTACACGGATACCATGCTGTCTCGATTGCTCAGTGTTATGGTAAACCTTGGAGTCATAGTGAAAGTCCTTCAACTTTGTTCTTTTTCAAGATTTTCTGACCATCTTAGGTCTTTTACATGTCCATATATTTTAGAATAAGCATAGCAGTTTCTTTAAAAAGCCTGCTGGGATTTTAATTAAGATTGCATTGAATTATAAATAAATTTGAGAGAATGGACATGGTATCTCCTCATTTATTTAGATCTTTAATTTTTAATAGAGAGGTCTTGCACATCTTTTGTTAGGTTCTTTCTTTGGTAATTAATTTTTGATGCTGTTTTTAATTAGGTTGTTTTAAATATATTAATATGCCAGTGTTCCTTTCTAGTATATAGAAATACAATTAATTTTTATGCACCGGTCTTGTATCCTGGGGACTTGTTATATTCACCTATTGGTTTTATTAGTGTTTTTGTAGATTCCTTAGAGTTTTCTATGTAAACAATAATTTTATTTGTGTATAAAGATATCTTTATGTCTTCCTTTCCAATCTTTGTGCTTTTTATTTCCCTTTTTTTTTTCTTTGTTGCTCTGGATAGGACTTCCAGTACAATGCTAAATGGGAGTGGTGAGAGCAGATATTCTTGACTTGTTCCCAATCTCAGGGAGAAAATATTCAATGTTTCACTATTAAGAGGGATGCTAGCTGTAGATTTTTCACAGATGCCCTTTATCAGATTAAGAAAGCTCCTTTCTAGTCCTAGTTTTCTGAGGATTAAAAATATATGAATGGGAATTGAGTTTCGTCAAATGCCTTTTCTGCATCTTTTGCGATGATTATGTGATTTTCATCTTTCATTCCTCTAGTATGGAGAATTGCATTGCTTTCTTTTTTATATTAAATCAATCTTAAGTGCCTGGAACAAAGAGCACTGGGTCATGATGTATTATCCTTTTACCATATTGCAGATTCAAGTAGCTAACATTTTATTAAGGAATTTTGCATTCATGCTCAAGGGGAATATTGGCTTGTAATTTTCTTTCTTGTCATATATTTCTCAGTTTTTGCTATTGAATCTTTGCTGGTCTCAGAATGAGTTGCAAAATGTTTCTTCCTTTCCTACTTTCTGAAAAAGTTTATGATAGGCCCTGTGGTACCCTCATCCACTCCAGAAACTCGTTTTCTGAAGTGAAGCAGTCATCTTCCAGCTTCTGGGGATGGTGCCTGCTGACGATTCCTGCCCAGGAATTGCCCTTGGGCCAGTGCTGCCCTCTTGCCTCGTCTACACACAATGACTAGGTTGATGTGGGACTACAAAGGGTTGGTCCTTCCTCTGGGGCAGCTTTAAAGAGGCCGAAACCTCTGTTGCAACTCCATCATTGTTCAACTTCTCCTCCTCAATCTTTCTTCCTTTGCTCCATGATAGGTGTTCCTAAGAACACCCTCCAATGAACCACTTCACCAAAACTCTCTCTCAAAGCCTATTTCTTGGGGAGCTCAATTTATGACAGTTTCTGTAAAGTTGGTTTTATTTATTTATTGTTATAATTTATTAGTTAAACCATCTTGACTTGGAATTATCCTTGTGGGAAGGTTATTGAATAATTCAATTTCTTTAACAGGTATAAGGCTATGTGGACTTTCTCTGTCTTCTTGTGTTGGTTTTGGTAAGTTGTGTTTTTCAAGAAATTTGTTCACTTTATCCTTTCCCCACGTTGTCTAATATAGATGTACCAGCTTTCTTGTGCTTAGTGTTTACAGGTGTTTTTTTTTTTTTTTACACTTTTTTACTTTTAATCTGTCAGTTTTGATATTGAAAGAGTTTTTGTTTCTCATAGCATGTAGTTAGTTCTTTTATAAAATTTACTCAAACTCTCTGGTTTAGAATTACAATTCTTAGTCCTTTGCCATTTAATGAAAGTATTGATCGTCCATCCTGATAGATGTTTTTCGTTTGTCTCATCTATTCTTTGTTCCTCTGTTCTTCCTTTCTTGACTGTTTGTTTTTTTTAAAAATATGTTTTTTAGCCCTGACCGGTTTGGCTCAGTGGATGGAGCGTCGGCCTGCGGACTGAAGGGTAACAGGTTCGATTCCGGTCAAGGGCATGTACCTTGGTTGTGGGCACATCCCCGATGGGGGGTGTGCAGGAGGCAGCTGATCAATATTTCTCTCTCATCGATGTGTCTAACTCTCTATCCCTCTCCCTTCCTCTCTGTAAAAAAATCAATAAAAATATATTTTTAAAAATATGTTTTTTATTGGTTTCAGAGAGAAAAGGAAGGGAGGGAGAGGGAGCGATAGAAATATCAATGATGAAAGAGAATCATTGATCGGCTGCCTCCTGCACCCCCCCTACCCCCAATGGGGATTGAGCCTGCAACCTGGGCATGTGTCCTTGATCAGAATTGAACCTGGGATCCTTCAATCCACAGGCTGATGCTCTATTCACTGAACCAAACCAGCTAGGGTTCTTGACTATTTTTTTTTGGTGAGTCAAGTAATTTTTAGTATTTAATTGAATCTCCTTTATTATTTTTAGCTGTACTCTATGGTTTTGTAAAGTGATTTTTCTAGAGATTACAACATGTATCTTTATCTCATCACTTCAAAGATGCTGTTCCACTGTTTTCTGGCCACTTTTGTTTCCACTGAGACGTCAGCCGTCATTCTTCTTATTATTGTCCCTTCCGTATATGACGTGGCGTTTTTCTCTTGATACTTTACAGATATTCTCTTTATCTTTTCAGCGTTTGACTGTGATGCGCTTAAGTGAGGATTTATTTGTATTTATCCTGCTTGGGGTTCTTATTGGGTATGTGGCTCTAAAATAAAAAAAAATTAATTTCATATAGAGATGGAGTTTAAAAAAAATTTAAAAAAAAATTGAAGCTTTGATGAATTCACCACATAAAATCTCTACTCAAGAATACATATGTTTTAACCCCCGCTCCCTCCCCTCAGGAGATCCAAATCTTCTGGAATAAGGAAGAAACAATAGTCAGTGAAAACTGGAGCTTAGATGTTTAGTCCCTAGAAAGAGCTCTATTTGTTTTTTCTTTCCAGGGAAAACAAAGGGGAGGAGAAATGAGAGAATTTCCCAATTAATGTTGGTGTCTGATAGCGAGGAAACATGTGCCCCTTTTCCTGCGTGAGCCTTGGGAGATGGAAACACCCCGTAGTTCTTCTGAGCCCCACTTGGCTTGTGAAATTCAGTAGAAATGTTTGTAGGTGTTTGTCAGGTACAGATTACTGGGCGAGGCTCATGAGTTTCCCGGGGAGCAGAGAATGACTTTTCTGGACCCCAGTTGCACCACAGAGGCCACGAGAAGCCTCACCCGTTTCCAGCGGTTTTTCTGAGGGCCCCGAGCGGAATTCAGCTGTGAGAGAGCCTGCAGGCCCTGCTGCTGGGACAAGGACACACAGCAGAGCAGACTCTCCGGAGACGCAAATGGTGAGAGGCCTGAAGATCAAATCCTGTTCTTTACGCCTGTGCTTTGACATTATTTAAGCTCTGGAGGATATGGTACTACCCAGTAGAGAGTAGACCAGAAACAACATGAGGTTTAGTTGCTGCCACAAAAAAAAAACACAAAACAACAACAAAAAAAAAGCTTAAGAGAGGAATTAAATTCAGTGATGGCAAAAATAAGTTTTGTTTCTTACATCCCTGAACTTTTGGACGGTGATTCCCTTTGCAGTGAACGGGGACTCACAGCATTTTAATTTTCCATTCAGACATGTCACTACCATTTGGCAAGAGGTCCCTGGCTTTGTGTGGCTGTGCAGGCGGCCCAGTTCCTGGGCTGCCAGCTCCTTGAACCTTCCCCGTGTCCCCAAGGGCACGGCCACGTTCTCCTGCCTTTCAGGGCCTGTCCTGCTTGTTGGCACCTTGCTGGACGCCTCAGGCATGGGAGTGCTGAGAACGGAGGCCAGCTATGGCCAGGCCAGGTGAGGAACAGCGGGGTGTGGGGGTGTGCCTGGGAAGAGGAGCGGCAGCACACCAGGCAGCCACGGGTCTGTCGGGAATAAGCAGAGAGCAGGCAGTGGGTCTGGGCCAAGAAGACAGGCGGGCGGTAGAGTATAATTTTCACGTACACTGAGCGTCTCATGTGTGCGAGGCTTGTGTGTGTCCAGCTCTGCTTCCTCCTGGTACAAATGATGAGCTGTCCCTTCCCAGGCCCCCCTCCACCCGGGCGCTAGATATGCTGCAGCGACTCTCCCCTCCTGTGGCATCAATTTTCCTTCTAAAGTCTGGATCATTCCCATCGCAGACAAACAAGCTGTAGTATTCCCCATCTTAAACAAAACCCTTCTTTGACTCCAAATTTCCCTCCTGCTCTCCCCTCCCCCCTTCTTTATTCCCCTGTTCAGTAAAACTTGTTGAAAGAGTTTATTACCCTCCTGTCATTCGCTCTCCAATGAATTCCTCTCCTCTCGTTCGCTCTCCACTCCAATCAGACACTGGCTCCTACATCCACCAACTTGAACCCCAAACGGCCACATTTAGCGGATGTTTGTGTTCCTGACTTAACTGGCCTCTCGGCATCTCTTCCTGGGGCTCATTCCGGTTCTTCTAGGAACACTGCTCTGTCTTGGGTTCATGAAGCCACACTTTCGCTGGTTTTCCTCCTGCTGCCCTGCTCACGCTCACGCACACTTCTTGTCTGGTTCTTCAGCCTCCAAAGGCTGACCTCCTCCTGGGCCTCGTCTGTCCCTGACTCCTCTCTTCAGCCCACGTGAACTTGAACTTCGGATGTGTGTATCCAACCGTCTCCTTGGCAGCTGTCTATTCCCACTTGTATATTTCACAGACATTTCAAACTCAGAACTCTACAAGCAGCCCCGGCTTCTCACCCCTGCTCTTCTCCCCATCTTCCCCATCTCACTCATGGTTTTTTATCAAGGCAGAGACTCAGAAATCATCCTTAATCCCTCCTTGCCCCTTGGCACTCCCCATCCAGCCCGCCAGAGAATACATCTCAATTATGTGCCCTCTCTCTCTGTCCGCTGTTATGTCCTCTACGTCCACTATCGTCTCTCAGCTGGATGACAGCAGTGGCCTTAATGGCTGTCCCTCTCCCACCCTTGCTCCGTGGATCTGCTGCTGGGGCTGCCTGTCTGGGTTCTGTCCCCGAGGTTCTCCCTTCCTCTCTTTCCCTTCTGTCCTCCCTCATCTGGCCCCTCCCATCAGCGTTGCTGGGTGCCTCCTCTGTGCCAGGCTCTGGGGCTGCTGGGATCCAGAGGTGATGGCTCCGTGGCCCCCGCCCTAAGGGAGCGCCTTGTCCGCGGTCCTCTCTGCTTCCTCTGTGCTAACCGCTAACTCACTGACTCATTTTCTGCTTCAGTGTCTGTGTCCTCTTGTTCAGGGCTCACACCAACACCTGCTTTCCCTGAGTCCAGAGCTGGGTCTGTGGGGTGGGGTGTAGGCAGGGCAGCCCAAAGCGGGAGGGGACCAGTGGTGAATGTGAGCAGAGGCCCTTGGAAGCACGAAAGGTCAAAATCAGAAAGCCCAGACCAGGAGCATCGACCTATGAACCAGGAGGTCACGGTTCGATTCCCGGTTAGGACACATGCCTGGGTTGCGGGCTTGATTCCCAGTGTGGGGGCTGCAGGAGGCAGCCTATCAATGATTCTCTCTCATCATTGATGTTTCTATCTCTCTATCTCTCTCGCTTCCTCTCTGAAATAAAAATACATATTAAAAAAAATCAGAAGGTCCAACTGGGTCGCCAAGTCCAGACATGGGTGGAGCCCGGAAATGGGTCAGGCATACACTGTGTTCAGTTGTGCAGGTTGTGAACTGCACGCGGGGACACCTCCTGCCTGTCCTCCCACTGTGAGCACTTGCTCAGGCCGTGTCTGACTCACACGAAGGCCCCACGTGGACCCTGACTGCCAGCCCTGCTTTTCTATCCTTGAACTTGAACACCAGGCCCTTGGAGAGGCTCCCCCAGAGCCCCATCTGGAGAAGGCCGCCCCTGCTAGTCTGGTCCTCACTTCCCTCTCTGGTCTTCACAGCTCATGTTAATTTGTAGTTGTGCACTTAAGTGCCCGCTCACTTATGTGTTACTGGACTCCCCATCAGCTGCAAGGCCCCGAGGGCCGGGCCCCCTCCGTCTGGCTCCCTGTGTGTATCTGCACCTGGCTCTGGTGGGCACTGATTGGATGACCCACCAGTGGCAGAAGCAGAACAGGGGGTGAGCGCCTGGAGGTGGATTGTGAGCGCCTAGAACCGTGGTCGGTAAACTGCGGCTCGAGAGCCACATGCGGCTCTTTGGCCCCTTGAGTATGGCCCTTCCTAAGCCTTAGGAGTACCCTAATTAAGTTAATAACAATATACCTACCTATATAGTTTAAGTTTAAAAAATTGGGCTCTCAAAAGAAATTTCAATCGTTGTACTGTTGATATTTGGCTCTGTTGACTAATGAGTTTGCCGACCACTGGCCTAGAGGGAGAGGCTGGGATGAAAGTGGAGGGGTAGGTGACTGCATGTGAGTAGGTCAGACCTACACTTGGGTTTCTTACTTGACTGTGTCCTGTCTGGTTCCCAAGATCTCACCAGGATGTGCCTGGGCTCCTGCCTCTGCCCCAGGTTCCTGCTCACCCTGCCTTTGGCCCTTATGAGTGCTTGGGTTGAGCACTTCCTGTGTGCCAGGCCCCGCACTAGGTGTGGGTGATAGGGGAGGCTTGCACTCACTCCCACCCTCCAGGTGCTCACAGTCCACCCCCCAGGCGCTCACAGCCCACCCTCTAGGCCAGTGGTTCTCAACCTTCTGGCCCTTTAAATACAGTTCCTCATGTTGTGACCCAACCATAAAATTATTTTCGTTGCTACTTCATCACTGTAATGTTGCTACTGTTATGAATCGTCATGTAAATATCTGATATGCAGGATGGTCTTAGGCAACCCCTGTGAAAGGGTCATTCGACTGCCAAAGGGGTCGCGACCCACAGGTTGAGAACCGCTGCTCTAGGCACTCACAATCCACCTCCAGGCCCTCACAGTCCCACCCTCCAGGCCCTCACAGTCCCTCGGTGAGACAGGGCTGGTGGAGCAGAGGTGGACAGAGAGCTGGCTCTCCGGGAGAAAGGCTGGGGTCCCCAGGTGGTGGGCGCAGATGTGTCAAGAAGCACCCCTCTCCCCATCCTGCTCTCATCCTGACCCTGGGACATGCTTTTCTCAGAGGAGACTAATTGATAATCCAGGGTGATAAAATGTTATCACTGTCACCCCATTGCAATGCACTGCAATGCCAGGCCCGATAAATCACCTGGAGCTTAAAGAGCAGAGTGAAATGAGCATTGCATTATAAACCACAAAGCCCATTAATCACACGGCTACAAACCATAAATATGACAAGTACATCCATCAATCCCGCACCCTTCTCGCTGGTCTGCGAGTGCAGGCGTTAGCAACTTAATGGATTTAGAAGGCATCTTCTCCTATAGACTTGGCAGCAGAGAGTCTTTTATGATAAGTCCCACAGGCCCAGAAGGATGGAAAAAGGAGTCACCTTTCACCAAAGTGCTCAAGGCATTGCAAGGGGTGTCCAGGCAGTGGCCAAAGCTGCTGATTCTCCCTGCCCTGTGGGGATGCGGGCATCAGAGCCCCACTTCTGGTGGGAAGGAGACTCCAGGGGTCACGGCCTGCCTGCTCCCTGCCCTCCGCCTTCCTCCCCCAGAGCCACGGCTCCTTGACCTGAAGGCCCAGGCCTGCCCTCGGTGTCCGGGCCAATCTTCTTCTGGGGAGAAGGAGTCCCACCCCCCAATCCCTGTCTGCTGCTGTTTGGAAATGTGTCATGGAGAGGAGTGATGCTAGAGGCCTGGGGACAGGTGTGAGTAAAGCTGTTGCCAGCCAGTCCCAGGCTGGTCTCCCCAATGGCTCAGCCTCCCAGCCTCCTAGCCTCCCGGCTCAGTGCGGTCTGAGTGTCTTTTGCTGGCCCAGACCTGGAAGTCCTCTTCTCCAGAAAGTCCCAGTGCATCAGGGACTTAGAAGAAAAGCAGGCTCATTCTTTGCCAAGAGTCAAATGCCCCATTCTGTTCCCTACAGGGTAGAGTTCAAAGTCCTTAACCCACCATTCAAGGCCCTTCACCAGCTGGTCATTCCTGCCCAGCTTGAGTCCCCAACACTTCAGCTCTGCCCTGGACCACTGGGTTGCCCTGGACCACTTGCCGTTCCCCAGATAAACTATTTTCAGTGATTTGGCTCATGCTGCTCCTCAATCTGGAAGGCCCTTCTCCCTGGTCATGGCTATTCACTCTTCGAGACCAACCCAGCGATCTCCTTTTCAATGGAGCCCTGACCCAGTCCCCCAGGCACATTGGTCTTGCCCTCCTTGGAGCCTCCCTGAGCCCTCTGCCACTTTTCTATCCCTGGTCTGTGAGCTGCGAGAGGGTCTTGCACAAAGCAGAAGTGAGGAACCGAGTTTGGCAGGTGATCAATACATGTTGCTCACCATCGTTCCTTCCATATGCAGCTCAGTCTCCCATCTCCACGCCTTTGCACAATGTACTAGTTTTCTATTGCTGCTGTAACAGGTGACAACAAACCTTGTGGCTTGAAACAACATACATTTATTCCGCTACATGTCTGTGGGTTAGAGTCTGAAGCATGTCTCACTGGGCTAAGAATCAGGAGTGTTGACAGGGCCTCATTCCTTTCTGGGGGCTCGAGGGAAGACCCATTTCCTTATCTTTGCCAGCTTCTGGATGGAGGCTGTTGCATCCTTCCCTCCGTTTTCAAAGCCAGTAACATGGTATCTCTCTGGCCACTCTTGTGTAGTCACATCTCCCTGTGAACACAGCCAGGAAGGATCCTTTGATTTAAAGGACCCCTGTGATTAGGTTGGGCCCAAGTAGCTAATGTAGGCTAATCTCTCCATATGAAGGTCCTCAACCTTTATCACATCTGCAAAGTCCCTTTTGCCATGTAAAGCGACATATTCACAGGTTCCAGGGATTAGGACATGGACATCTTTGGGGTGAGCTGTCGGGAGCCGGTCCATGCTTGCTGTTTCAAGGGACCTGGCATATATGGCATACTGTTCTTAATATGTTTGCTCACCTTCTTGGCACTATGTGTTTTAACCAAGGTCTCTGAGAAAGGTTGTTTTCCCCAGGTAGGGATTTTCCCCTGAAGTTAGGGAGGGAATAAAACCCCTCAACTAAGTGCCAGGCGGGTAATTAATCCCTTTAACTACGAACAATCATGCTTAAACTACATAATCTTTTCTCCCTGGAATGGAGATAAGAAACGCCCTAACCTTTGTAATAGAGATTGATAGGATTGAATCAACTGGTATAAATACAGTTGTAACAAGACAGAAACACTCAGAACTTCAGACACAGAACTCAGAACACAGAACTAAGGACACAGGGCTTGGAAGACAGGACCAAGAGAGACAGAGCCTAGGCACAGAACCTACACAGAACATGCTCTAGAGACAGAAGAACTTCGCTGGCGAGAGCATGCCGGAGGATCCTGGACAGGAACTGGCCTCGGAGCCTGGAGGCGGAGCCTGGCGAGAGAGCATGGCAGGGGATCCTGGACTGAACCTGACTGCGGAGATTGGCAGGAGAGCCTGACTAGAACCTGGTGACTGAACCTGACTGGAGAACCTGTACAGAACCTGGCTAGAGATCCTAAGCAGAACCTCTCTGGAGATCGAGACCATTCCTTCTTCACCGACTCCGTCCACACCTTTGGGGACCCCTGGACCTGCTGGGGTTGGACCCCGGCAGTGAGCATTGTTTTGCCTCCCACACATATGCAGTTCCCTCCACCTTGAATTTCCTGCCTTCTCTTGGTCCACCTGACTGACCATTATAGGCCTTTCAAGACTTATTAGAATAGCTTTCTCCTCTCTCCCCCCGTCTCCCTCCCCCCTTTCCCTCCAAAAAGTTTACCTGCACTTCTTGGGTGCTGGGAGTTAGTCTCTCTCTGCCTAGGTTTCTAATTGGGCCATCTGCATTCTACCATAATTAATAGTGCATGCTTTCTCCCTATATTTTAAAAAAATATTTTTATTGATTTCAGAGAAGGGAGAGGGAGACACAGAGAGAGATAGAAACTTCAGTTATGAGAGAGAATCATTGATCAGCTGCCTCCTGCATGCCCCACATTGGGGACTGAACCTACAACCCGGGCGTATGTCATGACTGGGAATCGAACTGTGACCTTCCTGGTTCATAGGTCGATGCTTAACTGAGCCACACTGAGGGGCTACTTTTTCCCTATCTGGCCACAAACAAGGTCTTTGGTATTGGGGTCTCTGACTTATTTATTGTCTGTATAGCTTTAAAACCTACTATAATGTTGGGCATAAAAGTACTCTGAGTTTGTGGAATGAACGACTAATATATTTTTTTTCTTTTTGTGTAATTCTACTTAGAGAGAGTGGGATTCAAGGCTTATTTCATACTAGAGGCCCAATGCACAAAATTCGTGCAAGGGACTCGGCCCTCACAGCACGGCTGCCTCGTGGCCCTGAGGCCCCACCCACTGGTTGTTCTGGAAGGTTGTTCTGCCATCTGGTCTAATTAGCATATTAGCTTTTTATTATATAGGATAATTTAAAAGGAAATCTGATTGCAGCCTAATTGTTCCTGGAGGATCCCAAGTTTTATCTGAAAGCCTTTTATATCTTAAACAATTTTTTCCTGATGAGACTCTCTGTTACCATTTTGATGCACCTCCCCCCGTTCCTTCCCATGCCCATGTTTATGCATTCCAACATTGCATATTTTTACCTGTGGGTATCATTACATATTCAGTTTTGTGTCTTATATTTTCATCTAACATTATATTGTGAGGGATTCTTCATGCCAGTGAATGTTTTTGGGAAAAAACGACTTCCCACCCATGCTTGCATTTCATCATATGAATGTACCTATATGCTCATTATATGAATGTACTTAACTCATTTCCTTGTTAATGTCTGGGTGGTTTCTGCTGCTTCTTTATTATATGAATCTCTGTACATATCTTTAATTATCTCCTTGGCTTAAATTCCGAGGAACAGAATTAAATGACCAAAGGATATGAACTTTCAATGGCTATAGTTATGCATTCAAAGAAGGTTGGGGAAATTTACACCTATTAAGGGAATATATCATCTCAATGTTTGGCACGTTCCAATGAACATTTATTAAAAGCAAAGAACTTTGCTTCTCTCATGGGCAAAAAATTGTGTCTAATAGTTATTTTAATGTACATGTCTATGTTAGTTAGAGTTTCCATTTTTTTTTTTTTTGGTTTTGTAACCATTTATTCCCGCCCTTCTTATTAATTGACTGTTCTTTGCTCATTTTCCCACGAGGGGTTACTGTGTCTTCCTACCGATTTGTATGCTATCTTTGAATAGAAGGACATAACCCCCTGTCCTGTAATATTTCTGGTAAACGTTTGCTCTCACCTTGTGTTCACAGCCTCTGGCTCCCGAATCTTTCATTCTGTCTTCCGAGAGAGAGTTGAACTTTAAGCGCCTTCCTTAGCTCCTTTGGGAGCAAAGCTACTTTGCAGGCTTGAAATTGTTCATTTCCCCATTTCCTTTCTCTCTGTCATTTCTCACAGGTTGTGTCGCTTTATACTTAGTGCTTGCTGGTCCTTTCCTGGTCCATCAGAGGAGGGAGACCCTTTTCTTCCTCCTCCTGCTCCCTTTGGGAATTCTGGGCTCTGGGCATCTGTCTGAAGAAATGACAGCTCTTAGAAGGGGAATGGCTCCTGGCCAGCAGCCACCACTAGGTGTAGATCCAGTCATTTCAATATGGGAAAACCAAGGCCCACAGAGGGCATGGAGTCACTCAGGGTCTTGCAGTGAGGACTGACACAGTGAGGCCCCACTTGCCGACCACACATCCTGATACCCGAGGCACCCTAGCCTGTGCCCTACCCCCAGGCCTCATTGCTAGGATTGCCTAGACTATTTGTAATTTCTTTTAGACAAATGGCCCTGACCAGCCTACTGACTGCACCCCTTGCCAATGTCACCCCACGGGCAAGCCTCATAGCCCTGCTAACCTTCCTGGCCTTGACTCTGGCTGGTCCTTTCCTGAGACCCTCCATCAGTCGCAGAAGCACGCCTTTGCAGAACAGCACTATTGTGTTTATTTTTACTGAGGATTTAAAACATCTTTCTCTGCTTCATAGTCTTGCCTGAAAAGCCTGGGCTTTTTGAGGTTTGCATGGGTCCTTAATGTTACAGTATGACTCCTTCATTTGCTTCCACGCATTCACTCGCTCATTCATTCACTCACTGGCCATCTCATTTTCTGCTTCTCCAGGTAACTCTGGGTGTTTAGGGGTGGGGAGGGAGGGAGTCTAAGAGCCCAGTCAAGCACAAGACAGTTTTGTGGGGGTCAGGGGTAGGTGCGCAGGAAGGGCTTAGGTGAGGGGTGCTCAGAGGGAAAAGGGGGTCTCTGACCCAAGGCAAGGCTTTAGCTCTTCCCAGCCCACCCTGAGCACCCAGGAGAGCAGAAGTCTCCCCTGAGAGCACAGGGGTCCCTCTACTGTCCACGTTCCAGGGTGGGCGCTGTTGGCTGGTGGTGTGTCCTTTAGACCTTGTTCTGTAAGCATAAAGGCACACACATACACACACACACACATAATTAGTGACAGAAATATAATGGAAGATATCTCATTGCACTTTTATTTTTTTATTTTTTATTTTATTTTATTTTATTTTTTTAATTAAGTCTTTATTGTTCAGATTATTACATTTGTTCCTCTTTTTTCCCCCCATAACTCCCCTCCTCCCAGTTCCCGCCCCACCCTCCGCCCTCACTCCCCACCCACTGTCCTCATCCATAGGTGCACGATTTTTGTCCAGTCTCTTCCCAAATCTCCCACACCCCTTTCCCGCCCAAGAATAGTCAGTCCATTCCCTTTCTATGTCCCTGATTCTATTATAATCACCAGTTCATTCTGTTCATCAGATTATTTATTCACTTGATTCTTAGATTTGCTTGTTGATAGATGCATATTTGTTGTTCATAATTTGTATCTTTACCTTTTTCTTCCTCTTCCTCTTCTTAAAGGATACCTTTCAGCATTTCATATAATCCTGGTTTGGTGGTGATGAACTCCTCTAGCTTTTCCTTATCTGTGAAGCTCTTTATCTGACCTTCAATTCTGAATGATAGCTTTGCTGGATAAAGTAATCTTGGTTGTAGGTTCTTGGTATTCATCACTTTGAATATTTCTTGCCACTCCCTTCTGGCCTGCAAAGTTTCTGTTGAGAAATCAGCTGACAGTCGTATGGGTATTCCCTTGTAGGTAACTGAGTTACTTTCTCTTGCTGTTTTTAAGATTCTCTCTTTATCTTTTGCTCTTGGCATTTTAATTATGATGTGTCTTGGTGTGGTCCTCTTTGGATTCCTTTTGTTTGGGGTTCTCCGCGCTTCTTGGACCTGTAAGTCCATTTCTTTCACCAGGTGGGGGAAGTTTTCTGTCATTATTTCTTCAAATAGGTTTTCAATATCTTGCTCTCTCTCATCTTCTGGCACCCCTATAATTCTGATGTTGGTGCGCTTGAAGCTGTCCCAGAGGCTCCTTACACTATCTTCGCATTTTTGGATTCTTTTTTCATTTTGCTTTTCCGGTTGGGTGTTTTTTGCTTCCTCGCATTTCAAATCATTGACTTGATTCTTGCGCTCCTCTGGTCTGCTGTCGGGAGTCTGTATAATATTCGTTATTTCAGTCCGTGTATGCTTAATTTCTAGTTGGTTCCCCAATATAACATCGAGGGTCTCATTAGTTTTCTTGTAGAGCTCATTAAGTTTATCGGCGGCTTCTAAACAGTTCTTGAGAGACCTTAAAAGTGTGGTTCTGAACTCTATATCTTCCATTGACAATTTTGTCCTGTTTCTTTGTCTCCGCATTTTGTTATGCTTATAGTTAAACCTTGATTGTTGTAGCTAATACCAGGGAGGGTTTGACCTCCAGGCCAAGTGGCTATGAGAATCAGCTGTGTCAGCAGTGAGAGAACTTCTGTCCTCTAGGGAGGTGCTAATCTAGCCTTTGCCTGAGGCTATCCGGCAAATGCCTTTGTGCAGGGCTTGGGTAGGGCGGGTCGCACAGGATCAACAGGGTGGGCCGGATAGAGCAGTTATGGCGGCTCTCAGTCTTGTCCCCAGGGGCTCTGCCTCTCTGAGTCCCAGCACCCACTGCAAAGCTGGGAGAGAAAGCTGCACTGGCTCTGACCGAAGCCAGACAGTCCCGCTTCTCCTGTTTGAGTCTGGGTCCCTAAAGACTCGCCTGTATCTGGAGCTCAGAGTCTGCGACTCCCTCCCGATTGAAAACAACAACCGCGCCCTCCGCCGCCAGCCCGCTCCTCGCACTCCGCACCTCAGAATTTGACTTCAGCACTGCGCCTCCTCTGAGTGTCCGTATGCGTTTCTCTTTCCTCCTAGTTGTAGGATTTCCACTCAGCCAGCGTTCCTGTGGCTCTGGGTGATGTCCGTTCCGTCTTTTAGTTTCACTTTTGAAGTAGTTGTTCAAAGCAGCAAACTCCGGCGTTAACCTATGCCGCCATCTTGGTTCTCTCTCATTGCACTTTTAGTAAGAGAAGAATTGTAGGAGACTATATGAATTTAGCAACACTAATTATTTCAAATCTTATTAAAATTATTTTAGTTTTACTTTTCAATTACAGTTGACATTCAATATTACTTTATATTAGTTTCGAGTGTACAGCACAGGGTTAGACAATTATATAATTTATGAAGCAATCTAGTGCTCACCTGGACCCATACAGTTATTATAATAATTTTTTTTTGAGGCACAATATTAAAATTCTTTGAAGGGATACACAAGTCACTGTTTTCCATAGTGGCTGCACCATCTGCATTCCCAAGTACAGGTCTTTTACCTCCTTGGTTGAATTTATTCCTAGGTATTTTTTTTTTATGCAATGGTAAATGGGATTATTTTCTTAATTTTCTGGATAGTATAAAAATACAACCTACTTCTGAATATTTACTTTGTATCCTGCTACTTTACTGAATTCACTTAATAGTTCTAGTAGTTTTTGGTGAGATCTTTATGGTTTTGTCTATAAAATATCATGTCATCTGCAAATGACAGTTTTACTTCTTTCTTTGCAATTTTGGATGCCCTTTATTTCTTTTTCTTGTCTTATTGCTGTGACTAGGACTTACAATACTATGTTGAATAAAGGTGGTGAGAGTGGACAACCCTGTCTTGTTCCTGATTGTAAGGAAAACACTTTAAGCTTTTCCCCATTGAGTGAGGTTAGGTGTGGATTTGGCATATATGGCCCTTCTGAGAGTTTTGATCATAAATGGATGCCAGATTTTGTCAAATGCTTTTTTTTCTGCATCTGTTTATATGATCAGATGATTTTTATCCTTTATTTTTTAAAATATGTATTTTTAATTGATTTCAGAGAGAAAAGGAGAGGGAAAGGGGAAAGAGAGAGAGAGAAACATCAAGGATGAGAGTGAATCATTGATTGTTTGCCTCCTGCAGGCTCCCCACTGGAGATCGAGCCCACAATCCAGGCCTGTGCCCTTAACTGGAATCGAACCCGGGACCCTTCACTCCACAGGCCAACACTCTATCCACTGAGCCAAACCAGTTAGGGCTCCTTCATTTTGTTTATGTGGTATTTCATCTTCACAGATATTGAACCAATCTTGCATCCCATGAATAAAACCCACTTGATCATGGTATGTGATCTTTTTAATGTATTGCTGAATTCAATTTCCTAATATCTTGTTGAGGATTTTTGCATCTATATTTATCACGGATATTGGCCTATAATTTTCTTGTTTTGTAATGTCTTTGTCTGGTTTTGGAATCAGGATAATGGTAGTCTCACAAAATGATCTTGGGGCCCTTTCCTCCTCCTGAATTTTTTGGAATAGTTTGGAAAGGTAGCTGTTAATTCTTCTTTTACTATTTGGTAAAATTCACCTGTGAGGCCATCTGGTCCAGGACATTTGTTTGTTGGGAGTTTTTTGATTACTGATTCGATCTTTTTGGTAGTAAGCTGTCTTCTCAGATTTTCTCTTTCTTCTTGATTCAGCTTGGACAATTGTATGTTTCTATGATTTTGTCCATTTCTTCCAGATTGTTCTCATATCTTATTGATTGGAGTAGCAGCGGCCATTTGCAGAACAGCTGTTCATGCATTGTGGGGCATTGTACTTATTTAACCTGTAGATGGTGGTGTGTGTGTGTTTGAGGGCCCTTGCACCCACTCCACTTCTAGGATCTGATGCCCCCAGGTTGGCAACTGCTGCTATAGAGTAGGGAGGAAGGGCAACTATCCTTGCTTGAGAGAGAATTTTGAATAGAGGGAACAGCACGTGCAAAGATACAGAAGCATAAAAGGGGATCCAACTCAGAATAGTAGCTGATATTTACTCATATCTACACTAATAAAAGACAAACATGCAAATTGACTGCACCTTCGCTATGCCCACCAGCCAATCAGAGCGACTATATGCAAATGAACCCAACCAAGATGGCAGTCGGCAGCCACGGAGCTGGAGCAAGCAGGAGGCATGGTTGCCCCAAAGATGGAGAAAGCCAAGCTTCCCGCTTGCCGTGTCAGGCTCTGAGCTCCACTCAAAGCAACAAAGTTTCAATTATAGAAGGTAAATAAATCCCAGATTAAAAAAAAAGAGAGGCTGGGAGCTTCCGTCGGGGGCTTGGCCAGCCTGAAGATGGCCCTCAGCCCCTCACCCAGACTGGCCAGGCACCCCAGTGGGGACCCCCCCACCCTAAAGGGGGTGTGGCCAGCCTGAAAACAGCCATCAGCCCCTCACCCAGGCTGGCCAAACCTCCATGGGGTGAGGGTCCCCACTGATGGGGGGCTTGACCAGCCTGCAAACACCCATCAGCCCCTCACCAAGGCTGGCCAGGCACCCCAGCGGGACCCCCACCCTGATCTGGGACACCCTTCAGGGCAAACCAGCCGGCCCCCACCCATGTACCAGGCCTCTATCCTATATAATAAAAGGATAATATGCAATTGACCCTAACAGCAGAACGACTGGGAATGACTGGTCACTATGACACACACTGACCACCAGGGGGCAGATGCTCAATGCAGGAGGTGCCCCCTGGTGGTCAGTGCGCTCCCACAGGGGGAGCTCTGCTCAGCCACAAGCCAGGCTGATGGCTGCCAGTACAGCGGTGGTGGTGAGAGCCTCTCCCGCCTCCTCAGCAGCACTAAGGATGTCTGACTGCAGCTTAGGCCTGCTCCCCGCTGGCAAGTGGACATCTCCCAAGGGCTGCCGGGCTGCCAGAGGGATGTCTGACTGCCGGCTTGGTCCCGATCCCCCAGGGAGTGGGCCTAAGCCAGCAGGTGGACATCCTCTGAGGGGTCCTAGACTGCAAGGGGGCATAGTCCGGGCTGAGGGACCCCCCAAGTGCACAAATTTTTGTGCACCAGGCCTCTAGTTTACTCATATTACTGATATTTACTTATTTACTGAGTACTTAATGTGTCATCTATGTAGATGAGGAAATAGAAGCACAGAAGAATTAACTTACCCAAACCAAAAAGGCAGAACCAGGATTCAAACTCAGAGACTTCTGGCTGCTGAGTCCCTTGCTCTTACCCACTGTGCTGCTTATCCCAGGGTCACCTGACACTCATGACTCATACTCAGACGTCCATTTCAGCATTAGCTAAAAGCCAGTTGGGTTTGCCCAGGGGACCCCTTCTCCAGGGGTGTCCTTCTGAGTGTGCTGGGAGATGTTTCTGACGCTAGGGCCATCCCTGGGAACCAGAATTTATCTGGGGGGCATGCTTTTCTCTGAGTCCCTTTCCCTCTGAGTCCCTTTTCTCTGAGGAAATGACATCCTAGGCCAGGTGGTACCTATCCTACCCCCTACCTGGACCTTTCCCTAGAGTTCAAAGGCAGTCAGTCCAACTCTGCCCTCCACATAGCAGGACCGGTGGGGGTTGAGTTACTCATGGGGTTACTTACAAGGTGTAGGTGGAGCTAAGGAAACCTTCAGGGCATGGCGAAGGTTCCTGAGCCTGGGAACACCTGGAGCCTCTATCAGCCCCTGAAGTTGCAAGGGAGGGAGCTTGTCAGGAAGAGAGTTGTAGTCTGGGAAAGGCCGGCAGGAGCTGGGCCTGGGGTTGAGGAAGAGGGCCATGGCCAACCATTGCCCAGCAAGCAGGGAGTAGAGAACAAATGCTCCACCCTCTCTCTCCCCCTGTCCTCTAATCCCTCTCTGCTGCCTCCTATTGGCTGAACCCCACAGGAAGCAGGAGGGCCAGGGAGCTTCTGCGTGACCTGAAGCAGGGTGACCTTGACCCGGAAGCGCGTCAGGGCAATTGTGGGGGCAGCTCTAATGGGTTTCCCGGAAGGTGAGCTGGTTTTACTCAGAAATCAGGGAGACCCAGTGCAGCCAGGCCCCTGAGTTTAATTCCCGGCTCTGCCGCTTGCCCGCTGGGGGACCTTGAGTGGTTTATTGTAGGTGAGACTCAGAGTCCACGCTGGCATAATGGGGACAGTGACAATTACAACCACGTTCCTGCGAAGATGAACTCTGATGGTGGTTTACCCCATTCCAAGCGCTGTTCCTAATGGGGTTCTAAGTAGACTCTCGTTTAACCTGTGATATTCTTATCATCCTTACTTCACAGATGAGGATGTTCTGGGGTTAGATGACTCACCCGGCGTCCCATCCCCAGCTAATAACCAGCAGGCACAAAGCCTTAACCACTGTGCAGCACATTCCCTGTGGTAAGTGAATCTAACTTCACAGAGAGCCTGAGATATGTAAGCTCAGCACATGGCAGCTAATATTCTTACAATAATACGTCATAGGTGGGTATGAATTAATTACTCTACGCTCCAGGCACCGTGTGTAGCACTTTCCTGCAGGTGGTGTTAGCAGCTGGGATTACCACCCTCACAGGTGGGGAAACTGAGGCCCAGCGAGGTACAGTGCCTTGTCTCAATCCTACTCTGGCAGTAGGTTTACTTTTAGGAGGTAGCTTTGCTAATTTGGGGAAATATAAACCCTGCATTGTCACTTTGTCGGGATTCCTAGGTATGGCATGTTGAGAGGTGGGAAAAATGGGAAATTTTTCAGAAAAAAAATGCGATGTTCTCCCTCCAAGGGGTAAACATACCTGGGATAAAATAAAATGCCTACCTCAAATTTTCACCTTTTCTCTTTTCCTGAAATGTGATACATCTGGCGAGGAGTTATCGCTGCAGGGCCGGCTGGTGACAGAGGGAGCCGGTGAAGTGTCCTATCTGTCCCTTTCATAACTCCTGGGCCCGGGCGACCTGTCACCGGGAGCAAGGGGGAGGCAGAAAAAAAACGAGCCAATTCGTTCCTAAATGGCTCTGTAACTCCAGGGCGGTATTGAGCGGAGACAAAGGACATCCCATAATTCTTGGGAAGGGAAGCAGGGTCCCGGGGAAGCTCGGAGATGCTGTCTGGTCCCCGGAACCTCCCTGCAGCTGGGACCCGTGCTCCATAAATACACAGGGATCGATCTCCGCGCCATCGATCTCCCCTGCCGTTATGGATCGCTTTCTCAGGCGAGCGGAGACTTTCCCACCAGAACTAAGCTGTGTCTCTTCCTTGGACGTCTTTGCGGCGCCAAGAATCCGGGGGAGAGCGGAAGTGGTCTCAGCAGCTATGTCCTGGGTGTGGGCACATGTCCCTGGGCCCCTCTGTTTTCTGGAAGGTGTCAAGTTTGGGAGTTTTCCCAGGAGGAGAAGAGAGTAGCTTTAGCCGTCTTAAAAACGTGTTCTGTGCACATACAACCCACCCGATGATGATACTTGAAGCGTGACCGCAGAGGGCGAGGCAGCCCCTTGCAGGGTTTCTCAAACCTGAAAATGCACGAGGTACCTGGGCATCGCGTTAAATGCAGACTGTGACGCGGTGGGTCCGAGCGGTCCTGAGATTGGGCATCGCTTGCAGCCTCCCAGGCGATGCTGGTGCTGATGCGGCTGGCTCTGGAACCCACGGAGAACAGCGAAGGGTAGACCACCCCCACCCTCTCAGGCTGTGCTTTTGAGCTTTTTCTGTCTTTCCAGGCTGACTCTAATTCCCTTATGAATCCATTCATCAGATATTTATTTGCTTCCCCTGCGAGCCAGGCCCTGCCCTGGGCTCTGGGGATAGAGGGAAAGAGACCACAGCCTCTGCCCTCACATTACTTACAGCTGGTGGGAGGGACCACCTTTCAGTTCGCGCTGCAATGCAATGTGGTTAGTGCCCTGAGCGGGACTGCAGGCCCTGCTGTGAGACCCTCTCAGGGGAGGGGCAGTCGATTCCTCTGTGAGGCCTCAGGGAGGGGATATTGAAGTTGGATATTGAAGCAAGAGCAGCAGGCCTCCAGGTGGATAGAATGGAGGCAGGGGGGGTGAGTATATGAAGGCCTGGAGGTTCCCAGGTGTTTGTCGTGGCCAGGAAAACAGGATGCTGGCTGCAGGTGCCCCCCAAACAGAGATGTTGGTTCAGTGGGTGTGGTGTGTGAATTTGGCTGTTAGGGCCGGGCTGGGACCTCTTCAAGGTCAAGGGCCTCGTCTGGCTTGTTTCTACCCTGCCAGCCCTGGCACGCAGTGCTCAGCAAATACCTAATTAAACGAAAATGAAGCGGATTTGTTCACTTTTGGCAGAAGTGCTCATACTTTAGCGTGCAGTGGAATCTCCTGGAGGGCCTGTTAAACCTTCCCGGCCAGACCCGCCGAGTTTCTGATCCAGTAGGTCTGGATGGGGCCTCAAATTTGTGTTTCTAGCAATTCCCAGGCAGAGCTGCTGCTGCTGATCCAGGAACCGCTCCTTTGAGAATCACCAACCAACATTTAACATCATGGCTTTTAGGTGAGGAATTAATTCCTCCAGCGGGAGGGGAGTGGTGGCTTCAAGGGAGGCCAAGTGGACTAATGTAGAAAGCATGGCCTTTAGAGCTGGATAGATCAGGCTTAACCGAGGTCTGCCAGCTCTGTGACCTTGATGCCCTACTGCCTTCTCTTTGCCATCTGTACAATGGGCACACTCACCCCCTGCATCCATTTCAGTGGAAGGTTTTTCCTTTTCCTCCACAAAGAAGGCAACTTTACTAGAACCTCAGAGGACAGAAGAGAGATTGCCGGGAGCCGGTCCATCCTTGCTGTTTCAAGGGACCTGGCATTTATGGCATACGGTTCTTAATATGTTTGCTCACCTTCTTGGCGCTGTGTTTTAACCAAGGTCACCTCTCCGAGAAAGGTTGAATCCCCAGGTAGGGATTTTCCCCTGAAGTTAGGGAGGGAATAAAACCCCTCAACTAAGTGTCAGGCGGGTAATTAATCACTTTAACTATGAACAATCATGCTTAAGCTACATAATCTTTTCTCCCTGGAATGGAGATAAGAAACGCCCTAACCTTTGTAATAGAGATTGATAGGATTGAATCAACTGGTATAAATACAGTTGTAACAAGACAGAAATACCCAGAACTCAGAACACAGAACTAAGGACACAGGGCTTGGAAGACAGGACCAAGAGAGACAGAGCCTAGGCACAGGACCTACACAGAACGTTCTCTAGAGACAGAAGAACTTCGCTGGCGAGAGCATGCCGGAGGATCCTGAACAGGGACTGGCCTCGGAGCCTGGAGGCAAAGCCTAGCGAGAGAGCATGGCAGGGGATCCTGGACTGAACTTGACTGCGGAGATTGGCAGGAGAGCCTGACTAGAACCTGGTGACCGAACCTGGCTGGAGATCTCAGACAGAACCTGGCTGGAGAACCTAGTGAGGGAACATGGCTACAGAACCTCGCTGGAGATCCTGAGCAGAACCTCTCTGGAGATCCAGACCAGAACTTGGCTGGAGATCCGGGCTAGAGATCCTGGCTAGGCTGCTGATCAACTGAACGCTGTCTCCGTGTCCTTCCTTCTTCGCCGACTCCGTCTACGCCTTTGGGAACCCCTGGACCTGCTGGGGTTGGACCCCGGCAAGAGATCTTCCATAATACCTGCCATAGGACTCTTCAGTAAACCCAACTCAATCCAGTTTAAGGAATAAAAAAGAAGTGATTGGCCTCGGAACTTTGGGTGTCTGGAGTCAGGAGTGTCTGGGTCAGGAATTCAGATAATGTCCTCAGAATTCTCTTTCCATCTTTGGGTTCAGATTCCTTCTGTTTTGGCCTCATTCTCAGGCCGGCTCTCGCTCTGTGGCAGCTAAGATGACGGTGCAGGGAGCTCCAGGATTCTAGTTTTTCACAGTTATTGATCCCAGAGAAAAACGTGGTGTCTCTTCCCAAGATCTAGCCCCAGAGATTCCTTTGATTGGCTCGGCTTGGGTCATGTGTTCATTCCGGAACCAATCATTGAACCTGGGGGACGAAGAGCTCTGATAGGCTGAACCTTGATCATAAGTCAACTGGCTGTGGGGGGAGTCGGCAGGAAAAGTATGCCCAGCACTTTAAAACTGCCTTGCTTTGAGAAAGTATTCCATAATTTAGAATCGTCGCCAGTTCAGAATTCCTCGCACTCTGCCTGGCTTAATGAAGTTTTTAAAGGACCGATAAGGAATCAAGAGCACTTCGTGTTATAATAGCAAATACTCAGGTGACAATACCAAGGGCCAGGTAGTGTTTTACATGTCAATTCACTTATTCTTTCCAAGAACCTTATGAAGTAGGTACTATTCTTATTTATTTATTTTGCAGATGAGGAAACGAAGGCACAGAGAGGTTGAGTAACTTGTTCAGTGTCACAGAGCCAGTGAGTGCAGAGGCAAGCTGCAAAGCCAGGCAGTACAGTTGTCTGGGGGCCTGATTGCTATGTACAGTCCCTTGAGGACCTTACAATCTTATTATCGTAAAATTTCTTTGAGATAGCAACCAGCGTCCCTCTCCTCCCATTTTATTTGGCAAAAATGAAGGTGGGGGATTTACTTGGCTGTGGTCATACAACCCAGTAATGGTACAACCAGGGTGAGGCCCTTGGTCTTTGAACTCTGAAATCCAGGGCCCGTTCAGCTCTACCAGCCCTCTCCTGCCTCCTGCTGGTCTTTCTGGAAATAGTCAGTGTTCTTTGTGAAGAAATCAGCATTTACCACTCCCCACGACCCTGACCTCAAGTACCTGCCCCTGTATCCGGTACTGGTGGGCACTTTTTCCATCTATGCTTTTTTTTTTTCTGTAACACCAGAAAGTGTTTCCTTATGTGTACAGCCCAATCCAGCTCTGTTTCTTCAGTTCAGACCAGCAGGAGACTGCACTGCACACTGGGACCACTGACGCCCGCAAGCATCGTGGATGAGCCTCTGCCAGCTTGCTGCTGGTCAGCACGGCTCAAGTGCGGACTGAGGACCACCAGTACCAGCATCTCCTGGGAGGGCCTTAGAAAGAGGGCGTCTCAGGCCCCACCCCTGATCTGCTAGGTGAGAATCTGCATTCCAACCAGCGGCCTCCTTGTCTACCTGACTCTTCCATCCTGGCGGGAGGAGAAAGTAGCCACTAGGTGGGGGTGTTGCCCGGGCCAAGGCCCACATGGAACTGAGGGATCCCCAGGGGCAGAGGGGGAGCGGCTCAGCCCGCCAGGCTCTGAGCTGCAAACGGAACACGCGTTTTGAACATCAGTGTCCCTGCTGTCTGCACCCACGTGGTCTCTGACTCCCAGCAGCTGTGGGATGTTTCCAAAAAGTCAAACTAGCCCTAAGGACAGAGATTTCCCCACCGAGAAGGTTCAAAGACGGTGCCCCAGGCCCTGCGGCCGCCTGAAAGTCGGCTATGGTGCTTGTAGTTGAGGACACAGAGGGTCTAGGTGGCCCAGAGGGGAGCCGCTGACTTGGAATCTCATCGAGGACCTTTGGCTCCAAAGTCCATGCCCCTCTGCCCCTCTGCCCTGGCTGCCGCGACACCCTGAACACCAAGTGCCTTGCTAGGACGTGTCCCCTCACACAGGGGAATTCTTGGAAGAGGGTGGGCATGGCGGGCATTAGACTGTACACACCCTTTCGTCCAGAAACCTTGCCGTTGGGCATGGCAGGTCTAGACATCACTCTCTGCCAACTGTTTTCTGTTTTCCTAAAGCCATCTTTCTCATCAGGCAGAGGTGTACTTCCACTCCCTTGCTCTGCCACAGCCTAGCTGTGTGGCCTTGGGAAGGCCACTCGACCTCTCTGAGCTCCAGTTTCCTCATCCGTGAGGTGGGGTTGACAGCACCGGCGAAGAGGATCAACATCAAATGTCATTACACAACGGAAACACCTTCTCAGCTGCGTTACGGAGGTCTGTACAGAATGAGGTGTCAGGGGGTTCGGGGTGTGGAGAGGAAGTGATTTTGGGGAGCAGGGTAGACAGCTATTGATACCCACATCATCTTGGGTGCAGAGGTCCCCTCACCAGCTTCCCAGCTTCTGTTCCTCTCCCACAATCCAGTCTCTACACAGCAGAGTGTCATTAAAATGAAGAATCAGTTTGTAAGCCCACCTGCCCCCTTGAAGCCCTCCCATGGTTTCTCTTTGTCCTTAAAGTGGAAACCCACTCTCGGATCTACAGGACTCTTCTGCGGTGTGCTCCCAGCTCAACACATTCGATTCGCCTTCATCTCTACCTTAGGGCCTTTGCCTTGGCTGTTCACTGAGCCCCCCCTCCCCCCATTTTTTTTTTTTTTTTTTTTTTTTTTTGTCGCGGCCAGCTCTTTCTTTTCACTCAAACCTCAATTTAAATGCAACCTTGTCAGAGAGCCTGTCTCGAGCCAACTGGTCTAAAATAGCCATCTAGCCATTTAACCCCACACCCTGTTTAAGCTCTCTGCACAGCCCTTCTCACGATCTGATATTTCGATCGTTTCTGGTCTAGTCTCCCATCCAGGACATAATTAGTTTTGAGACGGGATCTCACCTGCCTGGCTCACCTCCTCTCCCTGAGCCCTAGGGTGATCCCTGCCTGGCACATAGTAGGCACGCATGAACGCCTGTTGAAGAAGGCATGTTGAGTGAATAAGTCTGTACTCCTGGGAATACTCCAATCTGGGAGGAAGAGCCGGACCACTTTCTGGACACAGTGGCCACGTGCCCACGCTCCTGCCCCCGGGGGAGCAGCCGCCGCCTCGGCTCTTTGCACCCCGCCTCAGGGGGGCTGGAGGAATGAGGGAGACACCTGCTTTGCCAAATGGCCACGTGGAAGCATGTGTTTTCTCTGAAGCCCGTTAATTCCTGTGAGTGGGGAGAATAATTGCATCTCACTTTGTGATTCAGTGCTATCGCACGCGTTGGGTTCTGTTGTAATTACTAAGCAGGTTGGAAAAGCAAACATCCAAACACCAGAACCAACTTTCAGATCCGAACAGGTGTCCGCGTGGGGAGGGCTAACACCTCCGGGGCAAGCGTCCTTTCCTTTTCTTCTTCCTGCCACGGCCTGCCCATCCCTGGGGCCAGTCCCCCCTTCCCTCCATCCACATAGACCCGAACCTGAAATCCTTCATTCCTCGGCTCGTGTGGCCCACACACCCACTGAGCACCGCTTAGTGATGGAACTTTCCTGGAGAATGTGGGGGAGAGAGGGCTCCTCCTCAGCCCTCCAGGCTTGGGACAAGCGTCGCTCTTCCTCCTGGCTCCCCAGGCCCTTTCCTCCCGGGGCTCTCCTGGAATGTCACTTCCTCCTGAGCACCCAGGCACCCCCTGCAACCCCCCCTAGAACTTGTACCGGGACCTGCTAGGGTTTGCACACCAGTCTCCCCCACCAGACTGTCCGCACGAAGACAGGAGCGCTCCTGGCTTGTCCATCATCATGAAGGGATGCCTGGAACAGGGCCGGGCACCTGGTAGGTGTTCAGCGAATGTTTGTTGAGGGAATGAAAGTTCTCTTTTCCTTTCTCTGTCTCCAGAAACGGGTCCCTGGTTGTGCTCAGTAACATTTCTGGAATGAATGACCAAGGGGTTATCTTAGAGATGGAGAGAGAGAGTCGGATAGAGGAAGGGGGAGGAGAGAAGTGTGGGCTCGATCCCCAGCGTGGATGTGCCCTGACAGGGAATCAAACTGTGACCTCCTGATTCATAGGTCGGCCCTCAACCACTGAGCCACACCGGCTGGGCACCCCCTGTTGACTCCTCCTTCGCTTCCTCCTCTCCATCTCTGCCATGGGCAGCACCATCCTGGACGCATCCTGGTCCTGCCACAAGGCGGGGACAGAGCTCTTGGCCCAGGTCCACCGCAGGCAGCCGGACCCACTGGGAAAACAGGGGTGCCCTCGCCGGGGTGCTGGACCCATTTGGGAGGCAGCAGAGTGTGGCTGGTGGCCCCGGGTTGGGAGGGGGGCTCAGGGGGTGTGTAGGCTTGTGACTCCTTGGCTCTGGGACACCCCACAGAGGGGCTGTGGTCCCTTTTCTCTAACCCCCTTCTAGCTCTGGGGTGGAGGGGTGGGGGAGTGGGGATGCGGAGCCGCCACAGCTGGCTGCAGTCTCCAGCTGTCACGGAGGATTAAAAGTAGCCTCACTGCCGTGAACAGAACCTGTTTGGGTTCTCTCCCCGATTTTGAGCACGTGGATTCCTTTTCTCCCACGTTAGGGAAAGGCTCCTTGACACCATCCGGATTACCCCGTCATGCTTACTCAAGGCCTCCTGGCGCCCGGCCGCAGGGGGCACGGGGCCTTTGCTAACCCTCCGAGAGGGTGAGAGGGCGAGAGAAGCATCAAGACGCCCCTCTCTCCTCTGGGCTGGGCTGTCAGAGGAGGGGCTGGAGGCCTTGCCCTGTGGCCCACAGGCTGAGCGGGCCCTGCTGCTGTGGCCTGGCCCCGGAGACAGGATTCAGCAGGAAGAGGGAGCTGAGTGCCTCCTGTGTGCCAGGCAGTGGCTGCTCTCAAGCAGGCCCCGGAGACAGGCCCTGCAGGGAGGCGCTCTGCCTCTAGCCCCCGGGTGCCCGGATCAGGGCGCTCCTCTAGGCAGGGCCCCCTCTAAAAAGTGAGGGGCGAGTTCAGGCTCAGCTCAGGCCTGTGTGGCCGGTGCTGGCTGCCTGCGGTCACGCGAGAAGCACTGGAGGCCACACTGGGCTCTTGACAGACAGAGGCTGTGATGGATGAGTGGCGTCGGCCATGCCTGTGGCGGGACGGTGGCCGCGCCAGTGCCACTCATCTGTCACCTCCAGGACTCATTTAAACTCTGATGTCTTATTGCATCCTAGGGATGTCCATCCTATGATCAAAGCACCCATGGCATTCTTCTGATCGTGGCTTCTTATCGAGTCCTTCGGACACCGTTTTCTACCACGTGGTCATGGTGAGAAATGTATCCGTGGATACCGAGCTGTCCCCTTGGGCAAGCCACGCGCTGTCCCCTCAGGCTCCAGGCACCCATGCCTTCCCCAGCGGCCAGGTTTGGCAGCTGCTGATGGCTCACAGCCGAGTCCCCTTCCAGGCTTTGTACTCGGAGGGAGGGAGTGACCTTGTCCTGGATCACACCCCCCTTGGTGGGGTCCACCTGTATGGGTGATTGGTCCAGGGATACAACTTGGGACAACGTTGAAAGGCCGTCCCAGCTCGGTAGCCATTAGTAGGAGCTTCCAATTGCATCTGAGCTCAACTTTCCCTCTGCCCAGGCCTGCACCTGCTCGTTATTACATAAGCGGTTCCAGAGGGCCCCAGAACCCGCCGGAAAGCACGTATCCAACTCAGAGTCGGGGCCGAGTGAACCCAGCCTACGGAGTGTGTGAGTCCAGAGCTGACCCATGCACATCAGTGACCTGGGCCCCCCAGTTCCCGCCCTTCTCATCACAGGCCTTTGAGAGAAGCCGATTGGCCTGATGCACAGCCCATCAAGACGAGAGGCGGTGATTACCAGGAAGGGGTCAGGGCGGCTGACCAGCAGGTGCCCCAGCTCCTTCTCATCCAAGTCACAGCCTTCCAGCCACTCCGTCAGCGGATGCGATCTTCTGTGGTGCCTCCCAGCTCCAGGTCCCGGTGGTGACAGGGCCGTGGGGAGCTGGGTGCTGTCGTGGGGGGCCGGGACCCAGCTCTCACTGCAGTGCCATGACTGACGTGTGAGCAGAGGTGATCTCGTCCTCTCTCTGTGAAAACGGAAAAATGAAGGGGCCGGAGTGGCTGGTGGTTGGAGAACTTCTCCCGTCCCCCACCCAACTACCTTTTAAAAAATATACTTTTTATTGATGAGTGGGAGATGGAGAGGGAGAGAGAGATAGAAATATCAATGACGAGAAAGAATCATTGATCGGCTGCCTCCTACTGGGGATTGAGCTTGAAACCCAGTGCCCTGTCAGGGAATCAAACCATGACCGCCTGGTTCATAGGTCGATGCTCAACTGCTGAGAGACGCCGGTCGGGCCCAACCACCTCTGAATCTCCCCTGGTCGTCCCAGGTCTGGTGCAGATCTCGGGGAGTCCCACGGCTCCACGAGATAGCAGGCCTGGAGCCGGGCCAAGCGGCACCCACCCCTGTCTGGCGCCTTCCAAGTCCCTCTGAGGCACAGCAGCCCCCAGGGGGCACTAAAGGCTGCTCCCTCGCCCTGTCCTCGCCCTGGCCTCCTGCTTTCAAACATCGGGGGGCCATCTCCCCTAAGACACCTAGGGACCGGGGTGCTGGCAGGGAGATATATGGAGTGTGTGACCACTGGCAGGACCTGGGAACTCTCTCATCGGAACTGGGGCCCGATGTGCTACAGAGGGTTCTGGAGACCCTGTGGCTGCCCGAGGCTGGGGGTGGCATGGCCCAGGGGAAGGCAGAGCTGCGGGCTCAGGACAGAGATGGTTCAATATCTGACCAATGGTCCGCCTGTCCCTGTGCCCGGGTGACTGTCAGCCCTGGTTGTTGGTAAAAAGCGGGTGGGCCTCTAATTCCCACCCCCAGACACCTGTCCCAAGCCTGGGCCAGCCCCATGGTGGAAGCAGAGGAGGCGCCCGCTGCCTGAGTGGCCCACAACCCCCAGACCAGAATCCCAGCGGAGACTCCCTCTGGGGCTGGGCGGGTGCTGGCTGGTCCTGCTTTACCTTTTCACCCCGTGCCCTGCTGGCGACCCGGGTTTATGGGCTGCCTATCTCCTCCCACAGCTGCCGGGGCGCCCTTATCTCTGCACTGATTACTCCACAAGGTGCACGCACCCGCCCTGCTCCCACTGTTTTATGGGCCTTTTCCCCTCAGAGAAGAGGGGAGAAAGGCAGCCACAGGGGCTTGTTTCTGGGCTTTTACGCCACAGCTGCCTCCGGTTAGTCCCTCCCGATGCCCCAAAGGCTGGCGTGGGGTTGGCAGGGGGGCCACCTCTGGGCTGTCAGAGCTTCAGGGGGTTTGAGAGGGAACATCCCAGAACCGGCCTTTCCATGAGGGGAGAGGAGGCAGATGGCCATCCCAGAGCCAAACAAAGCCCCCCCATCTTCCCGGTCTGCCTGCCAGGCGCTGGGACGGGCCCTGGGACCCGCCGGGGCCAGCCAGACCCAGAGCTGCACAGAGCCTGCCACTTGTCACCACGCCCCAGCATCCTCCATCAGCCAGACTCCAAAGGTGCCACCTGTCATCTCCCGATACCTCAACAGCCCAAGCAGGGGGTGGGCCAGGGAGGGCGGGGCAGGGAGAAACCAGGACGATCAGCCATGACTCACGGATAAGGAAACCGAGGCCAGGGGTGTCAGGGGACCTGCCCCCAGCCGAGCCGAGATGGGAAAACAAAGGCCTGTCTGTATCCAGGGCGAGACCTATGGGGTCTGAATGTCTTTCTCACTTTGTCTCTCCCCTCCCCTCCCCTCCCCTCCTCTCCCCTCTGCCCTCCCCTCCGCCTTCCCCTCCTTCTTTCTTTCTCTCTCTCTCTCTCTCTCTCTCTCTCTCTCTCTCTCTCTCTCTCACACACACACACACACACACACACACACACACACTGCTCTTTGGTCTTTCTCATGCTCCTTTGTCTCAGGTTTGCTTCTCTCTCCTCTCTGCTCTTTCCTCTGTTCTCCATCTATTTTGGCTGCTCTGTTCCACCTCCTCCTTTCTCCACCCTTCCCTCCCTCCTTTCTCCTCCTGCATTTGTCTGCTTCCCGGGCCTCCCATGCTGCCCACCTTTCTCCCTGCCTCTCAGTGTGGACATCGTGTTTCTCCTCCCCCACCCCCCCTGCAAAGTCACCACCTGCTCAGCACAGGGCCCTGCGCACCCAACTTCACATCTGTCTGCGCAGCCCGCTGCCAGGTGACAAGGAGGCACAAATCGTGTTCCCTGGATCGACTGGGGCCTGGCCTCGGGGCCAGTGCTCTCCCTCAACTTCCTCAGTCATCCTATTAACCCTACACTTGACAGTGGCCCAGGGTGCCTACGGGAACACTCCACTTTCATACCCATTATCTTATCTGATCTCAAAACTGCGCAGTGAGTCAGGCTTGGTGGTTCTATTGGAGAGGAAAGTACAGGACTAGCAGCTCTCAACCGCCTCCTCCGTGACAATATCTACACACTCACCACCGCCTCCAGGGCTCACACCAGCGCTTCTGCGGGCCCACGGGGCACCGTTGTGGAAATTAGGAAACAGTGCCCATTCTTTGATCCCCGTTCCTGCCACCTGCTAGAAAACAGATAAATGCACAAACTGAAAATAGTAAATACACAAATCTGTGACGCGGCCAACGTGAGCGGTGCCCTCTGGTTATGCAGCACGCACCCTGCACCGATGTACAAGGTGCGTCTAAATGACACACCTGCAAGGGGCGAATGGTTGCTTGAATTTTGCACCGGAGGATATGAATTCTGCTGCCACGGTCATAGGACAGCAGCCTGCCGTTTCAGGCCCTCAAGCCTCTTGGTCCTCCGGCGGGTCTTTCTGGTTCCTGGATGCCAGTCTGTTTGGGACTCACGAGTCGTCTCCGATTCCTACTCCTCACGTGTTCAGCTCAGCTGGTTCCCCTGGAGCCACGCAGAGGGCACCCACTCGGGGTCAGGAGGCCTGGCTCAGATCTAAGGTCTGCCACTTACTAGCTGTGCAACCCCAGGCTAGTTGCTTTCAGTTCTGCAAGCCTCAGCTTTCATGTCTGTAAAATGGGAATGATCATGTGGACCTCCCCCCTACAGGGCTGTCTGAGGATGAGTGAGGTACAGAAAGTGAAAGTGATGGCATATGGTAGGCGTTAAATAGAGGTTTGATGAATGAGTAACCCACAGTGGGTGATATGTCTTCACAGGAGGAAGTGGACTTAAGAGATCAAGTCGGGCTCCAAGTCTCCCGGGTGAATGGCTGGGTCAGAGCTTGGTGGGCAGAGCCTTCAGAGCCAGCGAGGTGTTCCTGTCTCTCAGCCTGCCAGGGACAACTGTCCTGAGCCGCACTTTCTGCTCTGGTGATAGCCTTTGCATTTGTGTTTCAAGGACCCAGAACTTTCTGGAAGAGAGGCTTTAGGAGGTGCTACTGGCTCCTTTAACCCCCAGGAGCTCCTGACAGGGAAGCCCTCCCTAGGACAGGTAGTCTTGCTTTATGCCACAGGAGTTTCCATAGAAGCTCAGGAGTCAATGGTGAAAGAAATAGACTTACAAGTTCAGCAAGCGAAGAGAACCCCAAATTAGAGGAATCCAAAGATGACCACACCAAGACACATCATAATTAAAATGCCAAGGGCAAAAGACAAAGAGAGAATCTTAAAAGCAGCAAGAGAAAAACAGTTACCTACAAGGGAGTACCCATATGACGGTCAGCCGATTTCTCAACAGAAACCATGCAGTCCAGAAGAGAGTGGCCAATTAAGATTTTGCAGGTCAGCTTCTATTTTAGGAGCTCGAACTCAGATCCTGCCGATGGGGGTGCTGCTGATAAACTCTCGGGCCCCCGTGTGCTAGATGCTTTCTTTGCTTCAATTGCTAGAAAGTTCAGAGCGAAATTTGTGACCCTTTGGGGCAAGTGGCTGGGACTTTGAGCACCTCAGGTCGAAACCCTTCTTCCTGTGACCCCTCTGCTAGTTTGCTATCCACTTCACCCGTCATTAGGCACTTGGTCTTGTCTCGCGTAGATCTCTGTACACTGTGGATCTTCTGGGGAACAAGGCAGGGCAGAGATAAATAAGTTTAGTTTCAGCGGGTCAGGTTAGTTGAAAGCAAAGTCCACCCATGTGTGGCTTCCCACTGGTTCCCATTCCCGGGTTCCCTCGTACCCTCGACTGAAAGATGCAGTGAATTCACAGATGAGCACATGGGAACCTTGAACCAGACCACAGGTTTGCAAACTGTGATCATGGAGGCTCAGGCTCCCAGGCCCCACTGTGGTGCCGCAGTGGCCAGAGCTCGAGGCTCTTGGCTCCCAGCTTCCACCAGAACCTCCATTTCCTGTTTACTTATCTGGTTTCTGCATGAGCTTGAAGCAGGGTTTCCCAGTTAAGGACAGTCTGCGAAACCACAGAAGTAGGTAGACTACAGCGGTCTTTCAAGCCCTAAACATGTTTGGTCACTTCCCTTTTGAGCTATTCTTTGGGAAAGCATGGCCTTCAGTCACTGTCACCCCTCTCCCTGCTCAGCACCCTGTAGCCTCAAGGACCCTGGGATCCTCTGGTTCAGGGTGAAGCCAGCCCGACTCCTCAGGTGCAAAACCAGAGAGGCCTGCCCCCTGCAGGGGCATTTGCCCAGCACTTTAGGGAGTGAGCGCCCCTTAAGCTGGCGCCCAGGCTCCCTGCGTGCCTTAGCTTAGCTCCAGCTTCTGCTTAAGTTACCTTTCCCCCGCCTGTATTTTACTCTCTTGGGTCTTTCAAATATGCTCAAAGCCCACCCATGTTCTGGAAAAACCGCCACCGCCTTCTGGCCGTCGTGCTTGCGCTTCAGGGTCCAATCAAGCGGTAACTTCCTAATTATGCTGGGTTGTCTGTGGCCAGCTCAGCACCACGGCCACCCCTCTCCCTGCAGGGAGGCTGGGAGCGGCCACTTCCTCTCACCCCCTTACAGCCTCTCGTTGGCCAACGAGAGTGCTCGCGGGAGATCTGGCCCATGGAAGAGAGGAAGAGCCTTTGTTCACAGAGGTTCCCAGCCAGATGCGAGGCGGAAGCAGCTTCCAGGTGAGTTTTTGAGAGGCACCTGCATCAGGCTGCAGGCTGACGTGGCCCATGGGCGCTTCCCAGTGGTCTCTGCTGCGTGAGCTCCTGAAAACTGCTCATCAGGGATGGCTTCCCTGCCCCTCACTCTCCTGCCTCCACCCGTTGTGTGAGCCTCAGATTTCTCATATTAAATCACTTTATACTTGGAACACATAGAGTGGCTTCTGTTTTCATGACAGATTCCTTACCGATATTGTGTGATAGGATTAATGCCTATCTTCCCACCACACCATCAGCGCTCCTTGTGGTCAGGGTCACCATCTTTGTCATGTGCGGCTGCATCCCCAGATATTAGTCTAAACGGAAATAGAATCCATATGGTCCCATTCAGCAGATTGGAAGACTGAGCCCCAGGGTAGTTCACAGGAGAGTGGCAGAGCTACCATCAACCTCTTGGGAGTGCATTCTTTCTTTGGCAGGAAGGCACTAGAAAAGGAAGAGAGGAATGGCTTAAAATCCAGACAGCTTTTGAGTCACTATTTCCGGTGTTAACCCCCGAATCAAGATGCTAGTCACACTGAAAGCAAACCACAGGCCTCTCACCAATACGGCTGCGTTATTATCACCACTTTCCAGTTGACAAAATTATTTCTTATCTTTGTGTTTTACAGGTATAGCAATAAAAATCATTGTCAAGGGTATTATTACAATTCTTAGCTACTAATGGAATTATGATGCTTGATGGAGTATTGGCAACAAAATGTACTCCTCACAACCTGTAGGAACTTTTTATCTACTACCTCTGGGCTTCAGTGTCACCGTAGCAATAAAATTCATATTCACCCGGATTATCACCATTTTCAACAACTAATGGAATTATTGTTTTTGTTTGTGGTTTTAAGCCTGAGAATAAAATGTAATCCCATCAGCAGTAGTGAAATTTTTAGTGTCCTTAAACAACCATGAATGATCAATACAGTAACGTAATTAGTTCCTTTAAACCAGTCCTCGTCACCCCTCCTCAGCCACGGGGCCTTTCTGTTTCTCTCCTTCTGGGATCCTCATTTGTTAAGGGAGCCTTCGGGGCATTCATTCATCGCACAAGCTTTCAGTGAGTGCCAGGGGTGTGGACGTCAAGGACAAGGGTGACAGCCTGGCATAGTAGTTAAGGCATCTGGCTTTGGGGCCATCTGAACCTGACTTTGAATCTCAGTTCTGGTGGGTGGTCGTGGGTAAGTTTCCTTATTGCTTGAAGTTTCTGTTTCTTTATTCTGGAGAGAGAGAGAGAGAGAGAGAGAGAGAGAGAGAGAGAGAGAGAGAGAAACCATTCCCCACCAAGTCAAAGTAGGGGTGAGGACCAATGGTGAGTATCTTTGCAACGTGCTTGGGAAAATGCCTGTCACAGAATAGATGCTCAAGGAATGGTGGTAGTGGCTGTGTGTGTGGTTGTTGATGTCACAACCCAGGCCTGGTTCTCAAAGGATTTGCATTCTAATCCAGCAGACACTCTACAAGCGTGGCCTGTGCTATGCCGGGTGCCTCTGGAGAGCATCGAACCTCGCTGGGATTCATGGGTGGCTTCTTGCTGCAGGTGACCCCGAGGCTGAGTCACAAAGCGTGGACGGCACTGACATCTGGGAAAAAGGGGTAGAGGGCTTTCCAGGCGGCGAGAACAGCCAGCACAAACCAAGAGAGCCCCAGGGTGGGCCCACAGCGCCGGGCTGCCCCCCAGATGAGTGCCCCCCACAGGCAGCTCTGTGACTTTGAGCAACTCTCCCAAACCTCTTCCCTCTCAACGTGTGAAAATCCATGAATAATAATACACGGAGCTTGGAGAGCCTGCAGGCTGCCTTTGGATGAAAGAAAGTATTACCATATTAACTAATTACACGAATTAAAATAAATTAATTAAATAAGTGGCTTAATGAGATTAGTGCATTTCTTGTTTAATTATGCATAATGGATCCTGCACTTATGGCAGATGACAAGGGTGTCAGCGAGCAGTGGAATGTAAAACCACAGAGGAGTGAGGCAGGTAGCTAGGACGGGCACGCCACCAGGCCCCTGGCGTTGTCCCGCAAAACCCAGGCTCTTTTGTCTCCCCCCTCAGGAGATGTCTCAGACTCCCGTCCCCCACCTGTGAAAAGGGGGCAGGCAGCCTCACCTCTGTGGGCGTCAGTGATGCCGAAATGAGGCAACGGTCCATCGAAGTCTGAGATCGGCTCTAGACCGTCACTGTGTTCGGGCCTCCAGGAGCCAGCCCAGCAATGTCAGGGTGTCTGCAGGCCTCCTCATGGGGGCAGCGAGTGCCAGGGGGCAGGTGAGTGCCCCGTGGTGGCTCATTCTTCCTCGTCCGTCTTTATATTTCACTGGTGAAACCTCTCAGGCCTCTGCTTTTTTTTTTTTTTTTTTTTTTAAATCCTCACCTGAGGATATTTTTCCATTGATTTTTTCTTTTTACATTAAAAGAAAATGATTTCAGAGAGGAAGGGAGAGGGAGAGAGAGACAGAAACATCAATGATGAGAGAGAATCATTGATTGGCTGCCTCCTGCACGCCCCCCACTGAGGATTGAGCCCGCAACCCGGGCATGTGCCCTTGACTTGAATCAAAACCCAGAACCTTCTATTCGCAGGCCAAAGCTCTATTCACTGAGCCAAGCTGGCCAGGGCTCCATTGATTTTTAGAGAGAGTGGAAGAGAGAGGGAAAGACAGAGAGAAATATCAATGTGAGAGAAACACATCAATTGGTTGCCTCCTGCACACACCCTGACCAGGGCCTGTGCGGGAGAGAAGCCTGCAACGGAGGTACGTGCCCTTGACCAGAACTGAACCTGGGACCCTTTGGTCCACAGGCCGACACTCTACCCATTGAGCGCCTGGCTAGAGCCAGGCCTCTGCTTTTCAGCTGGGTCTCACAGCTCCCTCACTGTGCAAATTGCCTCCACCCAGAGCAGCACCCTGACCTCCCTGCTGGGCGGAGCCTGCAACCCGGGTACATGCCCTGACTGGGAATCAAACCGTGACCTCCTGGTTCATAGGTCAACGTTTAACCACTGAGCCATGCAGGCCAGGTTCTGCCTTGAGTGGACATCTGGCTGATCGCGGCTTGCCATTGGCTGTTGGCAGGGTTTCTCAAGCCACTAAGAAAAGCCAGCTCACTGCACAATCTTCATCATGACTATCACTCCATGCTGGTCAAGTCCATAGCTCAGAGATGCTCTGTCCATCCGTCCCTCGTCCTGGCCACCCACAGGGGCAGTCCCAGGAGCTGTGAGCTGCTGATTCCAGGGGTTAGGGATCGTTCCCCAATGTCGCCCTCGGCTGCTTTCTATGGCCACTCCAGGGCCCCCTTGTCTTCTCCTGGTTCCCCCGAAGGTGTATGTGTGGGCAGTTCATTTGGAATGTGGTCCAGGAAGGAGAGTGAGGACCCAGGGACATAAACCCAGGAAAGAAGGGAAGCCAACGCCAGGAGCTGTCCTCATTTTGATAAAAAGGACGAGGCAATCATTCCCAACGTACCTTCTAGAAGCCTCTGGGTGAGGTTCCAGAACCATCGCCCACGGAAAGAATGGGAGAATTTGAAAGTTACAGCTCCTGCCCCCGGTTGACCAAGAACCGTGCGATGGGATGTTAGCTGCTGGGAGCCGGTCCATCCTTGCTGTTTCAAGGGACCTGGCATATATAGCATACGGTTCTTAATATGTTTGCTCCCCTTAGCGCTGTGTGTTTTAACCAAGGTCACCTCTCCGAGAAAGGTTGTTTCCCCAGGTAGGAATTTTTCCCTGAAGTCAGGGAGGGGATGCCTCTCCTAGAAAGGTTGTTTCCCCAGGTAGGAATTTTTCCCTGAAGTCAGGGAGGGGATGAAACTCCTTAACTAAGTGCCAGGCGGGTAGTTAATCACTACAAACAATCATGCTTAAGCTACATAATCTTTACTCCCTGGAATGGAGATAAGAAACGCCCTAACCTTTGTAATAGAGATTGATAGGATTGAATCAACTGGTATAAATACAGATGCAACAAGACAGAAAGAGACAGAACTTAGGAGACAGGGCTTGGAAGACAGGACCAAGAGAGACAGAGCCTAGGCACAGAACCTACACAGAACGTTCTCTAGGGACAGAAGAACTTCTCTGGCGAGAGCATGCCGGAGGATCCTGGACAGGGACTGGCCTCGGAGCCTGGAGGCGGAGCCTGGTGAGAGAGCATGGCAGGGGATCCTGGACTGAACCTGACTGCGGAGATTGGCAGGAGAGCCTGACTAGAACCTGGTGACCGAACCTGGCTGGAGATCTCAGGCAGAACCTGGCTGGAGAACCTAGCAAGAGAACATGGACACAAAACCTGGCTGGAGATCCTAAGCAGAACCTCTCTGGAGATCCAGACCAGAACTTGGCTGGAGATCCTGGCTGGAGATCCTGGCTAGGCTGCTGATCAACTGAACGCTGTCTCCGTGTCATTCCTTATTCGCCGACTCCGTCCACACCTTTGGGGACCCCTGGACCTGCTGGGGTTCGACCCCGGCAGTTAGCTGCCCATACTTAGAGCTCATACGTTAGTGAGGGCTCAGTGGGCGTCCCCCACGCACCCGGGGCAGGAAGTGAGCACTGCCCGCCTGGTGGGGCCCGAGGTGAGGCGGCGGCAGGCTGCGCACTCTGGGGACTGGTGGAGGCTGCGAGCCTCTGCTCCCCGCAGCAGTGGCTGCAGTGGGAGACGAGGCTGAGAAGGCCGGGGATGGTGCTCAAAAGTAGCCAACATGCGATTGGCAAAGCGCCCAGTGCAAAGTGAGAGCACAAGGGAAAAGGCAGCTAGGATCTCTGCGGCCCCGGGAACGCGCATGCACTAAATAATAGATGAGTGAAAGCAGAGAACAGGTACCTGGCCTTTGGTAAGGGGGCCTCATGCATATTTCAGTGGCTCAGCTCACATGCTCATAGAACGTGACCTCCGGGTCTCTGCGCACATCCCACCAAGGTGTCTGTGCCGGACCGACAGGACTTTCAACTGTCGTGGCCGAGAGAGGTTTTAACCTGCGGCCCCTGCGGACTTCACAGCGGCGGGACCGCAAGGAGGAGGGCGGAGCCCAGAGGGGCAGGCCTGGGAAACTCCGGTGGCCTGCGCTTGGAGCTTCCACATCCCGGGGTTGCACCCAGATTCTATCACATTAAAACGCATGTGGGATGTCTGCCTCCGGGAAAAGCTCAAATAGACGTACTGTTCCCCATCCCTCCTCCTAAGCACAACCGAAAACCTGGGACAGTGCCTAGAAGACGAGCGTGAGGAGATTCTGGAGGGTGGAGGGAAGGCAGACTGGCTGGGGAGCTCCCTGGGGAATGAGGGGGCATCGGGGCATTCTCGGGGGAAGGAAGCCGAAGAGGACTTGTCACCACAGACCTACCCTGAAGGATGGACGGGGAAGAGCTCTATGCAGCGTTGAAGGAAGGTTGGGGAGTGGGAGGAAGTGGGCGTGGTTTAGAAGGGCAACCTGGGGGGTCCCTGTGGCTCGGACATGCTCGGGGTCCTGTGTCATCGTCGACATCCTGGTTGTACCTTTTGTGAACGTCGCACTAGGGTTTTTGTGAGACGCTATTACCGCTGGGGAAACCGGGATAAAGGGGATCCCGGGTTTCTCTTGCTATTTAGCAGAGTTTCACTCCCATTGGCTCAAAATAAAAATGTTTAATTGCAAATGGGTGACCCTGGGCAAGTCACTTCTCTCAGCCTTGGGTTTTCCCATCTGTGGCATGGAGGTAGCAACGAAGACCCTCAAATGTAAACGGGAAACACACAGGGTGCTGTCGTGGTAGGTAACTAAAGTAAAGCAAGACAGCGATCCAGGACAGCATCTGTGCGTGGGAACTGCTTGTTACGTGTTAGCAAGAATTCCCACCAAGTATAACAAGAACGGCGTTGCATGGGGCTGCCCCTTAGCCCTTAAACCAAGTTCTCACACTCAGACCTTACACAGCCCTGCAGGTTAGACACGCCCAGGAGGGCCGCTTACCACAGAAGAAGGAGGCTTCAACAAGTTGCCACGGTCACACGGCGAATAAGAGGTACCCGCGGGATTCGAACCCAGGCCTCCCTGTTCCTTCTGCCCAGATTTGAACCACGTGGCCCAGGTATTGGTTCTTCGTCCAGGAAGGAGTTGCTTTTGTTATGTGTGTCTGTCTTCTCTTGCTCAGAAAGGTCCATGGAGTTGGCCTTTGACACGACCAGACCATGCCCTGTGCCTCCACCTTGACCCACCAGCCGGCCAGAAACTTGAAGGTCAGGGTCAGTGGGGGCAACCTGAGAGAGGTCAGGGCAAGTGGGCAGGCTGGGATCCTGGAGCCTGTGACAAAGGACATAAACAAGAGCATGAGAAGTTGGCCAAAGCCAGAAAGGGGGGCTTCCCAGAGCGTGAGCCAGAAAGACAGGTCGGCGTTTAGATGCACATGTTGCCCCTTGGCGACACTGTGGCGTGGAGCAAGTGCCTGCCCTCTCTGAGCCCGTGCTGGCAGCTGGGGGGCGGTGAGGGGGTGCTCTGAAGACCAGATGAGGTCCCATCAGGAAGCACATGGCATCATTGCTGGTATGCAGTCGGTGCTTAATAAGTGCTCCCTCCTGCTCTCCCCACAGGTGGCTGATTCGAGAAGGGCAGTCCTCGTCACCAGGGTCAGAGTGCACAGTGACTCCGTGGCTTCAGAAGCCAGAGCCCTGAGGTGCTGGTGGTTTCTGGGATGGCGGGAAGCCTCCTTCAACAGCTGTGTGCAGGGTATGGGGTGTAGGGGACGGAGGGCTGAGCTGGACTGCCCAGAAAGACCCCTTTCCCTAGGTTTCTGGGAAGGGCGCTCAAGTCCAAGGTCTTTTTTCCTAAAGCAGGAAAAGAGGATTGCGTAACCACGACAATAATAATAAAAACAGCAGCCACAGGAGACACTTAGCATGAACAGCAGGCTGGTTATCAGCGGAGCCCTCGGCAGGCGTTAACTAATTAAAACCCCTCCAAGGTGAGCAGTTATTGATTTGCGAGGAAAGATGGGGGAAAAAAGCCTTGGGGAGGTACTTATGTCCAGCCAGCTTGGACGAGTCTGTCTAAGCCACAAGTTCCTTCATTTCTAACGGCTCCATTCCCAGGGCTGCGGCTCTGCCCCAGGGGGTCTTGAGAGGCTGAGCCCCCTCCCAGGCCGTGGGTCCTCCGCACCAGAACTGTGAGAAGGTGCTGGAAACAAACCACAGTGACAGTCACACTACTTCCTGTGAACGGAGCATGCACTATGTGCCAGGCAGTGAACTAAGTGTTTACTCACATTATTTCATTTCATTTTATTTTATTATTATTTTTTTAAAAAATATATTTCTTTATTGATTTCAGAGAGGAAGGGAGGAGAGAGAGATAGAAACATCAATGATGAGAGAGAATCATTAATCGAGCCCGCAACCCAGGTATGTGCCCTTGGCCGTGATCGAACCCGGGACCCCTTAGTCCGCAGGCTGACGCTCTATCCACTGAGCCAAGCCGGCCAGGGCGATTTCATTTAATTTTAACAAATGCCCACGAGGTAAAGAACATTATACCCGCTTTACAGGTTGAGAGCTGAGGCTGTGCAAGATGAAGCGGTTTTCCCGAAGTCCCGTACCTAGCAAAGGAAGAGCCGTATCTCGGGATTTCTGGAAGGTTTTGCACAGACATCTGTCATTGATCCTTAAACTGAACCTCCGTCCTGGGCACCTGTTCTTACAGGTGGGGAAACTGAGGCCCGCAAGGAGCAGGGCGTGACTTATAAGCGGTGGGGCCAGGACACTGGGCGGATCTGAGTCCAAGGCCATTCTCTTTCTCCCCCTAGACCCTGAGACAGACAGAAAGAGGAGCTCTACCTCGAAGGGGACATTTCCTTCCTTCCTTCCTTCCTTCCTTCCTTCCTTCCTTCCTTCCTTCCTTCCTTCCTTCCTTCCTTCCTTCCTTCCTTAAATATTTATTGTTGAGAGTATTACAGATATCTCCCCTCTGCTCCCCCCACCCCCTCACCACTTGGTTCCCACCCTGCCCCAGGCCTTCACCACCCTATTGTCTGTGTTCATGGCCAATGCATACATGTTTATAAGCTTGTTGGCTAACCTCTTCCCTCCTCCCTTTCTCCCTTCCCTCAGATTCAGCAGTCTGTTCCATGTTTCCTTGTCTCTGGTGCTAGTTTATTCATCAGTTTCTTTTACTCATTAGATTTACATATGAGTGAGATCATGTGATACTCGCCTTTCTCTGATGGCGCTGAGCATGGGGAGTGTGGCTTCAGTCTGAGACCTGAGTCTGACAGGTCACCTGGGTGCTCTCCCTGCCCCCATCCCCCCACGGACAGGACAGGGCCCTGGAGGAGGATCGAGGAGGCTCTGCCACCTGGGACAGCACGCAGCTCCCAGGAGACTGGCAAGAGGGAGGGGCAGGGTGCACGGGCTGGCTTCTCCTTCCCAACTCAGTCCACAGGCGTGAGGGGCAGCGGGGCTGGGAGTGGGGGGCCGATCTGAGTCCCTCCACATGGAAGACCGAGGCAGGGGTGAGGTGTACGTGTTCTCCGTTACCAGAGGGCCCTGAGCGGGGCTCCATAAACAGCTGCGTGATAAGGGGGTCTGCCTGCGAAGCAGGAGGGTGATCTTCGCTCTCCCGGGACAGTTAGGATCCCACGGGGCTCCCCCATGAGGACTCCAGGGGGCCCTGGCCAAGGGAGCCTGGGATGCTCTGCATGGCCCGCTGCACTCACCCCTCCTCCCAGCTGGGACAGCGTCTCCTCATAAGCCCTACCGGCGCTTTCCGCCAGAGCTACGCCCCACGTACATGTTTTATTCTACAGCCATAAAGTGGATCAGGGAAGAATTTACAGTCAAGGCTATAAAGTAATAACAGCAAAGAGGCGATTTCGTTGGGTTCAGGTGGAGGTGAGCGAGGAGTTCAGAAGTTCACGACCTCCGGGCATTTCCTGGCAGCTGATAACCCTCCCTGGCGCTGAAACCAACTGGTGTGTCAGACGCAGAGGTTTCCCGAGGTCTGAACAAGGGGTGGGGGACACTGTTGATGGTTCTCAGACTGGACTGATAAAAACCTGTGGGCTTGGGTGGTGCCCCCAAGCCAGGCCCTGGGGTGGGGTGCCACTTTCTCGGACTCACCTGTATGCCACCTGGGGAGGATGTTGTCTAGGGCTTCTGTCCTACTTTGAACCTGTAAAGGGAGGGCAGAGTGTGGCCAGAGAAGTGAACCAGCTCAACCTGCCGTGTGGTGTCCGACAAGCCTAGGTTCATACCCCGATTCCCACTCACTGCCTTGGGTGTGACTTGGGCAATTCCCTCTACCTCTCTGGGCCTGAAGGCTCTGACCTGATGGGGAAGCCAGGAGGCAGCAGGCGGGGATTCGAGTTCCAAACCTACCAACGCTGACCAGGGGGTCTTCACCGACCCCTCTGAAATGGACAGTGGTGATTCCCTTATGTGTTCACTCCTTCAGCATTATTATTATTATTTTTTTTAATATATTTTACTGATTTTTTACAGAGAGGAAGGGAGAGAGACAGAGAGTCAGAAACGTCGATGAGAGAGAAACACCGACCAGCTGCCTCCCGCACATCCCCCGCTGGGGAAGTGCCCGCAACCCAGGCACATGCCCTGGACCGGAATCGAACCCGGGACCCTTCAGTCCGCAGGCCGACGCTCTATCCACTGAGCCAAACCGGTTTCGGCTCCTTCAGCATTATTGACGCATATGTTTGCCTATGGGAGTTGCTGGAGGACTGAGGAATCAGTCATTGGAGACACACAGGCCAGGACCCACTGAGCAGATCTGGGAGGATGCTCTGGACCCCAGCTCTGTGCCCCAGAGTCTGCCCTGTGTGTGTTGTGGGCCCACCAGCCCACATTGGCTCTATCCACTTGCCATGCCCTGGAACTCAGTTTTACCGAACTCTTTACAGACACCTCCTTGAGTGAGTCACTTGAGAGAGGTTGGGAAGCATTGCATGCTATGGCTCATCGTAGAAAGCCACATGCATATCAGCAAACTCAAGGCTCCGAGAAGTCCTGCAATGAAAAAAGATAAGCAAAGAACTTTCGTTTTTAAATATAAAAAGATATGGCAGGGCAGTTATGTTCAACAGAACCTGCTCTAGAAACATGGATCTAGGAGGGTTCCCACCTCTTGGGCAGGCCCCACGTTTCCAAGCTGCCGTTGGCGAGATGAGTTGTTCAAGTTGGTGGCCCAGTTCACACTGCACCCCAGGCCCTTTCAGAAGCTCCTGGGCCAGGGAGCTCTCCTCTCCAACACCCTGTCATCCCCAAGCGGGTCTGTGCTTGTTGCCTCTCCAATAATCCCTGACTTGACTTCTGTTACCCTGAGAGATGGTGACTCGGGAATGGAGGAGTGTCCGCAGGCCTCTCCTTGCCCCTGAAGAAAGTGTTCAGCAACTTGTGGGAGGAGGTTGGCTCCCTCTGGGACTTCTGCCCTGGTTTTGTCAGAAGCTTCATCCTCCGATTGCCCTGAGTCCCAGGGCAGGTCACGTCCTGCAGTCCACATTCACTTCTGTGCACACGGCTCAGGGACAATCAAGGAATTACTAGAACTCCCCTCCAGAAAAGCAAGCTCCGAGAGCACAGTGGCCACGGCGCTGTGGTTTGCTGCTGAATCGCCAGCGCTGACGCGGCTTCTGGCCTGTAGTAGGCGCTCTGTGAGCACCGCTGAATGAATGAATGTGCCCTTCCTGGGGGTCATCTGACAGTTGAAACTGAACTTTGCTTTAGGGCCTTACATGCAGAGATCACACGCTGGATAAGAAAACAACTTTGTCCTGGGCTTGACTGCACCGTTAGGAAAATTTTAAGGAAGGACCCAAGCCGCCTGGGGAGTCAGAGTTCCTGGGATTTCACACCCAGCTGCGTCAGCTGCTGCTTTCCCACCAGCCTTGCTCTCCAGGCCTTGGGAATTTCGTTCATGCTGTTCCACTTCTGGAAAGCTAGACATTCATTTCTCTCTCTCTCTCTCTCTCTCTCTCTCTCTCTCTCTCTCTCCCCTCACCCTTTTCCCTGACCCTCTGACCCCAGCAGTTAGAAACCTACCCCACCGTTGTGAAAACTTTTCAGACCCCTCCAAGCATTCGCTCATCTCTCATCCTTTACTGAATTCCTTTGGCAGAATGAACTTTGCTACACTTTTAGGCTCTTACCTTGGGATTTCACTGTTTCATTGACAGTTTCCCCAATGAGATGTCACCTTTCCTGAAGGTCATGTGTCACACCTTCTAGGCTCAGAGTGTGGCACAGTACCTACTGGGCACACTAGAGCTGATCATAATGGCTCTCAGTACCATTCACTGAATACTTGCTCTCCGGGGTATTACGCCACATTGCCTCTACATTGCCTTATGGAGCCAACAGTTCCCTTATCATCCCATTTCATAGATGAGAACACTGAGGCTTGTAGAAGCCAGGAAGTGGTGGTAGATTTGGGACACAAGACCAAGACTTCCAGAGTCTGGGCACTTAACTCATCACACTTGGTGTGTCCAAATGCACAGGGAACATCAGGGTGAGGCCTGGCCTCTATTTTCTTCATTTCTTAGACTAAGATCACTTTTGCAATAGGATAGTGAACAGTGAAGCCCGGTCTGGAACCCAGGACCACCCGCCCATTGACGTCAGGCATGCGGTTTCTCCCCCCTACGAATACGTCCTCCTCTGCAGCGTGAGGACAATAGCAGCAGCTCCATAGGCCGTGGAGAGCACACTGGGAGATGGTCTGTGTGAGGCGGTGCACACACAGCCTGGCTGCCTGGGAACATCTGACACCTGCCACCACCTTCCCATCCCACCTTCTAATGCCTGAAGCATCTCTAAAATCTTACCTGATTTTGATTGTGATCTTTGTAAATTTTGGGATTGAAACAGATCTCCAACTCTTAGCACATGGTCAGCATTTGTGAATTGATCCAAGTTATGTTTAGGAGAAACCTTGTGTGAAATTTCACCTGAGTGTGGGCGATGGAGGCAGCGACATTGACTCTGCGATCATGGGCAGGTCATCAACTCAGGGCGCCTCGGGCCGGGTACATGTGGCACGGAGAGATAGAAGTCGTCTCATTGCTTTCTCCCCCGCCCCTCAGTTTTATAATTGACATATTGTGGAAGCTTAGGGTGTGCATGTGATGATTGGAACATGTATATTTTGCAAAATTATTTCTGCAATAAGGCATCTCACCTGATGGCCATTTTGTGTGTGAAAACATTTAGGATCTACTCTCCTAGCAACTTCCAAGTACATAATATGGAACTAACTATAGTCAGCCCGCTGTCCATTAGATCCCCAGAACTTACTCACCTCAAAACTGGAAGTTTATACTCTTTGACCAGCACCTCCCCATTTCTACAACCCCCAGCCCCTGGCAACCACCATTCTACTTTCTGTTTCTCTGAGTTTGGCTTTGTAAATATCCCACATATAAGTGAGATCATTTAATATTTGTCTTTCTCAGTCTGACTTACTTCACTTAGCATTCATTGAAGAACTAAACGAGATAGTGAAGATAAAGCAATTTGCACAGTGCTCTGTGCATATTAAGTATGCGCCAAATCGGTATTTTTGATAATACTAGTTATTTGCATTTTCATGCTACTTAGTCAACAGGGAAGAAAATGGATGCCAGTGATAAGATACAGAGAGCAAGCAATAAAAGAGGTACACTAAGAAATACTGTAGTAAAATCAAAATGGAATTCTAAAATCTGTTCGAATAACCCGCAAATACACTTCCCTGCACTTCCTGTCCCTGTTGGCGGAGGCCCCCTGGTCATCCCGCCTTCCTGGAGGGGCTCCTTTCCATGGCAGGAGGCTGTGGGCTCTGGAGCCTGGCTGGGGCTACCTGCCTGGCTGAGCCGAGGCAGACATGGGACCGGCAGCATTGGGTGTGGGCAGCACCCTCCCAGGGAGTCAGCCCCTCAGTGGTTGGGATGTTCTACCCAAGGCCTCAAGAAGGGGGTTATCCAACCTTTCCTTCCCATTCTACAGATGGGCACACTGAGGCCCAGGGGTGTGGGAGCCGGTGAGGAGAGCTCAGCCCGAATCTAGAATCTTCCATTGCTAGCCCAGGGACCTCTTTCTCTGCCCTGGACTGCATCTTCCCAGAGGGCTTTGAAACACCCTGGAGAATGAGCTGTGGGATGGTGACCTGGAGAGCAAACTGCTACATGGCTGACCCCTCATAGGGCCTGAAACGTGTGATCCTCCAGCCCCTGTGAGCCTTAAGGGCATAGAGCATCACACCAAGTTCCCTGGAGGGCTGGGCGCTCGAAGACCCAGGTCAGGTAATTCCAGGGGAAGGCTTCATCCCCTGCGAATGACCTTTAATTCCATTTTCCAACTCACCACATGTTCTCGGGAGGCATTTCCCGCTGCCACGGAAGGACTGTGAGCCCGACTACACAGCACAGTTTGCATCAGCGGAGTTTGTGAGCTGTGTTCATTGAGGCCCTGGTCTTTGCTTTGGGTGTAAAATTCCAATTTATCAGCATTAAAACTACAGAAAGTCTTCAACAAGGTAAATGGGCAGAGCAAGTCTGATCGGGGAAAACTGGTTCCAGAGGTAAATGCAAGAGGCAGTATGCAGACACAGTGCGTTGCAATTCCGGCATAGAAAGAAATTGCAAGCGGAGAGGGCGGGACAGAGGGTCTGAGAGACGCTGGGCCTCCCGGTGGCCTGAAGTGTTACAAAGGCTTTTGTGGTCTCTGGAGGATGGAGGCCCCTGGGAGAGAAGGAAGGCAGCCTGCAGGGCATGGTTCTTGCCTTTTTTGAACCATGGACTCTTCTGGAAGCCTGGTGACGCTATGGGTCCTTTTTCTGTATAATTTTTTTTAAATATGTTTTTATTGATTTGTAGAGAGAGAGGAAGGGAGACAGGACAGAGAGATAGAATCACTGATGAGAGAGGAACATCATTGTTTGGCTGCTCCGCTAGTGCCCCCTTGCCCTGGGGATTGAACCTGTAAACCAGGCATATGCTCTGACCAGGAACCGAACCGGCGACCTCTTGGTTCCTGGGTTGAGGCTCCACCGCTGAGCCACACCGGCTAGGCTGAGGAATGCTTTTTAAATTGGTGAAATAAAATACAGAAGATTGTAAAAGAAACCAGTTATAATGAAATTCAGCTCCAAATAGTAAAACATTTGTGTTCTTGCAGCTCATACTACATGCGCTTCTTTATTAACACATTCAATATCCCGAAATATCTGCAGTAACCATAAAGAGACGAAAGTGTCGGAGCGGACGAAGTCACAGGTATGCTGAGCCCGCCACTGTGTAATTTGTTGTCTGCAATTCACAACAGAAGTAGATGCTACGTCTTAGCGAGGGGTCTGTGACAATACAGAGGCACGTGTCTTCGGGATGTAGACATGTAATAAGGGAATTGTCTGAGCTGACAAGAGGTTAGTATTTGGAATAAATTGATAGCAATGAAGGTTAAATAGAAAGATGTTAAATAATGTCCTTGTTTGCTTTACGCGATATTTCTTCTGGATTTTTAAGAAGCCTGTTTACAGGGTAAAATGTGTGATAAATATATTTTTTGTAATAAAAATCCCACCCCCAACATAATAGGGAACATATCTGCATTTCTCCCTCTGTTAAACCACAGAAAGGTATAGGAGTGCCGTGTGGGTCTCATGGTCTGGATGTATGATATCCCAGGTCCTCCCCTAAGGAAATGATCTCTTGAATGTCCCCCTGCCCCCCGCGCACATCACCCACTCCAGTCCCTGGTGCAGCCAGAGGAAAGCCCTTTGGCGTATGACACTCTGCTACTTCCTGTGGGTGACAGGCTTTCACTGGAACCTCATTTTTCATCATCTCTACAGTGCCGATGGCAATCTGAACCCCACAGAGATGGGAGGGGATGAACAGGTAGGGGCTCAACAAATATGAGCACCCTCAAGGTCCCATAGGGTGTGCACAACTGATGTAACTGTATGTGATGCCCTTGGCACCCTCTCCTTTGCCTGCAAGACTCCCCCCCCCCAGTTTTATTGAGGTGTAATTCACAAATAAAGGTTGTATGTATTTAAGGCGTACAACGTGGTGGTTTGATATATATGGTGAAGTGATTATTAGTCACACTAATGAACACATCCATCCCCTCACACAGTTACTATTATCATGATCATCATCATCATTATTATTGGTGTTGGTGTGAGAACACAGAATCTACCTCTTAGCAAATTTCAAGAGCACAATAGAGGATTATATGGTCACCATGCTGGACATCAGATCCCCAGAGCTTAATTCACTTTATAATAGGAAGTTTGTACCCTTTGATTAATCTCTCTCCATTTTTCCTATATCTTCCCCCCCCCCCCCCCCGCGACCCCCAAGCCTCTGGTAATCACTGTTCTACTCTCTGGTTCTATGAGGTCAACTTTCTGAGATTCCACATATTAAGTGAGATCAGACAGTGTTTTTTTTTTCTTTTTTCTCTCCATCTGGTTAATTTCACTTAGCACAATGTTCTCCAGGTTCGCCCATGCTTTTGCAAGTGGCAGGATTTCCTTAGTTTTTTTTTTTTTATGGCTGAAATACACACACACACACACACACACACACACACACACACACCCTATCTAATAATAGAAAAATATGGTAATTGACCGTACCTTCACCACACCTCTCATGGGCTAATCAGTGCGATATGCAAATTAACCGCCAACAAAGATGGCGGCTAATTTGTATCCTGCCTGCCCTGCCGCCATCTGGACCTGCTATCTGCGACCCGGGGCTGCAGGCGTCCGGTGTGCAACCTGACCAGGGGCGGCCGGGTGGGGTAGAGAAGGCTTGAAGGTGGCTCCGGCCGGAGCAAAGGCCTGGGTCCCAGGTGCCAGAGGAAAACCAGTGCCTGCAGCCAGGGGAAGGGAAAACCTACTTGCATGAATCTTTTCATGCAACAGGCCTCTAATATATATATATATATATATATATATATATATATATATATATCCCATATCTTCTTTATCCATTCATCTATAAATGGACACTTAGGTTGTTTCCGTATCTTGGCTATTGTGAATAATGCTGTGATGAACATGGGAGTGCAGATATCTCTTTGAGATGCTGATTTTATTTCATTTGAATATATATCCGGAAGTAAGATTGCTGGAGCACATGGTAGTTCTATTTTTAATTTCTTGAGGAACCTCCATACTGTTTTCCATAATGGTTATATCAATTTACATTCCTACCACCATTGCATAAGGGTTCCCTTTTCTCCAAACCCTAGTCAATACCTGTTCTATGCTGTCATTGTAATAGTTTATTGTGCTATTAATAGATTTCCTGTGGGGGTGAAAAGTTCAGTGGTCAAAGTCTGAGACACACTGGGTTTCATGGAGTTAAACACTCTCCTACACCCTGGTGTCTCTCCCGTAGATCTTTCCAGAAACTTGGAGATGCAACGGGCTCTGTGATTCTTAACCAAGGAGCTGCAGCTGACAGATTTCCCAAGGTGACTCACGCTAGGAGTACTCTTCATCCAACACCTATGAACATCTCCTGAACCGCCGATGTCCAGGGTTTCTAGCTCTAGAGAAGACCACAGAGAGCATTTTATTTACATCTCCCAGGAACTAAGCGTACGGCAGCTGTGGTGTGCTTAGCATCTACGACGTATTAGACATGCTAGGAGACTCTCTGTGCCTCTGTTACCCATTGATAAAATAAGAATGTGAATAGTATCTTCCCCTTAGGGCTGTTAGGAGGGTTCAATGAGTCATGTTTATTAAGTGTGTAGAATAAATAGCACATGGTACTTTACCTGTGCTTACTGAATAGGTATGCAGTCATTTATCCACGCGGCATCTTTGCAAACAAGGCAGATGGCTTCCAGTTATCAGATGAGGAAACTGAGGACTGAGCCTAAGATTCTTGACATTCTTTGTCAAGGGAGGGGGACTCTGCAAGCTCATTCTGCACAGTCAGGGAAGCTGTCACGGGTTCCCAGAACGGGAAGGATGCTGGAATGTGCCAACCCTTTCTGCTCCCATCCGTTTGTCGCCCCCCCCCCCCCCGCCCCCCGCGCACTCACCATGCTCCAGCCTCTGGCCTTCCCACTGCAGAGCCTTTGGACTTGCTGGGCTATGTGCATGGGACACTGCCCCTAGTCTACTCAGGGTTAGGTCTCAGCTTCCGCATCTTGGTCCCATGGAGGCGTTGCCTGCTCCCCTAATTTAATTGTTCCCTGTCCCGTTATGGCCACATCAGCCACTTGAGATCTTCATAGCTCTCTGAAATTATTATATTTATTTCTGTTTACTCTGGTGTTGTTTGTTTCTCTTCCGTCCCCACCAGGATATAAGCTCCAATCTAGAAGGAGATTGTTCCACTTTGCACATGATTGTTTTTCTACCTTCAAATAGTGCTTTGAACAATGTAGGTGCTCAAATATTTGCTAACTGACTCAATGCCACGCTCCAAAGGAGCTGTTCAGCGTTGGCTCATACGTGCTTTCCAGAAGCTCCTTCCTTCCTGAGGCCATCGGCTCTGCTGTCTGTGGCTCTGCCTGTTTGAAAGTCCCTTCTCTCACTGGATCACGTCTGCCCCTTTGGTCCCTGCAGAATAAACCTCTTCCTATCACCTTTGGAGGCGAGCTCTAGTTGGTGGCCCCATCTTTCGTTTGTGAAAAGGCGGTTTGTCCTTCCTTTCTCCCTGTCACGTGGCCTCTCAGGTGAGACATACACATGGAGGTCCCCCGCCCCCACCTTCTCTTTCAAAGGCATCCACAGATGGCTGACTGCTCACTGCCAAGTACCAGGGAACAGAAACCCACTCAGTCTTTCAGCTCCAGAATGAAGAGGAAACTTGGACAAATAATTCATGTTTCTAGAAGCTTATTGTGCTATTAATAGATTTCCTGTGGGGGTGGAAGGTCAAAGTCTGAGGCACACTGGGTTTCACGGAGTTAAACACTCTCCTAGACCCTGGTGTCTCTCCCGTAGATCTTTCCAGAAACTTGGAGATGCAAAGGGCTCTGTGATTCTTGACCAAGGAGCTGCAGCTGACAGATTTCCCCAATGGACTCATCTAGGAGCACTCTTCACCAAACACCTATGAACATCTCCGGAACCACCGGTGACCAGGGCTTCTGATTTGGGAAATCCTTTACTAGATGTTTCTGAGCCTTTCCAGCTCTAGGATTTCATTATTCTGGAGAGGAACCTTGTAGGGATAGAACTTGATTCTCCTACTAAGTCCACAAGGAGAGGCTGGCCTGGCCCAGTGATGCAGGGAGCAGGCGCACTGTGAAGGAGCTTGAAATATTTCTCTTTTCCCATCACCAGGGGCAGCCATCTTTCTTCCTTGTCTTCCCTCTTCATTCCCCAACCCCCAAGCAGGTTTATGACCCCCTTCAAATAACATCTCAGGATTCTCGGGGAGATAAGAACCACCAGGTAATTGTTTGGGAGCTGTAAATGACTTAAATAGTCGAGGAGTCTAATTACCGCCAAATGACTTTATTGCCTCCTGGTGATAACAGGGCTGTAACCTTCCCCCCCTGGGGAGCACCGTCCCCACCCCCAGGGGTCACACAGCGGTCAGGGCCCTGGCAGCTGGGGAAGAGGAGAGAGGCCTTCTCCCAAACCTCCACACCCTGGCAGCGCCCGCCCGGGAGCAGCTGTGCTGGTGGAGGAGAGCACATTGGGACCTCGTGGCTCCTCCTCTCCTCCTGCTACCCCGTTGTCTTCCTGGGGACCTTGGCAAGTCCCTGCCACTCTCTGAGGCTTCACACTTACCTGCAAGGCCTGCTTTTCCATTCTGTATGCAATCCTGGAGCCTAGTCCTGCTTATTATTTATGCTAGTTGTTCAGAAGTTTACTGTGGTAGAGGGTACTGGGGCTGGGGGAGGGGAAGCATATATATAACTATGCATAATGCAGGACTTACTCACTCATCTATCCACCCATTCTCAATATTCATTGACCATTTACTATACGATAGACAACGTGCTAGAAATGAAAACAGATGCAGTTAATATGGAGAGGAACACACACACACACACACACACCATTTATTGAGTCATATTATAAATTTTGTAGATAGCGGTTAAACGCTTTGGCATCAGGGAAAGCTGAGTTCAAATCAGTCCTCTGCTGTGTGACACTCAGTAGGTTAACCCACCTCTGACACGTATGATGCCTGTGTCATAGGATTTGGTGTGAGACTTAAAGCATGGGACACATAGTAGGCCCTCAGTACATGGGGCCACTATGGCCATAATGAAGGTACGTAGTGTTCGGGAGTGAAAAGGAGGAACCATTATAAAAGATAATATGTACTTTATCTTTGAGAAGTTATCTGTCAAGATAATATAAGCTCTTTCTAAACTACCAAGTCATGCATAGAGCAGCCACCAGCATATTCTAAACACTTGAGAGATATTATCATTGCAGAGGGGAGGTGGAGGGCAATGGGGCAGAGCGAGGGCAGCATTTGAGTTGGGCCTTGAAGCATGAGTGGGATTTCAATAGGTGGGAAGAGGGGAGGGCATTCCTAGCCAAGGAAAGTGTAGGGCAAAGGGCATGCAATAGGACCGAACCAGTGTGTTCCAGGAGCTTCAAATTATTCAGTGTGGTGGAGGCAGGGCTTGTGGAGGGTTATGGAAGGAGAGAAGGTTGGAGAAGTGGTGGGAGAAGGGGCCTTTGGAAAACCAGGCCTGTTAGGGCTTTGTGTTGCCCTTACCCTTGTCTTCCTATAATTTCCATATTGGTCCCAGTGTTGCCCTTGGGGGCTGCGTAGAACAAGCTTCCCTATTCCTAAGATGAGCCCTTCAGACATTTAAACGCCAGGTTAGGTCTCCAGAAATCCCTCATTTGCATCCCAAACATCCCTGGCTCTTTCATGCCACTGCCAGGAGAGCTGTTTTGAGAACCTGTACTTTCCAGATCATTTTTTTTCTTTCTTCTGTTCTTTGTTATTTATTTATTTTTCTAAATGAATGGCTTTTGGATTAAAATTTCTTTATTATGGAAATTTGTATCATATACAAAACTAGAGGGGAAAGCTTATGAACCTCACGTGCCCATCGACAAGTCTCAACAACTAGGAACAGTTTGCCAGTGCTATTTCTCTATTCCCTCCTCCCTTCTTTTGTTTGTGTGTTTGTTTGCTGGAGTATTTTTTTTTTTAAATGTTATTGGGATTTAAAAAAATTATAGGAAGGGAGTGGGAGAGAGGAAATATCAATGATGAAAGCGAATCATTGATCGTTGCCTCCTGCACACCCCTACTGGGGATTGTGTCTGCAACCCGGGCATGTGCCCTTGACTGGAATCAAACCTGGGACCCTTTAGTTTTCAGGCCAATGCTCTATCCACTGAGCCACACCACCTAGAGCTGCTGGAGTATTTTAAAGCAAATCCCTAACATGACATCCTTTCACCCATAGGACTTTAGTATGCATGCCTAACAAAAAGGGGCATTAAAAAACCAGACCCTGTGATTTCAGTAATTAACACAATTAATAGAAAGTTTCAATACCCTCTATTAGTCCATAGTTAGAGTTCCTTGATTGTATCTAAGAATTTCTTATGGTTATTTCTTAAAAATTAGGGCCAAAACGATTCATATATTGCATTTGCTTGTTCTGTCTTCTGAGTGTTTTTCATTCTGTTAACAGCTGCCCCCAGTTTTTCTATGCGATAGATTTATTGAAGAAACAGAATCATTCGTCCTGCTTGCTAGCTCATGTTCTGAACACGGCTTATCGCTTCCTTATTGTGAGAGTGACTATTTTATTGTGAGAGTGACTATTTCATCCACCCCCTCACCAACACTTTTCCATACTTGCCTGTCTGAAAGGTAAAACATGCATCTCATACTGTTTTATTGACATTTGAAAGTTATGAATGAGGTTGAGAAAGTTTTCATGTGTTTAGTGTCCATTTGTATGTTTTTCCAGTGAATCTCTAATTTCTGCTCTTTGTCCATTTTCTATGGCTTGTCACCTTCTTAACAACTGAACTGTCAAAGGTCAATGGATATTAAAGAAATGATACTGAAAACAGAGGAAAACCAAGATGGTGGCATAGGTAAACACTGGAGATTGCTGCCTCGCACAACCACTTCAAAAATACAACTAAAAGACAGAACGGACATCATCCAGCACCACAGGAAGGCTGGCTGAGTGGAAATTCTACAACTAGAAGGAAAGAGAAAAGCATACCGAGACTCAGAGGAGGTGCGGCGGAAGTAAAATACAGAGGAACAGAGGCTCATGCGGAGAGGGCTGGCGGCTGAGGACATGGTTGTCTTTTTCAGTCAGGAGGGAGTCTCAGGCTCTGAGCTCCAGTTCCGGGTGAGTCTCGAGGGCAGCTTTCTCTCGGAGGTGCTTGCAGCGATTGCCAGGACACTGAGAAGCAGGGCCTCTGAGGGCAGAACTGAGAGCAACCATAACTACTCACTCTGCCCTGTTGATCCCCTGGGACCCCGCCCTGCCCAAGCTGTGCACAGAGGCTTTTGCATATGAAAGGCCTGGCCCTTTGCAATCTGATAATTACCTAACAAACTGCAGCTGGCCCAAGGCCCCAGGGCACTTGCATTGCATCACAGCTGGCTCCTGCTGGGTAGCCTCAGGCAAAGGCTAGATTAGCACCTCCTTAGAGATCCAGGAGCCAGTGTGCCCGGTGGTCAGAGTGGGACCATCTAGATTGCAGCTCCTCGGATCCATAAAGGACACACTCAGGGGGCAGACTCAGTGAGCACCAAAGCCCCATTGAAGCAAGTCTTGCCCCGGAGGGGTGTCTCCAGCACAGAAGTTCTCCCACTGCAGACACAGCTGATTCTCACAGCCAATTGGCATGAAGGTCAATCCCTCCCAGTGTTACCTACAACAATCAAGGCTTAACTACAACAAGACTGTGCACAAAGCCCACAAGGGGGGTGCACCAAGAGTTTCTACCTCAAGTAATTGGGGAGGCTGAGCCACTGGGCCGTATAGGACACCTAGCACAGAAAGCCACTCTATCGACACAGTGAAGCATAAAAAAATGTGGAGACAAAGAAACAGGACACAAATGGAGGAAAGCAAACTACTGGATATAGAGTTCAAAACCACACTTTTAAGGTTTTTTAAGAACTTTCTAGAAACTGCCAATAAACTTAATGAGACCCTCAAGAAATCTAATGAGACCCTTGAGGTTGTGATAAAGGACCAACTAGAAATTTAGCATACACTGACTGAAATAAAGAATATAATACAGACTCCCAACAGCAGACTAGAGGATCGCAAGAATCAAGTCAAAGATTTGAAATATGAAGAAGCAAAAAACACCCAACTGGAAAAGCAAAATGAAAAAAGAATCCAAAAATACGAAGATAGTGTAAGGAGCCTCTGGGACAGCTTCAAGCGTACCAACATCAGAATTATAGGGGTGCCAGAAGAAGAGAGAAAGCAAGATATTGAAAACCTATTTGAAGAAATAATGACAGAAAACTTCCCCTACCTGGTGAAAGAAATAGACTTACAGGTCCAGGAAGTGCAGAGAACCCCAAACAAAAAGAATCCAAAGAGGACCACACCAAGACACATCATAATTAAAATGCCAAGAGCAAAAGACAAAGAGAGAATCTTAAAAGCATCAAGAGAAAGACAGTCGTTACCTACAAGGGAGTACCCATAGGACTGACTGTCAGCTGATTTCTCAACAGAAACTTTGCAGGCCAGAAGGGAGTGGCAAGAAATATTCAAAGTGATGAATAGCAAGAACCTACAACCAAGATTACTTTATCCAGCAAAGCTATCATTCAGAATTGAAGGTCAGATAAAGAGCTTCACAGATAAGAAAAAGCGAAAGGAGTTCATCACCACCAAACCAGTATTATATGAAATGCTGAAAGGTATCCTTTAAGAAGAGGAAGAAGAAGAAAAAGGTAAAAATACAAACTATGAACAACAAATACACATCTATGAACAAGTAAATCTAAAAATCAAGTGAATAAATAATCTGATGAACAGAATAAACTGGTGATTATAATAGAATCAGGGACATAGAAAGGGAGTGGGCTGACTATTCTTGTGGGGGAAAGAGGTGCGGGGGATGCGGGAAAAGACTGAACAAAAATCGTGCACCTATGGATGAGGACAGTGGGGGGGGGGTGGTGAGGGCGGAGGGTGGGGTGGGAAACGGGTGGAGGGGAGGTATTGGGGGAAAAAGAGGAACAACTGTAATAATCTGAACAATAAAGATTTAATTAAAAAAAGAAATGTTACTGTCTGTCTAAACACATTCTAGGTATAAACCTTTTAACTTGAGTTCTAGAGTGTGAAAGGCAGTAAAGAATGATTTTCTAAATTCATAGTGTTAGACAAATACAAAACATTTACCTGTGTCATTTGCTATTACCTCACAGCTAACTTCCGAGGCAGGTCTTGTCATCCCATTTAATGGATGATGAAGGTGAGATTCAGAGCGATTTGAAACTTCGGATCTGGAAAAATCGTGAAAGACTGAAATGGGCAAATAAAGATTGCTGAGGGTGGGGATCGGGTAAGAGATCAACCAAAGGACTGGTATGCATACGTATAAGCATAACCAATGAACACAGACAGTAGGGGGGTGAGGGCATGTGCTGGGGGGGTGGGGTGGGAGTGGTTGGGGAGAGGTCAATGGGGGAAAAGGAGACATACTTAATACTTTAATCAATAAAGAATAAATTAAAAAAATTGCTAGGTGTTCTGTCTAGCCTACTCTTCCCAGATTTCTGCACCCTTCATTGTCTTTGAGCTGTTTTTCAACTTTTTATCTGTAGAACTGGTAACAAGACAAATGATTCCTGTCCATAGAAATGCAAATGAATTGTGTCCCACGGAGATGCAATTGTGTTTCGCTGGCCCAGCACCCTTTGTGTCTCTCTTTGTAATTCACAGCAGCATTCCTGATTGCCTAGATGCGTATCCATTTTTCCAATTCTCCCTGTGATGCCACTGTTGTGGTTCCCTCATTAATTAGTGAGTTAAAACTTTGGCACTTGTTCATTTTATCTTTGTATGATTTTATCTTAAAAAAAAAATGATCTCAAGTCTTTGGTCCACGCAGTTAGAGTATGAATCTGTCAGGAGTTGACTCAGGTGTGCTTGATAGGGATCCTTTATTATGATTATTTTTAGTCCCAGAGCTCTTTGAAAAGCTGATGAAAGTAGTGGAACCCTTTCCCTGGGAAACACACACACATACACACACACACACACACACACACACACACACACACACACACACACCTCTTTGCGTACTCTTGAGAGAGTTCCTCGCCTCCTGATGGTTTAAGAATTCCTGGGATGGAGTCTAGGATCAGAATAGCTGCTCAAGTTCAGAAGGAGAAGGAGGTAGAAGGAAGAGCTGGGGAAATGACATTTTTCTTAACATTTGTGTAGTGCTCGCCATGTGCCCCAAATGACGAACGCATTTAATTGTCACGGAAACCCTAAGCCACAAGACACTGTTGCTATGCAGAGAACATACCCAAGGGGACATGTCACTTGTCCAAGGCCTCACAGCTGGCAGATATAAGGTAAAGGGAGTAAAATAGTTCCTGGTCCCGGGGGGTGGGGGGCAAAAGAAATCCTTCCCTAGAGAGGAAGAGGTGGCCCTGCAATCAACGGTTACATCTGAACTGAGGGTAACATTCTGGTCACAGAATGTCGTGCGGTCGGCCACACCCTATCTCCAGAGGATTCTGGGGGAAGGAGGGCATTGACTGGGACAGGAGATGGGGACTGTGATGGTTAATTTTACACGTCAACTTGCCAGGCCCCCTCCCCCCCGCCCCCGCCCCAACCCCTGGTGCTCAGGAGACTGGTTTAATATTCCTCGGGGGTGTTCCTGGACTGACATTTGAATTGGGAGACTGAGTAAAGCAACAGCCCTCCCAGTGTGGGTGACCATGAAGCCGGAATAGAACGAGGGGCGGAGGGAGGGAGAACTTGCTCTCTGCTGTCTCTGAACCAGGGCATGACCTCCTGACTTTGGATTCAGACTGGCACTCCTACCTCCTGGTCTCCAGCTTAGTCACTGCAGGTCGTGGGACTTCTCAGCCTCCACAGATCATGAGATCCAATTCCTTACACTAAATCAATCAATCTCTCTCTCTCTCTCTCTCTCTCTCTCTCTCTCTCTCTCTCCTCCCCCCTTCTCTCTTTCTCTCTCTCTGAACCCAGATGAACATCCATCGGGACCTTGAGCAGAGTAGACCTCTCCATGCCACTGCCAAGTCTGCAGATTTGCACTCTCATCCATGACCCACCTCTAACCAGGACGTCAGCAATGGCTGCGAGAGGTCTCAAAAGAGAGCCTGCTGCCTGGCCCAGGGCTGCCATGGCCCCCGAGGGTGTGGGGAGCTGCCAGCTTTCATCCTGTCCACGGGAGACAACCTGGAAGGCAGAGAGAGGCTGCAGGAGGGCGTTTACATCTGGAGCAGGGGATGCAGAGGGAACCCCCAACAGGGGACAGGTTGAGGTGGGAGGAGGGGGTCACCAGCTGGGGGTCCAGGGCAACCAGCTGAGACACACGGAGAGGATGCCAGCAGTGGCTGACAAAGACCGAGGCCGAGGCCGGGAAGTGCACATCCCCTTCCTGGAGAGACCACAGGGGCATTTGTACAAACACTTTCCCAACCCCCACCCTCGACCTGGCAAAGACTCCCGGGGGTGGGGGTGGGTGGGAGGCGGGGGGGGGAAGAGGGGCAGAGGGCACATTTAAGCTCAAATGGGACTGAGTTTACATGTGAGTGTTTGAGGAATCAGTAACACAGAAGTTACTAGAATAAAATTTCTGCCAACAACATAGGAAGTAAATCCAGTTGTAGCAAAATGATGAAAATGACATTTGCACATTTGCTTTCAGGGCCATGAAGTGGGTGCCTGATGCCTGAGCCAGTAAGTGAGGAGCTACCCGTCTTTGTTTGTTAATCGATTCATTTGCTTCCCGAATCCCTAGGCTTCCCCTTCCATCCAGATTTTGCTGGAGGTGAGGCGGCCGTAATAAACTCAGGGCTCTGGGTGAGTTTTGAGTCTAAGTTTGCAAAGCTCATTCGCATCGCGGGCTGTGCTCTGTGGTGCTGGCCCACTGCACGCCTGAAGCAGAGCTAGCCTTGCTGCCCGCAATTTATAGATGAGAAAGCGGAGGCCGGAGAGATTGAACGGCAAGGTCATACAGCAGACTAGAGAGCATGCAGGACGGAGACCCAGCCTTCCTGATTCCTAGTCCAAATCCTCAGTGGGATCCAGGCAGATTGCAGAGGTGCTGGGACTTGGGGAAGGATCCTAGAATTGCTAGGGCTGCCCATGGAGGTCAGGCCAGCCTGCCCAGCTCAGGGGAGCAGGCCCTGTCTGCCCCCAGAAGGACACGTGCCAGCAATACTCATGCGGAAGGGAGGCTCAGTGCACGGCCTCCCTGTGAGCAGGGGTGACCTGTCCCAGGGCTGGAACCCAAAGCAGCCACTTTCCTGATGGGAACTGGGACAACATCACCCCGCAATGGGTCCTGCCTCACACTTCCTAAAAGCACTTTCACTTCCTTCCAGACCCTGCCCGAAGGCCCTGTGAGGCAGGCCAGGTGGGCAGGCCAATTTACAGATGTCAAAACTGAGGCCCAGACGGGGCCTGTGTCCAGCTCAAGGTCTCTCTGCAAGGAAACAGCAGAGCCCAATGCAACGCTAGGCTTTTCGGGGCAGGGCGAGGCTGGTCTTGCTGGGCCCTGGCAAAGTCCCGGGAAATAAACTCTACAAAGATCTTGCTGTCTTACTCTTCATTCGGATCAGAAATGGCAACATCCCCCCCCCAACTCAATAGAATAACCAAAGACACGAAGTTCTGTTTAAAATTAAAAAGCTTTTCCCGATATTTCTCTTTCTTTAAGACATTCACATCAAAGCCACACAGAATGTGATAGACATGGGCCAACAGCAAGGTCACTGGCGAAGGTTGTACCTGCCGGAGAAGGTCAGCGCTGTCCCTTCGACCAACCTGGATTGAGCTCAGAGGGGCAGAGCCTCGGCTGCTCATGTCACTATCCAGTTCCATTCATGGAGCACTCAGTAGGTGCTCAATACGTGTGTCATGAATGAAAGAGCCAACAACCTCTCACTGGCCCCCTCCATGCCTCTGTTCTCACCATGGTTCACCTCACCAGGGTAAAGGCCAGAGGCCCTCAGAAGTCATCTTGTCCAGCTGCTTCCTGTTACAGAGGAGGTCCAGAGAGGGTAAGTGACTGGCTGGAGGTCACACAGCATGTTGGAGGAAGCACAGGTGCAAGACAATGACCTCCTGGTTCCAGAGCTCCCCCTGAGGTCTGAACGCCTCTGTCGTTGAGCCAGGAGGGCCACCTTGCTGCCGAGCCTGCTGCAGCCTTCCAAGGGGCATGCGGGGCGGCTTCCTGGGATGTGGGCCGTCTCTGGTTCAGGAGGTTGACTCCCCCAGACGCCTGGGCCCCTTCCTGGCACTTGTCGTCACCCGGGGAGGAGCGTGGCCCCACGGGGGAGAGGATGTCCGTCGGTCCCTATGTGGACGTGGCACAGATGCTGCCCCATCTGGGGTGTGGAGGTGGAAGGAAGCAGAGGGCGGGGACGCAGGTCTGCAGGATGACAGGGCCCGGGAGAGGTGGTGTCTCCCATGGGTGATGTGGGAGGAGAGTGACTCCAGCAGGAAACCAGGCAGAGGCCAGCTGACCTTGATCCGGCGGATAACACCCTGGGGGAGGCACCAGCCTGGACAGCGCAGGGGGCGGCAGCAGGGGGCCCTGTCACAGGAGAGGTCAGGAGGCCGTGAGTCCTCAGCTTTACCCTGGGCTGCCCTGGAGCTCCCCAACCTTCCCCCACCATGTGGGCAGTGGGGGGCGGGGTAGGGGACCAACCTGGGGAGAAATGTATGCACGGGGGTGAGGTGAGGGGTGGGGAGGGGGCCAGGAAGCTGGCCCTTATTCCACCATTCACAGCAATTGCTGGACGTGGAAAAGTCACTTTGCTTCTCAGAGCCCAGTTTCTGTGTTAGCGGGAAAACAAGGATAAATAAAAAATCCTGCCCAGCTGGCCACTTAGCTGGTTGAGCATTGACCTATGAACCAGGAGATCACGGTTCAATTCCCGGTCAGGGCACATGCTCGGGTTGCGGGCTCGATCCCCAGGGTGGGGAGTGCAGAAGGCAGCTGATTAATGCTTCTCTCTCATCACTGATGTTTCTAGCTCTCTCTCCCTTCCTCTCTGAAATCAATAAAAAAATATATTTAAAAAAACCCCTGCCTCCTAGCATCACTGCGGGGCTGCACAAACCTTTCTCCCAGGACTGTCTATTCCGCGTAGTGCTGCCTCCCCAGAGGTTAGCATCTGGCACACAAATAGATGTCCTAAAGGGCGGCCAATACTCTCATCCTCATCAAAACTATATTGACCTCGGAGGGGCGCGTGACTCTTCCCGGCCACCCTGCTGCTGAGGGCAGAGCTGGGACCCGAACCTGGCCAGTCGGACTCCAGGGTTCACCCCTGGGTACCGCCCTTCACTCCATGACCCAATTCTGTAAACTGTGACGTTTTACACAAGGAATCAAGGAGGAGGGAGAAGCCCGCGATGGCCACTCAGGGGGTGAGGACCCGGGGACAGAGAGAGGCCGCGATTTGTCCCAGGTCCCACAGACTTCCAGAACATCCCATGCTCTTTCTAAAAAAATTCCCCTGAGGTGTTTCCTCCCATGTGGGTTCCCAGCCACTCACGGCCACGTCCAGCTGTGTGGCTGGGGCCACGTCGGCCTCACTTGGCTGCTGCGGGACCTCAAGGTTGCCCATTTTCTCCTGCTTCCGCCACTTGGCTCGCTGATTCTGGAACCAGATCTGATGAGAGAGAGAGAGAGAGAGAGAGAGAGAGAGAGAGAGAGAGAGAGAGACGATGGAGGTATTTTCTCCATCCATCTAGTGTCTCCCCCAACATGCCTAATAACCACGCCTCCCGAGAGACTTCGCGGTTTAGAAAGCTCATGGCATGCAGGATTTCTCTGGCTCTGGAGGTCAGCCTTCTGAGAGGGGTTAGGGGCCACAGCCTCTAACGTCTGCGGGGCCGGATCATTTGGGAGGGCAGCAGCTGGGTGCCCTGTAATCAGGAGGGGTGGGGTCCATGGCCCCCAAGCCTAAGGGGGCAGTCTCTCAGCTTCAGCCACCAGCCACCAGCCACCACGTGAAATGTGAGCCCAGCCTTGCAGGCTCATCCAATTTCTAAGACAGAAATCTGGATTTTTCTGTGAGAGTTCTGAGCTTTAAAATACTGTGCAGACCAAATAAAACCCACCAGTGGGCTGTTGCCTGCTGGCAGGCCACCAGTTTGCAACTCCCGTGGGCCCCTTGGCATCTGCAGGAACATTGGCCATTTCCTGTATTCATGAGCATCCTGATTGTCCCTGACACGTGGCCATTTGTACTGGGTCATTCTGCTGAGGCGCCGCTAAATTTTGAGCCACTTAGCTGGGGCTACCAACGTAGCTGGTGACAGATTTCTAATGGAAAGAAAGAGGGGAGAAGTCCGAGGCAGGGGCGTCCTTAGCCAGAAGAAAAGTAGGTTGGGATAAGAGAAAGAGTAGAATGTTGACCTGGGCCCTCACTGAGATTTTGAATTCAAATGAGCCCATCATGTTTGTTAAAAAAAAAAGAGAGAGTGATTTAGAAAACTGTTGGAGAGCATACCAACAGTGCAACCATTGGATTTGGGTTTGCTAGAATGGTACTTGCAAAACTGGGGATGTGCCAAGAGGGCAGGACCTAAGCCTGGTGAGTGATAAGGGGCTACTGTAACCACAACCATGGAAAAAGCCATAGACACTCACTGGTGAAGAAATTGCACAAGGATTACAAGGAGGAGGGAGAAGCCTGTGGAAAGTTTCGGATTAGGCAGTCCATGTTTGAACCAGGCCTCAGACCTTGGGTCCAGGGTCCTCTCCGTTTCTCTGCTGTCAAAGTGATGACAGCCATGTGGTCCAGATCAGGGGCTGGAAAACTAAGGCTTGTCGGCTAACTCTGGCCTGCCAGCTGTTTGTGCATGGCCTACCCATGAGTTAAGAATAGTTCTCACATTTTTAAAAGGCTGCAAAAAATCCACAGAAGAAGAATATTTTGTGACACATGCAAATTATATAAAATTCACATGTTAGTGTTTATCGATAAAGTTTTATTGGAACACTGCCATGCCCAATTATTTGTGTATGGTCTGTGGCTGCTCTTATGCTACAATGACAGGGTTGAATAGCTGTGACAGTGATCGGATGGCCCCCGAGGCCCAACATAATTACCACCTGGCCCTTTACAGAAAAAGTGTGTTGACCCCAGTCTAGATTGTCAAGAGGTATTTTGTGAATGAGGCTGCATAGTGGATGATGTTCTGAAACTGTAGCCAAGTGGAGAGGCAGGGAATGGGAGCATCTATCGATGGCCATCAGTGATGCCACCTCACTCCATTTTCACCCTCCAAGGAGAGAAATCATCTTATAACTATGGGGACCTCCTTTCCTGGAATGGAATGTTTCGCAGATATGACTGTAATTGTGGGACAAAGCCAATGGCAAGTTTCAGACAGAGCAGGCCCGGAGGTCCGGGATCCATAGCGTCTCGCCCAGTGTATTGAGGTGGGGCTAGAGCGGGAGGGTGGTACCTGCACCCGAGCTTCTGGGAGGTTGATCCTGGCTGCCAGCTGGTTGCGGACGTGGATGTCTGGGTAGTGGGTGAAGCGGAAGAGCTTCTCCAGCTCATGCAGCTGCTCCGTGGTGAAGGTGGTTCGGACCCTCCGCTTGCTCTTCCTGTCCTCTGGATGGAAGGGGGAGGGGCCAAGGTGTGTTAGTGACCTTGCCGTTGGCTTTAGGTTACAGACCACAGCGGGTATGAAAAAGAGGAAGCAGGTGAGAGAAGGCAGAAGAGCACGAATGGAATAGGGAGCAGAGAAAAGATGGCGCACAGAGCTCAGCCCGTAGAATTTTGGACCTCAGTGAACCAGAGGCTGGGAAGGCAAGCTCATGGATGGGGTGCCCGTGCACTGGGCAAGGTTCTCAATCCCCAGGAAGGGCTGTGATCTCCTGGGCCCAGTCAGAGAGGACGATGGGGGTGGTGGGCCCCATTTTCCGAGCCATGGAAGGGGAACTGGATTGGGTGGGAGAAAACCCTTGAGTTCCAGTCTAGGCCCTGCATCTCAGGCCCAGGAGCTGGTGGCCACAGTGCACCCTGGAGGGCACCAGGCGGGGGGAGGGGGGACGGGGGCGGGGGAAAGGTGAGGAAAGTGGCGGGAAACTGCCCCCTTCCAGGTTGCTCCTCTCCCCGTTATTAATTGTGCAAGCTGTGAATCACACTCCGGTGGGTCTTCACAGAGAACGAGTCAGCAGAACTTAATTAAACCTGAGCCGTTTAGCACATCGATCATAAGAAATACACAATTTACACAGGTGATTAGGCCACCTAATTATAAACCGATGTTTCTCCACGCTCGGCTCCCTCCCCTGATTGCTCCTTCTCTGGGGTCTGCTAATGGGCCCTGGCTGCTCAGCTACAGGCCCTGGGGGCTTAGCACGGGCAAAGTCTCTGCAAGGGCCTGTCCTTGTCTTCCTGAGGCAGCGGGCTCGGCAGGGAGGGGATCCAGGGCACCCCTGGGAGCCCGCCTGTGGGCTGGGGACGCCTCCTGGACACGGCAGGTGGGTGGGGTGCAGGGCAGGAGTCTTCCAGGGCAGACCCGCACTGGCCTCTTCTCTCCGGTCGGTCAGGGACTTCCTGTAGTTCCCTTGTGCCCACAGCCGACCTCCTCTGGGAAACCTCCCCTGGCCTCCTCGATGGACCAAACCTCCGGTAGAACAGGCCATTAGGGTGCTGTGTCACCCCTCCCAGCACTATCGCCGCCGTCACTGCGCTTTCCTCGTGACTATTGGATGGCCATCTGTCTCCTGCTGGACGAGGCAGGGCTGTGCTTGTGCTCTGCTCTCCGCAGCGTCCCCACTCCCAGCCGATACCTGTGGTGGCTTTAAGGTAAGACCCTTTGCATTCTTGTCTCCTTTAATGCGGGCCCACCTTAGTGACGCCCCTAACAGACGGGCCATTGGAAGTGGCAGCTCCCGCTTGGCTCCCTCCCTCTTGGATTGCTCGCTCTGAGCGATGCCACCCCCATTTTGGGAGGACACTCAAGCAGCACGTGGAGAGCTCTGCCTGGGGAGAAACTGAGGCCTCCTCCAACGGTTGGTGCCACTCACCAGCCACCGTGGGAACAGATCCTTTATTCCGGTCCCACCTGCGTGTGACAGCAAGCGACACCCTTCCTGCAATCTCACAGGGACCCTGAGCCAGACTGCCCAGTTAAGTCACTTCCAGATTCCTGCCTACAGAATGTGAGTGACATAGTAAGTGTTCATGGTTATCTGAAGCCACCAAGCTTGGGGACAATTTTCGTGTGTGCAGCAATAGATAAGCCTGCCACCCAGCCACCATTCAGTAGCTCGTTGCATGCCTGGATGAAGCATATGATGAATACATCGAATTTAAATTATAGCCCATCCTAAAGCCTCTGCCGTCCACTCGGCTTTCTCCTGGCTCTGACGGCTGGGGGCCTGTTACCATAGTAATGTTGTCAGCGCCCCGCTTGCTTCCCTCAGACCTTTGTGTGCTCCAGAGCCGCTTGCTACTGCCAGGGGATGACTTTCTAGGCTGCAAAGCCCACGTAATTCCAAGGAGTATATTTGTTCCCTTTCCCTAAGGATCGAAGTTCAGTTTTGCACAGTGGTCACTGCCTTCAGCACTGGGGCTTAAATCCTCCCTTCAGCTCTGCTTTTTGGGGGATCCTACAAGAATACAATGTTTGTTTGTTTTGCAGGCAGGAGTCCAGCATTGTACTGCCTTGTACTCCTAACAGGGCCTAAGAAGGAGTCGGCTTCTCAATTCTAGAACCAGCCTTCAGGTCCCCCAGACCTGTAGGAATGTCCCCATGGCCATGGTAGGTTGTGACTGGTGGCAGGGACTGAGATAAGGAGAGAGAGAGAGAGAGAGAGAGAGAGAGAGAGAGAGAGAGAGAGAGAGAGAGAGAGATTACTACACTTATCCTGGGGGAAGTAAAGCCTTTTAGCTCTGTATCCTTTAGCCCTGCTGCTGTCTGCTCTCATGGGAGCCCAAGGGCAGAGTCATTAATGAGCCATGAGACACACCCTAGGCCTCCAGGGAGCTGGCCTCTCTCAGAAGGAGGTAGCGGTCAGCTGGCCTCAGCATCCTCTTAAGTTGGGAGACCCTCTTGGAATTTTCCATTGGCTGAAGACCTGGGAGGGTCCAAGCCTTAGATGAGGAGGGTCCCTGTGAGCGTGGAAAGATGTGGGGAGGATGCACCTTGGCTGCTGCCAGGAGACACGGGGGAGCGGAGCACGGTCCTTGGCCTGGATGACTGGCCTGGCCCCGGCTCCTGTAGGTATTGGTTCTGCCGCTCAGAACCAGTCACTCTGCCTCCCTGGGCCTCAGCCTCCCCAAAGAGTGGTCTTTGGACCACTTGCATCCTTGGACCACTTTTGGGAGAGCTGGTTAGAACTGGGATTCCTGGGCACCGTCCTGGACCTAGAGTCAGAGTCTTGGGTGCCAGGCCTGCCAATGCGGCATTTTCAGGAGCTCCCTGGGTGTGCCAGGCAACCTCCACCAGCCGCACCATGGAGCCCTTAACGTGGCACGTGAGGACAGAGGACTTTACTCTTTTGTGGTTATTACTGGGGTGATGCCAAGAGGGAAATAGGTGGGGTGGGGGTGGGGGTCCTGTGAGGGCGGGAGAGGCCGCCCCTCCTGCCACCCTGCCCTGCCCTGCCTGCGGGGAGACCCCGCTGCTGGGAGGAAGCTCTGAGTGGGAAATCGCTGTGAGTGAAACCACAAGGCTTCTCAGCACCCAGTTTGCTGTGGAGCAGGTCATGGCGTCAGAGCTGGGAGGGACCTCAGGAATGGTCCCGAATGCTCTTTCATGCTCCACATGGGGAAACCGAGGCCCAGAGATCCCAGGCTCGCCTGAGGCCTCCCGTGAACCGGTGCCAGCTGGGCGTAGAGGCCAGATTCCTGCAACCCCAGCTTCTTGTCCCCCTCGCCCAGCCTCTCACAGTGTCTGCCACAGTGTCTGCCAGTGACCTCTGTACTTTCTGACAGGTCGGCATCCCATCTGCATTATTATTTGCTTAGCAGCTTCCCAAATAGACGTTTTTGTTTACTTAAATAAGTAAACTTATTTAAAAAGAAAACCTCACGTTGTGACCAAAAAATGGGGAGCCAGCATCCTGGGTCCTAAACAGAAGCTTCGTGTACAAATAATTAGAACTATTGGGATAAATCATCTCATCTTTGTCCTGGCGCCCTCAGCGTCATCTTGAAAACCACCCGGGGGCCCTTCACTGGCCTCGGAAACACGGGATTCCCGCAGAGCGCCCACGTCCAGGAGTAGCCTGGAGTGGGTGGTCTCAGGTCTCCAGGGCGCAGTTCTCATGCTAACACTCATGTGGTGTTGGCAGCCGATGGGTCTTCTCCTCTTGGTGTATCATCTATAAGGTGGGGGCTCACACCTGTGACAATTTGATGGCAGGTTGGCCATGGAGTGCTGGGAGCCAGGGGCGCTGTCTCACCCACCGCAGCTCTTTGGGCGGTCACGCCCTGGGGTCTGCTCTGGCTGTAGCTGGATACACCGGCGTCTTTAGGGAGGTTCGGGATGAGTGGCCGCCTGCCTTTTTGCCAGAAGCCATTGTCAGCTAGGAGAAGGGCGGCTCCTCTGGTAGGGATATCAGACCTCTCTCTCTCTCTCTCTCTCTTTCTCTCCCTCCCCCTTTCTCCCTCCCTCCCTCCCTCCCTCTCTCGTCATGGATTCTATGAAGCTGCAGCAGGAGAGACTGAGGCTGGACCCCCTGGAAGAATGGTTTCTGTGAATGCCCGTCCAATTCACTGGAACATACGAATGAACTTCTGGCAATGACGCTGGGGATCCTTCCCCATTTATAAGCTCAGCTACAGGGGGACCCGCCACCTCCCCGGGAAGGAGGGGTCCTTCATGGTCTTCCCCTGCAGCTGGGGACAACCCCCTCTCCGGAGACCGGACTGGGGGGCTGTGGGTTGTGTGTGGGGGTTCCCTGGATTACAGGGGTGGGAAGGAGGAGAGAACTGGGACCCTCATGTGAGAACTGCGACCTCATCGAGGCTCAGACGCCAGTGGGCACTTGAGACATCACCTCGGTGTCCCCTTCCTTCCCTCGACCGTGTCACCGAGGATAAAGCTCTGCCCGAGGGGGAAAGGGACGTCCTGCGCTCACACAGGCCAGGCTAGCACTGAGTCAGATGTCACCGGCTCCTGCTCTTAGCAGGGGCCTTCCCCACGCCAGCTGTCAGGGAGGGGTCTGGATGTGGTCACTGCTCCTTGGGGACACGCCCTGGGGGGAGCACTGGCCTGGGGTGGGGTGCTTAGGATGGGCAGATCCGGGCAAAACCTCAGCCACTGCCGCTGAGCTGGCTGGGCTGCGCTCACGGAGGAGAATGTGTGGACTGAAGTGTTTAGGGGCGGCCTGAGCAGGCTCGGACCTCGGGTCTTCTGCTTACTCGCTGGGCAAGTCGGGGACACCGTCCACCGCTCCCCGTTCACAGATGGGTTTCCACATCTGTCAGGCTATGGTCATGATGAAGGCACATGGGAGGCACACACAGCCTCGGGGACAGTGCCTGTCACGTCGTAAACGCTGAGTAAGTGCCTGGCAGCAGCATTCCCACCGGGGCCTGGTGGCAGGACAGGCCCCGTCCCTGCATTCTGCAACTCACTGAGCCTGGTGCCGCATCAGAACAGCCACAGTTCTGGGCTGGGTAGAAAGAGATTGAAGGTCTCAGCCCCATGCCTGGCATCTCTGAATTTTAGAGCCCCCTCTCCTGTCACCACAGCACAACCCAGCTGGGTGGTGGAGACTCAGGAAAGGATAAGAAATGACCAGAAGACACTTACCCTGGGGCTGGTCCTGGGGGGGCCTCTCCAGCCTGGAGCCCGCAACGGCCGCTTGCCCGGTGCCCCGTCCACCTGCCCCTTCCTGCCGGCCCCCGTCGCTCCTCTCGGCGGGCCTCTTTAAGATCTCCTCGATGGAGAAGGACAGGCCCAGCTTCCTGGGGGCCTCACAGCACCCCGAGTCCTTCCTCTCCATACCCCGCCTGGGCACTCTCCGTGGGCGGCTGGGAGGGGGGCAGAGGGGGCTTGTGGATGCCCAGGGTGATGCTGGTGGCGGGTGGCTGCTTCCTCCCCCGAGACTCCTGGGATCAAGAGGGCAGGCAGAGGTGGAGAGCCGGGAGCCTCATGTCGGGGTATCCGGGCGCGATGCCGCCCCCACAGGGACTTCCATGGGCCGCGGCCGCTCACGCCTGGGATCGAGGTGCGGGTCACACGGGAAGAGCTGGGCCGGCTGTACCCCAGTTGGCTTCAGTCTGACTGCAAAGGGCCTTCTCCGGGCGGGCGGCCTCAGGCTCTAGCCTAGGCCCGGGACCCCGAGGTCACGGCCAGTGGGCAGCAGGGCACAGAGCTGGGCGGAGGAGAAGCCTGCCCCCAGAGGCGAGCTGGTGCAGCGGGGCCACCTTCTTGCCCTTTCTCTGGCTTGTGGCCTTTCCCGCTGGCTCCGGCCAGGCCTCTGGGAGGCTGCGGTGCCACCCTTGAGTACCAGGTGGCCAACTCCGTCGGGGGCAACACCACAGCTGAGGGTGTTTCCAGAGACCCCCCTGGCTGTCTCTCAGCTCCGTGGCATCTAGTCTCCAGAATGCGCCTTCCGAGCACCCGTGCTTCCGATGTCCTGCGGGTGGCGGCCCGGGGTGGCGGGGGATGGGGGGGCGGGGGGGGTGGTCACTGGGCACTGCCAGGCGCTCTCCGCGATGGGCCTGGCTGAGTGCTGGGCCTCCCAGGCGGCTCTGGTCCCGCCCTGACTTTCTTCGCTCCCCGATCTCCCTTCAGAAACCTCTCGGTGGGCACCCGGACCAGGGTGCTTCTTCTCGCCTCTGGCGTCCTTTCTGCTTCTTTCCTGCTTGCAGGCCCCTCCCTGCCCCCGAAAAAGCACCGAAGGGCCTTTCTCTCTGCCCCGGAGCCGTGGGCTGGGAGCCGACAGGCATGGCCTGTCCTGGCCAGGAGCTCTGTTCCCAGTGACTGTGTAACCAGGGAGGAGGGGGCAGTAAAACTGCTGATAAGCAAGAAACTCTCCACCCTCCTCAGGGCCGGGGACGCAGGTGTCTGGGGATAGGGGCAGGGAGAAGAGGGGGGCTAGAGGACGGGTTTGGGGGGCTGGGGCTGTGCGGGGGAACTGGCCAGGCTGGAGGAGGTCAAGGGAAGGTGGGGCAGGATGGCCAGGAAGTGTCTGCGGCCCAATGAAACGTGTTTACTCAGCCGGGAGGGTTTATGGGTCTCCTTCAGGCTGGAGGCTGGGCCAGGGTGCAGTCTGCTGGGTGCTGGCACAAGAAGCCTCTCTCAGGTGTGTTTGCAAATATGTGGGGACACGGAGGCCCAGGCCAAGGGGCTGTAGTGGATGCCATGACGGTGTGAGCCCAGTACCTTATTGGGGAGCTCCAGAATGCCACGCGGGGCACAGGGGCCGATGTGCACGAGAGTGACAGATGCCCCGGGAGGGAGTGTGCGCAGGAATCGGGACATTAGACTCTAGACCTCTGTCAGAGGGTGGGGGTGGCAGGTGGGCGTGGGGAAGGCTGATCCTCACACCCTGAGGAGGGTGAGTCAGGAGAGTTCGGGACTCACCTGAGAGGGGGAACAGGGCAAGTCAGGGGGTCAGTTTTAGGAGCTGTTCCCCATGGAAGTGTCAGGCTCTCGGGTCCAGCTAGGGGACTCTGGGCACACGTAAACCCTAAAATATTGGGAGCGTCATTGCTCACCCATGTCACAGCCAAGGTAGCTGGACATTCGTTCAGGGGCCCAGGCTCCTTCCCGGGTGGGATGCAACCATCCTCCCGTCCTGGGCTCCAAGTTTCCCAGGGACAGGAGGGAGTAAGGAGGGAGTTTTGTAATCGGAAGTGGAAGTGGTTCCTGGAACTGCTGCTCAAGTTCTGTGTCCGGGGTGAGTCACATGACCCTGCGCCATGCACGGGGGCTGGGAAACGGAGTTCCCCTCTGGGCCAGGAGGAAAATGACCCAGTGGGGTGGATGCACAGTGAAGTGCCTGCTGTATACCCTTTAATGTCAGGAGGCAGAGTCCTGCAGAAGCCAGCTCTCCCCCTCACCCCCCTACCCTACGCTGGCTTGCGCTGGCCGGGTAACGGAGCTGTTGCCTTCGGAGGCAAGTTTCCTTCCACTCGGGGCAGAGAGGCTCCATGAACAGACAGACACAGGACAGAACAGGGAGGTCTTTTATTTTATTTTATTTGGTAACCAGAGGCTGGACCTGGCTTAAAGTCGATTCATATTTCAGTCTGCTTGGACCTGGGGTTCTGGGTGATGGGTTAAAATCCTCCATTTATATCACTTACTTGCAGTCAGTCAGACTAGCCTCTGAAGACCAGAATATCAGGTTGGTGTAAGGCAGTGATGGTGAACCTTTTGAGCTCGGCGTGTCAGCATTTTGACAAACCCTAACTTAACTCTGGTGCCGTGTCACATATAGAAATTTTTTGATCTTTGCAACCATAGTAAAACTAAGACTTGTATTTTTGATATTTATTTTATATATTTAAATGCCATTTAACAAAGAAAAATCAACCAAAAAAATGAGTTCGCGTGTCGCCTCTGACACGCGTGTCATAGGTTCGCCATCACTGGTGTAAGGCTTGCAGGTGCTCCTTGAAATGCTCTGGAAACAGTGGAAGAACTGTTACATATGTAATATCATATGTAATATATAGATCATATAGATCATACCTCCTTATGGACAGCTGTAGCAAGCTACACCATGGGATTTATCGAGTCTAGTAGTTCTGGGTGCTAGTGCATGGCAAAGGCCTTTATTCAGCAAACATTCACTTGGTGCCTACTATGTGTCTGACACTAGGCTAAGTACTGAGTAAGACCAACATGGCTCCTGCCCTGTTACAGATCAGAAAGGAGGCGCAATAAACAAGCAGACGAGTAGATAAAATAATTACAAATTATGGTAAGCAGTTTGAAGGACACAGTGCTGTAAACTGTCTTACAGTTAGTCTGTCTTATTTATTGCTATGTTCAGGAAGGTGATTTTTAGGTAGGGACGAAGTGGTAATATCCCTCCTACCTTGACCATACGTATGGCCATGCGCAAGGCTATTAGAACTCATGGCTGCACCGCAGAGAACGGGGGTATTGCAAAGAGAGGGATGAAACTTTCAAATTGATGTGAGTTGCTTTTTTGAGATCTCTTGAAATGCCACGAGATGCCTTGGGCTTACCTCCTTACCCATTATCAAGGGTGTTGTTAGCCAGTTAAAACTGGCTTTGTTGGCTCATTTTGATTTGGGTTAATGTGGATGTTGTCATTATAGTTCTTGGTTTGATAAAGACCGCCAGTAAGCAAAATAAAATTATGTCACATGGTTTCCGAGGGTCTGGAATTTTGAAGTGACTTAGCTGGGTGGTGCTGACTCAGGGTCTCTCATGAAGTTGTTGTCAAGTTGTCAATTGGACTTTGGTTATCTGAAGGTTGAACTGTGGCTGGAAGACCTGCCTCCAAGAAGGCTCACCTACATGGGTGTTGGCTGGAGGCCTTAGTCCTCACTATGTAGGGCTCTCCATAGAGCTGCTTACAACATAGAAGCTAAATCCCCCTGGATGAGTGATGAGAGAGAGAGAGAGAGAGAGAGAGAGAGAGAGAGAGAGAGAGAGATTAAGAAAGAGACCAAGGCAAAAGCTGCAGTGTCTTTTGGAACTTAAGTTTGGAGTGACATACCATTACTTCTGACATATTGCATTGGCCACATAGACCAAGCTGACACAACATGGGAGAGGGCTACACAAGGGTGTGGATACCAGGACGGTGGGAAATCAATGGGAGTCATCTTGGTGGTGACTTTCATGGTGTGTGTGCGCAAGAAATTTAAAAACTTTCTAGTTAATTCTACACATTTAGTCTTGTCTGGATGGACCCAAAGGATGGATTATCCCACTTTCTAAAGGCTCATTCTCTAGTCCCCCCCAAATGATGGACACATTGTTTTCCTTGATATTCCAACCAAGCCATCTGTCAAGTTTCTTCCTTTATAGAGTGCAAGGCTGAGGGTCTCTGGCTGATATTTTGTATGAAGAAAGCCTTGGGTTTTCAGCATATTTATTTTGTACGATTGACCTTTTTATACCACTTGTGCAAAAACGTGTCAGGAACAATACAAGAATTGCAACAGCAATGACTGATTTCAGCCTTTAACTCAGTGGCCGGGAAACTGATTGAGGGCTACAGAACAGGCGCTCAGTACTAATCCTCACCTGCCCCAGGCACTTGGACAGAACCTGCCCCTCAGCACAGCGTGAAGACCGAAGTCAGAAGGAGTGTGTCCTGGGGAAGCCAACCATGATTTCAAGCAGAGCACAAGAACCGGAGCTTTGGTCCCTGCTCCCTGTAATGGGCATTTTATGACTTGAAAGGATTTTTGGATGAATTGTATGAATGGCCCTTTGTTATGAGGAACAGAAAGTTAAGAGTCTTTTCTATGCAGATGACATGGTTTTATTGTCACCGACCAGGAATGGCCTCATTACTGTCACAAGAAATGGCTCAGGATGAACTGCTCCAACCCCCAGTTGTCATTTTTGGCAGATGCTCTCCAACGTGGAGTTGGCTTTTATTCAACAACCTGTGGCTGGCACTCACCCTCTCAGTCATGCAGGGCTCCACTTTCCTACTCAGTCATCTGGGGAACTCATCAGGAGGTGAGAGTTGCTGAATATTAGGCGTCCGTGGGTGCAGTGTTAGGGTTTCCTAAGGCCTTCTTAGGAGATTTGTAAAATGTACTTTGAAGAAAATGTTAAGCTAATATTGTCAAGACTTAGCTAGATGGACTAAGACATTATTTGTCAGTATGAAAGCAGATTCAGAGCTGCTCTCCTAAGTGAAACAGCTTCTCACAGGCATTCCCACAGGCATTCCCACAAGCATTCCCATAGGTATTCCCACAAGCATTCCCACAGGCATTCCCACAGGCATTCCCACAGGCATTCCCACAGGCATTCCCACTGGCATTCCCACAAGCATTCCCATAGGTATTCCCACAGGCATCCCCACAGGTATTCCCACAGGCATTCCCACAGGCATTCCCACTGGCATTCCCACAGGCATTCCCACAGGTATTCCCACAGGCATTCCCACAAGCATTCCCATAGGTATTCCCACAAGCATTCCCACAGGTATTCCCACAGGCATTCCCACAGGTATTCCCACAGGCATTCCCACAAGCATTCCCATAGGTATTCCCACAAGCATTCCCACAGGTATTCCCACAGGCATTCCCACAAGCATTCCCATAGGTATTCCCACAAGCATTCCCACAGGCATTCCCACAGGTATTCCCACAAGCATTTCCACAGGCATTCCCACTGGCATTCCCACAGGCATTCCCACTGGCATTCCCACAGGTATTCCCACTGGCATTCCAACAGGCATTCCAACAGGCATTCCCACAGGTATTCCCACAGGTGTTCCCACAGGCATTCCCACAAGCATTCCCATAGGTATTCCCACAAGCATTCCCACAGGTATTCCCACAGGCATTCCCATAGGCATTCCCACTGGCATTCCCACAGGCATTCCCACTGGCATTCCCACAGGCATTCCCACAGGTATTCCCACTGGCATTACCACAAGCATTCCCACAGGCATTCCCACTGGCATTCCCACTGGCATTCCCACAGGCATTCCAATAGGCATTCCCACAGGCATTCCCACAAGCATTCCCACAAGCATTCCCACAGGTATTCCCACAAGCATTCCCACAGGTATTCCCACAGGCAATCCCACAGGCATTTCCACAAGCATTCCCATAGGTATTCCCACAAGCATTCCCACAGGTATTCCCACAGGCATTCCCACAGGCATTCCCACAGGCAATCCCACAGGCATTTCCACAAGCATTCCCACAGGTATTCCCACAGGCATTCCCACAGGCATTCCCACTGGCATTCCCACAGGCATTCCCACAGGCATTCCAACAGGCATTCCCACAGGTATTCCCACATGTATTCCTATAAGTATTCCCACAAGCATTCCCACAGGTATTCCCACAGGCATTCCCATAGGTATTCCCACAAGCATTCCCATAGGTATTCCCACAAGCATTCCCACAAGTATTCCCACAGGCATTCCCACTGGCATTCCCACAGGTATTCCCACAGGTATTCCCACATGTATTCCTATAAGTATTCCCACAAGCATTCCCACAGGTATTCCCACAGGCATTCCCACAGGCATTCCCACAGGCATTCCCACAGGTATTCCCACAGGCATTCCCACAAGCATTCCCACAGGCATTCCCACAGGTATTCCCACAGGCATTCCCATAGGCGTTCCCACAGGTGTTCCCACAGGCATTCCCACAGGTATTCCCGCAGGCATTCCCACAGGCATTCCCACAGGTATTCCCACAGGCATTCCCACAGGCATTCCCACAGGTATTCCCACAGGCATTCCCACTGGCATTCCCACAGGCATTCCCATAGGCGTTCCCACAGGTGTTCCCACAGGCATTCCCATAGGCATTCCTACAGGCATTCCCACAGGCATTCCCACAGGAATTCCCACAGGTATTCCCACAGGCATTCCCACAGGCATTCCCACAGGCATTCCCACTGGCATTCCCACAGGTGTTCCCACAGGTGTTCCCACAGGCATTCCCACAGGCATTCCCACAGGCATTCCCACTGGCATTCCCACAGGCATTCCCACAGGTGTTCCCACAGGTGTTCCCACAGGCATTCCCACAGGCATTCCCACAGGCATTCCCACTGGCATTCCCACAGGCATTCCCACAGGTTTTCCCATAGGTATTCCCACATGTATTCCTATAAGTATTCCCACAAGCATTCCCACAGGTATTCCCACAAGCATTCCCATAGGCATTCCCACAGGTGTTCCCACAGGTGTTCCCACAGGCATTCCCATAGGCATTCCCACAGGTACTCCCACAGGCATTCCCACAGGCATTCCCACAGGTATTCCACAGGCATTTCCACAGGTATTCCCACAGGCATTCCCACAGGTATTCCACAGGCATTCCCACAGGTGTTCCCACAGGCATTCCAACAGGCATTCCCACAGGCATTCTCAGAGGCATTCCCACAGGCATTCCCACAGGTGTTCCCACAGGTGTTCCCACAGGCATTCCCACAGGCATTCCCACAGGTATTCCCACAGGCATTCCCACTGGCATTCCCACAGGCATTCCCACAGGTGTTCCCACAGGTGTTCTGAACCACAGGCATTCCCATAGGCATTCCTACAGGCATTCCCACAGGCATTCCCACAGGCATTCCCACAGGCATTCCCACAGGCATTCCCATAAGAATTCCCACAGGCATTCCCACAGGCATTCCCACAGGCATTCCCACTGGCATTCCCACAGGTGTTCCCACAGGTGTTCCCACAGGCATTCCCACAGGCGTTCCCACAGGTGTTCCCACAGGCATTCCCATAGGCATTCCCACAGGCATTCCCACAGGCATTCCCACTGGCATTCCCACAGGCATTCCCACAGGTTTTCCCATAGGTATTCCCACATGTATTCCTATAAGTATTCCCACAAGCATTCCCACAGGTATTCCCACAAGCATTCCCATAGGCATTCCCACAGGTGTTCCCACAGGTGTTCCCACAGGCATTCCCATAGGCATTCCCACAGGTACTCCCACAGGCATTCCCACAGGCATTCCCACAGGCATTCCAACAGGCATTCCCACAGGCATTCTCAGAGGCATTCCCACAGGCATTCCCACAGGTGTTCCCACAGGCGTTCCCATAGGCATTCCCACAGGCATTCCCACAGGTATTCCCACAGGCATTCCCACAGGCATTCCCACAGGCATTCCCATAAGAATTCCCACAGGCATTCCCACAGGCATTCCCACAGGCATTCCCATAAGAATTCCCACAGGCATTCCCACAGGTATTCCCACAGGCATTCCCACAGGCATTCCCACAGGCATTCCCATAAGAATTCCCACAGGCATTCCCACAGGCATTCCCACAGGCATTCCCACAGGTATTCCCACAGGCATTCCCATAAGAATTCCCACAGGCATTCCCACAGGCATTTTCACAGGCATTCCCACAGGTATTCCCACAGGCATTCCCACAGGTATTCCCACAGGATTCTCAGAGGCATTCTTTTAGCATCTCTTCATGCGGAGGTTGACCCACTTGATTGATTGTTAATGCACACAGGTATTCCCTCAGCTGGTGACATAGAATGTGCGTGTGGCAGCCGGGTTCTTACTGCAGACTGTAACTCAGACTGTTTGCTACCCTCATGACATTTCCCAGGAAGGGTGTTGGATCTTCCAGGGCTCACATAATAGTTCCCTTAGGAGAACTGCCGAGCCAGGACAGGCCCAATTCTCTTGAGCTACTGGGCAGTTTTCTAAGTTTTAGAATCACTGTCATCTTGACCACTTCTAGGTAGTTGTGTTTCTGTTTTCTCTGTGGCTCCTAGGAAGCTCAGTTAAAACAACCCGACTCGTTTGGCCTCTTGGGTCTTCGAGTGTGCTGAGCTTCCTTTCCCTCACCCTAGTTTCTCGATCTGTTTGTTCTTTAAAGTACGTGCTGGGTTGTCTGTATTCAAATAAGTCTCCTCGAACCTTTTTTTTTTTTTTTAAAGAATCAAGCAAAGACGTGAATAAATACTAGTATAAAGAATGGGTCAATCCACCCATCATCCTAAAACAACCAATGAGTATTGGGAGGGAGCGGGACCCTGGTCTCCTGACTGCCCAGCTGATGTTTTCCTCTCAGACCGTGAAGCAGGCACATGAGTTCTATGGAGGCAACACATCCCTGCTCCAACAGGCAGCAATCCTGGGTAAAAGGTACCCACAGACTTTTGGATACACTGGTGAGCTCCATACCTAAGCTGCTGAAACCCAAGGGACCTCAGCGAAGAACTGCGAACCCTGAGAGAAGATGAATGTTGTTAGAGATGGGCGGGGAGGGAGCCCAGCCCAGCACAGCGGAGAAGGTGGAGACACCACCAGGTATACTTTCAGGGAAGCTGGCCAGGGGAGGGGCTGGAGAGTGTGCCAGGCAGAGGGAACAGCCTGGGATGGCTACAGTCTCTGGGTACATGCATGTGCATGGGTATGCATGCATGTGCACCTACGCATGTACATGTGTGTATGTGTGTGGTGTACATGGGTGGGTGTATGCTCAGGGGCGGGTGCCAGGTCCAAACCTCTCAGTTTGACAAACACGCTCTTCACCACCTGCCCTCCGCCTCTGCTTCCCGCTCTGCCCCGAGTCTCCTCGAGTGTATCCTTGCTCCTGAATGGGCGCTGTGTCCTCTGGGTGACTTTCTCTCCATCCCCCCTGCCGGGCCAGGTCCCTCCTCTGTGCCCCTCAGCTCTCCAAACTTCCCACTGTTGAAATAAAATAAAACGGAGACCAGGCTTGAGAAATCTCAAGCACATGAAAAGCATTTAAGCCATGGAAGCAAAGCAAAATCTAGCTTATTTCATGAACATGAGTGAAAATCCACTTAGATTATTTCTTGTGAATGCCTCTGGTGATCATAGAAGATACTCGTCATCTTCCTACGATGGTATAAGATAATCCCTTTGAACCGACCCCCTGCCGGCTGGAAACCCCCTGTAATAGCCAATCGCGGTGAAGGACACCCGCCTCCTCACTTTCCCTGTGTAAGCCGCCTGTGGCGCCTGCCTCTCTGAGCCGCATCCCAGGCTTGGGCTTGAAGTCTCTGGGTTCACGAACGGTTTGTTTCTTGCTCAGTAAAATATTCATGTCAGGTCAATGTTCCCTTTGGCACCTCTATCATAGCTCCCTGCGGGATCCCCTGCACTTCACCTTTCACCCCACATACCTGCCCAGTGGCTAGCACATTAGTTAGCATTTTGTTTGGCTGCATGGCACAGAATATGGAAATAGAAGTCTTAGAAATATCAGTGTATTTTTCTGTCATGTAAATGGAGCCCCAGATGGCCAGGCTAAAGCCAAGTCGGCAGATTGACTGTCACCAGGATCTACCTACCTTCCTAGGAGCTCCATCCTCAAGGTTGCCTCACAGCCCACGCTGGCTGCTGGGGCTCCAGGCGGCGGTTTGAATCCCAGGTGAAAGGGAAAAGGGACTGATTTCTAAGCTCGGTCAGCCCCTTTCCCAAGAGCTTTTCTGGAGGGAATGTCATCTAATGACTTTCTCCTGTGTCTCATTACACCTCCCCTCTCAGCTGGAAGTGGGGCTGGAACATGTAGACTTTAGCCTGGGGACATCGTCACTCTCCATAGCTTGGTGACAAGAAGGGAAATGTGACTGTTGGATGAATGTAACAACCGGTGGCCTGCAGTACAGCTTGCCGTTGGGAAGCTGTAATGGACAAGTCTCCTGAGAACCTGGAGAAAGGAAGGGAGATGGCCTTTTTGGTGACGTACATAGTCATGAGTAATGCACACAACACACGGAAAGCAGAGGGTGCAGAGAAACTTAGCGAGACCCAAGGCCTGTAACCTGCCACGCAGGTGTCAGTGTGAAAGGGCTGGTCGGCTCTGGGCACAGAGACCTCACAGGCGCAAATGGCAGGGAGCCTCTTTCTGACCATCGGGTCAGGGAGGGGGCCACGGGGAGAATTTTCGCAAGTGGACTTGAGTTGTTTTGGTACCACCGGGAAGACCACACCCTTGAGATGTGTGTGTCACCAATTGCATACGATTCTGAGTCGAAGTCACCATCTTGGGTTTCAAGTCGCTATACAATTGAACAGCTCCGACCCTCAGCTCATGACTGTGAGCATGCTGGGAGTCAGACACATAAAGATGCAACGTGCAGGCAATCAACGCTATAAAGGGACAGAAGCAGAGTAAGAAGATGAGAACGGGAGGGCAGGCATGAGAGTGAAGGAAGCATCTCAGCAAGAAGAGCATAGGCGTCAGGATGCTGGAGTCCCCACCCAGCTCTGCCGCTGCCTTGCAGTGTGGGGCTACGTCACTGGCCTCAGTGTCCACATCTGTAGAATGGGCCCAGAGGTTGCAGTGATTAGGAGCATGGACTGTTGCGTGGGTGCCTCTCACCTTTGAATCCCCTCTTGGCTGTTCACTGAACAAGTGACTTTATCTCCCTGAACTCTGGTGGTCTCATCTGTAAAATGAGGGTGGGGCAGCTACTACAAAGGCATGTCTGGAGGTGGCTTGAATGAGGCGCCTGCTTAAAGCAGGTGCACGGCTGATAGGGGTTTCTCCCCCTTGCATGCCCCGCTGGACCTGGACACTCTGTCCTTTCTTGATAATCTGCTTTCCGCTGTCGCTGCCCCTGACTCCAGATTCCCTCTTGCAGCCCGTCTCCCTGGTGACAGTTGCTATGATTGTCTCAGAAGTTCAGCGGCTACCACCCATTGCGCGGAAGGCCCTGCGTGCTGCCGTCTGGAGTCCCTTTAACCCACAATTTATTATGTTTGTCGTCTCCGATGACTTCTCAAATGAGCCCATAAATTAGGAGGATTAATAATGTGTTCCTGGGTCTTAAACTGGTAACTTGTGTTATGGGGTCCATTTATGTACCAATTATGATCAATTGACCTTTCGGACCGTATCACCATCCATCAGGGCACAAATGGTTCTTGTCTCGGGGCTCTGAGGGTTGAAGGGAAACATGAGCCAAGGGGTGGAGCGTTATGTAGCTACAGTGATGTGGGTTCTTATTTCTTCTGCACCCACGGGCTCCATCTCTTCTCAGGTGTATCACCTAAATATGCGTCACAATTCTGGCCTGTGTGGCTCAGTGGATGTAGCATCAGCCCTCACACCAAAAGGTGGCAAGTTCGATTCCCGGTCAAGGGCATGTACCTGGGTTGCAGGTTCGATCCCCAACCCCGGTCAGGGTGAGTGCGGGAGGCAACCAATTGATGTGTGTCTTTCACATTGATGTCTCTCTCTCTCTCTCTCTCTCTCTCTCTCTCTCTCTCTCTCTCTCTCAATATGTTAGCTTGACTAATAATCATTTCACTATGTATGTACTGTATATAAAATCATCATATTGTACACCTAAATATATACAGTTTTTATTAAATAAAATTTAAAAGAAGATGAAACCACCTTATGTGGTTTCAGTGGAAGGTTAGATTAGTCACCCACCCAGAAAATCAGGGAGGACCTCCTGGAGGAGGTGGCACTTGCACAGAACTGGGAGACCCCCTAGAGGTCATCTCTCTCACCTGACAGATGGCTAGAGAGGGGAAATGACCTGCCTGGCAAGTGGTGGGGGAGTGCCACCCAGGTTCACTTTCGAGTTCTGCCACTTATGAGCGGTGCGAACTTAGTCAAGTGACATCTCTGGGCTTGTAGTCTCTCATCTCTTAACTGGGACTAGTGACGTCTATGTGCCAGGCTTGTTGCAAGTATTCACCGAGACCACACGAGCAGAGCACAGTGCCTGGCACCGGCCGGTCTCCACCTGATGTGTGCTGTTATTTCCAAGGCCTCCCAGGGTGGGTGGACGCTGTGGCCGACTCTCCACCACTCATGGCATCTTCGCCCTGTTGGGTGGCGGCACTTCAGTTTGGGGAACTGTCCTCAGCTCCAGGCCTGGGCCCAGATTGGCCAAAATCAAACACCTAGGAATTCTCCAATTCCTTCCCCTCGCAGCCCACATCTAAACCATCAGCATTCTTGTGGGTTAGACCTTTCGGCTGTGTCTGGAACCCCATCACTCCCCACCACCTGTCCCTGGGGTGAGACAGTGTGTCCCCTCCTGGGACAACTGCAGGAGGTTTCTGGTTTTTCTCCTGTCCCTTCCAGTCTAGTTCCATACAGCTGCCATATCTGGTCTCCCTGCTCAAGAACCTGCCCTGACCTCCCCCCCCCCCTTTCCAGTGAATCCAGAGGAAAGCCAACAGCCCTGTGAAATCTGACCCCACAGCCTCTCTGCTCCAGCCACACAGACCTCCTGGAATGCACCAGACACACTTGCATCTTTGCATGTGCTGTTCCCTCTCCCCGAAATGCTTTTCCCTACACAATCTCATGGCTCACTATTGTATTCCTTCTAGCCTGCTCGAACACCACTTACCTCTCCTCTGACACCCTGATCCCCCGTTTGTTTTTCTGTAGCCTTTAGCTCCTTCTTATGTGCATCTAATTTTCTTATTTAGTTTGTCTATGGCTAAGGGCTTACCGCCTAGCTCTCCTGCCAATTGGATCGAAAGCCTATGAGAGTTGGGCTTCTTTGTCCATTTGTTCATGGCGGTAGCCCAACCATCTGGGACAGCATCTGGCACAATAAGTACTAATCAAAAGAGAGAGAGGAAGCCTCCTCCTCCCACTGTCTCCTGGCCTGGGCCCCTGCTCCAGCCGCACCGTTTTTGTGTTTTGCACAGGCAAACTCCGAACTGTCCATTCGGACATCATTCTCTCTCTGCCCAGTGCCAGCCCCATGCACCATCCGCTTGGGTGAGACCAGCCTGTCGCTGAAACATAAAGCTAAATACTTTGAACCTTAGTCATTTGTACCTTATGCTTAACACCATTTTGCTATAATTAAAATAATGCACAAATTTTTAAAAGGAACAAGGAATGCGTCCCCTTTTTCTCTTTCGGGTGGAATTTTTCTGACATGATGCTATAGTGGTATTTTAGGACAACCTTCTGTTCTTATTAGATTTTCATGGCACAACTAGGAAGACGGTCATTTTTGCAAAAATGCTTGAGGGCTTCCTAAGTTTTCCTCAGGGCCTCTCTTAGCACTTTGATATTTAAATTACTCTCTTTTGAGGTACTTATTCATTATCTTCATTGATTTCCTCTTTGTTAATTATTAAAGGTCTCACCCTTTACCTAGAACTAATAACCAGCATGTTTTGAGTGCCCACCATATGCCAGGCTCTGCGTGTGTATTAATGGGTTTATTTTTCCCGCAGCTGTCCGTGGACACAGTATGCATGTGTTATAAGGGAGCTGAGGCACGTGAGGTGCAGTAGCTCACTCATTGGGCAGCGAGTTAGCGGAGGAGTTGGGGCTGAACTACTCATTGGCCAAAGACGCTGTGTGCGATTTGAGCCACGCACTAATATCACTTTCGTTGGCCTCGCAAAATCCTGCCTCCTTTGTGAGATTTGCATATGCAAATCAAATTAGTTTGCATTTCACCTGCCACAGCATCATGGGATGTGAATGTCCCACAGCCCATGAGGTTGACTGGCCGCTGTCCCAATGGTGTGATGAGCTGGTGTGAAAGGGGTGGGACATTCGAGCTGCCTTTACTGGGGGCCAGTTCATTGATGATTGTTATGTATGGGAGGACTTGCATGAGAAGTGCTTTAGGGACAAGTAAACTCACAGCTGTGCCTTTAGAGTGAAGAGCCCAGGCCCCCTCACCCCCATCATGCTGTTTCCTGGATTCTTTCTTGGTCAAAATGTAAGCCTGGTCATGATGGACTGATCATTCTGCCGGTGGGGCCAGGGCTGGAGCAGGAGATGAAGTGAGGCTGCAGGACAGGAACTGTGTGCCAGACCTTCCGGGAGATTTAATTAGTTTTTACCACAAGCCAGAGAGAAAGGTCTGGCATGCCATTTGGCAGATGAAGAAACCAAGGCACAGGGAGGTGAGGTCACCTGGCTTAGGTACGCAGATCTAGATTCAAATTTGGGTTTGTCTGTCTCCCAAACCCATATTGCACCACCTTCTCGTTAGTACAGAAAGATTAGCTGTGTGTGTGTGTCTGTGTGTGTGTGTGTGTGGGGGGGGTAGGGGTGAGGGGGGTGGCTTGGGGACCACTGGCAGGGTTGGGCTAGGAGGCAGCCAGGCGGGTGGTGGTGGCAGGAAGTGGGTAGCTGGGCCTGCAGGGAATGAGACAGTCCCAGATAAACGCCACTGGATCCACTGGACCCGCTTGCCAGCATCTGCTCCCATTGGCTGCCTCCTGGCCTCTCCCGTTCCGGAGACAGCATTTGAAAACATTCGTTCTCCAGGAGCAGAAAGGAAGGATGGCCCTCCGATGATACGATTGATCACTGCTCCTTACAAAAGCCCGAGGATGTGTCACTTCCTAATTCTGTGGCCACAACAAGGACCCTCTCTGCCAGCCCCCAAGACGTCAGGTTGACCGGCTGGAGCAGTGCCCGAGTGAGGCAGCAGGACACAGGGAGCCCCCGAACACGGGGGAGCGTGCCTCTTGATTCATGTAGCAATTACACACAGCGTGTTACATTACAGGGCTAACAGGAAGTAAACCGGACGCGCATCTGTCCCCACGAGCCCACGCAGTGCCTGGCTGTTCACCCCCGCGGCCACCTGCGGCCCTGGAGGCTGGTGAATGGGTAATATTTTTGACACATCCAGGAATCCCTGGGGAGAGGGCCACACCCTCCCAGCCTGTCTCTCCCTTGGTTTCCCTAGGTCAGTGGTTCTCAACCTTCCTAATGCTGCGACCCTTTAATACAGCTCCTCATGTTGTGGGGACCCCCAACCATAAAATTATTTTCGTTGCTACTGCATAACTGTAATTTTGCTACTGTTATGAATCGTCATGTAAATATCTGATATGCAGGATGTATTTTCATTGTTACAAATTGAACATAATTAAAGCATAGTGATGAATCACAAAAACAATATGTAATTATATATGTGTTTTCCGATGGTCTTAGGCGACCCCTGTGAAAGGGTCATTCGACCCCCAAAGGGGTCACGACCCACAGGTTGAGAACGGCTGCCCTAGATGATCAGGGAGGTAGGGTGAGGGGGTCAATATCATCTTTTTGGGCCAGATCCTCTGTATTTGGTCTTTGACTGAAGACATGAAAGATTCCCCCACCCGCTCCTTCCTCCAGTGCGAGCTGAGGCCACGGCCAGGCAGGAGGCGGCTTTCCTGGGGGATGTGGGAGGGCGCAGAGCCTGTGACTGAGGGCTGGGCTTCTGTGGGATTCTCCTGGGTTGGGCACAGCCTCCACAGTGACAGGCCCTGGTGCTGGGGGTTGGGAGGGGGGGGGCAGAGGGAACCCCTCCTGCGGGAACGTGAACGGTCAGGCTCCTGAGGCTGGAATGGGACTTGGGACTCCCCTTTGCCTTGCCACCCTCTTTCTCATCTCTGCTGTGGCTTCCTTCTGGTCCCTTCCCGGCTCCCTCCGGGCCCCCCACCCTGTGCTCAGGTGACTCCATTAGGACTTCGGGAAATAGTCTTGGGGTTCAAATGAATTCTGGAGGAAATGTGAATGATGATTAGGAACATGACTGAATTATTAAATGATTCTTAGCACGAGGAAAAAGCTTCCTCTCATCACTAACCCAGGAAACGGGCATTGAAACCACAGAGCCCTGGAAATCGGCTCCCTACGAGGGAGGGATGTGGTGGGAATGCTTCCCAGGCAGTCGTCTGGGTTCACTGTGAACTTTTTATTTAGCATAAAACAGTCTGGGTGTGTCTCAAGATGTAAGTGATTCAAGTTTTGTATTTTTCAAAAGTCTGGAATACTGCAATCCCGAATATGGGCCCTTCAATCCCGGGGCGCGGCCCCCAAGCCTCTGCTGGGGGTGGGCTGCTCAGGAGCAGAAGGCAGAGCTGGGAAGCCATTTCAGGGTCTGCAGCAAGGACACATGAGTGTGACTGGGGTGGGGACGCGCAGAGCCCTGCAGGCCAGCACACCTGGGCGGAATCCAGACCGAGGCGCCGCCTCCCCCGCCCCAACTTCCCCCCATGCTGTGGCCTTCATAAGACTGGGAGCTTAGCCACAAGATAACAGCCCTGATGTGGGAGCAGCAGAGCTGCGGGGGGTGGGGGTGGGGGGAGGGGGGAGAGGGAGGGGAGTAAGGAAGAGCGTCCTGGCCCTGTCTCCTGGTCCTCAGTGACCTTGTCCCCAGGCACTCAATGTCTGGGCGTTCCTTGGTTTGTAGACACCACACCTCAGCCTCTGCCTCCACCATTACATGGCCTCGTCCCTGGAAGTCTGTCCCTGCATCTCTTCTGTGTCTATAAGGCCACTGGCCACCCTGGGTGAGGGCCTGCCCTGATGACCGCGTCTTCACTTGATCACATCTGAAAGGCCCTCAGTCGCAGGCTGGAACTTTTGTGGGGCTGCCATTCGGCCCATAACAGTCAGTAAAACACTGAGCGTGGTGCCGGGACCTCCTCGGCTTTCAATAAATATTAGCTGTTGTTATGATCTGAGGCTCCAAGAGACACAGCACACAGTCTCTTTGCAAATGCTAACACACTGGGCAGAGTTACGGCCGGCTCTTTCCTTCATTCGTATTAACCGGAGGGGCCTTGACACAGAGGCAGAAGCTGCAGAAATCCTCAGGGAAGAGCTAGACAGGGAAATGACTACCTCTGAGTGCCTGGGTTATCGACCGAAGGCAGGGAGGGGTGGGAGGGTGGCGACTGAAAGCGCACGGCGGCAGGAGGTGTCCCCCCACAGTTGGTGGCCGCCTGTGAGACCCATGGCAGACACACAAGTCAGAGCACAGCCAGTCAAGTTAGAAAGAAAATAGCCAACTCTCAGGCCCGAGTCCTCATAGCCGGGACCACCTGGTCACCTGTGTGCCCCCAGAGTCCTGTCGCCTCTACTTCCCAGACAGACCCCCAGTCACACCACCTTCCCACCTCCGCTACTGCTGCTCTTCAAGCCGCCATTGCCTCTTACGTGGACAACCGTGAAAGCCTCCACACCCCCTCCCAGCGTCATCCTTTGGCTCCCTACCCCCTTCATGTCTTAGCACAGCTGCCAGATCTCTCTTTTAATTAACATAAGTCAGGTCATGCTTACAGCTTGTCAAGGCTTCTCATTGCACTTGGATTGCCTTGGCCCACACGCTCTTTCCTGACTGGTATCCCTACCGCCACCCCCCACCCCCTCTTGTTCCCCCAGCACTCCCTCCCCATTTCTTTCAGTTTCTCCAACACACCAAGCCTGGGCCTGCCGCAGGACCTTTGCACTCGCTGTTTCCTATGTGTGGAAAGTCCTCCCTCAGGCCTCCTCCCACTCATCAATCACGCCTGTCTCTCTTCGAATATCTTCCCTGACTGCCCCATGGAAAGGGACTCCCTGCCCCAGACCCCCTACCCCAACCTTGGCACTTTTTCATTTTCTTTCTAATACCTGGATCTGAAATTATCTTGTATATTTTATGTATTTGCTGTGTGTCTGTCTTTGTTTTTAGAGAGATGAGAAATTAGGAATATGTTTACTTCTGTATCTTTAGTGCCAAAACAGGGTATAGAATACCATAAGAGCTCAGGAAGATTTGTTGTATGGATGAAAAACAAGTCTGTGACCAACAGTCTAGAGCAGGGGTGGGCAAACTTTTTGACTCGAGGGCCACAATGGGTTCTTAAACTGGACCGGAGGGCCGGAACAAAAGCATGGATGGAGTGTTTGTGTGAACTAATATAAATTCAAAGTAAACATCATTACATAAAAGGGTATGGTCTTTTTTTTCAATAGTTTTATTCATTTCAAACGGGCCGGATCCGGCCCGCGGGCCGTAGTTTGCCCACGGCTGGTCTAGAGGCATGAGGCAATGCAGCCCTTCTCACCATTCATCCCTTGGTCCCCAGTTTTGACCAGTAAACCTCTGCTTTGTTCCTGCAACCCAGTCCCTACTTCCTCAGCTTGTTCTCTCACTTCCTCATTCATTCCACAACCACTGAGCACCTGCAATGTGCCACGTGCTCTCACAGGTGATGAAGAGGCAGATTTCAAAAGCTCAATGGGGACAAGCACAGAGAGACATCTACCCAGACCTGGAGTGGGGGAAATCAGGGAGGACTTCCTGGAGGAGATGATGCCTAAGCTTGCATCTTCAAGGATGCGCATAAATCGGACAGGCTGGGAATGGAGGTGAATGGAGTATGGGGAGGCATGGCCACCAGGCAGTAGCCTAGGGAAGCAGAACAACATTGCCATGCGCTGGACTGAGCACCTGGCAGGGATGATCTCATCTGTCCACCTGGCAACCCTGGAGTCAGGTGCTGTGCCAACCCCGTGTGGCAGAGAAGGGAACTGATGTGGAGAGAGAGATTCGGGTGTGGAAGGGAACACAGCTAATATGGGGCTGAGATCAGGCACCAGTATGGGTGTGCCCCTCTTGGCTTGAGTACTTCCCTCCCTCTTCTGTCACCTGTACACCAGGAAGTGGCCTGATGCTACAGTCCTTGCTCTATATCCAGTTCCCGCCCCCCCCCCCCCCTCCCGTCACTCCCGTGTGCAGCAGCTGCGCAGACCCCAGGCCCCGGGTGGTCACAGCGAGACCCAGCACGAGGCAGGCCACACAGGGGCCACGGCACAGACTCCGACACAGTGGCCTTGGTGGGAGCCTCCGTCCCCCCCCGGGAAGCTGTGGCCTCTCACCTCCCAGGGCCTCAGTTTCCTCTTCTGTGAGCTGGGGCTCGTTACAGGCTGGGAAGAAAGTTCCAAGGTGATGGTGGAGCATCCTTTTAAGAAATGCTGCCTTCGTTACACAGAAGCTGCCTTTTGGGCACCAGGACAAGCGTGATTTCGAGTCAAAAGTGAATCAGAAGAGCTAGTCTCGGGGTACGAAGATGCCTTAGGAGCACCTCAACCAATGTATTCTGCATCCATTTCCCTTTCTATGTTTTCACAGGGATGATACAGCGCTATGTCTAAATAGCCTAAAACAACCTTCAAAACAAGTAAGCTATAACGTCTATGTGATACGAAAGCATTGGGCACAGTTTAGTTTGGCAGCCTCTCCCCTTGTTAGTGCTACACAGGAATCGTGCACGTTATGAATGACGGTGCGTACATCAGGGGCCGGCCAACGTTTATACCTGAACGGTCAGGAAGTCGGTATTTCAGGGTTCACGGCCCCTGTGGCGCGTCAGCGGCCACAGACAATCCTTAAAATGAATGAGCGTGGCGGTGTTCCAATAAAACTTTATTTATGGGATGTAGATTTCATATAATCTCCATGTGCCACAAAATATTATTCGTTTGATATTTTAATCATATAAAAATGGGGAAAACCCCCCCACTCTTGGTTCCTGGGCTGTAGGAAACAGGCCTGCAGGCTCTGTTTGTGGGATCCCGGGCCACGTGGGTGAAAGGCGGTAACTCGGTTTGCAGCCGGGAAGCAGGCCCAGAGCATCATTGAAATGTCTCACTGGGGGGCGGGGGGTAGGGGGTGGTGGTGGTGGTGGGGGGGGGGGGCAGAGGAAGACTCCTAGATCTGGGGGCTTTGAGGCACTCTCCTCCTGAATTCCGCCAGCCCCCCCATCCTGCAGATGGGGAAACCAGACCCAGGCAGGTTGTACACCGTTAAGCGCCTGCAGCGAGCCCCTGGCGCCCCTGGGTCAGGATGCTTGGTGTTGTATTGTGTCTTTCAGACACAATAATGGGTGTAAAAGTGCTGAGCACAGTGCAAGGAACGGATTCAGTTCTTACCGATTGTTAACGCCCCCCCGTCCCCCCCCCCCCCCCCCGCTCCTGCTAGCCCTCCCGTTTTGCCAACCTCCCATCCTTTTTGTAGGAGAGGAGGTACCCTCACCCCAAGGCTGTGCGCCCCTCCCAAACCCCGCCCGCACTGGGCCGCCTCCGGCTGAGAGGGCTGAGAGGAGACGTGTCAGGAGTGGCAGTAAAGCTCAGCTCTGCGCCTCCAGCCCCCTCCCCATGCCCCTCCCCGTACCCCCTCCTCAGCTATTTGTGCTTCTTTAAGCCATCACCTCGGCGCTGCCTTCCTCCCTTTACCTCCCTTTCTCTCACTCTGTGCGCTCTCTCTCCACTTAGTGGTTCATTTACTGCTCAATCTGTGATTAATTAAAACAATTTAAATAACTGTGCTGATGCTAAATTCATTTACAGCCACCTCCGCCGCGCATGGCTGCGTGAGCACAGGGGAGCAGCGGTGCGGACTCGTACCGACCGCCAGGGGGCGTTGTGGTCTAAGGTTTAACGGAGACACAGAGTCTTGTCTTAGGGCTAATTCCTGCGCAAGGGAACGCGTTAGGGTGGGCACCCAGTCGCCGCCGCCCATCTTGCCTTCTCCCACGTGGGCTCCCACCGTGCCCTGGCAGTCCCCAGAGCACCCCTTGGCTAACCCAGAATAAGAAATGCCAGGGAGCCCTAACCGGTTTGGCTCAGTGGAGAGAGCGTCCGCCTGCGGACTGAAGGGGCCCAGGTTCGATTCCGGTCAAGGGCATGTACCTGGGTTGCGGGCACATCCCCAGTAGGGGGTGTGCAGGAGGCAGCCAATCGATGTTTCTCTCTCATCGATGTTTCTAACTCTCTATCCCTCTCCCTTCCTCTCTGTAAAAAATCAATAAAATATATTAAAAAAAAAAAAAAAGAAAAAGAAATGCCAGGGAGACGAACTCCTGTCTCCTGCTCTAGGTCAGCTAGGGCCCAGACACCGGGAAGGTCTTGCTTGCAGGGGAAGCAGAGGCTGACTGTGTGAGTTAAAGACTTGCAGGTGGCCTTTCTTGCTGTGGGGAAGGAGCAGAAGTTCAGGACAAAGGCCCCGGCCTGGGTTCCTCCACCATGAGATAAATGTGTGCTGGGTTGAGTAGCGTCCCCAAAATTCATGTCTGCTCAAAACCTCAGGATAGGACCTTATTTGTGAATAGGGTATTTGTGGACATGGTTCATCAAGGACCTCAGGCTGTAACCACCCTGAATTTAGGGTGGGCCCTGAACCCAGTGGCCGGTGTCCTTGTCAGAGGAGGGGACACAGACTCACATGCAGAGGGAAGAAGGCTGTGAGGCCTGGAGTGATGCAGCCACAAGCCAAGGAAACCAGGACCGGCCCGAAACTGGAAGAGGCGGGCAAGGACTCTGCCCGCTGTGTCAAGCCAGCCAGGTTGTGGTACTCTCTCACAGCAGCCACAGGAAACAATGGATACTAGGTGTTGAGACAGAAACCAGCATAGAAGAGCCCGCTGTGTGCCAGCCGCTTTGCTGGATGTGTTCACAAATGTTTTCCCAGTGAAGCCTCACCATAGCCAGACAAGGCAGGTTAATGACATCGACATCCCCACTCAGCCGGGCCACGCAGCCAGGAAGTGGCAGAACCAAGTCCCAGCCCAGGGCAGCCTGAACCCACACCTGGCCACCTAGCCGTTTCCCGGCCTCTGTGCCTCGCAGCCCTGCCGTTTCCCAGCAACTCACCTTGAGGGCAGCGAGACCCAGGACTTGGATGTTCGCTGGTGGGCCAGGGGCAAGGGCTCAGGATCCTCTCAGGAGGGTCAGCCCGGGGGCGGGACCAGGACGGCAGGAGGACACCTGCTGTCTGCACTGGCTCTGGTGGAGGTAGCTCAGCGGGGTGTGGGCTGGTCCCCCACACAGAGCCTCAGGGCTCTGTCCTCGGGCCAGCTGCCTGCTTACGGATTAATGTGGGCGGGCATGAGTATCTATGAGGCAAAGGGACCTCGGGCAGGCGACTTCGCCCCCTCTGTGCCTCAGTTGTAACCAGGGGCGATTTTGCTCCCAGGGGACATTTGGCAATGCCTGGGGACATTTTTGGTTGTCACAACTGGGTGAGAGGGGGCTACTGGCATCTAGTGAGCGGGGGCCAGGGGTGCTGCTAAAGTCCACAGTGCACGGGACAGCCCCGCAACAGAGAGTGATCCGCCCTGATGCCAGTTGTACCAGGGCCTCCAGGGCCCGCCCCCCTGCTCCTCCGCCATCCCGGGCACGCTCCTTGGCGTTTTGGTCCCGCAGACATCTGCCTGACCCATCCTTCCACACCTTTCATGTCTTTGCTCAAACACTCCCTTCTCAAGGAGACCTGTTTTGACCACCTTATTTAAAATCGCAGCCCTGCCCCTCCTCTGTGGCCTCCTAATTCCTCTCACTCTGCTTTATTTAAAATAAATCCATAGCAATATAATCTTCTAGCATCCTATGTATGTCATTTATTTATTTTGTTGCTTATTTATTACCTGTTTCCAATAAGGAATTATTTTTTAATATTTGTGCTTATTTTATTGGCATATATATAAATATATCCTCACCGAATAAATATTTTTATTGATTTTAGAGAGGAAAGAAGGAGAAGGGGGAGAGAGAGAGAGAAACATTGATGTGAGAGAGGAATATCTCATATGTGCCCCAACCAGCAATTGAACCCACAACCTAGATATGTGCCCTGACCAGGAATTGAACCACAACCTTTTTGGTATATGGGACGACACTCTAACCAAGGAGCCAAGTGGCTAGGGTTTGGCTAGTATATTCTTGGTGCCTAAATAATACTTGGCACATAATAGATGCTCAATAAATATTTACGGAATCAAATGATGGCCCCTAAGCTGATTTCTTAGGCCCTCGAGTGAAGAAGACTAACAGGAAAGAAACAGGTTCGTTTGAATATGGTGTTGGAGGAGAGCTCTATGGATACCCTGGACTGTCAGCAAGACGAACAGTGGGACCTAATGAAAACGGAGCCTGAAACATGACAGAACTGAAGCTGTCCTACTCTGGCCACATCCTGCGAAGGCCGGGTTCTTTGGAGAGGGTAATAACGCCGGGGAAAACAGAAGGCCGCAGGAAAAGAGGGAGACCAGATACCAGATGATCGACTCCATCAGAGAAGCCATAGGCACGAGTCACAGGCGCTGAGCAGGGTTGTTGAGGAATGGACATGGTGGACGTCACTCACTCATAGCGGGGTCAGGAGTCAGGGCTGACCCATGGCATGTCTTTCACGCTCACACACACAGACACACACAGACACACACACACACACACACACACACACACACACACAGACACACAGCCCTGAGAAGTCTGACAGCAAAGAAACCAGTGCCACTTGGTCTTACCCAGGGTTTCTCAATCTTCTTGGCCCTGGAACCTCTCCCTCTCCCTCCACCCCCATCCACCATACCCTCCTGCAGGCTCACTCTCACAACCACTGCTCTGTTCCAGCCCCTCCTGTGGATGTCTGAGGGCATAGATCCTGAACAGAAGAGTCAGGGATCCTTGTGATGAAGTTGTGGGGGCAGCTCTGCCACCAGGAGAGCTCTGTGGGTACAGGGGCGCCAGGCCTGGTCCAGGTGGACAGGCACCAGGTCTGGAGCCTGGATGCTGGCCGGCCAGCCGGGAGGCGAGGCACAGCTGGGCAACGCCGCCCTTGCACTTGTGTAAATATTTCTTTTTATGAGGCCTGGAAAGAGCGCGGCCACATGTGCCCAGGGGCATTTTTTGGAGGAGCCGGGAAAGTAAGCTTTTGCCTCATTTGCCGGACCTATCAGAGAGCTGGCAGTCGTCTTGCAGAAAATCGGGGCTTGTGTTTAGAAGACACTGACCAGCCTGGGTGTCCCTTTTGAGGCCCTGTGCACTGGGAAGTGGTACCTGAGGAGCCACTCGATCTGAAGGGATGCTGGCGTCTCAGCCTTCACCAGTGGGTGGGGGAGAGAGGGGGAGGTGAGAAGGGGGTGCTGAGTGAAGAGAGCCGCCATGGACTGGACGGGTGGACTTGGACCAAAGGGGCCAGAGCAAGGGCCAGTGAGGGGACCTTACCTGGAGAGGCGGGATTCCCCCCAAGATAAGCCAGAACCTTCCAAGCTCTAGTCCACTTCCCGGAGGATGTATGAAGCAGAATAGTGCTGTTCCCAGTCGTGTCTGAGCAGGGTCCTACAGGCCGTCAGATATCAGAGAATCTCCTGAGATCCTGTGAGCCAGGCCCGCTCTCTCGTTTCCATTTATTCCAGGAGAAAAAGCCCCCATCCAAGTCGACATCATCATTATCAGCCGACGTCTATTTGGATCCCAAACACAGGTCGGAAGGTCCAAATGAGAAGCCCCTCTCTCCCTGGGTGGGGGGCGGGCTTTGAATGTAGGAAGGAGAGCATCCAGGGAGAGTCAGCACCAGATGGTGTATTGGACAAACACTCGGCGGGCTCTTAGCTTCGGGGGATTTAAGACCGGTTGTGATTGCCCTCACGCCCATCTCAGTGGGCGCCAGGTTAGCCCGACAGGTAGCCTCCATGTCTTGCAAACCTCTGAAGTTACTAGTATTCCCTCCCCATTTGCCTGTTGTTCATCTTGCTCTAACTTGTTGCAGCCACGGAGGTCAGGGTTGTGAGGTGGAGAGCAGGAGCCTGGCGGTGGGAAGGTGGAGGGCGGGAGGGACAGGTGGGCAGTGAGGTGAATAAGGAGGAGGGTGCTGTCCCTGGAACAGGTAGTTACGGTGAATCACGATGATAGGGAGCCGCGGGCTGAATTGATGTGCGGGGATGGATCGGCCCTCTACCCTTCTCCTCTGCAGTGTCCGGCACCCAGGCTTGGCAGTCTCCGTTAGGGGAGGCCAGGTCACAGCGTGGTGGGGTGGGCCGAGGGAATCCATCACATGAGTCATTTGCTGCAGCCACCTTGAGCCCGAACAGACTGCTCGGTAATAATGATGCCATAAATGCAAAAGCAAATACTATTAACTTTTAGAATTGAGATTTATGGTGCTGATTTCCGGGGCATGGAGAGGCTGTAGCTTCTCGCTTTTAGGTTTCCCAAGCATCAGCGATGAAGTTGAATGAATGGAGCCGGAAGTGGCAGCAGAGAGGAGCCAGGGGCCGCCCAGGTGCCGAGGAGGCTCTGACCTTTATGCTGGGTGGGCGGTGGAGTTCAGGAGCTTGGGCCTTGGAATCAAATTAACTCCGGTGCAGGGACGTGGCGTTGCTAAGCTTCAGCTTCCTTCTGTGCAGAGGATCAACGCCCTCAGTCCGTGACTGTTTACTGAGAACCTACTGTGTGCAAGCACTGTGTGAAACGCACCTCACAGGGCTGGTGAAGGGACCACGAGAGATGTGAGAAGGGCCGGTTGTAGGTCGTTACTTAAGTAACTCACGAAGAGGTGTTACTTTCTATACATACACTACGGGCCCGGTGCACGAAATTCGTGCACATTAAAAGGGAATTAATTAGAGGAAATATTTTAATATTGCTATTTGCCCTTTCTCTATAATAGAAGTGTTCGGCCAGCCCCACCCCCATTGGGCAACACCAAGACCTGGCTGGCCCCACCCCTGTCAAGCCCTGCCGGGAGGGGCTCACAACCTCACATCCAGGCACCAGGGCGGGGGATACGCCCTCAGGGGGGCACGGTCTCAGGTCCCCCGGCCCCGGCCCCGGCCCGGCGCCTCGCAGCCTCAGGTCCCTGCTGGTCGGTCCTTATGGCGTCACGGCTTGACAGTATGATGACCATTTGCATATTAGCCTTTTATTATGATGCTCATTCATGCACTCCACTTTTTAAGTGTAAACTTTTTGCTTGAGAATACTTCCAGGTTTACAGAGAAGCTGCAAAGATAGTAGCGTGTTCCCTGGCCCCTTCACCCAGTTTCTCCCATCGTTACCATAGCACATTGCTGTTGCTACATTTGTCAAAACTAAGAAACTGACGTTGGTACCTTACCATTGACCCAACTCTGGACTTCATTTGGAGCTCACCAGTTTTCTACAAATGTCCTTTTCCTGCTCCAGGATCCCATCTCGGCTACCACATTGCAGTGGTGGTCCCGTTTCCCCAGCCCCTTCTGGTCTATGGCAGTTTCTGAGAACACCCTCCTATTGAGTAGCTACTATACCCTGACGTGTGCTTGCAGCTCCTGCTTTTCCTGTCTTAGAGCCTCTTAATGGTTTCCTTCCCCAGTTTCCCAGCTGCCCACGTCTCAGGTGGACTCGGGCTTGCAGGGCATTTTTCGCCCGGATTTCTCAGCATCGTGACTGGTGACGAGCAGTGGATTCACAGATCTGTCACCTAGTGTTAACCCTTCCACTTGCCGGTTGATACTTCAGGGCAAATGACTCACCTCAGCTTAGATTCCGGAGACAGAAAACTCAAAAGGCTTAAGCAATAAGGAGCATGTGGTCCCTTCCATGATAAGAAGTCCCGAGGTTGGAGGGCTCAAGGCTGGTTCCTTCAGTGGCCCTGTGAGCTCCCCGGGAATGCAGGTTCTCTCTGTCTCCTCACTCTCCCACCTTTAGCTTGTCCCAGACCCTCCGGGGTCACAAGATGACCTGCTGCCTGCTTCGCTCTCCTCCCTCCGCCCCTGGAGATCGGCGGTCCGTCCTCTGAGGTCACCATGGGAGGCTCCTCTCTGGCTCTCTCCCCATGGCCCACATCTGGCCCAGCTTTGCCTGTGCCCGGTGGCTGGGACGCTAGATCCCGGTGTGGCCCCTCCTCCTCCTGCCTCTGCCCCAGACTGGCAGCCGCAGCCTCCTCACCATAGATTCTCCAGCACCTGTCATCACTCAGCAAACCACCCAGGTCCACAGGCAGGTCTCCACGGGCCTCCGAGAAGCCCACCTCGCCGGGGTAGAGGGGAGAAGGACGCCCCCGCACCCCCATTCCATCGTCTTGGGCCAGGGTCAGCTCCCAGGACCCCGAGAACTCTCTAAACATAGTCCCTCAACATCCAGCCTGCCTGTGCCGATGTTTAATAGGGTCAGAGGGGGGCTGGTCAGCCAAGGATTGCAAAACCGGGGTTCGGTTACCTCCTCAACACCCCGGAGAGGAGGCCAGCTGGTAACGTGGGGCCTCTTGGGACTTGAAATCGATCTAGAAAGAGCCCCATTTTAGCACTTGCCACACTAGTATTACTGATTTTGTTGTATAACGTAAGGGGCAGAGTGTGGCCCAGAGTCCTGATTCTCAGAGGGGTCTCCTCCCCCAAACACGGTCTCTCAAGTTCAGGGTCATGTCAGACGTTCCAGGGGACAGGCCCATCATTTGGAATCAGCTCCTTTCCTGCCCAAGCCAGCCAGCCTTTCTCGGGGAACACACACACACAGATGCTCACACGCAGGGAAGGCAATTAAAGGAACCAGCCCGGTGACACAGAGGCAGTCTGTCAACTGCGCCAAGTTGACAAATTTTGCATCGTCAAAACAAAAACAGGAGTGTCCCCCTCCCTCCTCCTGCTAAGAGTGTAATTGAAACAGCGCGTCCCTCCGTCCCTCCTACGGCGGAGACAGGGGCGGCAGATAGATCTGGGGCCCTGATGGTACAGGCAGCATTGTGGGGCCAGGGGGGCGGGGGAGACACGCGGCCAGAGAGGGCTCTGTGGGGGCCCTGACGGGAAGGAGGCCGGCATTTACTGAGCACCTGAGACACACCGAGCAGGTGGTCTCTTTCACCTCACCACACCCTCAAGTGCGGGGTGAGACCCTTTCTCAGGCGAGGAAGCAGGCTCCCAGGGCTGAGGGCCAGCTCGGAGGCCGGCCACGAGACAACGTCCCCACGAGGGTTCAGACCCAGAGCCTGGTTTTTGAGTCCCGGGTCTCTGCACCTCACCTGGGGACAGTCTCTTCACATTTCTTCCCGTGGGACCTCACTCCGCTGCCTCGTTTGGTGCCCAGCAGAGCTCATGCTGAACAAATATTCGGGAAACTGACCTCAGTTCCGTGCCAGGATGCCATGGTGAACAAAACCGATCCCAGCCCTGGCGGCTCCCGCTCTGGGGCGGAGGAAGAAAGCAGCAAATCAGAGGCTGAGGAGGACCAGCTCACGTGGGCCCTTGTGACAGCCCTACGGGCAGGTGCTGCAGTTTTAGCCGTTAGGGATGAGGGAGGTAAGCAGCCATGGACACCCAGCCAGTAGGAATCAGCTGGGACTGGAGCCCCTGACCTTGGCCCCTACATCACCTCTCCCTGCAGTCGATGGAGCAGGTTGGCATTCGGCGGGATGGAACTATTATGATGGACTGGGGGGGGGGGGGGCGGGATGGAGTGGGGAGCATCAGGGAAGACCTCTCCAGGGGTGATCTTGGACCAGGTTCTCCCCTCTCTGCAGGGGGTGTCTACCTGGTGAGGGCTGGAGTGGTTGAACATAAACAGTGGTCCATGGCCCCGGATGCCCAGTGTCCACGGACCTTGTCTACCCAGTGACACTGAACACAAAGCACTAAGGAATATGAAGCATGACTCTGCTTAGGGCAGCATGGCAGACAGCACTAAGCTCACCTTGCCCTCGCCCATGGCAGACATCACTAAGCGATCACCGCACTCTGTCCTCCGAGTCTGGTCCAGGATTTCAAATCCTCCTCAACTCCATGTCCCAGTAACAGCCAGTACCAATCAATGCACACGGGGATTCGAGGTGCACCTACCTGCCATCCTCGCTCCAGCGTTGTTTCTGAGAGATGCCAGGGCCTATGAGACTCGCCCTGGCTCCTCAGCCCCCGCTCAGCTGGGCCTTCCCTTGCGCATCGGGGCTCCGGCCATCTGCAAGGCCTGCACTTGGCCTGTGGTTTTCTGGCCTACATATTTTCACATCATGGTGGCTCTTAAAAAATATTTTCCTGGCAGCTCAGGGGTGTCTTCCTGCTGGGAGGAAAGGGGAAGAAGAATTAGCAGCTTCCCATCTGAGAACTTCCCCTGGAATTGATTTATCCCAGCAGAAAGAGCCCGGCATTTTCCTTCCAAATTAATATGCAAATGAGGGTAAGCAACACCTCCCACGGGCAGGTTCAGAACACAGCGGTATTATCCCGGAACATTTATTAGCGCTATTAATAGAGTTCACCGCCTGCCTCCTCCCCCCTGCTTTTATTGCCATTCTAATTATGGACCGTTTTGTTTCATTTAATTTTCCTCCCCGGTTCTAGTGCAAGGCCATTGTCCCCGGTTAGAAAGGAGGCTCTGGCATGCGAATGGGCTGCGAGGGTGGGGGCTGCATCCTTTGTGGGTGCCTCTCTCCGGGACACTGTTCTCCTCGCTGTCACCCCATGTTTCTGGCACCACAGTCATGCAGAGAGGAAAGCCACTGAGCTGGGGACCGCCAAGGGGGTTGCTGTTATAACCAAGCAGCCTTTGAAAGAGGGGCGTTCAGGGGAGACGATACCCTGGGGAGCTCCAGCCCTCGGGGATCCTTGTCATGGACGAGGCTCTGTTTCTGGTACCCACCATGGCCCAAGAAGGCGAGGGACCATTAGCATCCCCGTTTCCTGAGGAGGAAACTGAGGCAGAGACGTTAAGGGACTGCTCCTGGGTTAGCCAAGTCCGGCTCCAGACCCGGTGTTGGCAGTCAGCTGTCCTCACCCAGATTTCCTCCGGGGGCCCAGCCATCCCTCTTCTTTTCCTTGGCAAAGAGTTCAGCTCAGCCTGGGCTCCTTCCGGGAGGCACACCCTCCCCTGCTCAGGAGCACAAGACCCCGGAGTCACCAGGACTCACCGCCTTGGGGGACATAGGGAGTGGTGAATAGCAAATCAATTACTTTTCCATTGTTGTGGGGAATCTGCGTTTACTCTAAGTTAAAACCCTTCCTATAGCGCCACCCCATTCACAAGCCTCTCCAGCTTATCTGGCCCCACCCCCTGCAACCCTAACATTCCAGATCCCACAGTCATCGGCCTGGGCTGTGTACAGGGCAGCACCTCCCCCCGCCCCCAATGCCCAGGTCATAGATTTTTGGATTCGGTTGGAGTCAAGTAAAGCGCTTTATTTATGAACAAATTTAGTTCTGGGGCCCGTCAGTAGGATGCCCATTCTGGAAGAGTTTCAAGTTCCCCCAGGACCCAGTTCTCTCTGTTCTACTGTGTCCCTTTTAGGAAGCCACACTATACCAAATCATGGTGAGAGGGGAGAAGAGGCAATGAAAGATATTAGCTGGAAAGGCAAGGGAGGGTAAGCCAGTTCCGGGGAGCACAGTGTGGGCCGGCAGCCCTGGGGGCCAGGCTGTCTGGGGGAGGGGAAGAAGGGGGATGCCACCTGAGGGCAGGCAACCCACTGTCAAGCCCTCATCCTTTGTTCAGTTTCCTCCAAGGACCAACGTTCCAGGGCTGCTCCAGGCAGCAGCACATTCCATTTCCTCGTCTCTTCACACCATTTCCCACCCTGGCTTAGGAGGTCATAAGTGCTTTTATTTATTTACTAGTGGCCTGGTGCATGAAATTCGTGCATGGGAGGGGGATGTCCCTCAGCCCGGCCTGCACCCTCTCCAATCTGGGACCCTTTGGGGGATGTCCTACTGCCGGTTTAGGCCTGATCGCTGGGGTGACCCAGGAAGCCAAGCCTTCCTGTCTGCTCTCCAGCTGGCTCCATGGCTCTGGCCGGTGCCGCCATCTTTATTGGGAAGTGATGGGTAATTTGCATATTACTTTCATTAGATAGGATTATTATTTTAAAAAATATATTTTCATTAATCTCAGAGAGGAAGGGCGAGGGAGAGAGAGATAGAAATATCAATGAAGAGAGAGAATCATTGATTGGCTGCCTCCTGCATGCCCCCACTGGGGATTGAGCCTACAACCCGGGCATGTGCCCTGACCGGGAATCAGGGAATTGAACCGTGTCCTCCTGGTTCATAGCTTGACGCTCAACACTGAGCCACGCTGGCCGGACCATAAGTGCTTTTATTCCCAGCATCAGGAACAGATGCCAGACTCCTGCTCTCAGCCGAGAGCCGGTGGGGATTCTTGGGGGCAGCACATTCCATTTCCGAGCCTCAGTTCTCTCCTGTGTAAAATGAGTGGGTTGGACCAGAAATGATTGTTTCATACCTTGCTCCCCTGAGGTACTAGGGGTTAGGATTTCAACATGTGAACTGGGGGGGACACAGTTAAGCCCTCAATAGCTGCCTCTAGCTCCAAGGGAACTGTTGGGAAGATATTAGGGCATGTATGAGGTAAGCAGTAGGTGGCTAGACACACCGCATCAGTGGGACCCACAGCAGCAGCCGGGCCATAGGAACAGCCTGGAGAGCTTGCAGTTCTGGCCCCTGGTGGTCTGGATCCCTGGCCGACCCCTCCCCTCCCGAGAGAGCCCCTGACTCACAGAACCTGAGTCATATGTCCGGGCACCTGAACACTAAGGGGCTGGGAGAGAGGTTAGGTCCTTCAGCCTTCCACTGGGCAGGTGAGCGCTAATGCCCACCAACATCGTCCACCCCGGTCATGCCTGCAAGGCAGGAGGGTGCTATGATGCAGGTTTGGATTCCAGACCATCCTCATGACTCCCAGGCCCACCCCTAAGTAACAAAGGGCTCCCCTATGTGTTGACTTGTCTTCCGAAGCCAGGCTCCAGGTTCCTTAAGAGCGCCTGCCTGAGCCCCAGATAAGTGACACTTGGCAGGGAGGAGCCAGAGGGTGACAGATCCGGGGATTCCGCCAGGATCCCTCCGCTGGTAAGTAAGTTCACTCATTCATTCAGTCAGCAAACATTCAGGCTTGATGCTAGGCTAGGGTACCCAACAGTGTGAGCGAGGCACAGCCCGGCTTTCATGGAGATATAGGTCAGCAGCAGGGAAGGCATTCTGGCTGCTCTCTGATGTCCCAAACCCAGGCTTTTATCCCCTGTTTCAGAATGACTTCTAAGAGGACAGAGCGCTTCTATCCAGAAGAGGGCTGAGGCCTGGTGGCTAAGGGCACAGACTCTGAGCCTTGGTGCCGTGGGTTCAAATCCCAGCGCTGTGATTCACTAGCTGGGTGGCCTTGCGCATGTTACTTAACCTCTGCGCACTTCGCTTTCATCTTCTGTAACAAAGGGATGCTAACAGTGCCTATCTCAGACAGCTCTTGAGAGAATTAGGGAGATAATTTATGTAGGCCACGAGTGAGGGCTCTCTCTTGTGTACCTAGAACAGTGCCAAGCACCTGCTGAGAAAAATGTCTGTTGGATGAAAGACTGTAAATTACCCACGTGGAGTTACTAAATTCTACATTCTTACACTAAGCACTTAAATGAAGGGAATGGTGTCTCTTTGTCTGACTCAGGGGCTGCCTGCCTTCCTTTTGCTCCCATTTCCTGCGTGGTGGGGAGGACAACGGAAGAGCTGGGTTGAGTCTCAGGGTTTCATCGGACCAGGATGGGTTTGCATGCTGACCATCTGCAGTCCTGGGCTTGGGTCAGAAGCTCAGATCCTTCATCTCCCCGCCCCAGCTCCATTCAACAGAGCTTTGCTCTCTCTGCCCGGCTCCCATGAGGCAGCTACGTCAGGAAGGAGGGCTTTGAGTCCTATAGAATCCCTTACTTCTAAGGCCAACGCAGAGGGAAGAGGGCTTGATTTCTACTGGCTCTGTACTTTATTTCACTTTGGGAGACAAAGTTTAATAACACGGAGGAATTAGGACACTTTTTTTCTAGGTCAGGTTCTGCTGACCAGCGCTAAGTTTTCTCTGATTCATCACAGCTCCTAAATCAAAGGGACCCAGTGCGGGTTTTACTTCCTCCTTTTCCTCAGAAGAGAAAACCATAAACAATGTGTGTGACCTGAGCTCTCCCGCTCGCTTCCTCCCAATCGGGTACTTACACACATAAATCCTGGGGCTCCGTGTGGCCCAGCCTCGGTGCAGGGTCTCACCTGAGACACCCTCAGTCGATTGTTAAGCTAATTAAACGAGGAGGCCGTTGATGCCATGGGGGCCTGTGTCAGCAACCCAAAGTCTAAGCCTGCAAATGCCTCGAGATTACAAAATCCAAACCTTGGGACGACCAATGAAGAACATTGGCTATAGCCAATCAATCATTTCCTTGCTTTGCTTCCTCTTTTTCTCGATAAAAGGCCCTCCCTTAGCTCCTTATCACCTCCTGTTTGTTGTTGCCTGATTCTAATCAAATTTTGCTCAAATAAACTCTTAAACATTTAAAATATGCCTCAGTTTATCTTTCAACACCACCCAAAGGAAAGGAACAGTACTTCGTTTATCCCTTGGCCTCTCAGTGGGATGCCAAGGAAGAGAACATACTTCAGTTATTTGTCCCTGTGAAAGAGGACCTAAGATATTGACGATGATCCTATATAATAAAAGGCTAATATGCAAATAGACCGAACGGCGGAACTGAACAACTGGTCGCTATGACATGTGCTGACCACCAGGGGGCGCACTTGGAACATGTCAGGCATAGGCAGCAAGTGGCAGAGCATGGAATATGGTGGGCGTCAGCTGTGGCGGGATGGTGGAGCAGGTGAGCAGGGGTTGCCAGACCAAGGCAGGGTGCTGGTTGCTGTCATGGGGCAAGTTTCTGGTGGTTACTGAAAATTCTTTGCTCCTGAGCGCCATGGTCTGGCCTGGCACTTGCACTTGCTGCTGGCACCGGCCTGACCCCACCCGCTGCCGGATCCAGAGCTGTTGCTCGCACCTGCTGCCGGTGCCTGGTGCTGGTCCCGATCACCCCAGAGGGCTTCTCCACCTCCCCCTGCTCCTGAGGGCGATCAGGCAGCAGCCGCTGCTCACACCCGCTGACATCGCCGGCCATTCGGCGTCATGAGCGGGGCGGTGCTGTCAGCGTATGGGAGCGGCAGCAGCAGGAGCAGAGGCTGCCAGCAGACAGGGGACCCGGGTCTGTGGCGGGAGGGGCTGGTGGGCAGGGGCATGGAGGATGGGACGAGGCCTGCCCCTGTGCCCACCAGAGCCTCACAGCCCACAGTTCAAGGTGAACGAATTTGTGCACTGAGCCCCTAGTAAGTTACAAGGTAAAACATCATTGTTTGTAGCATCAAGGAAGAAATAACTCTGGGGGTTCACTTGGCTCCCAGGTGGCTCTGGGCCCCCAGGTGGCACAGGGAGAGCTCAGCAGTCACCTCAGTGGGTGTCCTCAACCTGGTCCCAGACCCTTGACCTTCCCTTTGGCCACGCCTCACCTCTCTCTCTTCTATTCCAAATTCAGTTTTGACCTATAATTCAAAAAGTTAAAAACATGACACTTGTACAGATGTGAAATGAACAAAGATTTTATTTAACTCACGAATTAATGGAGGGACTAATGAGGTAGTAAAACCAGAACACACACACACACACCAAGTAGGGTTGCTAAAATAAATTTGCTAATAGATGCAAAATTAATATTCTGCAGGGCAGCCGTTCTTGAACTTTTTGGTCTCAGGATGCCTTTACACACTCACAAATCAGTGAGGCCCTCCAAGAGCTCTTGTTTTGTGGGTGAGATCTACCAATATTCGCCGTGTGAGAAATTAAAACCCGAACATTGCAAAACTCAAGCATACCCACGTGCACGTTCCATTAGCCGTTAGTCAGCGCAATGGTGGCAACACCCCAGGTCATTTAGTCTCTGGAAAACGCCACTGTATGCTTGCAAGTAAGTGAGAGAAAAATAGGCAAACAATCCCTTACAATTGTCATGCAAGTAGATCTGACCTAACAGACTCCCTGGGAGCACCTCGGGCTCGGGCAATCCCCAGATGCACCCCGCTGACGCCACGCACGCTGCCATTGGGAGGAAATGTAATGGCTGGCGTGGTTTGTTTCCTACCGGGTGGAAATCAATCCTGTCTCTACCAGATGCAACCCCCCTTCATTGCCGTGGACAGGAGTCATTTGCATCGCCCTGCTTCCCACAGCGGCCCCTCCATAGGGCTCTAAAGCAGCCTGGGTGATGACCGTCTGGTGACCGTCTGCCCAAGGTACTCCTCCTCTAGGAGCAGCTATCCCTCCAGATCCACGAGACGATACCGAGAACTCGGCTGAAAGGACGCCGGGCCCTTGCTTTGCTCATTTCCGAGTCTTTGTGAATTTCCTTGGCAGCAGGGAGCCTGCCTCTGTCTCCCTGGTGACGGGACGGTCTGGTTCTCTCTGTTCTTTTTCTGGTCTGTTGTTACGGTATAAGCTGCACATGGAGCTTCCCTTGGGTCTGTCCCTTTGTCGGAACCAGGGGCCGCCTGCCTCCCGTTTGCTCCCATTTCCTGCGTGGTGGGGAGGACAACAGAAGAGCTGGGTTGAGTCTCAGGGTGTCATCGGACCAGGGTGGGTTTGCATGCTGACCTTCTGCAATCCCGGGCTTGGGTCAGAAGCTCAGATCCTTCATCTCCCCGCCCCAGCTCCTGAGTCCGACAAAGAGACGCCAGTCCCTTCATCTGTAAAAGCTCACCAAGGAACCAGAAAGAACTACAGTAAGAACAGCATCATAATCCTGATGATCCTCACGGCAGTGCCGAGAAGAGGCACAGGGTAGAGATATTGCGATGTGCTCTTGGCTACAGCATCGTTCCTGGAAAGGCCCCTCTGAAGCCCAACGTTCCGAGGTCCGTGGTGTTTTCACGTGGCAGACGGAGCCGCCAGGACGCTGGAACTGAAACAGCGTCGGCCGAAACCACAGCGGCCACATCAACGTGCGAGTCATTTCTACGCGAGTCTCCCCCCAGAAAGAATTATTAGTCTCCCCTCAGTGATAATTATTCCTTGCGCCCTACTCAGGAGGCAGAGCAAATATCCTGATCACGAGTCCAGGATCACAGCTGGGAAGAGAAGTGTAACTGTGCGTGGGCAGGCGTGAGCGTCTTCACGACTCCAGTTGGGAACGTCTAGATTAGAAGATCAGATCGGCCCCAGGAGAAGAGGAGGCGGGGAATCAGCAGAGAACTGTCCGGAGCAGGGCTGCCTCGATAAATGGCTAGCAAGTCCTTGCGTGTTCTAGGATGGCTTTGGGCTACACAGCCTGGAAAACCCTCCGTGGTGGCTCAACAAGAATTACTTGCCAAGCCCTAACCAGTTTGGCTCAGTGGATAGAGCGTCGGCTTGCGGACTCAAGGGTCCCAGGTTCGATTCCAGTCAAGGGCATGTACCTTGGTTGCAGGCACATCCCCAGTGGGGAGTGTGCAGGAGGTAGCTGATCGATGTTTCTCTCTTATTGATGTTTCTGGCTCTCTATCTCTCTCCCTTCCTCCCTGTGAAAAATCAATAAAATATTTAAAAAAACATTTTAAAGAATTACTTGCCAAGTAAGATAAGTGCTCCCCCTTCCTTACCATATAAACCTACACCTCACGCTGTCACTGCCATGCCGCATAGTGGCTGCTGCGTCCCCAGGAGTCTTCCGGTGGAAAAAAGAGGGAAAGGGCAACACACACGCACACGCACAGAAACACACCCATACACACGCATGTGCGCACACACACATGTGCGCGCATGACTTCTCCTAGAAAGGAAAAGATCCCCCCGGGCGGTTACCTCTGTGTGTATGAATGGCCATATCTGTGTATGTAACTCCTCAGGCAGGTGGCAAAGAGGTTGTTTTAGCGTTCCAGCCTCAGTAATAGAGAGAGACAAGCAGATATTGGCTGTAGGCAGCCTTTGGGTAAATGACTGGCAGTGTCCACCCAGCTCCCTTGTGAGAAATGCAGGGTGCAGAGACTTGACACAGCGCTGCAGGTGAGGATCCAGGTGGGAAAGGGCAGGGCCTTCGTATACCCCCAGGTTGCTGCCTCTCCCTTCTCTGTCAATGCCCCACCTACTTCCCCACCCCAAACACCTTAGCATGTGAGGCCATACCGACGGCCTCAGAGACCCCATCTATCAAGTAAGCATCAAATGGGAAATTTTCTACTCTGGTGTTGAATAAGCCTCTTAAATACCTTATTTGGAACCCAGAGGCATGAGTGTTTTGTGTTTTTGGGGGCGGGGGGTGAGGCGGGGTAGGATCCTTGCCATGGCTGGCAGAGGATCAAGCTCAGTTCTCGCTCCTGGATATTTGGCCATGTGGTTTTCCACAACATCCAGCTCTGGAAAATGAGGACAAAATACCTACTTCACGGTTTTGATAGGAGGGTCAACACCAACATACATGATAATAATGAAACAATCCACCACGGAAGGACCACTTGCCATGTGCTAGGATCTGTGCTCATCCCTTTCCCCATGAAGACGTACAGCAACACATCAAAGCACGTGTTATTATGCCCATTTTTCTGATGGAGAGAGAGAGTTGAGTAACTGGCCCCAGGTTATGCAGATGGTCAGGCCTGATTTCAACTCAGACTTGGCTCCGAAGACTTTGCTCCCAAATGGCTGTGCTACAATGAAACCACGTGAATACAAGGTGCTGTGAAATGTGAGTCAGGTGCCCAACCTGGGCGTGTGCGTGAATGAATGAACAGACACATCTTGTCCATCTTTTATCCCCGCCCACCTCGTGCCCAGCAGAGTGCCAGGCACATATCAGGCACGCGGTGTTTATTCACACCCCACAACCACTGGAATGAGCGGGCTTATCCACTGGGCATTCTTCTGGCTGCCGGCACTATCCCCAAGGTTGGGGATGAGCTCAGAAGAAGGGATAAAATAGTTGCTCAGGAAATAGTTTGCTGAACTAAGATGAGGAGAACACAGAAGACTTTTCCCCAGCAGACATCACAACTGGCCACTCAAACTTCCTGTGAGATAGAGACAAGTGCTCCAACTCTCTAGCCCTCAGTTTATTCATCTTTCAAATGGGGTGACAACTCTTGCCCTACCATTCTGCCTGCTTCCACTCTTCCAGCACAAGCTTTCCTGCCTCCAACTTTGGCTTGACATTCCCTGTGTGTGCAATGCTCTCCTCTCTTCTCTTTGCATGGATGGCTGCCCCTCATCCTTAAGGCCTTGGCTGAAAAGTCACCTCCTCAGCGAGGCAGGTCTAAAGGGGACTCGCCCTACTTAACCCCCCAGTTACGCTTCAGCTTCATCAGGTGACTCTGACGATCATATCACTTCTGAAATGATTCTCTTCATTTATTTGTAAACATGTTCATTATTTATTCTCTCCCCTACAATACAAGCTTCCTGAACTGTGTCTCTTCCCCCCCGCCCCCCGCCCCCCCCCCCCATGTCCCCAGGACCTGGCTCAGTGCCCAGAACAAAGGAAACACTCAATAAATATTTGTTGGGTGGATCAATATAGGCAGCCAGTAAATTGAGTTATTTCTAGTGGCACCGATATCATCATTAGAGAGGGACAGAGATCTGGCTGGGGAGATGGTGGACCTGGTACCGAATGGCGTTCTCTGCTGGGGCATCAGCAAGTACATCTTCATTCTCTGGGCGGCAGGAGGACCAGGGATGAGAGAGCGTGGGCCAAGGGAGTAAGTCACGTTATCAGGAGACCCGTGTTGGATTCTGGTCCAGCTGATTTGCCCTCGCAATCCACATGGAAGACTGAGTGTCTGATATCTAGACCAGGAGAGAGAATTGCTCCGGGGTGAATTCATTTGTGGGGGTGCAAAATGAGCTCAACTGGTGTAGGAGGCCTGGTTTGAGTCTCAGTTCTACCACGTAGGAGCTGTGTGGCCCTGGGCAGTACCTTCACTTCCGCGAGCCTCATTTCCCTTCTTTATGAAGCTGGGATAGAGTGAGTTGAATATAATACTAACAGACGTAAAGGTGTTTGTCAGATGCCAAATGCAAAGCATGCATGAGAGATTTTCTCCTTTCCTGCCTCCTCCTTCTTCCTCTCATTCTCCCTCCATTTCCTCCTCTTTCTCCTCCTCTTCCTGACTCTCATGTACTATTACCTCCGAAGTCCAGACTTCCACTACATACAGTGAAGCAGGTTTAAGATACGACAGGAGGGAAGGGCTGCAGGATCGCCGGTCTCTCAATCGCATGGCACAGGAGCACGGACACTAGACTGAACACCTACCTTTTGTTTTGAGTCCCACACTAGAGGGACTGTCTAGAGATTTTAAAGGGATAGCCCTGGAGCAAACATCTTGGACTAATCGCTTCTACTCTGGGGGGACCTCATTTTCATCTTATATAAAGGGGTGAGGTCTATGGGGATAGCCAAGCTGAGCCTATGCTGGGAAACAGTCTGGGGCCCTAATGAGACTCAGAGGGCAATGGGGCTGTGATGGACTAGTGATGCCTGCCATGGACTTGTCGGGGGCAAGGGTGGCACAGGTGCCCACACTGGCCCTCCTGGTCCACAGTGCTGTTCAGGTCCCTCTCTGCAGTGCTTCTCTAGCTGAATTGTCACAGTGAGTCACCCCAGAGACATATGCAGCCCGGTATCTTGCCCATGACAGAGGTGCAGAGAGGACCACAGGGGAGCACACGTGTTTTCCAGGACGTCCACCTTCAACTTTGGTAATTTGCTTCCTAACAGGCTTGGTTAATTCATTAGGAGCCAATCACTTGTGAATTTAACTAAGCTTTTTGGGGGAAATTACTTAAAATTTCCACCTCAGCAGCTTATGGAGGAAATGAATCCTAGAAGTTTATTAGTGGCTGCATCACCTGGGGTTTCTGTTTAGGTTTCTGTTTAAGTTATCCAAGCTACAGAAAGGTGGACAGGGAGGGTGGAGGCCCTGCCTCTAACCAGGAGCTGACAAGTGTGGCCACTGTCACCTTGCTGTGGATCTCACCTCCACCCTTCTCAGTCTGTACCTCTCATGGATGAAGAGGATGGCCTGGTTGTCAGGCAACAGCCCATGGAGTGACAATAGCTCTGATCCCTTAAAGCTTGGATTAAATGCCACCTCCTCTAGGAAGCCCATTCTAATCTCCGAGGGTAAGAATTCATCTGTGTTTATTCTGAGCTTCCCAAGCACTGGGCCTTGTAACAACCATCTGTCGCATAGAGAAAAAGTCATTATTCTTTATGAAGCACTTCCCAGTCCTTGCGGGCCCCAACAACTTATAATAGTGATGAAATAATAATTAACAATAACACACACACACACACACACACACACACACACACACACACACTAGAGGCCCAGTGCACGAAATTCATGCACAGGTAGGGTTCCTAGGCCTGGCTGGCAATCAGGGCCAATCGGGGCCTTCCTTCCCCCGGCTGCTGGCTGCCAGCTGGGGCCTTCCTTTATTCTGCACTGCTCTCTGCTGGTCAGTGCATGTCATAGCGAGTGGTTGAACTCCCAAGGGGACAATTTGCATATTAGCCTTTTATTATGTAGGATATTTGCTATGTGTCAGGCACTATTTTTTTACATGGACTATCTCACCCGAACAGAAAACTTTTGAGGGAAGCAGTATTATTTCCATTTACTAGATGAGGAGACTGAGGCACTGAGAGCTGAAGTTATTTTCTGCAATTTGAATGTGAGAAAACAGAAGTGAAGGTAAGGAAGTTAGCCAGGGTGGAATAGTCAACAAAAGGTGGAGCTGGGTCTCAGTGCTAAGTGCCGTTACATCAGGTGGCCTCTCTCCCTCTCTGTCTCCCTGTCTCCCCATCTCTCAAGAATATTTCATATTGCATCATGTGTTATAATTAGTTGCTACTTGCCTGCTTGCACTTAATTTATCAAAATTATATCACAAAACTGGGGCGAGATGAAGGATGGCGGTTTCAGTACATTAGCAATTACTTGAGGTCAAGGCTGTTCTTTTTTTAAATATATTTTTATTGATTTCAGAGAGGAAGGGAGAGGGACAGAGAGATAGAAAGATCAGTGATGAGAGAGAATCATTGACTGGCTGCCTCCTGCACACCCCACACTGGGGATTGAGCCCGCAACCTGGATATGTGCCTTGACCAGGAATTGAACCATGACTTCCTGGATCATAGGTAGGTGCTCAACCACTGAGCAACACTGGCTGGGCAAGGCTGTTCTTGATTATTTTTTTTTATCATTACGAATTCCATTTCTGGAGCAGAGACAAGTCCGGGTTCACCGATCCCTTTTCTGTTCTTTGTGGGCTCGAGCTAGACTACATTGCCAGCATCCCTTGTAGTCAAGTGAACCAACGTGACGGAGTTGTGGTCAAGGAAAGGTCCATTTCCTGACCCCCGACCCCCCAATTGCACAGCCACCCCATGGTTCTTCATGTGCCTCTCTTTCCCTGTCTGCCAGCTGGATGCAGAGGACCCAGTGGAAGACTCTGAGGCCTAGGGGATGGGGAAGCATAGATGGTAGGAGCTGGGTCCCCTCATGACTAGATGGGGCAGAGGTCAGCTTCCTTCTTCCTCCTCTACCCCTTGCGCTGGGTTCTGATGCGAGTGAAAAATAAACTTTCATTGCGTTAAACCTCATTAAGGTCTTGGAGTTGTTTGTTATCGTGGTTGGCCTATCCTGATGAATGAACCCTCCTTACCAGTTCTCAGCCCAATTAGCTAATCCTCTGCATAAATAGATCTTAAAATAGATATATGTGTGTTGATTCAAATTGTCTTGGTCTGCCCCTTTGCCAATTAGAAATATTTTCTAATTTTGATTCATTGAGTCATTAATTCATTCACTTAGTGCTTACCATATACATCAGCTATCTACTGCTGCGTAACAATATTACTATAAACTTGTGGCTTAAAACAACTCACATTTATTATCTCACAGTTTCTGTGAGTTAGAATCTGGATGTGACTTAGGTGGCTCCTTTGCAAGATTGTAATTAAAGGTGATAGCAAGGGTGGGGCTCTCACCTGGATGCTGGATAGAAGAAGGCTCCACTTCCAAAGTCACAGGTCTCTTGTAGATTTTAGTTTTCTAAGTTCTGGGACTGGGGAGTTCCGTTTCTTGATGGCTGTTTGGGGAGGCCACCCTGAGATCCCAGAGTCTGTCTGTGGTTCTTTCACACACAGGGTGGCTGTTTGCTTGCTCAAAACCAGCAAGAGGGAGAGAGCCCACCAAGATGGGCACCATATCCTAACATAACCTAGTCACATAATCACATTTTAAATCACCTACATCCCATCACTTTTGCTGTATTCTATTGGCTAGAGCCAAGTCGCAGGCCATACCCACACTCCAGGGTTTTGAGTTATTGTTTTCTTATTTACCCCCTACCTTGTAGCTGTTGCAGGGGTGACTAGCGCTGAGCAAGTCTTGCGTGTGAGTGTAAACGGGTAATAGGGATGTTGTTTCTGGGAATGAGAGTAATTTCCTCATGTCTAGGGGTCTCAACCAAGGCCCCAAGAGTTAAAGAGATATATCTAAGCTTCTCTCTTACAAACGCTGTTTCCTCCTTATTAGCCCAGACATATGAACTCATGGTCCAATAGGGCCTAAGCAATAGCTTGAGGCTGCCCAACAGCTGCCGTGACCTGCCAGGAGGCGTGGAGCAGCTAGTAATTGCCACTGAAGCTGAACATAATGAATTAGATGACTCTTGACTATTTGCACTTAATTTATCAAAATTATATCACGAAACTGGGGCACCATGAAGGATTGCTGCCAAGTAGGAAACTCGGTGTAAATAGGTCCTCAGGCACCTAAGGAGGGAGGATTGGGCAGGAAATGGAGCCCATCTCCCTCGAGCTCGCTCTGTGTGCCCGGCACTGTTCCAGCCTTCAGATGCACAATGTCACTTAAATTTCATAAGTGCTCTGTGAGCTAATGTAATACACTCATTTTTCAAACGAGGAAGCTGAAGTTCAGAGAGGTTAAGTAACTTGTGCAAGGCCACACAGCCAATAAGTGCCAAAGGCAGGAATAGAACTTGGCTCTGTTTGACTCTAGGGCAACGTGCTTGCCCTAGGCGGTGCCAGTGTGAGGTCTTTTCACTTACCTTCATTATCCACACAAATTTATAGGACTCATCTGCATATGGATTTCACAGGAGAGGCCCAGTGCTGGGAAGCTAGGCTGGATCTGCCCTGGAGGGAGGCTGGGAAAGGAGAAGGGAAGGGAAGGAGGGAGAACTTGTTATAACCCCTGGAAGGAGGAGCAGAGAAGTGGCAGACAGCATGGAGATCTTCCAGATAAGGCTTTGAAAGCTTCCTGATAAATGATAATCTGTTTAGAGCTGCTTGAATTGTATCTCGAAATGGCCTCTCAAACCCCTTTTCTTTCTCCATCCCCATGGTCACCTTCATAGATCTACATCTCCTCTCTCCTGTGAACAATGGTAACAACGGATGGGTGGTTGGCTCCAGCTTTATTCCTGCCTGATCCATCGAAGTAGGATAGTTCGTAGGATCCCTTTAAAACAAGTGAGCCATTTAAATCTCCTGCTTGAATGTGTCAAGGGCTTTCCTTTGCTTTTAGTATAGTAATACATCCCAACTTCTAGACATGGTTTGTTTGGTCCACAAAGTTAACCCGTATACCTCCCCATTTCTCATCATTCCTTTCTTGCTCTTTCCCATGGAATAGAACTTCTTTCTTATCCTTAAACTAGTGGCCCGGTGCATGAAATTCATGCACATTAAAAGGGAATTAATTAGAGGAAATATTTTAATATTGCTATTTGCCCTTTCTCTATAATAGAAGTGTCAGAGATGAAAGGAAATGAGTAAAATGTATATGAAAATAATATATGAATTTATTAATAAAGAAACAATAACGAAATGATATAACAACAAAGACATGATATAAAAACAACAAAAACATGATATGAAAACAACAAAATCATGATATAAAAACAACAAAAACATGATATAAAAAAACATTGATGCAAACAATGACTGATAGTTATTAAACGTATTCTAATATCTCCCTGTACACCACATTAAGAGTGAAAACCCTTTCAGAGTGCTGGACTAATTTCCCTTGTGATGAAGTATTTACAACTTTAACTTTAACATCACATGATCTTTGAACTTGAGAGAAAGCAACATATAACTGACCTACTCCAAAAACGGGTTCAGGTAGGAATATTCCTACTCTGCCTAGAGTTTGTCTTTGTGATTTATTAATAGTCATCACAAATGCTGGCATCATGGGAAACTGTCTTCGAATCAATTTAAATGGGAGGCCAGTGTCAGATGGGGACAAATCAATTCTTAGAATCAGAACAATCTCTCCTTCCGCTGGTCCTATTAATTCTTCAGCTTTGATAATGTTAGATCGTAATCTTTTGATAATAAATCTAGTATCATTACAAAGACCCAGGCTTGTGCCCTGATTGGGGGTTGAACTGTGGTCTTCTGGTTCATAGGTCAATACGTAACCACTGAGCCATGCTGGTGGGATTATATTTTCTTTTAAAATTCTTTGACATGTTTATAACAGTTATTTTAGAGGTTTTGTTTGTTCATTACCATGTCTGGGTTATCTGTGGATCTATCTATATTGACTATCTTTTCTCTTGATTATGGGTCATATTTTTTCTTTCTCTTTGTATGTCTCCTTATTTTTAACTAGAGGCCTGGTGCACGAATTCATGCATGGGTGGGATCTCTCAGCCTGGCCAGTGATCAAGGCCTAATGGGGGGCTGTCCAGCTGGGGGGAGGGACCCCAGTAGGTTGGCCAGTGGGTCCGGGGCAGGAGGTGGAGGGGGGGGGGGGCGGGGGGACGGGCTACGGGAAGTTGGTTGTAGGAGCACACTGACCACCAGGGGGAAGCTACTGCATTGAGTGTCTGCCCCCTGGTGGTCAGTGTGCATCATAGTGGTTGGTCCACCAGTCGTTCCCGTCGTTCTGGTCTTTCTGGTCGTTCAGTCTTAATGGTTACTTAGGCTTTTATATATATAGATTGTATGTTGGAAATTTTAATTAAACAAGCAGTAGAGACTGAACTAGATTATATATAATTTTTCCCCCCCAGAGAGGCACACTCTTTTCCTTGTCAGGAATCAGGATGAGTGGGTGATCCTTCAGATCGCACCATGTTCAAGCTGAGCTGGGCTGAGGTAAAGCTTAATTAATTTAGTTGACTTTTGGTTTCAAATGAGATAACAGAGATCTGTTAACCTGCCGGGGTCCAGCCCCAGCGGGTCCAGGGATCCCAGCATCTAACTTCCCATGCTGCCACTGCCAAGAGACCATTTCTTTGATCTTATCAGAATTTGGGTCAGGAGAGTCTTGGCTTACAGCTTTGGTTAATTTCAGTTCATCTCTAGATTCAACCTAAGCACAAAACTACAAGACCCATCTCTGCTTCTCAGCTCCACCTCCACAGCTGCCTACGCAGCACGATTCCTGTGGGGAACTGGTTGGCCAAGAGATTTATTGTTGCATTTGGACTCTTCTAGATTCCAATCTGTCATGCCAGCCCACATTGTCACTAAAAGTTCACTGGTGTTCCCTCGTTTCAGCAAAGTCCCTCTGCCAACTTCTCTGCCCATACAAACCCAGATCAGGCCACTGACCTCAGGTGTGGGGATGGTGGTGCTCTTTCCTCACTGGTGGAGGGCTGGTTCCTCCATGGAATTTGGCTCATTTAAACTTCTTTGCATCCACTACTCATTGGTGATTTTAAAGAAAAGTGTGACATTAAGTTTATCTGGTGTTTTCTTCTGCTAATGATGGAACAGTGGTCTTTTGCAACCTCGTGCATCTAACCAGCAGTGATTCCCCCTTCATAACAGCTATAACATTTGTAATTCCCTCTAACACTCCAGACTCCTCTTCCAGGCTGTAAACATGATGAGGGCATCACGTGTCTGCCTTGTTCAGTGAAGTACACCCAGGTCCTGGCACATTGTGGGTGCTCAGGTGTATCCCTGAGGCCCTGTGCTCAGGTATATCCCCGAGGCCCTGTGCTAGGTGCTGGGGCAGCAGGTTGGTTCAGAACAGTCCAGTTGTCCATCTGCTCATGGTTGAGATGTGAGCCTGGGTCAAGGCACATCCATTTCTTCAACAGGGAAGGGATCGTCAATGCTCAGATGGTCTGGACTATGTCTCCAGGTTCATCATGATTTAGGGAAATCATCACCTTTGTCTTAGGGCAGCGGTTCTCAACCTGTGGGTCACGACCCCTTTGGCGGTCGAACGACCCTTTCACAGGGGTCGCGTAAGACCATCCTGCATATCAGGTATTTACATTGCGATTCATAACAGTAGCAACATGACAGTTATGAAGTAGCCACAAAAATAATTTTATGGTTGGGTCACAATATGAGGAACTGTATTTAAAGGGCCAGCAGGTTGAGAACCACTGTCTTAGGACATGGAGGGGCCAAGCTTCTTTTCCTCCAGCCAGGCCTCCGAGCGTGATCTATCAGCCAAGGGCTGCTCTCCTCTCCGGGTGGAGGAACAGTCAGATTGGGTGGGGGAGCGGGAGGGGTGGGAGCCAAGTCTGTCACAATATCAATGATCTGGCTGCTCCGGGCTTGTGAGTCTGAGCTTGGAGAGAATTGCAAGCATGGAAGAGGCTCTGCTGAATGGAGACCTGAACTTCAAGTTCAGCAGCCCCTGATATGGGGAAAGAAATCTAAAAGAGGGAAGCTCACCTCCAGACACACCTGTGAGTTACTTTCTACTCAGTCTTTACCAGCAACCAGAAGAGCAATGGGAGCAGTTTACTGACACTTCCTGTTCTAGGTACTGTGCCGAACACTTCACATATACAGTTTAGCTAACGTGTTCTTTTTTTTTATTGTTTTATTGCTTAAAGTATTACAAAGGGTATTACATATGTATCCTTTTGTTCCCCCCGCCCTTGACAATCCCTTGGCCTCCCCTTCCCCCCAGTGTCTTATGTCCATTGGTTATGCTTATATGCATGCATACAAGTCCTTCGGTTGATCACTTACCCCTTCCCTCCTGCCCCCAACCCTCCCCGGCCTTCCCGCTGCAGTTTGACAATCTGTTTGAGGCAGCTCTGCCTCTGTTCATAAGTTTATAATGGTCTCTATTATCCATGAATGAGTGAGATCATGTGGTATTTTTCCTTCATTGACTGGCTTATTTCACTTAGCATAATGCTCTCCAGTTCCATCCATGCCGTTGCAAATGGTAAGAGTTCCTTCTTTTTTACAGCAGCATAGTATTCCATCGTGTAGATGTACCACAGTTTTCTAATCCATTCATCTACTGATGGGCACTTAGGCTGTTTCCAGATCTTAGCTATGGTGAATTGTGCTGCTATGAACATAGGGGTGCATATATCCTTTCTGATTGATGTTTCTGGTTTCTTGGGATATATTCCTAGAAGTGGGATCACAGGGTCAAATGGGAGTTCCATTTTCAGTTTTTTTGAGGAAACTCCATACTGTCTTCCATAGTGGCTGCACCAGTCTGCATTCCCACCAGCAGTGCACGAGTGTTCCTTTTTCTCCACATCCTGTCCAGCACTTGTCGTTTAACGTGTTCTTATAAATACCTCTTTCGCAGGTGACATGCTTGGTTCAGATAGGTTGAGTTCCTTGCCACAAGTCATACACTGGGGAGTGTTGGAGCCAGGAGGAGAAACCCAGGTGTCCAATTGAAAAGCCTGTGTTTTTTCCAGCCACCTGCTCGTCATTGATGGTTGCCTCTTCTGTGCCAGCCACTCATTCAACATTAATACTGACTTTCCAAATTGGACAATATGCCTTCAATAGACAAGGGTACTGAGGTTCAGAAATGTGAGGGTTTGCTCAGTGTCACTTATATGTGCGAGAGTTGAAATCTGATCGTAGATCAGTATTGCCAGAACCCAGAGCTTCTCGTCTGCCCACATCCTCCCTCACCCTTACCCAGCCCTGCCCGTGGACTAGGCGCCTGCTCTTCCAGAGGGGCACCTGCAGGGCTCTTGACCTTGGTCTCCTGGTTGGGTTTAGCCAGCGGGGAAGCCAGAGGCTGGGAGGAGAGGAAGTTGGGGTGCTTCCCTGTGGTCTTGGCAGTGGATGTTGGTGGCCTCCAACCCCGACTCTGAGAGTAACTTTCCCCCCATTGTCGCTCAGACCTGGGGGGAGGGGGCGCCCCAGTTCCTGCTGTTGCTAGTCCCTGGGTGCCTCCGCATCCCTTGTGGGCCCTCTGAATCCTGCCCACCCCTGTGTGGCCACCAGAGTCCCTTCATTAAAAATATCTTCAAAACTACCATCTGAGTGAGCGCCTGTTTCCTGCCAAGACACTGGCTGATATAATTTCTCATCAGAGATCCAAAATTCGGGAATAAGATTTCAAAAGCTAGCTTGGCTCGGAGCCCGTTTTGAGAAAATGTTCACTTCCTTCCAGAAAAACAGCTTCCACGCTGGCCTCATCTCGTTTTGCCGTCTGCAGGCCTCTGTGCTTGGACTCCAGGCTCCTGACACCAGCCAAGTGCCCGGCCCCGGGGTCAGCACTCCCAGCATCTGTGCCTGGAGCCACCCTGTGGCCGCGCGTCCATGGCTCCGATCCTGGCGGCAGTGAAAGAAGATGCAGTCTAATTAGGCTCCTTCTGGGCGCTGGTGGGAAGGAGGGTGCAGATGTCTCTTCCCCGTGGCCTGGGGCTGCTCCTGCCTGGAGGAGGATGCGTGAGCTGATCACTGGGCAGAGCGACCAGGACGGCAGCTTTCCAGCCTGTCTGGGCCAAGAGGGGGGAGGTTTGGCTGGGGATCCCTGGGGTGGGAGCCCTGGCTCCCCATCACTGGGACCTGCATTTCTCTCCTTGTGTCTGTCTCTGGCATTACTGGGTGGGTTGGACATATTGGGCATCCAGCAGGGCTTGGAAGCGCAGGCTAGGCATGGAGAGTGGGGTGGGCGGGGAGCTGCAGTGAATCAGACCAGAGGTGGGAGCTTGGCAGACAGTGGGTGCTCTTGCTCAGTTGGCAGAGAAAGGGGAGGGAGGGAAGTAGCACTTACAGCACACGTGTCACCGATGGGCACTGCTTGGCATTGTCTCGTGGAGTCCTCGCCACAACCTGTGAGGCAGGCGGCCGTGTCCCTGCCTTGCCATTGACCTACAAAGGTTCAGAGAGCCATGCGACCTCTGAGTGCGGGAGGGGAGGCCGGTTGCTGAGTCTCCTTGCATGAAATGGAATCTTTCTTTAGTGCAGAAGACATTGAAATCTTCTGAACTTCAGATTTGGGGTCTGTGAAATGGGAACCCTGACACTTGCTTCAGAGAGCTGGGGGAGGAGTCAAGGAGGTAAAGGTGTGTTAAGACTAAATGCTTTCCTGGGTCAACAGTTGCCTTTGGTGACTTAGCCTCCCAAGGAATGTAACCAAAAAACGGGCCAGCTCTGGATGCTAATAGGTGTGCATTAATGTTGCGGGTGGGCCAATGAGAGGTAGATATGAGTCTTCTAACACATTTAGGCCTAAAATACAACCCTAAAAGCCCAGGCTAAGCCAACCCCTCAGAATCCCATATGAAAATAAACTTTATGTTAAAACGTTTGAAAAGACTGACTACTTTAAGAAATGTCGAGCCAATGTGGGAGGCTGTGGAGGCAGCGACATGCCTACGTAGGAAGAGTTAGGGACACGGTGCGATTATGTAGGGCAGCCAGACAAAGAGTTTTAAAACTTGTTTGTACAGAAAGCATTTTTAAAGGGAAATTTTCATTTTTTTCCCCTGGTGGCTTTGCCGGGTGGCTGACGGAAGTTGTGGGGGAGTTAATAGCCCCTCAAGCCGCCCCATGGTGGTTACTGTAGGTATATTACTGGTAATACCGAATGGGCTTCCATGTCTTATGGGACCCAGAGGTTCTCTTGATATTCATTCTAGAATTGCAACGCCCAATACGTTCGTGAATACACACATGTGGCTACTTAAATGGAAATCATTTAAGCTTATAGCACTGGTTCTCAACCTTCTGGCCCTTTAAATACAGTTCCTCATGTTGTGACCCCCCCAACCATAAAATTATTTTCGTTGCTACTTCATAACTGTAATGTTGCTACTGTGATGAATCGTAATGTAAATATCTGATATGCAGGATGGTCTTAGGCGACCCCTGTGAAAGGGTCGTTCCACCGCCAAAGGGGTCGCGACCCACAGGTTGAGAACCGCTGGCTTATAGGAACCGAATAATTCCTTAGGCTAAATCTCCAGTGCCAGCAGCCACATGTGACCAGTGGCTGCCCTGCTGGACCGCATGGGTTTAGTGCATTTCCACCACCTCAGAGGGCTCTGTGAACAGTGTTGATCCAGAGGTTCTGGCAGTGCCAAAGCCGCCCAGTTATCAGGACCCACCTCATCTGGGTCCCAATTTTACTGAGAAAGGAAGCGTGGCCCAGAGAAGTCCGACGGCGCTGGCATCCAGGTGCTAAACGTGCCCAGGCACTGACTTAAATAATCAGCGGACGCTCTGGCACGGGGCCAGCTGCTCAGGTGTCTCCAGAAGGGAAGGGCTTTCCCTCCTGCCGAGTCCTCAGAGAGCCAGGCGGGAGCAGAGAGGGTGGGAGAGGTAGGTACCCGCCCTGGTGATGGTGGGCGGTTGTCTGCTCAGACTCCTGGCTGTGAATGGCGCCCCTCACGATGGGGCTGCCATCTGCGTTCTCAGGGCTTGCTGAGGGGCCCTGACATCATTCCAGGACTCAGAGACTCATGGCTTTTAAATGTTTCTATTGATTTTTTTTTAGAGAGGGTAGAAGGGAGGGGGAGGGACAAAGAGAGAGAAACATCGATGTGAGAGAGACGCATCAATTGGTTGTCTCCTGTCCATGCCCTGATCAGGGCCTGAGATCGAGCCTGCAGCTGAGGCACATGCCCTTGACCAGAATTGAACCCGGGACCCTTCAGTCTGTGGGCCAACGCTCTATCCACTGAGCCATACCGGCTAGGGCCTGGATTTTAAACTCCACAAGGTAGATGGCCTGGCCAACCAAAGCGAGGTTTGACTGGTAGTCTTGCAGATAACATGGACCCTCAGGAGTCCCCAGACCTGGGGGCAGATCCACGGTCCAATGTCAATGGTTGTGAAACCCTCCGCGGCCATTTGAAATTTTGTGTCCTCCACTGTAAACTGTGAGTGCACACTGGACGCAGGGGACCCTCTGTCCTCCACCCAGTGACTTGTACTGTCTTTGTGTCTTCTTGTCTTGGCCTGCAAGGCCCTCACAGGGTCTTGTCTGCTGGGTTAGCTTCTGTGTCCAGGGACCGCTGGTGGGTCACTGTACCTGGGAAGCTTCCTTTGAGCCCCGTCTCCACAGCAGGCAGAGTTCTGGCCACCTCCGCTTGCAGAGGACCCTTCCCGAACACAGCTAGCACCTGAGGACCACATAGTGTGGGATCCTTTGCTTTTTTATCTCACAGTCAACCTGTGAGCCTCTTGAGGGCAGAAGCGGTGCTGGGTCCACCTCTGATGCCCACCACTTAGTCGGACACATAGCAGGTACCTGACAATGATCCGTGGTGAAAGACTAAGCGATTTAGCTTCCTGAGGGCAAGAGCCACAGCTCCTAACTCTGTGCACCGCTCCCTTGTACCCCACCTTCACCCCTGCAGTGCCTGGCGCAAACCGAGTAGCTGATAAGTGCTTATGGAATAAATGATTATTTTAATTACTCAGTGAGTCACCACAGGGTTCCTTTAAATAGCACTTATTCTGATGCATTTAAATGTTCATTTATAAATAACCATTCACCAGGAAGCTCGGAGAAAGGAAGCGCACGGGGCGGGGAGGCGCTGGCAGAAAGACTTTCTGCTAAAGGTTCCCAGGACAGTGGAGAGGAGAGAGCGCGGAACCTGAGCCCGAGGCCCGGGCACTGACGCTCGCTAGCTGCATGGCATCAAACTCTCACAGCCATCGGCAAACGGGGATCACCCTTTGCCTTCACTGCATCTCAGGGTGGCTGCAGGGTCAGATGTATTCGACAATCTTCCAGGACCGGCATGCCACAGGGCAGGCTGCAGCTGAGCGAGCTCGAGGGGCTTACCATCGAAGGAGTCAACTGAGGTAGACTTCTCATTGGTGGCTTCCCACGAACCACATTCCGGTGCTCACGCCCTGTGTCGTCTGTGCCCATGTGACATGGGACATTGGCCAGCACAGCGCAAGGGAAGCACAGCTTGCACGTTGGGCTTCTCTGGGAGCCCTCACGCCACTGGAGGAGAAGCTGGGCCCCTGGGTCGACTGTCAGATGAAGAGGCCCCGTGGACAGAGCCCGGCATGTTCCATCCCCACGGTGCTCCCAAGTCAGTGTGGAGAGACCTCAGCTGTACCGCGTGGAGCAGGAGGGCCCAGACTCAGCCAACCACAGCACATAAACCAGGGTCGGTTTAATCCCCGAGTTAACAGAAATCTACATGACAATGCGTTACACCAATGTTAACCGCTCTGCTATTCTCTCTCTGAATTCATTTCTAGGGGAAGCGACAGGAAGCTGAATAAATGTAAGTAAGTGGGGACTTTACAAGCTTATAATGTGCCGCAAAGCTCACCAATAACAATAATCATAGCTCCATCATTTATTGAGGTTTTTTTTTTTTTATGCATCAGGCATTGTGCTAAGTGACTTAGGTGGATCGTTTCCTTTAATCCTAAAAAAGCAGCTCCGTGGGGTAGCAGTGCACTGACACACATGTTTACATACGGAGAAAATGCGGCACAGGGAGGTTCAGAAACTTGCAGGTATTATGCAGCGAGTAGTGGCGACGCTGGGGTTCGAGCACTGGCAGCTTCACTCCAGACCTCACAACTCCGAAGTGTGGTCCAGGGCCAGATGCACCCACGCCACCTGGAGCTCATTACAAGTGCAAACTCTCCCCTTCTCTCCCCCTCCCCCGTCTTGGGCTGCTGGATCGGAGCCTGCACTTTAAGGAGACGCCTGGAAGGTGTGTGCGCACAGGAACACTTGGGCAGAGCTGGTCTAGGCCACACCGGAGCTTGTGTTTGGCTCGGTTAATGAGCTCCCAGGTGATTCTTATGCTCCTTAAATGTTGACAGCCACGGGCCTCAGGGAGCTGCCTTGCTTCCAAAGGGCCCAGGCCAACTCTCTCAACACCGGGGAGCGAGCAAAGACGGCTCCTGGGTGAGGACGAACTCGACGTAACAAAAATCATACACCTTTCCGCGCTCGGCTGACTCCAATTTGAAGCCGGCTCTGACACCTGTTGGCTGTGGTAACGAGCAAGTCACTTCTTATCACCTCAGCCTCCCCATCTGTAAAATGGGTGTGGTGATAGCCAATGAGTTCTCACCTTCACCCTCCCTTATTCGATCCATCTGAGGAACCCTTGTTCTTGGGCGTTGGCCGGAAGGCTGGTCACAAACGTCGTTAACGTTTAAAGCACATTTGGAGTGTTTATGTGTCAGGTAGTGAGGACCTGGCCACTCAGCCTGTGGCCCTCCCTACGTGTGAAACCGGAGTGTTGGCTGCCATCATCTCGAATGAACGGGCTGACTGGGCTTTTAAAGCTCCTCAATGGATCCTGGTGACGTGTGTGTGTGTGTGTGTGTGTGTGTGTGTGTGTGTGTGTGTGAGGTGGGGAGGGCATGGAGGAAAGGGCTTCTGGACACTTGATGAATTTTCTTCTCAATTTCCAGGGAGGAAGTTTATCTCCTTCCCAGCTCCTCAGGGCAGCTGGGTTAACCCAGAGGTCATTTCCAAGCCGACTAGGAATCCTTAGTTGCAGGAAATGGTTTTGAGGATTTTGGCTTTGTTGTTCTGAGGGTATTGGATGCCCAGCTTTAGGAAACAGAAGGAACGGCACTTTAAAATGGAAAAGTCCCAAGTTCCAAGCGAGGCTGGTGAACAAATAGGGGAGGTGCTTTTGGAACCAAGGTTGGCGTGTGCTGGGGTAGGCGAGTGTGGTGTCCCTCTGGGCGAGGCTGGCCTTGGCCCAGCAGACGGATGCTCACCTCCCATCTTGAGGAAGGGCCCTGGGAGGCAGTGAGGAGACAGTGCTGGGCAGGGACAGAGTGCTCGGCCTTCTCTCCCACGGGGGGGGGGGGGGGGGGTGTAGACTGCCTTCCTCCGAGCGATGCAGACCCGCACTCAGCGAGGTGGATTTTCAGCTCGAACACCAGGCCTGCCTTCCTCACGGTCCTTTCGTCCTCATTTTTGTTTTTTCCCTCCTCTCAATAGCAGCTTCCCCTTAGGCATGGCTATTAAGACCTCCCTCCCTGGGAAATAGCCTGGGCTCTGCGAGGCAGGGCCTTAATGGGGAGCGATGCTGAGACCAGCATTTAATCCTGGCGCGCAAGGACCGAGCGACGGTTGGTTTTGCGCACTAATCTGCTTAATGAGCGCATCTCCGGGGTAACCTGGGGACCACTGGGAGCCTATGATGGAGATGGGGAGGACTGGGGGGCGGGCACGTTGCTGTTTCAGACTCGCCTGCGTACAAGGCCTGCTCAAGGCCTGCTCGTGTACAGTACGTTGTTTAATTCTCACCCCCGTTACTTGAAATGGATATGATTATTCTTTTTAAAAAAATCTTTATTGTTTAAAGTATTCCATAGGTCCTCCTTCTCCCCCATTAACCTCTTCCTCCCCCCACCTCAAGCCCTCACCACCCCATTGTCTGTGTCCATGGGTTAGATACGATTATTCTGAGTCACAGATGAGGAACAGCCTTTGAGAGAGTCAATCACTTGCTCCAAGTCACGTAACTAAGCACCAAGTGATGAAGTTAGGACTCTTCTTGCAAATCTCATCCCTTGGGACTTCAGGGTCATGCAAACATAGACTGTGAGCCCGGGAGGGGGCCCGTGGAGTTCACTCAGCCCATGTGTCCGCTGCACACAGGAATCCCATCAATACCATCTCACCAGTGCACATATGACCGCTGCACATACGGCCGCTGCTGGGGTCATTCCAGTGTGACGGGGAGCTCACTACCTCGCCAGGCAGGGGGCTCCTTTGTCACACAGCTTACTTACATCGACAAGGTTCTTTCCATCAGCTGAGTCTCTCTCCGTGGCCTTCCTCCTGGGGTCCTAGTTCTGCTCTGGGGGTCTCCTCCCTTGCCGCCTTTCAGAGCCGCAGGCCCCACTGCCTCTGCTCACTGGTCCTCCTTGGGAGACCCAGCCTTACTTTCTTAGCTCCTGGCTGTGCCATCACAGGTGAGGGAGCCCGCCTGCCACTGACCTTGCCCACAAAGGGCCGATTCATCCAAAGGAGCAGGCTAACGGCAATATACAGGCCTTGTAACATAGAACCCCACACCTGGAACCTCTACAGGTGGAACCTGTGGGTCGCGACCCCTTTGGAGGTCGAACAACCCTTTCGCCTAAGACCATCGGAAAACACATATATAATTACATATTGTTTTTGTGATTAATCACTATGCTTTAATTATGTTCAATTTGTAACAATGAAAATACATCCTGCATATCAGATATTTACATTACGATTCATAACAGTAGCAACGTTACAGTTATGAAGTAGCAACGAAAATAATTTTATGGTTGGGGGTCACCACAACATGAGGAACTGTATTGAAGGGTTGCGGCATTAGGAAGGTTGAGAACCACTGCTGTAGATTCATGTTGACCAACGTCACCCCAAACCACTTTAATAAAAATAGAAACAAAAACCAAAACACCAGGCCTGAAAGATGAATTTCTAAGAAGCAGGAGCGAGAGCCAGGCTGGCGGGGGAACACTGTTTAATAGCGAAACTCTCATTTATTCTGTCTGCTTAACGGTCCATGGCAGAGGGGGGCTGGGCACCCGGGGGTATGACTCTGAGGCTTGCTCACCTTCCCTTCCACGTGCTTCCTCCCACAGACTTCTCTCCACGGCGGGCTGCCCCCTGTGTCTGTGTCCCCTGCTGCCTGTTCCCCGCCAGGACACCCTGCAGGAAGGTCCTAGCCTCTATTGGTCACCCAGGAGCTGGCACATCCCTGCTGGGCCAGGAGCTTCTGGGAAGAGCCCTCCCGGCGAGCACCGACCATGCTCTCCCTGGCGTCCTAGGCCGGCCAGCAAACACACAGAAACCCTTCTGGCCAGCCCTGAGAGTCTGCCTGCGGAATGTCATGCTGGGATGGGGCAGGCGTGGGGCGAAAGACACTCAGAGGGAAAATAACCTGCTGTGTGAGCTCAGGCAAGACTCCTGCCCTCTCTGGGCCTTGCCTTCCTCTCCTGCGGGACTGGAGCCTGGGCCAGCTCAGGGCTCTCTAGTGGCTGCTGGTGGTGCCAAGGCCCCAGTCCCGGAGCTGCCGTCCACTTGGCCTGGCCAGAGAGGTGGGCACTGGCAGTTTTTAGAAGCTCCCTGGGGGTTCCCACGTGAAACCAAGTTTGTGACCCAGTGGGCTAGATAATAGCAATTTTTTTTGCGAGGGGAGGGAGGGTTTACAACAAGTTTGGGAGTTTATCCAATCTCACATATGTCATCTTACTTGATTGTCGCAAGGAGAGGTGGGTGAGATAGGGACTCCACTTGGGAGAGGAGGACATCGGTGTTTAGAGAGTTTAGGTGACTCGCCCATGGCCATGAAGAGGGACAGTAATGAACTGGGATTCTCCATTAGAAATGCTGATTCCCTGTCAGTAGGCACCCTTTCCATAGCCTCTTCCAGCCATTCCATGCCCAACGGACCAACCTTCTCCAGGGCAAACCTTCTACTGTCCAAGGATAATAATGATTTATAGTTTACTAGGCACCACCATGCACCATGCCCTCCATGGGCACTGGTCTTGGAGCTTTCCCAGCAAGCCCCCAGGTGGGTGTGTTATTCTTGGGTTCACAGTTGAAGAATTTGAAGAACTGAGAGGTTTAGACCAGTGGCTCTCAACCTTCCTATTGCCGTGACCCTTTAATACAGTTCCTCATGTTGTGGTGACCCCCAATTTCATTGTTACTAATTGAACATAATTAAGGCATAGTGATTAATCACAAAAACAATATGTAATTATAGTATATGTGTTTTCCGATGGTCTTAGGCGACCCCTGTGAAAGGGTCGTTCGACCCCCAAAGGGGTCGCGACCCACAGGTTGAGAACCGCTGGTTTAGACATTTGCCCTGGGTCACACAGCTGGCTGGCTCAGGACAGACCTGGGATCCGACCCCTGGTTCGTCTGAATGGCCAAGTCCGGGCACCCTCCCTGGCACCACGCTGCCTGACCCCAGGAGCCCGGTGGGGTGCACGCCTATCCTCTGCCCGCACAGCCTGTGGCCTTGGAAACGACTGTCGCTCACTCCTGGGTATTGACGGCTCTCTGTCTTCCCTGGCAAGGCTCTGCCAAGCCGTGGCTGGGATTCAATGACACAATCGAGAAGACAAACAAATTAAAAGAAGAGCCGGGCTCTGTAAACAGCTTCTTTAATGACTCCGAGGACCAAGCCTGCCTCTCCCCTGGCACGAGCATCTCCCAGCATCTCGGATGCCTGGGCTTTCGGAGAGACACCTGCAGTGTGCGAGGTCAGTGTGGAAGGGCAGGTGCGGCTCACGGCCAAGGCCACAGTGGACAGACCTTAGAGTAATACACACACGTTGCTCTAGAAGGGCTGTTAGGGTGTGTGTTTAGACCTAGAGATTCTCAAAACTGGGTGGCCTGTCAGGGTCCCTCTCCTGGGGAGCTGTCCCCAGAGATGCTGGTCTGTCCGCCTGGGGGAGGTGTCCAGGAGTCTGCACACGACACCGGCCTTCCCCAGGGCTTTATTGGGGAATTTAGTCTCTGGTGCTGGAGATAAGGGATTGCAGTGGCCGGGTGGGGGTATTAGTTTCCCGCAGCTGCTGTAACAAAGTTCACACATTGGGTGGCTGAACCAACAGAAGTCAGCAGGGCCACGCTTCCTCGGAAGCCTCTGGGGAGCATCCTTCTCGCCTCCTCCAGCTTCCGGTGGCTCCCGCAACCCTCGGCGTTCCTTGGCTGGTGGCAGCTGCATGCCAATCTCTGCCTCTTGTCACATGTCCTGCTTCCCTGTGTGTCCACATCTCTTCTCTTCTTATAACGACGCTAGTCATATGGGATGTAGGGCCCACCCTCCTCCAGTAGGACCTCATCATCACCAATTCCATCTGAAAAGACCTTTACTTCAAAGTAAGGTCACATTCTGAGGTTCTGGGTGGACATGAATGTTGGTGGCACACGATTCAACCCACAGCACCAGGTAACATGCCCTTTCACCCCAACTCTTCAAATAGCAGGACTCTCCCCAACTTTCAGGTTCTAGGGGGAAAATAACACCTCCCCAGAGAAGCCCTCCTTGACTGTTCCGTCCACACTTAGGGCCTCTTGCTCAATTATTCTTTATCAAGCCTCCTCGGACTTCCTACCCAGCAATAGCTCCATCATCAGTCCGAACCCAGACCCTGAGCCCTCTGAGAACTGGAAATGCTGGCCGAGCTCAGTCCCAGCCCTGCCCCGCCCGCCGTGTGACCCCAGGAAGTCTCTGAGCAGCTCGGCGCCTCAGTCGCCTCATTTGTAAGAGGCGGCCCTGTGGGCATCTCTCCAGGGCCCATCATTTCCAGAGAAATTTGTCACTGTTTTCATCATCATCCTCATCATGACGTCAAGGTCCCCGGTGTTCAGAAACCCCCTCCGGGGAGCTCTCGCTGTCTCCCCGCCCTCCCCCGGGGCCTCTCGATTCATTTTCCATCCAGCTAATTCCGGTGATTTTGCTTTTCTCAGCATTTATAAACACTCCCCTTTTCTCCTCCACCTCCCCCCACCCCCTCAACCAATTTCTTTCCCTTCCTCCCATCTCTGCTGTTACGAAGTGAGGTCAGGTGCTCACGGCACCCAGTGAGTCTAATTACCCGGGAAAGTAATTAACATTTCTAATAGGAACTGCCACTTCTCATTTTCATCGGGGCCACACAAACGCAGTAAGGGAAAGGAGTTTCGTAATTAAAGACTCGTTACTGTGGGCTCCCCGCTCCGTTCTGCAGCGAATATGTCTTCTGCTGGGGAAGTGGGTGGGCTGAGTGGCAGGAGATGGGCCGGGCCCTGCTGGAAACCCTCTCACTGCTTTTCTTTTGTTTCCGGCTAGGCTTCCCCTTCAGCTGGGACTGCACCTTCTGGCGTCCACTCTGCCCTCCAAGATAAAGTCACCTTTCAGAAGTGAAGGCAGGACGACCCATCAAAGCTCTTGGGCGTGACCTCGCAGATGACTCCGCGTAGCTTGGGAATCTGAGGCTGAATTATTGGGTCAAGGATGCGGAAGTGAGGCGGGAGGGGGCGGGCAAGAGCTGTTGGAGGAGCCACGTGGGGTTGGAGGAGCCACGTGGGGTGGGGTCGGATGGACAGAATGGGGGGGGGCGGAGTTTTTTTTCTTTTTTCTTTTATTGAGGGGGCACAGGCGGGGGAGTCTGCAGTGACTGGGGAGGCACCACTGTGACAGGGGTCTGGACAATGAGGTCTGGGGTGATGGTGGAGAAGGAGTGAGGTGTGGCCTGCACAGGTGGAGGGGTTTGCTGAGAGGTCTGTGTCTGCGGAGGAGTCGATGCTTGCGTTGTGTTTGGTACCGTAGAGACGCCAGGTTTTGCCGTCCCTGCTTCTTTCCTCCCACGTCCTCTTCCTTTTGCTGGAACTATCATATCTCTGTTTCTTCTGTGGGCAGTTCGTTGATTTTTTGCAAGAAGAGCTTCTCCAGAGCTTCTGCCATTAAGACTATGTCATCTCCAGGCTTGTTGTAGATGTAACAATTTGTAAACATAGTGTTGAAGTCCTGGATACATTCCTGAGCATTCCGGTAATAGTTGTTTTCCAAGCGCTTCTTTATTGTTCCCATATCCATAGGTGTTTTAATGATCTTATAGTAATCAGGGAGGTTTACCTTGACGGCGTCCACAGGCTCCTGGAAAGGCCACGCAAATTGGTGTTTCCACAGTGTCTTGAGCACCACTTTGAGCAGATATTGCAGTTGGTCGGACTGCCTCTTGGGCTTGTTGGGGTTGAAGGTCTCCGGGGGCGGGGGGTTGGTGCTGGCTGCGTTGGCTGGCTGGGGTTGGGCTTGGGCCTGCGTTGTAGACATTTGGGAAGTTTCTAGTCCATCCCCCATTACGGGCAGATTTCTTAATCTCGTCCCAGGGCCGCTCTCCGAAGACATGCTACTGATCCCATCACATTCTTCACCGGGCACTCTGGAACGCTAGGCCGCACGCCGCCCCCACCGGCCGCCGCCGCCTCCTCCTGGAGCTGCTATGCGGCGCCCGCAGGGGCCCGCCCGTCGCTCTGCCGCGCTCAGAGGCCCAGGCGAGCACCGCCGCTGCCAACACCGTCGCAGCCACTGCTTCGGCACCTGGGCTGCGGGAGAGCAGAACAAACAGCCCTGGAGCCGCCACTGCCGCCAGCGCACTGACGTCACCGCCGCCAGCGCACTGACGTCACCGTGCACGCTGTGCGCGCGGCCCGGCGTGCGCGCCCCCGAGATCGCGCCGGAGCGTGCGAGCTCGCGAGAGCCCGCGGCCGCGAGGTAAGTGCGCGAGGCGGGCGGGCGGGCGTGTGGGGCTCTTGTGGCTGGATTTTATTGAGCACGTACTATGTGTCCGCCTCTTCCGGGTGTTTCACAGGTTTTCACTCCTTTAATTCTCATAGCAACCTTAGGAGTTGAGGTATGTGTATTGCCCCCATTTTCCAAATGAGGAAATCGAGGCCCAGCCCTCTATGTCAAAAACACAGAACACCTGGAGAATAGGTCCTACCTCACAGAGGTACATACGGATGAAGGAACTAATCAATACCAACTTTTCCAGCACGTCTCCTGATACAGCAGTAGGTGAACAAGAAATGTTTCAGGACGCATTCTGGCCTCCTCGCTTCTTCCGGCACTGCTGTTTCAACGCCACCAGCATCAACACGGTGGCAGGAGGTCTAGGCATAGCAGCGGGCCCGTGAGGGTCTGCACGTCCATTTTTAGTACTTTCCCGAAGGCTAAGGCATCTGTTTGGAGAGCCGGCACAAAATGAGACATCGGGTATTTGGGCTTACTTCAGCGTCATCTGGAGAGAGTGTACCTGGCCTTCTATTTGTAATATCTCTGTCCTTTTTGGTTGGTTTTATGATTTATATCTCACAAGTCTCTCTCTCTCTGCTTTTTCCTTCCCCTCCTTCTGTTGCAATTTGACCAGATGATAGGAGGGCGCCGCAGACACTTGTCCCTTTAATGACAGCTGTCCCCCTCCCCTAGGCCAGAGCAGGTGCTAGAGTAATTCCTGGGGGACTCCTTTTCAAACAAAATGGCACACGGCACCCAGAGACAGTCTTTCCCGCCAATGGCACCCATCAGAGGTTGTAGGAGCCGGGACTTCAGTGCTGGGGCCAGGGCGGTTTCCAGGTGTCTGAGTGAAAGTGGACAGAAGTCCCTTTCTTTAGAGATATGCTTGATTGTATAGGACGGGTGCATTTCAGATATTTGCCGAGTAACTTACTGTTTTGAAAGAGTGAAGGGCAAGAGCTTTTGACTCCAGAGAAGGGCTCTCCAGATGAATCTCAGGGTGCTCCGGGAGAAGGAACCCTCCACATTTCGTCTCTACAGGACCTGCGTCTGCTCAACAGCGCCGTCCTCTGGGGACGCAGGTGTCTATCGAGTCCAGGAAAAGGCAGGCGTGGCCACTCCCAACGTGCTCCGGACTCAGCCCTTAAACTCCAAGAATAATCGGTGTCGTTTCTTCATCATGTCCTATGTGCCAAGTGCTTCCTGGGCATGGCCTGATTTGCATAATGACCTAATTTCGCTCTCACGGGTGACCTATGGGCAAGGTGTTATCATTACTTTTGACAGAAGAGGCAATAGAGATTTGGCTCAGACATGGTGAATTGGGTTGGGAATGCATGTTGGCCAGTCTCTCTCATGTTTTAATTGAGGTGAAATTCACATAACATAAAATTAGCCATTTTATAGAGAACATTTCAGTGACATTTAATGCATTCACAGTGTTGTAAAATTACCTTCTCTATTTGGTTCCAAAACATTTTATCATCTCAAAAGGAAACCCTGCGCCATTAAGCAGTTACTCCCCATCCTCCTGCCTCCCATCAGCCCCTGGCAACCAGGAGTCTGTGTTCTGAGTCTAAGGATTCAGGCTGGTCAGTTTTTATCCATAACGCCACACTAATATCCAAGATGTATTTAGTGCTTCCTGCTGGGTACGGCCTAGGAATTTTGCATATGCTAATTTGTTTTATCCTTTCTACCATGTGAAAGGTACTGTTATTACCTGATTTATAGATAAGAAAACGGAGGCACAGAGAGGTCTAGAAAGTCTTCCCAAGTCACACAGCAACCAAGAGCCAGCCCTTGGAAAGAATGAATGAATGAAAAGTATTGAGAACAGAATCACAAACAGCTGTGTATCCATCACCCAGTTTAATAAGTGTTGGCATTTTGCCTTATTTATCTTGGTTCATTTTTTCTAAATAAATTAAATGCTCTAGATCAGCGGTTCTCAACCTGTGGGTCTCGACCCCTTTGGCGGTCGAACGACCCTTTCACAGGGGTCGCCTAAGACCATCCTGCATATCAGATATTTACATTACGATTCATAACAGTAGCAAAATGACAGTTATGAAGTAGCAACGAAAATAATTTTATGGTTGGGGGTCACAACATGAGGAACTGTATTTAAAGGGCCAGAAGGTTGAGAACCACTGCTCTAGAAACTGTTGGAGGCCCTCTTGCTGACCTCTTCACTCCTTGACCCCTTCCTACCTCCCAAGAGGTAGCCCTACCCTAATGTTGGTGGGTAGTCTGTAACTTTACACCTTTTTTTAAAAAATATTTTTTTTTTGAGAAAGAGAAGAAGGGAGAGGGAGAGAGAGAAACACTGATGTGATAGCGAAACATTGATCTGCTGCCTCCTGTATGCCCCCTATTGGGGATTGAGCCCATCACCCTGATGTGTGCCCTGACCAGGAATCAAACCGGGTAACCTTTTGGTACATGGGACGATGCCCAACCATCTGAGCCACACCAGCCAGGGCATGCATACTTTTTTTTCACATATCCAGGATGCCCAACCATCTGAGCCACACCAGCCAGGGCATGCATACTTTTTTTCCACATATCCAGGATTGTTCTAGAGTTTTAAAATTTTACATAAACTGAATATTTTACCTAACCTTCTAACATTTGCTTTTTATACCAACATATTTTATTCATGACAATACATGCAAATTTAATTCACTCATTTTAAGATTGGTATAGAATCCCACTGTATGAATATGTCATGATTTATTTATTACTTCCTCTCTAAATGGATACCTAGGTTGTTTCTAATTTTTTGCTATTACAAGCGATGCCACCCTGGGCATGCTGTCTGTGCATGTCTGAGGAGATTTTTTGCTTTAGATCTGGGATGTGGAATGGCTGGGTCTCAGGGTATGTGCCTCTTCCAGTTTCTCACCCAAGTGTCTGTACGAATTCATGCTCCCCCAGTGATGACTTTTGCCTACCTGGTAGGGGAGTGAGTGGGTATCTTCAAATTAGTGGCCCGGTGCATGAAATTCATGTGGGGAGGGGCGTGTCCCTTAGCCCAGCCTGCACCCCTTCCAATCTGGGACCCCTCAGGGGATGTCTGACTGCCAGTTTAGGCCAGATCCCTGCTAAACCGGCAGTTGGACATCCCTCTCACAATCCGGGACCGCTGGCTCCTAACTGCTCACCTGCCTGCCTACCTGATCTCCCCTAACCACTCTGTCTGCCGGCCTGATTGCCCCCAACTGCCCGCCCCCCGCCAGCCTGATTGTCCCCAACTGCCCCCCCCCCCCCCGCTGGCCTGCTCGCCCCCAACTCGCCCCCCTGCCTCACCCCCCCCACTGGCCTGATCACCCCTAACTGCCTCTGCCTCGGCCCTGCCACCATGGCTTTGTCCGGAAGGATGTCTGGAAGGTCTCCCAGTCTAATTAGCATATTACCCTTTTGTTAGTATAGATTGCTTCTTGTCTTTCTCTCCCTGACTCCCAGTGAGGCTGAGCTCCTTGTCGTACATCTATTGGCCATTCAGGTGAACTCATCCGTGCATTGTCTTTTGATGGCTTTTATCCATCATTGCTCTGAGCGGTTTGTCTTTCTGTTATTGGCTTGTAGAAATTCTTTATATATATGGACATTAACCTTTTGTCCGTCGTGTGCTTTGCAAACACCTCCCAGGAAATTGCCTTTTCGCTTTGGTTACACTGGCTTTGTTACTCAGACCGTATACATGTTAATGTCAGAGCGTTTTCCATCACTCGGAATGAAGGGCAGAATTTCAGGCGTCAGCTTGGCAGGTTATGGAGGAAGGAGGGTGCACTTTCTGAGGCTGGAACCTTCCTTGGAGGCCCCCCACCCCCATCATGCCACTAGCCCCATCATGCTATGTATAAGATCTTTTATAGTAAGTCCTATAAAATCTCCTCAACTCCTGAACCCCGATGTCCATAAGTGAGGACGGGGCAGCTCCCCGCAGCAGGTCCCAGGCTGTGGCTCTGTCAGGAAGGCACCCTGCAGAGTGCACCCCATTAAAGCCGCGGTCCCAGGGGCCGCCTTTGCTGCAGAGCCACCACACCGATTGCCAAGTGAGCGCTTAGCGGATGTGCAGAGACATCCGTGTCTCCTTTCTGATATGTTTGTGTGCTAATGGGAAACAGCAAGGAGGAGGGGAGAAGCAAAGCTGACCTGGGTTGTAGAAATGACAAACAGAACATTCCTGCCCCTTCCAGGGTTCAGACAGGCCAGCTAGGGGAAGGGGTACCCCATACCCACAGATGTCGGGGAGCCTTTCCCATGGCAGGCAGACCCTCCCTTCATTATTTTATTTTATTTTTTAAATTATTACTGTTGGAAGTATTATGTATATCCCCCCCCATTGACCCCCTCCAGCTGGCTGTCCCCCCAACCCAGGCCTTCAGCACCCTGTTGTCTGTGGCCATGGGTCATGCATACATGCATACAAGGTCTTTGCTTGATCACCTACAAACCACCTGCCCTCCTCCGCCTTTCCTCTGAGATGCTGCAGTCTATTTTATGCTTCCGTGTCTCTGGATCCACTCCGTTCGTCAGTTTATTTTGTTACTTAGATTCCACATATGAGTGTGATCATGTGATATTTGGACAGACCCTCCCTTTACAAGCAGAACCCTGATGGTTTGGGGGCACCTGTCTTATCATTTAGTGTTTGCCATGTAACAGGCTACGCCAATACTTAATGACTTAAGGATGGAGCCATTATTAGCTCACGATTCCGTGGGTGGCGTTTGGGGCTGGGCTCCAGGGCATGGTTAATTTCTTCCAAGCCTGGCTGCTGTCATTCACGTGCCTGTGGCCAGCTGTTGGTCAGCTGGATGGCTCTGTTTTGGGGGCGGGCTGGCTGTGGTATAGGCAGTGGGGGTGACTGGACCACTGCCTCGCCTCCCCCAGGAGCCACACCTAGACTTGCTCATGTGCGTCTCAAGGCTAAGCCACCAGAGCAGAAGCTGCGAGGCCGATGGAGAGCTGGGCTCAGGACTCATACAGGCCATGTCTGCCACCTTCTGTGGGCCAGACCAAGCCACAAGGCCACTCCAGGCCCAGAAGTGAGAGACAGGTGCCTCTTCTTCGTGGGAGAAGCTGGAGAGCAGGGTGGCCATTTCTCAACCCACCGGAGAGAAGTCTGAGATGCCAACCTCAACTCAAGGCGGTTACCAGACTCTCCTCATTGACAAACTTCACTCACAGGTTTAATTATCATCAGAAAATGTGTATCATGGGACAGAACTGTGCATGCGTGCATATCCATGCCCTCTGTCTCCCTGCACACCAAGGCAGCATCGAGCATTGTCGAATGGGCTGTTTTCCAACCCTGCCCTCCCCTCCCCACATACACACACACAGATACACAGCTATTAATCCAAAATCTCCCTGCAACTCCTTGAGGGTTGTATTCATCCCAAGGCTCATCTCTAGGGGGCGCTGTTCCCGTGTGCTTTGTACACGGTCCCCTCTGGAGTTGTGTAGATGGTGGCTCTGTGAGAGTTATAAGTGGCCCATCTAACGATGGAAAGGAAGCTCAGCAAGACTGGGTAATCCCTGAGCGCCTGTTATCATTAAAGGCAGAGGAGGGATCAGACCCAGACTTCTACCTCTACACCCCGGCCTTTGCCAGAACAGTAGGCTGCCATCTGCAGGCCAGATGACTTCTTCTTGGGAGAGGATGTGGAACTGGGGCTGGGGAGGTCTGGGTTTGGGTCCCAGCTCTGCGACTGTGAGGAGGTCATGGAACCCCTTCGGGCCTCAGTTTCCTCATCAGTAAAGTGGGGTCATACTCATCCCTACTCCATAGGCTTACATTAAATGAGGTGATGTGTGTGGTGTCCCTAGAACCGTGTCTGGCACGTGCCAGGCACGCAGTAAGCACCAGGCGCAAGCGGAAAACACCTTTCACCGCGGAGGGAAGCTGCTGAGCACCTTCCGGAGGAAGCTGCGCCCCATGGCCGGCCGAGGTGGCTGGGGATCAGCAAGGCCTTTTGAAGGGGATTGTCTTTGCCAACAGAACATGACACAGCTGCAGGGGAAGTTGTTTTAATTCCACTTAGTTTGATTTATTATTGATAATGTTGGAGATAAATTAGAATCATTAAAACAAGAGGCTTAGTCTGCAAACTGTTTATAATTCCAGAGCTGTCTGCTTTGCATTTGCTGGGACCAGAGCACATACATGTGGGCCCAGAGGAAGAGGCCCCGGGAGTCTGGAAAGGCTGGGCAGTGTGAGAGGAGACACAGGTGGGTGGCATAAGCCACAGAAATGCACTTTCTCATAGTTCTTGGAGGCTGTCAGGTCCGAGATCAAGATGCCGGCTGGTTCTCTTCTGGGCTTGAGGATATTTAACTTCTATCCTGATGAAGCTGTCCTGAAAGACACTACATGGTCAGGCCCCTACTGCCTCTCTTTCTCAGCTCCCTCCCTCCCTCCCTTCCTTCCTTCCTTCCTTCCTTCCTTCCTTCCTTCCTTCCTTCCTTCCTTCCTTCCTTCCTTCCATCCTTCCTTCCTTCCTTCCATGTCCCAGCTATATGCTCCTCCTTCTTTGACCTTGATCGTGCTAAGCTCACGCCTGCCTCAGGGCCTTTGCACTTGCTGTTTTCTCCTTAGGAATGTTCTTCCTGTAAATAGTCATGAGGCTCCTTCTCTCAGGTCTCTGAGTAATTGTCGCCCCCTAAGGAGGCCTGCCCTGGGGACACCCTGTCATTTTATTCTCTTGCCCTGCTTTCCTTTTCTTAGCAGTGTTAAAAGTGTTTGTTTGTTTATTTACTTATGGTTTTCTCCCTATTCTGGTTGTCTATCGATACAAACCACCCTCAAACTTACTGTCTTAGAGCCACATGAATCATTTCCTCTCCTGGTTTCTGTGGGTCAGGAAGGTAGGAAAGTCTCCTCTGGGTGTTTCTGGCTTGGGGTCTCTCATGTGGTTGAAGACAGATGGTGGCTGAGGCAGCTGGCGACTGGAGCAGGTGGGACCTGCTCTGGCATCTCTCTCCTTTCCTGTAGGTTCAGGACTTCCCCAGGTGGGCTAGTTGGGCTTCCTCACAGTATGGCAGCCTCAGGATGGTCAGACTTCTCACAGGGCAGCTCTAGCACAAGCGTTCCATTGGCCAGGAAGAAGCTGTGTTGGCTTTTATGACCCAGCCTGGAAGCCACATTGTATCGCTGCCTCTTTGCTCTATTGACCAACCAATCATTAAAGCTGGACCAGGGTCAAGGTGAGGGATATAGACCCCACCTCTTCATGAGAAGATGACCGAAGAATTTGCAGACATGTCTGAAAACCACCGCACCTCCCAGCTAGATAGGGCTCCCTGGAGGCAGAGTCTTTGCTTTGCTTACCCTTAGGTCACCTGACACCTGACACAGTGCCCGGAACACACGGAAGGGCCAGTAAATACCTATTGAATGAATCGAACAGGTAAGGATGCACTAAAGTTCAAACCCAAAAGGTACTATTATCCCCATAGTTATCCACGGTCTTAACAATTCACTGAATGAGTTGCCGAGCATATGGAAGAAATGACGCTAATTAAGCACGAGGAAACAAAGTTAATTCAGAAAGCAAAGTGCAATATTACCTGTATAGACGTATTCACCAGGGGCTTATTCTTGGAGGTTCATGCCTTATTCATCTCTGTCTCTTTTAGAGCTGAACACAGAGCCCGGCACAAGGCAGGTGATCAATGAAATGAATGCTTTTCAAAGAATGACCAAGTCCACTCTGGCCCGGAGGTAATCACATATCGTCTTTATTAAAAAGTTAATGAAAACCCCACTTCTGGGGCAACTGGTTTCAGGGAAACAGGCGCATTGGAGAGAAATGTGTCAACTACCCTGCAATAAGCCCCTGCTGTGTGCCAGGGAGCCGGACAAGCTCCTCGTAGGCACAGGATTGCTATTCTTCACAGGAACCCACGGACTTCGTACTACTGCTGTCTCGCAGCCCCCATTTGGCACGTGTTGAACATGAGGCTCAGAGAGGTTCTGCACACCCCTCTTCCCATTGGGTTTGCAGGTAGTAAGTGAAAGGGAAGCGCTCATGTTCATTTGGCTCCAAAAGCTGAGTTCTTTGCCAGGCTCCATGCTGCCTCCTTGGGGCTTCAGGGGTCTAGCCAGGACCTGGCACAGCCAAGGGCTCTTCCTCATCTCACCTACCCCTTGACTTTTAACAGAGAGTGCCCATTAAGGAGTGTTTTGGCTATTGGAGTTGCTATTTAGCTAAAATCAGGTAACACGTGGACCATTGCTCCCACTGCTTGTCCCTTTAAGATGCTAGTAAGGTGGGCATCGTCTTTACAAGTGTGTCCATTATCAGCTGCTTAAAGGAAGTAATTTCAAAAGGATGGCAGACAAGCTCAAAGCATTTGATCTTGGCAAATGGGACTTCTGATATCAGATCCTGGAGGTGTGGCGGGGGTCATGTACGTGGCTGGCACCCTGATGAGCTGGAGATTGTGGCCCTGTTGTTCTGCAGGGTTTAGGCCGAGCTCTCATCCTAAGGGAATGTGGGTAACTCAGAGTCACTTCTAACAGCGTCGCTTCTAAGGAGGCAGCTGATCCATGTGGATTCAAAGCCAGGCTGGCCTCTTCCTAGCTGCCAAACCCTGGACAGTGGCTCCATTTTTTGGAACCTCCATTTCCTCATCTGTCAAATGGGAACCACGGTCCTACTTCCCTGGGCTGGATTAAGTGAGATAACAGAGCAATATTTATAAAGCACCTACTATGTGTGGAGCCCTATTCTAGGTGCTGGGGATGCGGTGGTGTATAAGACCAAGTCATGGACATCATGGAGCTGACATTCTAGGGCAGAGGTGGGCAAACTTTTTGACTCGAGGGCCACAATGGGTTCTTAAACTGGACCGGAGGGCCGGAACAAAAGCATGGATGGAGTGTTTGTGTGAACTAATATAAATTCAAAGTAAACATCATTACATAAAAGGGTACGGTCTTTTTTTTCAATCGTTTTATTCATTTCAAATGGGCCGGATCCGGCCCGCGGGCCGTAGTTTGCCCACGGCTGTTCTAGGGGCTTGACAAGAACATGGCAAATAAGTTTAAAAAAATCATTCCAAGTGTTAATAAGCCCCTTGAGCCAAAAGGAATCATGGAGAGAGAATACAGAGGCAGTAGGGCTGCTGTTTCACACAGGGGTCGGGAGCCCTTTCTGGGGAGGGGAGCAGAGACCCAAGTCCAGCGAGGAGGGGATCTGATTTCAGGCCAAGGGAACAGCCAGGGATGAGCCCACCTGCTCCGGTGGAAGAACAGTAGGGCCAGGTGGCCGATGTGGCCGCAGGGGTCTGAGGAGAGAGTGGGAGGACCTGAGATGAGAGGGGGCAGCTCTGGGTCATGAAGAGCCCCCAAGCTCAGTGTGAGATCTTGGAATCCGTCTACAAAATGGTTCGTGTACAGTGCCTGAGGTAGTGGGTGCTCCTAGGCCCCTCAGACAAGGAAACCTTGTCGCCTGCCACCTGCCAGCCCCCTCTGCTGGGGAAGGGCACAGAGAGGGGTGAGCGATACTCCCCTTTCTTCAACCCCCTGGCTTCTTTCCCAGCCTCCATTCCCATCCTCTAGGTCGTATCCTAAAAGGCAAAGACCGCCTGGGAGGTTTCCAGATTCCGAGCATTTTGCTCCGTTCTGGCATCGCAGTCGAAAACGCACCCGAAGAAGGTCCTCGCTGGTGAAAAATGTTTATTTTCTCTCGCCAGATGCGTGAAACAATGACGGAAAGGAGAGCTTCCTCTGGTATTGACCTTTCCACCCCATGTGCAGAGTCTGGAGGGCAGGGGTGCCAGGCGCTGCCTCGGAGGTGCTGTCTTGGTGGGGAAGTGAAGGGGACTCCAGCACAGAGCGTGGGAACAGCCCCGCTCTCACGTCGCAGCTTCAGAAGCAACTGACAAACCTCAGTGCATGAGGCCTCTCCCAGCCCTCGCGCTGAAGGCCTGCGAGGATGGCCGCTGACGTGGACAGGGACTGACTATGTCATTGGGTCCCCTTCTAGGCCCCCTGGGGGGAGGCAGAGAGCCACAATTCCCTGCAAAGGGCTTCATCGGATCCTCCTTATGCTTTGAGGTGGAAATCAGATGCTGTCTGCATTTTGGAAGAAAGAAAGCCCCACTTCAGAGCAGTGAAGTGACTCCCCCAGGGCCATATAGCTCAGAGGTGGGTGGCCATGTGCTCACCATTACCCACAGACTTGGCTTGAGCAAACTTTAGGCAAACCTCCCTCCTTCCTATAGGCTCCTAAACATTTTGTTAAAATTAAATTGCATTTTTTTCCATCACCGTTTATCCCCTCTATGCCCGTTCCCCCCTCCACCCACCCCCCTCCCCTGCAATCACCACATTGCTGTCCATGTCCATGAAGTCTCTCTCTTCTTCTTTTCTTGCTCAATCCCTCCACTTCCCTAACACCCCCTCTCCCACCACCAGAGCTGCCTGCCTGCTCTCTATCTATGAGTCTAGCCATCTCTATTTTGCTTGGTATGGCTCACCCCCAAGCTTAAGCCAGCACCACGGCACAGGATAGCTTGTTCCACGAGGCCGGCCACAAAGAGAAATCCCGCTAAACCGCCTCGGTCATGCTGTTTGCTCAGCCTCACCGCTTTCCCGTCTTCCCCCAAGTCCTTCCAAGCCCGAAACCCCTCCGTATGAAAGAAAAGCCTTTTTCGGTTGGATTTTGAGATGCTTGAAGATTCTGAAGTCCAAGTGTTCTCCCTACTGCAATTGTCTTTTTGAATAAAGTCTCTCCCATCTTAAGCCCAGATTGGTTTTACACTTGACACAGGGGAGCTGGGATTTGAATGTAGAATTCTCTGAACTCTTATGTATTCAGGGTCGGAGCATTTAGAAATGTTTGCTTCTGTATGGAATACTGTGACAGACAGATTATGTTCTACAAATCAAACGAGGAGTGATATTGCAGATAATAGTCAGATTAAAAATCCGACTGTATTATGTGCATGTTGATTTTTAAATCTAAATAAATAATACATGAAAAAATCTTGACATCAGAGCCAGTTTTTCTCCTCTTAAAAACATGTTTCTGTTTCTTCATTTGTTTTTGCTTTGCTCACCCAGAGCAGTGATATTTTAAGAAAGATTATGGGGAACAAGCTTAAGTGTGAGAAGATTAATATTTTTGTGTGTGAAATATGGCAGAACTACCTTATTTGAATTCCACAGGGCTGAAGAAAGCCACTGGTTTCCTGAGCTCATTAAGCACCGTTTCTGGGTTGGCAGAATTGTTGTGGTGGCCAAGGACATGGATCGGAACCAGAGGGATCTCAGCGTGAGTCCGAGCTTCGGCATTGGCCGACTGTGAGGCCTTGGGCAGTGTCTCCTGTTTCCCTGTCTGCACAATGAGGATTGAAAGAACACCTTCCCGTCTTTTGCTGCTGCGGTAAGGCAGGAGCATAACCGTACACGGGAAGGGATTGGAGGAAACCTGGGACCCTGTCAGCTTAGACCACATCTTTGATCATCAGGTAAAAAGACCAGCTGTTATCTTGTTTAATCAGCTTCTTTATTACAGTAGTTCAGTCTGCACTAATGTACTGGACCTCAACTTGCACCATACCTGGAGGAAGAATCAGCCAGCTAATGCAGTCCCCCTCTCAGAAGCAGAAAGGAAATGGAGAGGGAGAGGGAAGCTGGATTCAGAGAGGAGGCGGCTTAATTTATTCATAGCAAATTGATAATTTTGCTAATTTAGTAATTCAACAATTATTTATTGAGGAGGCAGTGGAGCATCCACTCAGTTATATCTTCCCCCTTGCTCTATTTTCTTCAACTCACGATCACTCTGTGAAATTACATTATCTCTCTTGAGTGGAGTAGTATTTACCAGAAGCTAAATTTATGGCATCGGAGAAAGGAAACTTATCAAGTTTTGCAAGAAGAAATATAAAGTGGGAAGTTAGTGAATTCATGAGAACGGGTATAAATCATCATGACTGTGGAGAAATAGACAGGAAATACGAGGGGTGTGCAGCTCAGCGGAGGCCAGCTCGCTGATGGGCACAGGGGTGAGGTGAGCTAGGAACACAGTTGGGGTTCGGTAGGATGGGTCCGGGGTACAACGGCCACTGGGAGTTCATCTCCCACACTCAGTTGCTCATGGGGCCCATTCAAATGGTCATGAGGAAAATCCTCTGCAATGGAAGTAAACAACAGTGAAGACAGACAACTCAAGGCTGGGGGAGGGATGGAGAGGAGCTGGATACGCATGCCATCACAAACGGATGGCACTGAATGATGTATAGAAGAAACTGACCTTGAGCTGGATCTGTATATACTTTATATCTGTATATACTGTATATCTGTTAACTCTTCCTCTATGTCACTGGCAGCCAGTTCTGATAAGTCCAGTGTAGTCTCAAGCTTACGTAGTCTTCCTAGGTTAATCTGCTGACCACACACCCAGGGAGAGCAAGGTCTGTGGGCCACGGGGTAGAGCCCATTCCCTGTCTCCCCGACTATAGGGAAAGTCCATGAGGGTAAGGACTGGGTCTGCCTTCTTCACTGCTGTCTCCCCAGCATCTAGATCAAATCCTGGCCCATAATAAGAGCTCAATAAATAACTTTTGGGTAAATAAGGTGGAGAGAGAAAGAAATAAAACATCACCCAGTTTCAGTAATTCTAAGAAAGAGATAAGTTTGAGTTGGAACGAACAGAAGGAGCCTTCCTTTAGCAATATGGTTAGAGGGGGGTAGACTTTAAGATGAGATCAAGGAAGAGAAAGAGTCAGTCATGCTACGAGCAAAGGGAAAAGCATTTCAGGCAGAGGAACCAGCATGTGGGAAGACCTCAGGTGGGAAGGAGTTTGACTTGTTCCAAAAACTGGAAGGAGAGTGGGAGAGTCAGCCGGGGCTGGCAGGCATCCTTAGGAGTTAGGGTTTTAGTCTAAGATTGACCCATGCTCTATATCCAGGAAGACGTAATTCAGTTTTTGCTTTGAGAAAAGAATCCTAACCTCTGGGTAGAGAATGGACTAGAGTCAGGCAAGAGTGCAGGTGAGAGAACAGTGATTAGGCGACTGTGGCGGTCTACCTGAGAAATGATGTTGAAATGGTCTAAGTCGGTGGCTTTGGAGTTGGAAAAAAAGTGAGTGGATTTATTTGGAGCTTGCTGATGGATCGGCTATAGGGAGTGAGGGCGAGAGGAATCAAGGATACTGTACTAGGTAGCTATTGCTGTGTAACAAAACATCCCCCCCATAGTCAGTGGCTTATAACAACAATTTATTATGATAGCTTATGTTTCTGTGGATTGGAAATGGATTGGCTGGCCCAAGGTGGGTTCCCTGTTGATCTCTGCTGGACTTGTCCATGTTTTGTGGCTCAGCAGGGTGGGAGTCACGAGCGGTCTGCTTTATTTATTTTTTTGCTTTCTTTTTTTATTGTTTTATTGCTTAAAGTATTACAAAGGGTATTACATATGTGTCCTTCCCCCCCCCCACCCCCCCGCCCTTGACAATCCCCTGGCCTCCCCTACCCCCCAGTGTCTTATGTCCATTGGTTATGCTTATATGCATGCATACAAGTCCTTCGGTTGATCTCTTACCCCCTCCCTCCTGCCCCCCAACCCTCCCTGGCCTCCCCGCTGCAGTTTGACAATCAGTTTGAGGCAGCTCTGCGAGCGGTCTGCTTTAACATAGGCTTGTCTAGGATAGCTAAATTGAGGCACCTCTGGCCCAATCTACTCTTCTGTTTTTTGAGTGAGCAGGCATGTTCTTCTTGTGGTGATGACAGAGGCAGCAAGCGCCATTCCTTTGGCCAAAGAATATCCCACACGTCCATGGAATGATGCCCTAGCAGCGGGAAAGCTCTGTTGCCTAGTTACATGGCAAAAGGTGTGGAGACCCCGAGGGGTGAAGAATTGGACTGTTCATGCAATCGACCACAAGTGCCTGTCATGCTTCTGACTAGTTTTCATTATAATTTTCCCTCTTGGTTCACTCCAAACAACTCTCCTCCCTCCTCACCCACAGGTCACCACTCCTTTTGCTTATGCTCCGAGCTCCAGAGGAGGGAGGAGACAGAACTGCGGACCTGTTCCTGGGGTTTGGCCTTCCCGCAGAGGATGGGCGGGGGAAGGTACCCCTCCCCCTTGAGTTTGGCTCTGAGTCCAAGGGGTTGAGGATGGATGTGGAATCTGGCACAATGTTGTGTGGGCTGAGGCGGAATATGGGACACACAAGTGCAGGTTTACAAAAGCGATTCAGAGAGGCCTTGGCTGAAAGCAGAGACTATCTGCAGCTTAAATACTGGAGCGATTATATCATTTGTGGGGCTTTGCAAGCTAATTTGTTTGCTGCCTTTTCAATTTGCCATTCCGTTTCCATGGTTTCACGGTTGGTCAGAGATGGAATATTCAAACCCGATAGACAAAGCTTGAAGTTGAAGAGCTAAAATGGCCATGGAATTGTTTTAGAGCACAGACCGGTGGAAAGAGGCCATCGAAGGGATGAAGAGAGCCAGGTCTGGTCCCGGCTTTGCCATCTCCACGCAGAATTCCGCCTCTGTGGCTCCATGTCCCCATCTGTGATGTGGTGTGAGCCGGAAGGTGGCTCCTTTCAGCTCTATGTCAGCAGTGGCAGTAACAACAGCAATAATGAGTAAAAGAAGTAACAGGAGTAAGAATAGCTAGCATTGCTTTGTGCCAGGCACGTGTGAGGTATGGTCACGATCTCATTTCATTCTCACAGTTGGCACAAAGGAGGTGCTAGTCGATGCCCGCTTTAGGGGTGGGAAATTGAGTCCTGCCCAGTGTCATACAGCTGATGTGTCTAAGATGAGATGGGAACCACATCTGTCCCAGGAGCGTCCGCCTACCCCGGGCAGTCTCACTGCGGGGAAATGAATGGTCTTCAGCGGGCCTTTGGAGTGACTGGAAAATAGCTGTAAGTCTCACACCATTTCCTAGCCCAGCGCTGTCCATAGTGCCTGCTGTGGTGGCGGGGATGTTCCACACCCGCTCTGCCTCCCACAGTAGCCACTAGTCGCGTGGGGCTATTGAGAGCCTGCGATGTGGCTGGTGCGATTGAGGAACTAAATCTGCATTTTAATGTAGTTTTATTTAAGTTTAAAAATAAGTGGCTGGGAGAGGTTAGCACCTCCCACCCTGGTTGGTGCAGCGCTGCAGGTTTGCTCTAGGGTCGCAGGTGTACAAGCAGGAAATCTCTGAGGCTGTTGGCTGAACCAAAACCCAAACCAAACAAACACACATGAACGAATTGGACGATACATAGGGCAAAGGAGTGCATTGATGGGAAGGCCAGATTGGCGACCATTGGCTGAATATCTGCTCTGCGCTGGAGGTGACCCTCCCAACAGCCTTGCAGTAGCTGCTGCTATCCCCACTGAACAGGTGAGAGAATTCCACCTTCGAGGGCTGAGGGAACTTGGCCAAGGTGCATCGTGCGGTCCGGATTAGACTCAGGGCTGGCTGACTCGAAGTCCACGCATGCTTTTTTGCATTGTTCAGACTTCCTTTCATAGTGCCTTCAACAGCCTCTTCATCTTTACACAGGGCATGCAACACCTCACTTGTTCACTGCCCTTCTCTCTGCTGGGTGACAGTAACATGCACGTTTTACCGGACACCTAAGGCTGTGCTATTGTCAAGCCCGAATAGAATTGTCATTGCCACAGAGGTTTGTTTCAGTACACACACACACACACACACACACACACACACACACACACACGCATACACATGTACACATCATACAGACACACACACAGACATGTATATCAGTGGTTCTCAACCTTCCTAATGCCATGACCCTTTAATACAGTTCCTCATGTTGTGGTGACCCCCAATTTCATTGTTACACATTGAACATAATTAAAGCATAGTGATTAATCACAAAACAATATGTATTATATATGTGTTTTCCGATGGTCTTAGGTGACCCCTTGAAAGGGTCGTTCGACCCCCAAAGGGGTCGCGACCCACAGGTTGAGAACCGCTGAGGTACATACAGTTCGGCTTTTCCCCTTCAACTGCCGAGGTAGAAATTACACCCAGCCTTTTCCCTAGGGAGAGGACTCCTATAATAAGGGGAAAGGCTCAATACTCAGCACTGAAGAGAAAGCAGTGGCCAGTGGTCTGAGAGAGGCATAGATTTCCTGAATATTTGCCCTTCATTCAGGTTCCTCCCTGTTACTGGAAGTTTCCAAATGTGAAACTGACGAGGACCAGAAAACGACCAATCCCAAACCTCTGCTGACTTGGAACCTGGACTAATGCCCACCATAGAGAGCCTGCTGTCCCCGTATGTCAGCGATTGGAAGGGGGTTCACAGGACCCGCCCAGCATACCAGAGATTGACAGGCGGCAGCTCCCAGGTCTGCAAGATCTCCAAGCGGACCCTGCAGTAGAACCTTTATGAAGAAGCCTAAGGCTTAGGTGTTCTCTCAGCAACTCAGGCTATGTCTCTGCTCTGCTCGCAGCTGGTCCGGGAGGAGGGGGATGACGGTGCAGTAGTGAGTGATAAAATGTAACTGGGGATCCCAGGATGGAGGGCCCCCTTGCCAAGACCCCAGCCCTCATGATGGGCTCCTGCTGTGCCTCTATCCTGTCCCAACAAATTTAGCACCTCCTCTTTGAGAGAGGATCTCCGGGGTTACAAGTCAAGTCTTGCTTTCCGCAACTCCAATGATGAGAAAGTCAACCCAAACTGTCTTTGAGGAAATAAGCCAAATGCCGGGGTGGGTGCTGCCTTAATTAATGCAACATTAGTTGCTGTCAATACGTACATTCCAAAGCCCAGGGACACATACAGAAGTGTATTTCACCCCCGTAGGAAGTCCACTGAACGGGAGAGTGAAGATGGCAGTGGGCCCTGCTCCACACAGTTCTCAGGGATCCAGGCTGGTGGTGGCTTCACCGTCTTCCACAGGCGGCTTCCATGGCTGCCCTGGGCACTGAGGTCCAATGAGCCGATAGCAGTGGAGAGAACGTGCACTCACCTGGAAGTTTTTATGGGGCCAGCATGGGTGTGGCATACATCGCTTCTGCCCACAACCCGTTGGCAGGACTCAGCCGTAAGGCCCCAACCAGCCACAGAGGAGGCTGGGAAGGTTGTCTCGCTGTGGCCCCAGAGTGGAAGGAACAGCCAGTCAGGTTTGCTCTGGACCTTAATCTCTCAGCTGCCGGATAGGCTTAAAGAAGAGACCTGTGCTTTGTGGGACAATTGTCTTCATGGCCAATTGGTTGCATTAAGTTTTTTTTCTTTCTTTCTTCCAGAACATTGCTTTAGAAGACATTTAAGATGCATGTAAAACAAACAAACAAACAAACAAAAAACTATAAGAGGGAAGATCTTATAACATGAGTTGGGAAAGATCTGATTATTTATTGGACTCTGTATGTGCCAGCCAATCACGTCTGCTCAGCAGATGCGCCGAAATAAGCCCGACGCTGGTGCCATCAATCACATAGTCAGCAGCGTGACCTTCGAGGCCCAGCATGCTTTGGCCATTGATCTTTCCCCAGTTCCACCCACTGGCATCATCCTTCTCCCACTAAGTGTCCCAGCCACACTGGCCTGTGGTTCCCTGAATACTCTGTGTCGTTGCTACCTCAGTACTCTTGCAGAAGCTCTTTGCATTCCCTAAATGCACCAGGCGTCCTGGTGCCCCCACTCACGGCAAGCAAGAGGCGGGCCATGGTCCAGCTTCTTCACATTGTCTCTTCCTTGGAGTGTCTGTGCCCAACAGGGCGGCCTTGGGTTCTAGGGGCAGGAAATGTCGCCCGTGGATTAAGCGAAGATTCTGTGTTTTACATAGAAGGTAAAGTGCCGTTTACGCCCACGGCCCACCGAATGCAAATGCCTGGTAATAATGTTAATGCAGAAATTAAAGAACAGAAGCCGGCCAGCTTTGTGCTTTTATTAACCGCAGTTTCCAGGCATTAGTACTTTTTCTTTGTTTCATGCCATTTCCTTTCAGTGAGAAATATGCCTAGCACATTTATTTGCTTTGGATAATAATATGGTGTGTGTGTGCGCGCGCGTGCGTGCGTGTGTACCACTTAAAAAATTGTGCCTGGGCCAGGTTGGCACTCATAGACATTTAAGATAAATAATGCTTTTTCGGGGTCTAAATTTCCCCCATTATCTTTCTCGCTCCCATTCTGTGCTGCTGCTAATTTTCTGCGGAGTCACCCAGTGGTGCTTCTGGCCAGAGCTCTTGAGTGGAGGTGGAGCAAATTGAAAGTTTAACAAAATCAAACAAATATTTATCGAACACCCACGTTTTCTAGCTTAAGCCTCCCTGGAGCCCGGGAGAGGGCATTGTTTCCTCTGTGCTTTCCTCTCCACCTGCCTTCTGTGCCGTCTCCCGCCGTCTCCAACCCCCCCTCACACCCCCCGTCCCCCGCAGTTCCCAGTGCCAAGTAGTGGAATATCCAGCACCTGTGGCAGCCAGATGAGCTGCGAGGTGTGCTTTTTTCTCCGTTTCCACCCGGATCACTGAGAACGAAGATGCCGGCTTCCTCAAGACTGAGCTCAGAGGAGACCCGTGAAATGTGAGAATGGCTGTGAGTCCCCCCCCCCCCCTCCCCCCCCCCAGAGGACAAGGGAGGCCGCTGTGAAGGTGACAGGGAGCCCTGCTGGAGAGAGACCGTCCTAACCCCTCCCTCTTTTTCAAAAATACATATTTTTATTGATTTCAGAGAAGAAGGGAGAGGGAGAGAGACAGAAACATCAGTGATGAAAGAGAACCATTGATTGGCTGCACGCCCCCTACTGGGGATCAGGCCGCAACCCAGGCATGTGCCCTGACAGGGAATTGAACCGTGACCGCTTGGTTCATAGGTTGATGCTCAACCACTGAGCCACGCTGGCTGGGCATAACCATTTCTTCCCTCTTTACGAGGGAAAGGGGGGGGGGCACGTGCCTCCCCAGGAGGGTTGAGAAGCCTGCCCTCTGCTTCCTGTGGGAGGGGACACAGAGACCCCACATAAGCCAGGCATAAAGCACAGTGAGGGGGACTTCAGAGAGAGGTCGGCCCAGGTTCCCTCTGTGTGGGTGGCAGAGTTGGGGTGGCTGGCACGTTATTGCTCCCAGTCGTCCATCCCTCCTGTTTCCATGCCCTTTGCCAGTAACACTGCAGCCCCTCCCATGAGAGGTGGAGTGTAATCCTCTGCTCCATCCAGCCAGCTCCGTCCCTTGTGTTAGTCAGTGACCCAGGTCTGAGCCTGGACCGGAGAAGCATGGTGTGTTTCCCTCTTTTTGCACTAATGCCATCACTGAAAGGCGAACAGCATCCTGGGTAGCCGGCTGTTCCAGAAAAACGAGAAACATGGGGCATAAGACCCCAGCAGCCCCTCCCAGACCTGAAGCCCGGACAGGCCTTCCTGTTGGCCCATGGACCTGTGAGCGTGACGACGCATGCCTGCCGCTGTCAGCCGCTGAGTTTGGGGTAGTTTGTTATGCGGCACTGTGTGGCTAGGTAACTGATACAGCTTGCAGGGGCCTGAGTGGAGCCTGCAGTGAGGTAGGGCCAGGCTGGCTCTCCACCCCGGACACTTGCCAGTGCAGTGAGGGGCCAGCAGCTCTGGGAAAGGAACGGCCCTGAGTTGATGTAATTACCCACAGTTGGGGGGCTACACGGGAGACCCCGCTGGGGGCCCAGGGACCACGACATATGTCATGTGCTGGATGCAGCAGCTGGGTGTGCCCAGAGTGGGCAGCAGGGAGTCCCCTCAGGGTCAGAAGAAGAGTGTGTATCTGGTGTCCAACAAATATTTACTGAGCACCTACTATGAACCAGGGAATGCTCTCGGGGTTGTTTGTGTATATGGTGGTGAGCAAATCAGTCCATGTCCCTCCTCTCACAGCTCACATTCTAATTACCAATCACGAGGAGGAGGAGGAGGATGGTAACGCCTACATTAGGTTGAACATTTACCTGAGATAAGACTAAGTCTTAAAGTAGAAGGAACTGAAAAACGACTGCCCATGGCTGCGTGAACTGGACTCCATTTAACTTTCGCACCGCCAAGGAGGAGGAGAGGCTTGTCAAACGACAGGCAGATAAAACTGAAGCGAGGGTGCGTGCTTCTGTTTGTGACTTGTGACCATCCCTTCCGACGGTGACACCAGCAAACCCACGGCCCGAGCCCTGGCTGCTCTCCCTGCCCCGTTCTTCTCGGACGGCTGCCTGTGCCCCCACCCTGGGAGGAGCGGCACAGGGCGCCGAGGCCATAGAACATTCTCCTGCCTCAGATGCTCCCTCGTGGGCCCCCCGTCTTCATGTGGAAGCCCTTCTTCTGAGACTCATGTTGCTCCCCGGCTCCCCCATCTTTTCTCAACTTCCTGGCCCCTCTTTTAAGTTCTTGAAGACCTGACTCGTGGGCTTCCTGGCCTCAGCGAGTCCATCATTAGCTTGAGGGACCCTGATGCCTCTGAGGGTGGTGCTTCTGGTACTTCCCTCTCAGACTCATTGACCTTTTCAAAGGCAGTGACCTTGGCCTCCACACACTTGTCCACCAAGCACTTGTGTGGCTTTCCTCCCTCCCTCCTTCCCTCCCTCCCTCCCTCCCTCTCTTCTAATCCCTCCCTCCCCCCGCCCCTCCCAATAGCTACTGTGTATCAACTCTATGGACGCTACAGTGGGCTTTGGGAATACAGCAGTGATAAGAACACAGCCCGGATCCTCCAGGGGCCCATCTCTGACGAGTCTATTCCCTCAGTCCCCTGTCCACATTGCTGGCCCCATGATGCCCATCGCTGACCTCCGCGCACAGTCCCCGCCAGGCCTGCGTCTGGTTCTCACACAAGCCCTGCCAAGCACACGCGGCTGCTGTTACTGCAAACGACCGCTGGCCCTGATCCAGTGCTCCAGACAGGCCGGCCCTGCGCAGGCGTCTCATCTGGGCCCACTGGGCCCTCCCAAGCCCCGCTCGGAGATGTCACTGTTACCCTCACTCAGAGGAAACGGTACTCACAGCAGCGAGGGTGGAGGGGAGGCAGGTGGCCACAGCGTGGCGTGGGGACCCAGGGCCTGGGGAAGGCAGCATGGGGAGAGGCCAGGAAAGGAAGGGGAGGGAGCTCAGCATGGCCTCAGCCATAAGCAGGTCATTCTGGGAGAAAAGAGGGTCGGTCAGGCGGGCGAGGGGGCTTGGGGAGAAGTGCGTGCACCCCCCACCCCCGGGCGAAGCCGCAAAGCCACAGTGGAATAATTCCAAGAAGGAAGGCGCCTTTGTCATCCTCAGGAAGCCTGGAAACGCTTACAGACCACCTTGCATTGAGGGCCTCAGAGGCTTATCTTATTTGAATTAGAGAAATGCATGGGGTCTCCAGCCTGTGACATCCCAGAGGCTCCTCCGCTCCTCGGCTCCCCAGTGGCCACGACAGGCATCACACCGTCCTGGCATTTATCTGCCCAGAGCATTCCCTCTGGTTCTCTCCACCCCTTTCACGGGGCTGAAAGCTGGTCATACAGCCCACGGTGGCAATCCAGAGGGCTGTAGTTTACTTTTTATCTTTGTAGGTATTTCGATACTAAAATTACGGCCTGTATCCAAGTTTAGGACAATCAGAAATGATGCCAATGAATCTTGAGTCACAGAGCAGGTCAAGGGAGAGGGAGAGAAAGAGAGAGAAACATTAATGATGAGAATCATCCATGGGCTGCCTCCCATGCGCCCCCTCCTGGGGGTGGAGACCACAACCCAGGCATGTGCCCTGACTAGGAATCGAACTGTGACCTCCTGGTTCATGGGTAGATCGATGCTCAACCATTGAGCCACACCAGCCGGGTGAGAGCAGGTCAGTTTAAACCTCCTTGCTGTCAGCTGAGAAAGAGGCGCCTCTGCATTCTGAGGACCAGGCTGAGCATCCTCCACGCACTGTGCAACTATTTCAAGTCTGTTCCTCCTGCTAGATTCTCAGTGTGATGAAGGCACGTTCCCTCTCGTGTACTGCAACTTCCCGGTATGTGGCCGACACAGCACGATCAATAAATATTTGTTAAATATGAATAAATGGATGACGGGAGGAGGCCAGTGAAATCCTCAGCTGGCAGAGCTGGTGGAGCTCCTGTTTGCATTTGTTGTCTCTCTGCCCTGGGTTTCTGTGCTTGCTGCGGGGCATGATGAGAGAGTATTCTGGGAGGGAAGTGCTTATCTTTGCTTGGGTGGGCTCGGGGATCAGTGTGCTGGGGTGTGGGCAGCGCAGGCTTCAGAATTGGGAGCAGGGAGCTGGGACCGGGGAGGCGGGAGCTGCAGAAATTGGCTCGGACACAGAGGCTGGCTCTGAGAAGCACAGCTGGCTGCCCAGGTGTAGGCTTTGAGGAGCTGCGTCCATCCCAGACCCTATTCGGACAGTGGGGCTCACGGATGGAGCTGAGCAGGTGGGTAGCCAGCAGCAGAGGGTACCAGGCTGGGGCTGACCTCATGAGGAGGATGTGGGCTTGGGGGGCGTTAGTGGTAAGAGGTCCTTGGGGTTGAGACAGACTCAGCAGCCGGAGGCACAGAGGGACAGACCTGGGACCAAAGGAGGAGTCACGTGAGGATCCTGTAAAGGGCCTGGGTGTGGTGAGTCCCAGGTTCCGGAGGCACTGGGACCTGACGCAGGCCACCCAGCAAGCTGGAGTGTGTAACTAGGGAGAGCCAGAATAGATCGTGAGGGCGAAGGCAGCAGCAGGAAGAATAAGAAAAAATAACAACAGCAGCAATTGCTCTTTATCGAGCGTGTGCCGCCGGCACTTTTCATTCATCATGTATGTTGGGCGGTACCACTCTCATCTTAACAAACAAGGAAACCAACTCAGAGAGGTTAAACCATTTGCCAGAGGTAGCACAGGATGTAGTAGGAAATGGCTGAGCTGGGATGCAGCTCTGGGTTTTCTCCGACCATTCCCTCCAACTCCCCCTGTAACGATCCCACCATGTTGCCTGTCTTGGTTGTCACGGGAGTCCGAGGAGAGACCATCCAGAACGGCGCTGGCCCTCAGCAGGATGATGCTAACTGTTAGTTCCTTCCTCCCTGCCGTCCGAGTCCTTGCTCTCCAGGGCCTCCTGTCCCCCTTCGATACACACCTCAGCCCTCCCTTTCGAAACATCCTATTCTGGACCCAGTGTTTCAAAGGAAGTCATTTATTCCCCATCACTCTCTCCCCAGAGGGGCCCAGCTTCCCTCCTGCTCTGGCTCACTTTCCTGTGGCCGCCACACTTGCAGCGATAGCCCCACCCCTTTTCCATGGCTGCAGGCTCTGGCTTTTCTGGCCCCTCCATCACTTCTGCTCTGCTGGGTGTCCAGGGGAAAAATGGTTTCCTTCTCCAGACTTCCGGGACAGCCCTCATGCACCTCACGTCAGAGCACTAAGCAGCTACCAGGGCATCGTGGGCAGCGGGCTCTGTGCTTGCCCGCAGCATTTTCCATCGCTGACCTACATCCATCATCTGCCACGGGCAGTGACCAGGATGTCAGGTGCCACCTCAGAGCCCAGGGAAGGAGAGAGGAAGAGTAGCCAATCATAATTGCTTTGATGGTAAGAGCATTTCCTGGTTGCTTGGAAGGGCTAGGCCAGCTGTGGGCAAACTACGGCCCGCAGGCCGGATCCGGCCCGTTTGAAATGAATAATAATAATAAAAAAGACCGTACCCTTTTATGTAATGATGTTTACTTAGAATTTATATTAGTTCACACAAACACTCCATCCATGCTTTTGTTCCGGCCCTCAGGTCCAGTTTAAGAACCCATTGTGGCCCTCAAGTCAAAAAGTTTGCCCACCCCTGGGCTAGGCCCTAGTGAGAGTCCGGGAGGGAAGATCAGGAAGAATTCATGAGTCTCATTTCTGAATCAGAGGGTCTGCCCTCCAGCGGGGGCAGAAGGCCCTGAGTTCAATCCCTCTTTTTCCATGTTCTAGCCATACGGTGGGGTGAAATCATTTAAAATCTCTGGGTGTTAATTTCCCAGGGTGAAAATGAGGGTAATCCACACCTAAAAGGGCTTTTCAATGAAAGGGAATTCAATTAAATACATTGACCCACAGTAGAGCGTTAATAAATAATTATCTTTGTGATTCATAACAGTGATTTTGGATGTTATCCAAATTAGTCTGAAGTCTGGATCATTTGCTCTGTCAGAATTATCTACTGGGAAAAATGGATGCTTTTACTTACTGTATGACCTTGGCAAATTACTTCACCTTTCTGTGTCTCAGTTTCTTCATCAGTAAAATGAGTTAAGAATACTTGCATCATAGAAAAGTTAAGAAGGTTCACTGTCTTCTCACAGGTAAGATGTTTATAATGGTGCCTGGCATGTAGTAGGACTCAATATATGGTGGCTTTTATCATCATCATCATCATCATCATTATTACTAGAGGCCCAGTGCACAAAATTTGTGCACAGAGGTGTCCCTTAGCCCAGCCTGCACCCTCTCCAATCCAGGACCCCTCAGGGATGCCCGACTGCTGGTTTAGGCTTGATCCTACAGGGATGGGGCCTAAACCAGCAGTCAGACATCTCTCTTGTAATCCAAAACCACTGGCTCCTAACCACTCACCTGCCTGCCTGCCTGATCGCCCCTAACTGCCTCTGCCTGCATGCATATGGCTGGGGTCCCTCATCCTGGCCTATGCCCTCTCACATTCCAGGAGGCCTCGGGGGATGTCCACAGGGGAGTGAGCCTAAGCCAGCAGTCAGACATCCTTAGCTCTGCTAGGGAGGCGGGAGAAGCTCCCACCACTGCTGCTGCACTTGTCAACTGTGAGCCCAGCTCAGGGCTTCTGGCTGAGCGGCACTCCCCGTGTGGGAGCACACTGACCCACCAGGGGGAAGCTCCTGCATTGAGAGTCTGCCCCCTGGTGATCACTGTGTGTCATAGCGACTGGTTGTTCCACCATTTGGTCGATTTGCATATTAGCCTTTTATTATATAGGATTATTATTGTTATTATTATTATTGTTGTTGTTACTAGATGCCCGATGCACAAAAATTCATGCAAGAGTAGGCCTTTCTTTCCCTGGCTGCCGGCACTGGCTTCCCTCCGGCACCCAGGACCCGGGTTGCTTCCCTCCACCTGCCATCCACAGGCACCCGGGACTGGGGCTGGCTTTCCTCTGTCAGGAAGGACGTCTGGAAGACGTCCGGTCTAATTAGCATATTACCCTTTTATTATTATAGATTATTATAATTCTGTTACTTTTCAACAGGGAATATAATAGTTTCTCACAGCAAGGTCTCAGATACTAAACAGTGCAGATGCTGAGGGAGGAATCTTCAGCTTAGACTAGAAATATTTAATAACCCAGGAAGATAGATGGAAGGGAAATGGTACTCTTTTTGCAGATCATTGTAACTGGAGGACGAACAGAAGAAAGGAGCTTGCTAAGAATGAAGTTTGTCACATTTCTCCATCCCTCATCTCCCTGAGGACCCGCAGCTTCCGTGAGATCCAAGAGCACCTGCTCCCTCCCCTCCAGCCGAGACATGGGAGGGCTGCCCTTTCTGGACTCATCTGACTGTGTAAACTTTCCCAGGGACCCACTGGAGAGCCTGGGTCACCAAAGGACCCAAGGGATCCTCAGGGACCCTGGAGCCCTCCTGCGGTCCCTCCCTGGCTGGCCAACCTCCCACATCCCTCCCTGGCCTCGATCGTGCACTGGTGGAGTCCCTCGGCCTGGCCTGTGCCTTCTTGCAATCAGGACCCCTCAGGGGGTGTCGGAGAGCTGGTTTTGGCCCAATCCCGCAGGCCAGGCTGAGGGACCCCACTGGTGCACGGATTCGTGCACCAGGCCTCTAGTTAATTATATAGAATCTGTTCTATACCATTGAATTTCTCAGCCAGCAAAAGGAGCCTTGGTTGGGAGAGTTGCTGACCTCAGAGCAGCTACCATGAAGTGGGAAACTAAGCTCTCCGTCAGGGAACACACAATAAAAGACACGAGGGTGTCAGAGCTAGACTGGCTGTGAAACTTTTCAACTCTAACTATATGGAGCATGTCAAAGAATTCCCAGTCTCTGACAGTTGGAGCCAGGGTCTCAACTCAGGCCAGCTTCAATGGTTCCCTATGTGCACGTCCTCCCATAGGCAGAGGAGAAGAAATATTAACAAAAAAGAGATGTTTGAGAGGACACACACAGAGAATAGAAATATTGAAGAAGAGGAGTCAGATCACATGTGGCTGCTTGATTAGGTTCATTCTTATCCCTATGATGCAGGTGAAGAAAACAAAGCTGGAAAAAAAGTTATTTTCCAAGGATCACATTTAGGAATAATGATAATAATGACCATTTACCAAATGCTTGCTTAGTGCAAGGTACTCTATGAGGCATTTTGAATTTCTATCTCATTTGATTCTTGTAACCACACCTTATAATTGGCAGTTAAGATTTGAACTCGGGTGTCCATAATTTCAAAGTCCATACTCTTCCCCCAAAATCATATTGACTCTCTAGGAGTTATCGTTCCTGAATAAGATAGTCTCTGGTTTTAAAGACTTTCTATCTATAGGGGGCACCTGTCATGTAATAAGACTGCTACAAAATAATATAATCAGTACTGTAGTAGAAGAAAGCATGGGATGTCATGGGAGCCACAGCAGGGACCTATATCCTAGCTCTCCTGGGACCCAAGGAAGGCTTCTTGAAGAAGGGACACATGAGCTGAGGTTGGGAAGAGTGGAATTAACCGGAGGAAAGAAGGTATTGGGGAAGTCTAAGTTTGCAGAGAACGTGATTTTATATATAGAAAACCATAAAGACTACACACACTCACACACACACTGTCTGAACTGATAAACAAATTCAGTGATGTTGCAGGAGGCATAAACAACATAACAAATAAGGTGTGTTTCTACATACTAACAATGAACTGAAAAGAAAATTTAAAGAACAATTCCATTTCCAATACATTCAAAAAGAATAAAATATTTGAGTAAACTTAACCAAGGAAGTGAAAAACTTATACACCAAAAACAACATAACGTTGATGAAAGAAATTAAAGACAAAAATATATATGGAAGATAGTCCATGTCCATGGATTGGAATATTTAATATTGTTCAAATGTCCATACTACCCATAGCAACCTCCTGATTCAATACAATGCCCATAAAAATCCCAATGGCTGTATTCACAGAAATAGAAAAAAATAATTCTACAATTTACATGGAACTACAAAAAGAACCTGAGTACCCAAAGCAATCTTGAGAAAGAAAATAAATGGTTTGAGGCATCATTCTTTCTGAGCTTAAAATATATTACAAAGCTACAGTCATTAAAACAGTATGGTTTTGGCATAAAAACAAACATATAGACCAATGGAACAGAATAAAGAGCCCAGAAATAAACCCACATATATACACTTGACTTATCTTTGACATGAGGGCCAATAATGCACAATGGAGAGAGGACAGTCTCTTCAACAAACGGTGCTGGGAAAACTGGAGGTCCACATGCAAGGGAATGAAATTGGACCCTTATACCATACACAAAAGTCAACTCAAAATGGATTAAATATTTAAACATTAAGACCTGAAACTATAAAAATCATAAAAGAAAACATAGAGGGAAAGCTTAATGACATCAGTCTAGGCAATAATTTGTTGGGTATGACACCAAGAATACATGCAACACAAAAGCAAAACTAGGCAATTAGGACCATACTAGACATGTCCTGGATTTTGACACCGCCAAAAATCTGCTCTACCTGTAGTACCAAACTCTTTCTTGATCTCACTCCCTCACTGAGGTCTCTACTTTCTTGAACACTTGATTTCTACCCCCACCCCCCAAATCCATTCCTCTTCCTACCTGCCCTCGAATCAGTGATTTGGTCGCTCTTGTGACATTACCCTCTAACTCATTTCTGCCTGTTGATTTCTCACACCTGCCTGACAAGATCCCATACCTGGATTAAGCCACCACAGGAGCCTGGTGCTACAAGGTATAACAGCATAATAATTTGATTGAGGATGTGAGGAGGGGCAGGACCTTAGTTGTACTCGCAGAGAAGCCCAGCAATCCTATGTAATAAAAGCCTAATATGCAAATTGCTCAACCAGAAGTTTGACCGGGAGTTCGACCCCTGGCTATCATGTGTGCTGACCACCAGGAGGCGGTGCGGAACATGGTGGGTGTTGGCAACATGGCACTGGCAGCAGGCGGCAGTGGAAGTGCTGCTGGCCCTAATGGGCCGTGACTAGAGCCAGACCACCGCGGCGGGATGGTGGAGCAGGTGAGGGGACAGCACCAGGCCACAGCGGGGTGCCAGGTGGGGCTGTGAGGCTGGAGGCACCAACTGGGGCCAATTCCCGCAGGCCACCCCGAGGGACCCCGCCCATGCATGAATTCCTGCACAGGCCTCTAGTTCTTAATATTCATAGTAAGGCACTCTTCCCACATGGAGCAATTTGACTCCTTTACTTTTGCTAAACTTTCTACCTTCCCACTTCCAGCCACCAGGTCTCTCCCCGACCTGACTCCAGCCTCTGATCTCCTTTATACTTCACAGAAGAAATATAAGCCAAGGGCAAAGGGCCATCCAAATGCCCTGCTCTGACCATGATCCCATTTCTATCCGATGTCATCTGAAACTCATTTATCTTTTTTAATAGTTGGAAGAAATATCCCTCTCCTCCTTAAGACTAAACTCACCATTTTTTCCCCCCTAATTCCTCTCTGCTTCTACCTTCTCAGAGACCTTATTCCTTGACATTGGTCTTGATAATGACTTTTTGGATTTACACCAAAAGCAAAAATAAACTAAATCACACTAAAAATTTTCTGTACCACAAAGGAAACAATCAACAAAATGAGAAAGTACCCTGCAGAATGGGAGAAAAAATTTGCAAAGCAGATATCCAATAAGGAATAAATATTCAAAATATACAAGGAAATTTTACAACTCCATAGTATAAAAAACAAATAATCCAATGTAAAAACGGGCAAAGGACCTGAGTAGTCATTGTTCCAATGAAGACATACAACTGCCAACAGGTACATGAAAAGGTGCTCAACATCACTAATTATCAGAAAAATGAAAATAAAACCACAATGAGGTATCATCTTATACCTTTTAGAATATCAATTATCAAAAAAATAAGAGATACATTTGGCAAGAATATGGAATAACTGGAATCTTTGTACACTGTTGATACAATTGTAAATTGGTGCAGCCAATATGGAAAACAGTATGGAAGTTGCACATAAAAAAAATTAAAAAGAAAACTACCATATAATCCAACAATCCCACTTGAGTATATATCCAAAGGAAGCAAAATCACTATCTCAAAGAGATACCCGAGTTACCATATTTATTGCATCATTGTTTACAATAGCCAACATAAGGAAACAACCTAGATGTTTATCTGTGGATGAATGGATAAAAGAAAACCTATGTATATGAAACTAGAGGGCATTATGCTAAATGAAATAAGCCAGACAGTGAAAGACAAATATTGTATGCTATCACTTAGGTATGGATTCTTTTTTTTTAAAGTTGAACTCATAGAAACAGAGAGTTGATTGGTGGTTGCCAGGGGTTGGGAGGGAGAATGGAAATGGGGAGGTGTTGGTCAACGGGTACAAACTTTCAATGATAAGCTGAATAATAAGTTCTCAGGATCTAGTTCGACATGCTGGCTGTAGTGAATAAAACAGTATTGTGTCCATGAAACGTGCTGAAAGTAAATCTGAAGCATTCTCACATATTTTTTTTTTTAAAGTAACTGCATGAGGTGACAGATGTGTTAATTAACTTCATTATAGGAATCAGTTACATGTCATCACATTGTACACTGTAAATATATTCATTTTGTCAGTTATACCTCAGTAAAGCCGGAAACATTAGTTTCCAAGTCTACTATTAATATAAACACATTACTACAAATAAATAAAATGTTTCCCGAGAATAAGCTACAAGCAAGTAAAAATTTTAAATTAAAAATAATATTAAAAGAAGGTACTGGGGAATGTTCCAGGCTCAGGAGGTTGTGTGTTGAAAAGTTCCCAGGAAGGGGACTTGGCCTTCATGGAGGTGCCTCATGTGAGGCACATGACATGACTCGTGGGGGCTAAAGTGAGGTCCAAGGAGGGCTCGGAAAGAGACGGGGTCAGGCAGGAAGTGAGAGTCAGGGAAGGGCACTGTTGGTCACGCTCAACAATCTGGGGAAGGGGGTGGGGCTAAAATGTTTACATAAGGCATTGGCTAGATTTGATTTGCATTTAAGGAATAGCCCTCTGGCTACTATGTGGATATTAACTGGAGGGAAATCGGTTAGCAGTTATTGCAATCATCTCGCCAAGAAGTGGTGAGAGCCTGACTAGGTAGAGAGAGGACGGAACTGAAAGACAGCGCAGAGGGAGAATTCGTAGCACGTGGTGACCAACTGCTCCTGGAGATGAAGGGAGGCGAGGTTGAGAAGGATGGTGATGTGTTGTGCTCTGTGACAGTGGAATGGGTGTCAGCGCTGACATGCGGAACAGAAGAAACAGGCCCGGTTTGGAGAGAAAGACACACGTCAGTGTTAGACAGGTTGCATTTCTGCTGCCAATAACACTCCCAGGTGGTGGGTATTCAGAAGCAGTGGATTTTTCAGGTCTGAAGCTCATGAGAGAGTTTTTTTGTGAAAATCACAGAGACCTGTGCGTCATCAGTAAGGAGACGGTGGTTAGGGGGCAGGGATGACTTAACCCGAGGAGGGTGCTAGAGGGAGAGGAGAAAGGACCTAGAAGGGGACCCGTCAGAGAAGGGAAGATGGAGGGAACGTTCCCTGGTCTGCCTGCTTCTCTGCCCACACCTTCCCCACTTCTCTCGGGGTGAAGAGGTGGTCAAAGAGCCAGTCCCTGGCCCAGTTATACTGCACTTGCTTTGTGAGAAAAGAAGGAAAAGAAAGACAAGACAGAGAGAAGGGAGCATCCCCATGCTAAGATCTACGTTCTACTCCCTGTGTTTATCACATGACCTTTTTGGGACTCTTTCTCCCAACACGTTGACCTTGAACTTGACTCACCTGGGCCAGCTCTTCTTTCCTTCCAGAGAGGATGGGGAGAGACATGAGAAACCCACGGGAGGCTTCCACTCGCTCATCGAACCCACAACACGGCATTGGTACTCAGCCTTGAAACGCCCCGTGCTTTCCACGGCAGCTCATCACGTTCTGCGGACAGACAAAGCAGGGATGAAACCAACCCACTGTGCCCAGTTCCACCGCAAATGGAAAGCCTTGGGCATTCAGGGGCAGAGCCGGGATGGGAACCGGTGGCCTTCACAAGCACTTTCAACACAAAATGGATACGGCCCTCCCCCACCAGCAAGCAGGCCCCTAGTTTCACCTGAGAAACGCTGGGATTGGGTCACGGGGAACTGGCCTGCTCTGCAGCACGCGGCGTGGGAGTTAATGATTTGATGGGCAGTGCGCAGCCACGGGCTAATTGAAGGGCTCGCACGGTGGGGTGGTGGGGTAATTGCCAGATTGATGGTTGGAGCTTTTGTTTCCAGTCCAGACCGCCATTAAAGACCCTGGCACGGCTCTTATTAACCAGACATCCAGGTGGCTACGGGCTTGTCCGCACGTGGTGATTTGCGGCAGACCCTCCCGACCCCAGCTGGCTCTGCAAACAGCCCCCCTTCCCCCAGGAGGGCACATCCCTCTCTGCTGGAGGCGAGGGCTTGTCCAGCACCTTACACTCACTCTGCAGTGGAGAGCTGCAGGGTCCCCGCACCCCCCCAACAAAGACCTAAGCGTCTAATTCAAAAAGACAGTGGCGTGATTCGCTTCAAGTTTTTCCGCCGTGTACAGGAGCAGGCCTGGGGAAGCGAGAGGCATGCTTTGTCTGGGAGCCTTTTCCCAATTTCATTGCGGTCAGTATTTCTCCTGCTCCTGTTTGCAGACCTCGCCTTCCTTCTATCTTCCCAAGATTACAAGCGGCAGCTGTATGTATAGCTGTGTCCCAGGGGGGAGTCAAGTCTTATCTGTTAGTTCAGAACGTTTTCCACTTATTTTTAAGGGAGAAAAGTCAACAACTCAGAAACCATTAAAAAGGAGTGCACGGCAAAATGGCAGGTAGCGCTTGAGTTTTCTTTCATAGGCTTCCTGGCCAGGCGGCTGGGGGCGGTGGGGTGGGGGCGGGGAGGCGAGGCGGGGAGGGCAGCTGAGGGCTGACATTCAGCTTTCTGTCGGCAGCTGATTATACAGGGCACTGCCCGGCTCCCCAGGCCCAGCCATCTCCCGGCTGCCAGAGTGGTGTTTTTTCTTTACATCGATGCATGTATTTTTACTTTGGTAAATGTGTTTTTAAAAGAAACTCTGTGTTAAGGGCAAGAAAAATTCCTTATTTTGAGCCTAAAAGGGATGCACAGGAAATTGAACCTGGGTAGGGACCCAGAGGGGGCGGGGGTGAGCGAGCCCCGGGCAGGGAGCGGACAGCGGGCTCTCAGTCTCCAGGCATGACTGGCCCCTCTCCTGCCTGCCCCAGAGAGAGGTTGCCTAGGTCAGTGGTCGGCAAACTGTGGCTCACGAGCCACATGCGGCTCTTTGGCCCCTTGAGTGTGGCTCCTCCACAAAATACCAACTTCTGCGCATGGGCCACGATGTTTTAATCGCACTGTACGTGTGCGCCTGCACGTGGCTCTTTTTAAGCCTTAGGAGTACCCCAATTAAGTTAATAACAATGTATCTACCTATATAGTTTAAGTTTAAAAAGCTTGGCTCTCAAAAGAAAATTTCAATCGTTGTACTGTTGATATTTGGCTCTGTTGACTAATGAGTTTGCAGACCACTGCCCTAGGTCATCATTGCGAGAACCGGACAAGAGAAGCCATTGCTAAGTGAAATAAGCCAATCAAAGAAGGATAAGTATCACATGACCTCACTCATGTGGCATCTAATGAACAAAATAAACTGATGAACAAACTAGATCCAGAGACATAGAGGCGTGGAACAGAGGGAAGGTGGCTGGGGGGTGTTGGGGGGGCAGGGGGAAAGATCAACCAAAGACCTTATACGCATATATGCGTAACCCATGGACACAGACAATAGTGTGGTGAAGGCCTGGGGTGGTGGGTAGGGGCAGGCTGGAGAGGTCAGTGGGGACATATGTAATACCTTCAACAATAAAGATTTTTTTAAAAAGAGAGAGAAGCCATTGCCCCCGTGCATTAACACAGACACGTCCCAGTGCGTACACCCCTCTCCTGAGTGCCTGTTCTCCGTCCTCTCCCCTCTACTACCCCAACCTCCAGGGCCCTCCACTGGCCAGGTTCCCGGGGAGGAGGGAGAGGCATCGTAACGCCGGCAAACAATAGTACAGCCTCCCACAGTATTAGAGTGAAAAGTGGATTCTTCACCGTGAAAAAAGTCATCATTCAACCCTTCTTACTGGGTGTCGTGGTGAAGGCTCTTCCAGTTGGACCATTTGGTGCCTGTTATCTTGTGGCCCCGTGATATTCAACATTTTTCATCTCATGGCACACATGAACTAATTACTAAAATTCTGTGCCACAGCAAAAAATACATTTTTTTGCCGATATGACACCAAAAAGAAAAACAGGTATAATTTTGATTCATTCACCCTGGGGTGGCTATTGCTGTGTTGGCTACTGTCGTGTGTGTGTTTTTTTTTATTTGACAATCTAAGGAAAAAGAGGGCATTGCCCCTGATTTAATAGTCAAGTACTGCATGTTTTACGAGTTCCTTCGGCACCCCAGGGTGCCACAGCACACCAGCTGAAAATGGCTGAGATAGACCATGAGAGCCCTAAAGAACTGCAGGCAACTTTAAGCAGAATGACCGCATGTTAAAGGACCAAAGCAGTGGGCAATAGGAAGAGTGGAATTAGGAGACAAAGTTGAAAGTCAAGTTGGGAATAAACATGCCGTGGAGTGCCCCTGGGCAGTAAAAATACACAAGCTGTATTTTTTATTCCCATTTTACCGATGCAGAAACAGAGACTGAAGTCATTGGCTCAAGTTTTCTCTACCAGTAAGTTGTTACGATTTCAGCACGTGTTTAATTCCAAGCATATTCACTGAAAATTTTATAATACTGCCTTTCCATGACCCTCATTTGTATTTTTAATATTAAGATTTTTTTTAAAAGGAAATGTTGTTTTATAAACACACTAGAAGCCCAGTGCATGAAATTCATACACGGGTAGGGTCCCTAGTGGCTGCCAGCTGGGGCCTTCCTTTCCACCCCCCCCCACCCCCCCCCGCCAGCTGCTGGCTGGGGCTTTCCTTCGTTCCACTCCACCCCCTGGTGGTCAGCACATGTCATAGCAAGCAATCAAATTCCAGTTGGTCAAACTCCCTAGGGGACACTTTGCATATTAGGCTTTTATATATATAGATACACACAGAAAACATATACAATGATCTTTTTGCCAAGATTCTCATTTCGAGTTCTCTTCTCTAGTTTGTCATTTGCGTTTACATGTCTGCTTTGTGATCACAGATCCGGTTTTAGCCCGTCTTCCTCTTCATACTACGCTGCACACATTTTTATTGTTTCTATGGTCTCTCTAATCACTTTTTAATAACTGTGTAATATTTCAGTGAGTGACCAGACAATGACTAAGTAAACTTATGTGATGATTCTCCCACTGTTGGAGGTCATTTCCAATTTCACATCATATAGCAAACCCTGCCTGCAAGAGTTTGGGCATGGCCGGTAGTTTTTCTCTTTTATTGAATTATTTCTTCATTTTCCATACCAACAAGAGAATATGCTACAGGCCATTCAGCAGGATGTGTCCTGCTGAATTGCCCTGCAAACGTGCTTGACTAATTTGCAGTCTCTAAGTTACCGTAAACTACCCTGCCAGCCCTGGGCGCGGGACAGCTTCTGTTTTTCATTATACAATAGAGACAAACGGAACCCCGCATTTTCTTCTGGTAACCAGCGCAGTGAGCATTGTTCTGTATTTAACTCCCACTTGTATTTCCTCACATGTGTGTGATCTGCTTATGCCCTCCACCCATCTGCGTTAGGAGTGTTCGCTGGTGTGCTGCCATGGAGGGCTGGGAGGTGGGGTCCATTTAAGGGGGTTTGTGTGAAATCAAAGCGCTCCCATGAAGCGTGGGCTTCTTAAGGCCCGAGCCCATTTGAGCAAACGACAGCGAGGCATGGATGTGAGGGCCCCTAATGAGGCTGTTAGGGGAGATGTTGTTACGGAGAATTATTGGGCTCATTCCAGGCTTTAAATTCATTTCCTAGCTCAGTTTCACCATGTGCCATAAATAACGCGAGCTCTGCAAACAAATGTCACCCAGGCACAGGAGCCAACTGAAATTAGATTTTACAAAACAATAATAACCTGGAGCAGTTACTTGGTCGTTGTGTATGTCATATACCAAGGTCACCACTGACCCCTCCAAGCCTGCACACACACACACACACACACACATACACACATATGTACATATATACACACACGCAGAGACACATACACAAACACATACACAGGCACACATATACTGTACACACGTACAGAGACACACATATATACAAACATACACATGCAAAAAGACACATTTATATACACATACAGATACACACACACACACACATGTACACACACATGAACACACACAGTATGGTTCCTGAGAGAAAAACAGCCTCATAGAGTCATTCTAAGCAAGTGCAAGGGAATGGAGAAAGATGCTGACAGATAAATAATTGCTAGAAAAAAGTAACATTTTTGCTTACACAGTCCCTCAGATCTAATAGAGGGTCGTTACCGGGAGGTGTGTGAGAAGATGAAAAGGGGAGTCAGAAACAGGGGCGTGTTGCCAGCTTGGCTCTCACGCGTGTCTTCCCAGGTGAGGAAATGTGGGGTTTAATTGGGTAACTCAGTGGGAAGTGAAAACGAATAGACTACACAAGTCAAGGCGAAACCCAATCGGGAGGTGATTTAGTGACTCCGGTTTGCAGTCAGGGGCTTCAGCGGCCCCTCAGCCTCACTCAGTTCCCAGGGATCCTTAATGGTCCAGGGACCCAGAGTTTCCATGCAAATCAGAGAGATGCACGCCGCCCTGCGGGACCTCTCAGGCCGAGTGCAAGCAGTCATTTGAAATTGTCTGTTCGCACTGGAAGGAATCCCTCCCGTGTGCCCAGACCGGAGGTTTCACCCTCAGAGCAACCCTGGCCGCAGCCTCAAGGGGCGGGCTGGGGGTCTTGGTCTCGGGTCAGCCTGGCAGAAGCTTGGTCTCCTCCGGCTCTGTGCTGAGGAGGCACTGGCCACCGTGTCAGCATCAGGATTGAGGAGACTGCCCTGTGCCTTGTCTCATTAGAGGGATGAGGGAGGAAGGAGAGCCACCTTGGCACCCGGGTCTGCGACCTTTCTTTCTTTTTTTGTAATGTTTTCATTGACTTCAGAGAGGAAAGGGAGAGGGAGAGAGAGATAGAAACATCAATGGTAAGAAGAGAGAATCATTGATTGGCTGCCTCCTGCACACCACCCACTGTGGATCGAGCCCGCAACCCTGGCATGTGCCCTGACCGGGAATTGAACTGTGACCTCCTGGCTCATAGGTTGACACTCAACCACTGAGCCACACCAGCCGGGCTGCAACCTTTCTTAAATGATGCATGCATGATGGGGGTGAAGGGGAGGGCTGGTGTTCAAAGGCTACCGCCGCATGACCAGCCACTCCTGTGCGACAAGGGGTTGGGTAAATGACGTCCCCTCTTTGAATCCCCGTGACCTCTTTTGCTAAATGAGGTCATTGGTTACTATGGACTTGAAAATCCTTCCTGGCTCTATATTTCTGGCGTGGATCCTGTAAGTTAGAGTGGATTAGAGAGTTTCCAGAACCAAAGACTACAACTAGAAAGCATTTTAGTCTCTGCCACCTTGGAATCCAGAAATGGGTTTTGTGGGGGACAATTCAGGAACGGAATGTGTCGAGGGCGGTGGAGTGGTGGCCGTAGGCCAGACACTGATGTCCCCCAGACCAGCAGCGGTAGGCCCTTGTCTTTGCCTTGCCAGTGCTCAGCCCACAACTGGCATCTAAAGTCTGTAGAGAGAAAGAGAAGGCCCTGGCCAGGTGGCTCAGTTGGTTGGAGCTTCATCCCATACACCAAAAAGGTTGTGGGTTCAATTCTCGGTCTGGCCACACACCTAGGTTGCAGGTTCAATCCCTGGTTGGAGCGTATAACAGGAGACAACTGATCAATGTTTCTCTCTCTCTCTCTCTCTCTCTCTCTCTCTCTTTCTAATCAATAAACGTAACTTGCGTGAGGATTAAAAAACAAAACAAAGAAAAGAAAGAGAGGGAAAGGAGAAAAGGGAGATAGAGAAGGAGGACAAAACAAGGCAGTTGGACTGGTCTCTGGGAAGTGCTAGGTACTTCCTTTATTTTGACTTAAAAATGCCTCAACCTTAGGCAGCAATGAGGATGCTTCTAAACTTGTGCAAATGAACCTGCAAGAGTGGACAGAGGAAGAAGCACCCAGAGTGGGAGGAGAAAGAGCAAGCGAGACCTCTGTCCCAGGGCCCATTGGAGGCGCAGGGGGCGTGGACAGCAGAGCCACACCTGCCGGCAAGTCCTGCGTAAAAGGATAGAAGATTCTTGGCTTTGTCAGCAAGGAGGTGACTGGCAGCTTTCTGGGCAGGTGCAGCCCCTGATTCTGTGAACTTTCATTCCCTCCTGAGGCAGGGCTCTCCCGTAGGAGCCTGGCAGGGGCAGGTGGGGGCGGGGGGTGGAGGATGGGAAGGGAGGGGAGAGGGAGGCAGCACCAGGAAAAGGGACTCGGGGATCACGCATCCCCACGCGGGTAATGAAATCCTGCTCAAATTGCCCCCCAAGCAGACCCCCTCCCAAGCCAGGAATTGGAGCGAATGGGAAAAGCATTCCATATGTTCTGATTAGCTACAACCTCATTACCATGCTTCGCCTCGCAGTGCAGCCCTTCAGTTAATGAAATCTGGTGCTGGAGCGATGAGTGCATGGCGGAGAGGGGGCTCGGAGGGAGGCAGCCGAGCTGTGGTTTTCTTCACTTGTGAGGCCTCCCCCCACCCTCATCCCGGAAAGAGAAAGAGCTAGAAAAAAAAGGCGGGGGGAGAGAGAGAACTTGAAACAATCTCCTAATCCAAACAACAAAAACAGCGATTGCTATATTTCAAAGCCAGTGCAAATTAGACTAAGCGGCCGCAGAAGCCAAATGGAAATCGTAAGTCTTCCAGTCCCTTGCTGCTCTGACACGTGTAATAGGTTTGGCAGGGAGTCAAGGAAACCGGGGGCCAAGCGGCCGTTTGTTTCAAAGAATCTACAGGCTGGGCGCTGTGGGGAAGCCAGACTTCTGCCCAGCTGGGCGGAGGTGGCAGGATCGGGCTGGACTGGTCCGATCCCCATTGGAGGAGGGTCCTGGAGCCTCTGGGAGACCAGCAGCCTGCAAGAGGCAGATGTGTGCCCTGTGAACAGGAGTCTGGCCCGGCCAGGGGAAGCCTGCAGACGGACCACCCAGGACCCGAGACCAGTGAAGCCGCCTCCTTCCAGGAAGTCCGGAGGCTGTGGAGGAGGCTGCCAGGATTCGTCCTGCTTAGGTTCCTCACGGAGGCCTGGGAGAGGAGCAGGAGGAGACGGGGAAGCATTCTGACTTAACCCTGGGAGGTGTCGGGGGAGGGCAGGTAGCTGTCAGCCTGCCTGCTTCCCAGAGCAGGGAAGTGAGGGCCAGGGAGCTCAAGGGGCAGGGGCAGGATCACAGAGCTGGGAAACAGCCAGGGCCAGGATGCAACCCAGTTCCACTGAATGGCAAAGCTCATGCTCTCTCCCCTACCCCAGGGGCAGCTCTCCGCTTTTCTGTCAAGCACCAGCTAGCAAATATTTTCAGTTTTGCAGACCAGATGGTCTCTGCTGCAACCACTCACCTCTGCTATTTCAGTGCAAAAACAGCCATAGTGCCGCAGACTCTATGTAAATGAATGGGCATGGCTGTGTTCCAATAAAACTTTATTTATAAAAACAGGTGGTGGGCCAAATTTAGCATGTGGGCTTCAATTTGCCAACCCTGCCCCACACTAATACAAAAAGGGGGAAAGGATATTGCAGAGACTCATGGGTGGGGGGAAGAGTAATCTTAAGACTGTAACAAACGCAATCATAGGATATAAGGGTTCAGGCAAAACTCAGTCCTGTGTGGGAGTCCGGCTTTGCACCCACACAAGTTAAATAATCTACTAAGGTTTTAGTGTCTCCTATGGTATTAAATGGAGATAATAGCCATGCCTATCTCCTTAGAGTCATAAGAATTAAAAATATTGATACTTGTACTTAGTATAGTCCCTGATACATAGTAAATATTCAGTAAATATTAGGTGCGATTATTTCAGCAGATACGCAATCATCATGGCTGAGGACACCAAGTCCCTGTCGGATTAGGGATGGTGCCCGTGGTCACACAGCTGGGAAGGGTCAGCGCTGGGTGAGGAGCTGGTCTCTCCCTGAGTCAGGAGCTTATTCTCACTTCCCCCCACTGTGGCCGGAAGGACAAGACTTTGGAAGGACAGACACATCAGCAGAAAGACGTAACGGCCAGCACCAACGTGTGGGCATCTGATCTCTCACGGGGTTGCCTTCACGGTCCCCCACGATCATTTCCGGAGCTTCTGCTGGAAGGCGACCGGTCCTGCCACACGGCGCGATGTGGCCAGCCTGGAAAATACCACGTGGGTGTGGAAAGCCAGCTCCCTGGTTGCTGGGCAGAGCTGCAGAAGCCTGTGGCTGCAGACCAGTCAGCTGGCCGCTTCCCACTGGTCCGCCCCGCTCCAGACCCTGCTGGAAGGGGTACTGGCATTCCATCCTGGCGGTGCGGGGGGCGGTGGGGGGGCGGGCGGGGAACTTCCAAGGTGTTCCCAGAGCTGAGTTATTAAGTGCTCATGCTCGAAGTGGACTGGACAGAAAGCTCCGGCGAAGAAGCTGAAGGGTCTTAATTCAGAAAAATTAGGTGGAATTTGAAAAATCGCTGCTTTGTGTGATTCCTGGCCCGGGTCCCTCTTTCTGCATGTCTTTGGGGGTGTTTATTAGTTTCCTGGAGCTGCTCTGGCAAATTACCACAAACGAGGTGGCTTTGAAAACCAGAAATGTATTTCCTCACCGCTCTGGAGGCTCCAAGTCTGAAGTCCAGGTGTGGCCAGGCCCGCGCTCCATCTGGGCTCCTTAGCTCCCCCAGCTCCTGTGGCTGCCTTGGCATTCTGGGCTTGTGGCCCCCCCTACAGTGTCTGCCTCCATCTTCACACTGCCTTTCCTACCGTGTCTCTCTCAGAAAAGGACACTCGTGCCGGGCCAGTGTGGCTCAGTGGTTGAGTGTCAACCTATGAACCTGGAGGTCACGGTTTGATTCCTGGTCAGGGCACATGCCTGAATTGTGGGTTTGGACCCCCGCCCATGTGGGGTGTGCAGGAGGCAGCCAATCAATGATTCTCTCCTATCATAGATGTTTCCATCTTTTTCTCCCCCTTCCTTTTTCTCTGAAATCAATAAAAACAATTTTTTTAAAAGAACACTCGTCATTGAATTCAGGACCTACCCAAGTCATCCAGGTTGACCTCCCCATCTCAAGACCCTTACCTTCAGTACATCTGCAGAGATAAATTCGCATTCACAGGCACTGGCGGTTGGGACATGGCTGTATCTTTTGGGAGAACCCTGCTCAATCACTGCAGGGTATCTCATTGTCGGGTGCAGAATCAAAGCCGTGTTTCCTGCTTCCATTGCATCCCTGAATGTCACTGTGACAAGACCTTAAGGAGCATCGAAGGCACCCCTCTCCACTGCTCCTTCATTTTTCCTATGAGGAGTTACGTAATTTGCCCATGTCGCCCTACTCGGGGCAGCAGAGCTGAGCCGAGACTCTGGCTCCTAGTCCTGCTCTCTCTCCTTGTATTTTTCCATCGTTCTCCCTGGGAAAGTAAACGCCTCCAATTCTCTACCTCCCGCGTTCTGCCTGGTCTGATTAGGTCAACCTCGGCCAGCTCAATGGGATCTTGCTTTTAGAAAATGTGCCATGCCGTGCCAGTGAAGGGCGTCTTTTCCCTTGAACTTGCGTTGCAGTGAGCTTCAGCTCGGTTCTGAAAACAGCTTTTGGATGCAGAATCTCGGCCGGTAATACTGATGCTTCTTGCTCTGCCCTCTCTGCTCAAGTGCCACTTTACGGCCATTAGATGGACGGGGGAAATGGTTGGCTTGAACGCAGGCATTATGGCTGGAGACGGGTAGGAGAGGGCTCCTCCCACCGCTCCTCTGTGAACACATTACCATCGGGTACAGGCGACTGAAATAAACAAGAGAGGGTGGGGAGGAAGGCAGCTGGCTGTCAAGCCCTGGAGTTTGACAGAAAATTAATGCCGTGCCTATTGTGAGACAAACACCGAGTGAGCAAATTTTTATGGCAAAATAAATGATCGCTCAATAAATATCTATTAAGTGCCTATCATGTGTTCTGGACCATATAAATGGAGCTGATAATTTAAGAGTTTACTTAAGGCAAGCATTTCTGTGTTTATCTACCCGGCTGTGATGGGAATTTGGCCTGGCACTGGCTCAAGTCTTGCCACCAATACAAGAAATTTCATCGGGAGATGGGGCGGTGGGAATAGCGGGAAGTTGTAGGCACTGAAGGCTCTGAGGGCTGGGGCCTGGCCTTGTTAGAAGCAGGAATATGTCCCTGCAAAGGCCATTGCCTGAGGAGTCCAGAGAGGGCATGCCTGGTGGGGTGCTGGGCTGCAAGATCACGGGGAAGCCTCGAGGCCTGGACTCTTGAAATAGCTACACTTTTCCCGTGTAGTGGAGGTAAATGGGTTTTTGCTGACTGAAGGTCGCCCAGAAATTCCCGTTGCCTGTCAGCAGCAAGATACTTAATGAAGCAACACACTTAATGGGGGATATGCATGTGCCATGGTGTGTTCTCTTAATTAAAATTTTAATATGTTTGTGGTGAGAGGGCTCGAGGTCATGTGAGGAAAGAGAATTAAGTGCACTTGAAGTGTTTAATACAATGGCAGGGATGTGGGAGACACCCCCAAAGTGGCAGCCATCATTATTAGGTGGATCCTGTATGTGGGACGCCTGTATAACACTCACTCCCTGAGGGCATTCATCGAAGGCAGCCCAGAGGGAGCCATAGGTGGTGTGTCTGACTTCCCATCTCTGCTCAACATAGAGTGAAGGCCGCGTTCCCTCCCCTCTGGGTCTCCATCTCCTAGTGGCAAAGACATGAATGACTGGCGCCCCTGGAGTCGCATGGCCCCCAACAGTGGGGAGCGAGACCACTGGTTCTAACGGGTTGCATGATGGTGGGAAAGGCATGGCTGCTGCCTGAGCTTCAGAGCTTTCACCTGAGGATTGGGGTTTCTGATCGTTCTGGCAAGCGTGAATATCAGTGATTCCATGACTCTTGCTTCAAAGCCGTAAATCTCAGTTCAATTGCGTTGGGGTTGGAGTCACCGCGCTCGACGTCTGGGGCCACTTAAAGATGAACACGAGCCTGTACCCCGAAGTGTTTTCCAACCTCGTGAAGGAAATAGAGCCCACACATCATGGGCCAATGTGAAAGGTACAGACAATGCATTGCTTTATGGCTGAAGGTAACTCTACACAGGACGTTATTTTTCACAGAATAAATGGTCTAGATCAGGGATGGGCGAACAGCTGCCCAGGGACCAAGCTCCGCCCGCGCCCCCCGCCCCCCGCCCCCCCCCACCCCATCCCCCGCCCCGATTTTATAGGCAGCTTTACTGGAACACATCTGCCCTGTTTATTTAATTATTGTCTATGGTGACTTTTGTGCTATTCAACCCATGGCAGAGTTGAGTAGTTCCAACAAAAACCATTTGGTTCATAAAGCCTAAAGTATTTACTATCTGTCCCTTTAAGACCAAATTGACTGGCCCCTGGTAGAAGTGAAAAAGGATATATGTATTTTCCCAAAAGGTTCCATCGTGGTGAGCTGCAGTGGTCTGGGAAGGCTCTCCAGAAGAAATAGAAGAAATGGTTTTGGGAGAGAGCCCTGAGAAGTCGGGGCGGGGGTAGGGGGGGCGGCGGCGGGGGAGGGGGGCAGGGGGGGGTAGTGGAGAGGCAAAGGGAATAAGGGGAAATCCTAGAATAGAATCCTAGAGTGGAAGGAACCTTGGGGGCGCCTGGGCAGGTGTCCTTGGGATGGGATCCTCTCTGGATCCCACCCGACAGTTACCTGTTCAGAAAACCTTCGCGGGAACCTTGTGGCTAAGGCAAGCATGCCCTGCACGAGACAACAGCCACCACAGTCTCCACCCCAGGGTGGCTGGGGAGCCATGACGCCCAGTGAGCACTACCTTCTGGGAGACTGAAATCTGCTTTCCTGTAACTCTGCCTGGCTGTCCTTCCCTGGGCCAACCCTCGGGTATTTGGGGATGATAAATCAGTGGCTTCCAGAGTTCTCTCTATACCAGACTGAAGTCTCCATAGGACAGTTCCCATCTGTGGTGCTCGGGCCCTTGACCATCATCACTGGCTTCCTCGGAACACACTCTTGTTTTGAACCCGTTTCCAGGACAGTGCCACACACTGGCCTCCCTGCTCCGGGGATCTTGTTGTTCGGTGGACCTTCAGCTCCCTTCCTCTCTCCCCCAATGACTTCCCTCGAGTGCAATGTGGTTAAAAAAAACCCTGACATTACTATCAGTTCAGACCTTCATAGAATCCTGGCTCCTCTTTTTATATCTCTCTAAGCCTCTGTCCCCCATCTTCTAAACACAGGCTGCAGGATTACGATGAGGGCTGGCGGTGATGGTTATAAAGAGCCCAGGACATACTGAACACTCACTAAGTGGTAGTTATCTTTATTGTTCTAGGTAGCCCCGTCTGCTAATGAAGTCTGCTATCACAGGGCAGTCAGTCTGCAAGGCAAGCTTTACACTCTTTGCCAAAAGTCCCTGCATCTGTTCCCATAAAAAATTTATAATTTCTTTTTTTCTGGGAAAAGCTGCCTCCTAATTTGCCCCAACAGAGGTCTGAATCCAATTACGAGCTGCCCTTCTAGGCTGCATGGCTCTCCCTGCGCTCATTCTCCTCGGGTTCGTGCGAGCAGCTCCGGCTGCCTGTGCAGTTCCACAAACTTGGCTTCCTCGCTTTGACCCCCTCCCTCCCGTCTGGCTCATCGGAGCAGCGCAATGGGCTCTGACTGTAACTCCTCCTGTGGACTCCATTCTGCTCCCCTGAGTGGCTAGACCACAAACCTGAATGACAATGCTCCATAGCCAGCGCAACATGGGGGCCCCACGATGCTGGGGACCAACTTCATTTTCATTGTTATGCTCCTTTTAGTCCCAGTAGCTCCACATGATTTGGTTAAAACGTTTACCTCCATCCTCAGTCCAGTGGAGGAAGGTCATATGACTCAGGTCCAGCCAATTAGTGTTCCATCACTATGGCCAATGTGATTGGTTGAAGAATGGACATGTGACCCAAGTCAGGCCCGAGAGACTCATCTCCAGCATACTCTTCCCCAACCCACTCAGATCACTGAGAGGCTATACGCTGACAGCCACCCTGTTATGATAAGCAGACACCTTTTCTGAGCATGGTGTCAAAACAGAAGTTCAAAATTAAGTTGTAAGAAGGAAAGAACAAAGTCCCGATGATATCCTCTGAGCTCCTAATACACCGTGTACAAACTCAGTAGTAGCCCTGGACTTCGTAGTTTGATGAGCCACTCTAGTCCCTTTTATTTCAGCAAGTTTGAGTTGTGGTTTCAATCAATTGCAAACCCAAGAGTCTAGCCCAGCTGTGGGCAAACTACGGCCCGTGGGCCGGATCCGGCCCTGTTTGAAATGAATAAAACTAAAAAAAAAAAAAAAGACCGTACCCTTTTATATAATGATGTTTACTTTGAATTTATATTAGTTCCCACAAACACTCCATCCATGCTTTTGTTCCGGCCCTCCGGTCCAGTTTAAGAACCCATTGTGGCCCTCGAGTCAAAAAGTTTGCCCACCCCTGGGCTAGCCCAGTACACTGGGTCTAAAGATAGTAGTCTAAAGCCGGAATCTACAAGAGACATTAGGAGCCACCCTTCTTCCCAGTCCTTGTGTTTCTATACCCATGGAGAAACCGTATGTAAGTAACTCCCACCTCCCCTTTCCGGTATAGTGATGACTTATCTGATAGGTGACATCAGGAAATGGAAATCAACTCATATGGCCTCCGGTTCCCCCTGGGCCTCCCTTTCTGACCAATCTGTCTTTCCCACACGCACGCACACATCAAGGTCAGGGCCCACGCCTGCCTTCGAGTGGATGGTCTTCAGGCTCATCCTTGTCTGACCTCACTCTTGGGCCTTCTTTTCAGCTTTAATGCAGCTATTCAGGGCAAGGGGACAACTCCACAGGCCCCGCCCACTCCCCTTGGACGCTTTATCCCGAGGTCTTAACTCAGAGGTGAAAACGAGGGTGCCTGATTGTCACTGAAGATCCAGGACACACTCCCCACTTAAGCACTGTCTGCAGAAGACATGGCATTCGTCCCACTCTGGGTTCCACATTGAGAGAAAGGGTGCAACGCATCCTCACCTCTCAGATCCAGGCGGGAGAATGGGTTGGAGGATGGAGCGTGAAGAACCACATTTGGGGACCTCCCATGACAGAAGTCATTTTATGTTCCTCATATAATGCCTCACCTGCGTGTGGGGACTGATAAGTGTGCACGGACAGTATGTCTTTCTAAACCTATAAGAGGGCGCAAGAACTGGCTCCTGAAGGAATAAACCCTTGCTGCTGAGTAGCAAGGCAAGTGCCCATATAAGACTAGCAGAAAATTCCTTGATGTCTTTCCTGCTGCCCAGAACAATAACTAAATTGGAATAAAAGGCATGATTCCATAAAGCAATAAACAAGCTATAGGGTGAAGTGAGCTGGCCCCGTCCAGGGATTTCTTTAGCCACGGGTCTTGAACAGGCATCCTCATGAGACTTTTCTGGCCCCTTTATCTGTGCCAGAGGAACACGGACTTCTCCCATGTTTATGAGACAGTGGCTGCAAAAACCAACTTGGTTGATGTTTCTGAAGTGCTGGGCAAGGACTAGGAATTGCAATAAGGGGGCGGGTGGGCAGAAGGCAGGAGTGAGGTCTGAGAAAGTTCACTTTCCTGTTGCATAAATGACTTGTACCATTATCTCGGTTTCTACTCAGAATTTCTTCTGTAAATAATTCACAGTCACAGGCAGTGAGCTCGCTGTGAGGGGGCGGTGAATTATTTACAGCAGTGGTGGAATGTGAAACCTGACAAAATCTGGATGGAAAATCGGGGAATGTGTTAGAGATAAACAAGATCAGGCTCCGCTGGAGGAGCAGATGATCACAAACAGGCTGAATAATGTTCGTGCACTTCTTAGCGAGCTGGGACCTGCTGAGTGTAGCTGCCGGAGTGGAGCCGAATCCAGAGAGCAGAGTTCAAACAGTCATTTCAGGAAGCACTTGCCTGCATGACTTGAACCCCAAGCAAGGTCTACATAAGGAATATATACATATGCACAGGGTGTCTCCTCCACTGGGCGAGGTAGGAAGCAGGGGGAGACGGAGCGGGGCTACATCTGAATTCATTTTAGCAGCCAGGAGCAGGGAGAACGTCTGAGAGCTCTCAAGCCCTAATAACTCCCGTCATTGCACCTGTACCTAAGGACCTGACCTTGGTAACCAGCTCTGTATCGTTTCACTCTCATCACAACCACCTGGCGACCATCACCCTCCTTTTGTGGATAACAACACTAAGTTTCAGAGCAGGTAGGTAAGGGCTGTGGCATGCAGCTGGGACCTAGACTCAGGGCGGGCTTTGCCACTGTTTCACACGCCAGCCCCGCCAGAGTTTCTTCCAGTTCGAATATGTACCACCCCCTTCATCCTTCTTTATTTTTGCCCACAGAGATACAGACCCAGCGTTGCCCAGGGGGTAGTATGAACGCCAGGCTGAGACAAAACCTGAGTTAGAACCCTTGCCCCTTTGTTTCACAGCTGTGTGACTCCGGCCAAGTTATTCAACTACTCGAGGCCTGTGCCCTCACTGGTTCATCCCACAGAGACCCGTCGAGCACCTGGTCAAGGTGAAGGAAACACACACAGGCGTGCCTGCCTCCTGGAGCCATCATCCCACTGGTACGCTGAGGAGACGGTCGGGGGAGAGGGAAATGGTCACTGTGAGGAGGCCAGGAAAGCGGCGTAGAGAACCAAGAGAACTGAATGATTAAAGAGGAGGGAAGGAGGGGAGTTTAATGCTGCTTTCTCGGGCGAGACCCACCAGCCCCAAAGGGGGGACCAGTGAATTTCGAGCCCCCAGGGAGGGAGGGGCATCTTTTTATACAGGTGTTTGGTGAGGGGGGAGGGGGGGGGCGGCCTGAGCTGAGGAAGTCTCAGCTGCAGGTTTCATCACAGTATTCAGCTGAGGAAGTCCCCACCACAGGGGGTGGGCAGGGTATTCAGGAAGGAGTCAGTATCTGTGTGGGGGTCCTGTGGATTCCAGGGAGAAACCGGTATCTGTGTCTGGCACGTTGATCTGTTAGACATTCCAGGGGGTGGGGGTGGGGGGTCCATTATCTCATCACACGTCTGCATGTAGCCGATCCTGGGCTCTCTCCGACCTAAGAGTCACAAGCAACAAAAGCAAGCAGACTCTATAGGGGTGGGCAAAAGTAGGCTGACAGTTGTAATACAAATAAATAATACGACAATTAATAAGCAATAATACAAGGATAAACTGTGTTTTGCATACTCACACCTGTAAACCTACTTTTGCCCACCCCATGTTAGAAGGCGTTGCCTGCGGAGGAGATCGAGAAAGCAAGAGGAAAGAGGAGCGGAGGCAATGTGCTTGTGCTGTAGGGTCCAGTTTTAAAGATCATGGTCAAGGGCTCATTCAGATGCGGATATTGAACACAGACTCGAAGGAATGACGCACAAACCATGCAGGTATCTGGCAGGAGGATTCCAGGCAGAGGGAAGACCAAGGGCAAAGACCCTGAGATGGCGCTGGGTGAGGCGATAGGAACTCACCTGGCAGGTTGGGGGAGCAGTAAGGAGGCCAGAAGGGCTGGTGCGGGAAGCGCGAGTGGGCGGCGATGAGCCCTGAAGGGTGGTGTGGCACACAGGGCAGGTGAGCCTGCATGCGCTGAGGGAGCCCTTCTCCTGGTGTCAGGCAGGGAGCCCAGGTGGTTTTCAGCGGAGGAGCCATGTGATCAGACTTTGGCTTGAAAAGGCCCGTGTTAACTATTATGAGGTGAGTAGCGTTCGAGAGACAAGCGTTTGCTTTCCACCAGACACAAAGCAACAGTGGAGGGTGACAGTACCAGCAGGGCCCGGCTGGTGAGCGTTCAGTGCAGTGATGCCGGGAAAGCACCCAGCACACAGTAGGGCTCACAGTACCCAGCACACAGTAGGGCTCAATCAATGACAGCTATTATTACATAGACCCCTTTTCATGGGAAAATTGTTTTCATCCTTATTCCCATTCCCATCTTCCCCAGGGGGCTTTATCATGTCAAGGGCACATTGAGTGTATGACTTTGGGGTTTTCTTTGCATAGGTCCACTTATTACTAAGGGGAAAAAAACATAAAACAACAAAAAAAAAACAAGTCATAGACCAGATTTTCTTTCTGGAGGATAATGTAGAATTGAACAATGACCTTCTTCTGTAAGAAAGGAGTTGGTTTTAATCAGTAAAAGGCTTTGCTATCTGGAATTGTTCTGCTAAGAATAGCAAGTCCCAAACCCAACTGCGTTTCTACTTCATGCTATTCTTTCTGACTCTCTAAACTCCTAGACACCCAGGGAGGGAAACAGCAACAACCGCACAAACAAGTCCTTTTGGCCTTGACCATGTTTTTCTTTGAGAGAATTCACAGTAGGATCCTTTTGACTAGTTAGGTTCAAGTTTATGAAACATGTTTAAGTAAATACTTAAGTCATAAAACAATGACAGTGTGAAAATGTGTGTATATTCATAAATGTTATCAGCTGTAGGACTATGCTTTTGCTTTTATACTTTATTTTTATTGTTGTTATTGCAGATATCCCCAATCCCCCGCCCTTGCTCATCTCCACCCAGCCCCGACACCCCCTTCCCTCTGGCCATCACCACATGTCTGTGTCCATGGGCTTTGCATACGTGTTCTTTAGTAATCCTTTCATCCAGTCCTCCCCATGCTTATTTCTATAGAAGCATTGTCTTCAGAACCTTAGAAAGCTTATTGATCTCTTTCTGGTGGACATGGAGGATTTTCCTGGTTCCTATTCTTGCTGCTCAGGATCATTTAGTAAGTGAGTTCTAACTGTTTTCCTGAAATCTAAACAAAATGCTAAGCTTTGGGCTTTATTTTTTTTTCTGACACTGGGAACTTAATGGAGTTGGTGGTTATTGGTATTGTTGCTCTTAGATTTTGTATCAATTCAAAGATATGTTTATTCATTCACTCATTCATTCCACAGATAATCACTGACCACCTGCCTGTGACATTAGGTTGGATGCTTAATATACAAAGAAAAAACACAACCACTGCCCTCAAAAGGCTCCCAGCTCAGTGACAGAGAGTCAGCCAATGGACAAGTCAGCCAAAAGCAATCGGTTCCTAGGTGGTCAGTGCAAAGCAATGTGGAAACGAGAGAACAGGGACTTTAAAACAGAGAGTGGGGAAACCTTCACAGAGGAGATGACATTTGACATTAAGATTCAGAGATGAAAGGGCATTTATTTCCAACCCAACATCAAATAGGGGCAGGAACCAGTCCTCCAGGAAAAGGAATCACTTACGTAAGAAGGAGCAGAGGGCCTGAGGGAGGCGGGTCTATGGAGGGAGCTACACAGATTTCAGAGCAGGGACAGTGAGACCATCCCTTTGCAAGGCATGTAAGATACGGGATAGAGTTCATGTCCTCAAATGTCTGTTTCCACCCCGAGAATCTGATGACTAGCCAATCACCCAACATGCGTTGAGTCTTTAGCATGTGCCAGAGGCCTCAGTCCTATGGGAAACACTGGGTGTGTGTGCTTCATGTACCAAGTCCTAGGAACATGATTCTGAGTGGTCTCTTTTCCTGGGGAAATTTAAAAGAAGTGTATTAGTCAGCTCAGGCTCCCATAACAAAATACTGCAGACCAAGTGGCTTAAACGGCAGGCGTGTGTTCTCACATTCTGGAGGATAGAAAGTCCAAGATCAAGGTGCCAGAAAGGTAAGTGGCCTCCTGAGGCCTTTCTCTCTTGGCTTGTGCGTGGCCACCCTCTCACTATGTGCTCACGTGACCTTTTCCCTGTGCCTGTTCTGGGGGGGGGGGGTTGAGAGAGAGAGAGAGAGAGAGAGAGAGAGAGAGAGAGAGCTCATGCTCTGGTGTTTCTTCTTATGAGGGCACTAACATCATCAGACCAGGGCCCTGCCCTTATGACTTCATTTCACCCTAATTACCTCCAAAAGGCCCCATCTCCAAATACTATCAACTTGGGAGTTAGGACTTCCAAATACGAATTTGGGTGGCCCACATTCAGTCCATAATATGAAATCTGTCTTAGGTTTCTCCAGAGAAACAGAACCAATAAAGTGTGTGTGTGTGTGTGTGTGTGTGTGTGTGTGTGTATGTGTGTGTTGTGTGTTTATAAAATAAATCTCTAAAAAACACAGAGATTTGTTAGCATTGACTCATGTGGTTACAGAGGCTGAGAAGTCCCAAGATCTGCAGTCAGCAAGTTGGAGACCCAGGAGAGCTGATGGTGTAAGTTCTAGTTCAGCCGTGGGCAAACTACGGCCCGCGGGCTGGATCCGGCCCGTTTGAAATGAATAAAACTAAAACAAAAAAAGACCGTCCCTTTTATGTAATGATGTTTACTTTGAATTTATATTAGTTCACACAAACACTCCATCCATGCTTTTGTTCCGGCCCTCCGGTCCAGTTTAAGAACCCATTGTGGCCCTCGAGTCAAAAAGTTTGCCCACCCCTGTTCTAGTCAGAAGGTCAACAGGCCCAAGATCAGCAAAGGCCAATATTTAGGTCCAAATGCAAAGGCCAGAAAAGACCAAAGTCCCAGCTCAAGTAGACAGAGCGGCAGAGTCCCCGATTACTCAGCCTTTCTGTTGCATCAGGGCTTCAACTGACTAGATAAGGCTCGCCCACATGCGGGAGGGCAATCTGCTTTACTCAGTCTGCCTATTTACGCCTTACACTCACCCAGAAACACCTTCACAGGCACACCCAGGATAAGGCTTGGCCAAATTTCCGAGAGCCCCATGGCCCAGTCAAGCTGACACATGAAATTAACCATGACAAGAAAATCGGACACGGACAATGGCAGTCTCTGAATGTCACACCAAGGTATCCTGTAGGGTCTCCTGTGGGAAGGGTGTGATGTCTCCACTGTCATGGCGTGGAAGCTTCGGGAAAGGGGTCTAGGTGGGAAGAGCATGCTCAGTGCCCCCATTCGTGTTCAGGAGTTTTGAAAAGCTCCCATCATTCCCTGTGTTCCCAGAAACGTTCCCCCTCTTCCACTCAGGGCTCTCTATTTACCTAATTTTTTGTTGTAAACCAGAAAGCTATTCAGCCCCCTGCTGTGGTACAAGGCACTGTGACAGATGGCAGTGTCCAGGCTGGGGAGTAAGTTGTATGTTTCTGCCAATAAAACCAGCCAGGAAAACAGAGAGGTCATCACTGGTGGGCAAATTAGGCCTGGGGTTGTTTTAGATGCGGAGTGATGTGGGATAAAGGCGGCAGCTACATTTCCCAACAGTGGGGCTGGGAGGTCCCCCAACCTTGTGTGAGTATAAGGCAGAACTCCAACGAGTCCCACTGGCAGTCACAGTCGTGCACAGCAGAAGCCCACACGGGGATTTAATTAGATCGTGTATATTCTGATGACTGGGCTTGGGATATAAATAAATGAAGGGAAGGTGAAGATGGTCAGACAGTCTTGTGGAAGGACGGAGGACTGTTCTCACTGACTCATCTGTTAGACCTAGAAAGAAACCTGGCAAACACCTTGCCCTTGCAGGGACAGGAAAGACCAGGCTCTGTAACTGGCTTTCACTTACAACTGTTTCATTCTCTTCCAAGGATTTAAACTCCTCTGCTTTTATGGCTCATCTCACACAGCTCCCAGCTTACCCGCCAGTAGCATGCACCCACATCCCACATTCATATACTTTATGTTATATTAATATATGATAGAGTAAATTAACATAATTTACTATTACTCTGCTATAGTAAATTACTGTAATTTACTATACCAAAGTGAAGTTGCAAAGGACAAGTTGACCTACTCTCCAATTCCGTAAGTAACTAAATGGATATTGATTTGGATTGTACGGCGTTCTTTGACAATGTTTGAACGAATCATCACTTCTCTGGTCTCAAATCTTTTGAAAGCTTAGATGCTCCAGACCCTGCTCTCAGAGTACCTAGTGGAGAAATTGGCTCCGTAACTTCATAACTGGGTGACTTCAGCAAGTGGCACAGCTGAACCCCACTTTCTTCATCTATGGCACTGAGTGAGTAATACCCACTTCTTGCAGCTTCTGTGAAAGGCCCCATAGTGCTTAGTATAGAAGTGATGGTGCTGGAACTGGAACTCAGGACTGGACTTCAACTTCTATGTTGGCCTCACTCTAGAGAATGGCCTCCCCCGTTGCCCTGACACCCACACAACGAGGCGTCTTTTGAAGTCAGGGTGCCCGGCGGGTGACCAGCTAAATAGAAATGCAGGAGCTTCTGGGGAAAGCACCGAGGGTGGCTCCCATTGACATGAGCGCATTTCTGAGCTCTCACTTCTCAGAACTCCTTGAGACGTTCCACTGCCCTCCATGCTGATCGCGTAAATGAGTTCCACGAACACACACTGCCCACAGGAGAAGGCGGCGCTGAGCCGTGACTTCCAGGCTTAATGACGAAGCTGTAACTGTGTCCCTGGGCCAGACAGCTGCCAGCTTCCTCAGGACGGAGATGAGATCCTTTAAATGTTAAGGAGGCTTTGTTTAAAAATGAACACAGGAAGAGTCCTGGTTTTGCTCACTCTCCTCCCCCTTGTCCAAGGTGGAAGGACAGGCGAAAGGATTGTAATTGGCCCAGGTATCTGCTAAATAAAGTAACACAGGCGCTCGGCTTCCGCAACCATGCAAGGGGAGGCTCAGAATGCGATATCAGTTGGGGAAAATGCGACAACAGAAATAGACTCCACCATCCCGAGTAGAGGTCATAAATAAAGCAGCAAGCCCACGTTAATGGGCATGGCATGGGATGTGAATCTTGATCCGAAACCTAATGGGCAGAAGCAGGCAAGAAGCGCCTCTTGACTTGCTTTGAGTGATGTCTTGGAAATGGTTCCTAACAACCATGAATTTCAATTCGGCTTTAATAATTCTGTCCAAAGCGGAACCTAATAAGGAAGTCATCAGGAAATCAGATGGCAGCAGACTTTAGGAGACGATGCGCGAATCGTGTGGGAGCTAATCAATAAGTGGGTAATCGGGGGTGCTCTGGTCCTGCCCCGCGCTCCACCCCCCTGAGATGAGCAGGGACTGGCAGTAAGGAGCATGTCTGAACTGGGAGCAAACCCAGTGAAGATAAACAGAGCGAAAGGGAATGGAATGAGAAGCAGTGCACTGGGGTGGGGGGAGGGGGGGATATTTTCTCTGGTATTATTATTATTACCACTGCTATTTTATAATCCCATGGGCAGATGTGCTCCAATAAGCATCTTAGGAAATGACTGAGAAAACACTGAGGCCCCATGGTCCCTTTCAGTCTCAGCTCGGTACCTGATGGGGTCTAGGGGGTTCGGCTATGTTCCTTTTACTCTAAAATTGCCGTCCCCGCCCAGCCAGTGTGGTTCAGTGGTTGAGTGTCAGTCAACCTATGGATCACGGTTTGATTCCAGGTCAGGCACATGCCTGGGTTGCATGCTCAATTCCCAGTAGGGAGCATGCAGGAGGCAGCCGATCAATGATTCTCTCTCATCATTGATGTCTCTCTCTCTCTCTCCCTCTCCCTTCCTCTCTGTGAAATCAATAAAAACATATAAAAAATAAAATAAAGTTGCTATCCCCTGCTCATTCCCCAGGGGAGGGGCTCTCCTAAGCCTGGTTGCAGAGAGGGACCAGGCCCCCAGCATGCTTCCTCCAGGCTGTCTCTTGAGCAATCCCACAGGCACTTTTTGGTTTTCGGCCTTTTGCTGATGACTACCAAACAGAAAATCAGAGGTAAGACACACTTGGGGAAAGTACAATGAATAAGTATTGTGGATATTGTGGGCATTCTTACCATCATGTCCTGGGTGGTGCTGACCAGAGGATGGAGCCGTGAGTGGGCAGGGCAGTGCAGCGGTTAGCAATTCCAGCTCTGGGGCCAGTTGCACGGGGTTTAAATCCCAACCCTGGCACCTGTTAACGGCAATTCATTTAGGGCTTCGGAACCTTTTTGTGCTGAACCCTTTTATTCTAAACCACTTTTGGGAGTTTTGTTTATTTTCTCTTTTGTATGATAAAGAAAATAAAATCTACCAGCATGAGTTAGTCATAGGATTTAAGATACTATATACAGACACATACACAAATACATTATGTGGGTACGTGTTTGTATACAGAGATTGCAATACAAATGTATAGACATAGATATAAACACAGATGCAGATGTAGACACAGCTCATGTACATAACCCAGTTGGTGTTCATTTGGTGGCAATGACTATTTTTGTCCTGGAAGAGTCTCTGGTGACAGCCCTGTGTTATTACCCTGGGGGTGAAATTCAGCCAGCCTTCCCCTTCCTGCCTGCCTTCGCTGGGAGGGAACAGCTGACTAGCACATTCCATCCTGATTACTCCTTGTCTGGTCTTAAAATGTAACTCTAAAGAGACATACGTAATACTATACGTAACACTTTAAACAATAAAGAATTTTTTTAAACAATGTAACTCTACCCAGTCCAGCCATGAGAAGAACAGCAGATGGTCCCAAACTGTGGGGCATTCTAAAAAAAATACCCGACCGGTGCTCCTCAAAGCCATCAAGGTCATCAGAACCAAGGGAAATCTGAGCGATGGTCACAGATAGTGAGGCCTAATGAAACATGACAATTCTATGTGATGTGGTGTCTTGAATGGGATCCTTGAACAGAAATAAAGGCATTCAGTCAAGTCAAGGCAAAGCTAGTCAAGTCCAATAAAGGTGGAGTTTCGTTCCCAGAGATGGGCCAGTGGGGCTCCTTTGTTGTGGCAAATGTACGATGGGAACGTGAGATGTTGACATTGGCAGGAACTAATGACGGGCATTTGAGAAATCTATACTATCTTTGCAACTTTGATGTAAATCTAAAATGTTTACCTAAATACAAAAAGTGACCCTAACAGAGTAGTAGGTGTCTCCAGATAGTGTGGATAATTTGAATATTTGTATAATAACAGTTACTGAGTATTGCCATGGCCCAGAAACAGGAATAAACTTATCACCTGGAATTATTTCATTCAATCATCGCAATTGCCCACGAGGTGGGCACGAACACCCCAAAGATGCAGCTGGCTGGTCGGGATTCACTTTATATTAACATTATATGTTCTTATTAGATGACAGCTGTTTGGAAATCCAAAAACATTTCTTCTTGGACAAAAATATTACTAGAAATAATATTTTTAGAAATATTATTATAAATGTTTAGAAATATGGGAGATTGAGCTGACTTCCCTCTCTCTCCAACCTCCCAATTATAGAAATTATAGATTAAATATAACAATAAAAATAATTTAATATGTACTCAGCCTGAGGGGTGAGGGAGAGACTAGGAGATTTCCAGATTCTAGAAACAAAGAGGAAGCTCAGAGTCCAAGCATTAAGCGTTTGAGTTGATGTCACATGGTCGAGTGGCATTCAGTCCAGAAACAGAAGTAAGAAGGGAAAATACATACCCAAGTCTTAGGAGAACAGGGCTTAGGGTCCGGAAAGAGTTGGCCCTCTGAAAAAATACAAGCACAGGAAATCAGCAAGGAAGATTTGCCGGGAGCCGGTCCATCCTTGCTGTTTCAAGGGACCTGGCATATATGGCATACGGTTCTTAATATGTTTGCTCACCTTCTTGGCGCTGTGTTTTAACCAAGGTCACCTCTCCGAGAAAGGTTGAATCTCCAGGCAGGGATTTTCCCCTGAAGTTAGGGAGGGAATAAAACCCCTCAACTAAGTGCCAGGCGGGTAATTAATCACTTTAACTATGAACAATCATGCTTAAGCTACATAATCTTTACTCCCTGGAATGGAGATAAGAAACGCCCTAACCTTTGTAATAGAGATTGATAGGATTGAATCAACTGGTATAAATACAGATATAACAAGACAGCAAGAGACAGAACTCAGGAGACAGAATTCAGAAGACAGAAAGACACAGAACTTAGAACACAGAACTCAGGAGACAGAACTAAGAAGAGAGAACCTACAGACAGAACCTACACAGAACCTACAGACAGAAGAACTTCGCTGGAGAAAACATGGCAAAAGATCCTGGACTGAACCTGACTACAGAAATATGGCAAGAGAACCTGACTAGAACCTGGTGACTGAACCTGGCTGGACCTGGACAGAACCTCTCTGGAGATCGAGACCAGAACTTGGCTGGAGATCCTGGCTAGGCTGCTGATCAACTGAACACTGTCTCCGTGTCCTTCCTTCTTCGCCGACTCCGTCCACACCTTTGGGGACCCCTGGACCCGCTGGGGTTGGACCCCAGCAAAGATTGTCTCCTGCCTGTGGACCTGAGCAGAGAAATAATTTTCTAAGAACAGTCAAAAGTACAAGTTTACTCCTCCAGTGGATATGGTCAGGATTTACATTCCTTCCATGGTATGAGAAACCCAGAGCAAGAAATGAAAGTGTAAACTAATCAAGAAATAGTAAAACCTGTGATCTCAGAAGAAGCAAACCTATAACTATCCTATCAGGATATGTTCATATCCCAGGACACCAGGTTTTCCCATCAAACTATTAAACACAACCAAATCTATCAATCTATTTTGCCACAGTAACAAATTCAAGGAAAGAACAATTTGATCATAACAATGAATGTTTTTTAAACATTACTACATTCAACACCAATTTATGAAAAAAAGTCTTGGTAAACGAAGAATAGAAGATGACTGCTTTAAACTCAAAATCCTATAGCAAACTTCAAATTCGATGATGAAACATTAGAAAAATATCTTTAAATTCTGGAATAAGGTTTACATTGTCCTAGAGGGCTTAGCTAACACAGTAAGAATAGAAAAAATAAGTATCAGACACAAGAATTGGAAAGTAATAAACAAAGGACAATAATTCAAAGAAACAATTTTCTATATAGAAAAGCCAAGATAAACTATAGACATATTAGAGCTAATTAGAGTTCACCAACATTGATAGTTACAAAGTCAGCATGTAAAAAAAATGGAACCCCCATGTTTAGCTTTATAAGAAACTCCAAGACATTTTTCAGAGTGACTAGACCATTTTACATCAGCAATGCATATGTGATCCAGTTTTTCTGTATCCTCACCAGCATTTGATGTTTTCACTATTGTTTATTTTAGCCATTCCGGTAGGTATGTAGTGACATTTTATTGCAGTTTGGATTTTCATTCCCCTAATAGCTAATAATGCTGAAATTTCTTTTCATGAGCTTATTTGCCATCCACACATCCTCTTTGGTGGAGTGTCTGTTCATATCTTTTGCCCATTTTCTCATTAAATTGTTTCTTTTAATGTTGCGTTTTGAGAGTTCTTCATATATTCTAGATACTAGCCCTTTCTCAGATATGCAGTTTGCAATTATTTTCCCCTAGTCTGTCACTTGTCTTTTAATCCTCTTAACAGGTCTGTCACAGAGCAGAAGTTCTGCATTTTAATGAGGTTCAATTTGTAATTTCTTATGGGTCATGCTTTTGGTATCGAGTTTAAAAATACTTTGCCAGGCCTAGGCTCTGAAGATTTTCTCCTATGTTTTCTGGTCAAATTTTTATATTTTTATGTTTTGTATTTAAGTCTGTGATTCATTTTGAAATAACTTTTGTATATAGTGTGAGTGTTTATGTCTAGGTTCATTTTTTTTGTTGGTTCCTGGCTATCCAATGATCCTAGCACTATTTATTGAAAAGACTGTATCATTCTTCCATTGACTTGGAAAGACAAAGGAACCAAAATAGCTCAGACAATTTTTAAAAGAGCAAGTAAAGTGGGAGGATTCACTTTACCCAATTTCTAGATGTAGTATATTGCTATAGCAATCGAGGCTGGGCAGTCCTGGCAGAAAGATAGACAGACAGATAGACCAATGAAATACATTAGAGAACCCAGGGAGAGCCTCACACAAGTATGGTAGGCTGACTTTTGATAAAGGTGAAAAAGCAATTCAATGACAACAAAACCAAATGAGCCTCAATCTAAACCTCATACCTGATACAAAAATTAACTCAAAATAGATCATAGATTTAAATGTAAACTATAAAACTCTGAGAAGAAAACAGAGGAGAAAATCTTCAGGATCTATGAGTTCACTGAGAGTTCTTAAACATGACACCAAATCACAACCCATAAAAGGAAAAATTGATAAAGGCGTGCTCATGGAACATCGACATCCCTTGTCTAGTATGTGAACTGCCTTTATCAATAAGTGCTGTGTTATTATAATGGTAAGGTTATTATAATCAAATACCTAATCAGCAATGTAAATGGCAAAGTGACTTTTCTACTTCCCTAAACGAGTAGGAAACATACTAAACGCAGCATGGTTTGGTGGTCTCTAAACTGATGTTAGAGCCTGACAGATCAGAGTATGCATCCATTATTTTTTCATTTCTTCCATTGCAAAATTATTCTTTTCTTTCTCTTTTCTGCTTATCATCTGTAGCTTCTAATACATAGGCATTTTCCAAAGCCACATTAACATGTGAAATTGACAAGATTAACATATTTACTGGTTTATTGTGCAAAAGAATTATAATCACAATACCAAAAAATGGCAAAGGAAGATCTTTAACCACAGCTCTCCTGGAGTGTGCAAATGGGGTTTCTGACCTACAATGAAGAGGTCGGATACTCTAACTTGCTCTAGAGATGACTGAAGTCATCGATTCCCTCCTGAGAAAACTCTCTTGGAATACCAATGACATAGACAACTGGTCAGCCCAAATGACTTGGACAACTGATCAACCCAAATGGGTGGACAACTGGTCAACCCGAATGACTCAAAAGAATAAAAAGCAGTCTGGTTGTAGACTTTTCCACAGAATATTCAATATGCAAAGAAATAGAATGAAACCTATAAAATCTTGAGTAAAGGAAAACATGGCCTACCAATAATTACATTCCCAAATTACCATCCTATTAATAAAAGCCTATGTGGTCATGACACCCTCATGCTGTGACGCCCTCACATCGTAACGAGCAATCACCAGGAGGCTGCGTGCGCAGCAGGCACATGTGGGTGAGTGGGGCTGTGTGTGTGCGCAGGTGGGTGGGGGCTTGAAGCTGCATGTGTGGCATAGAGTCAGGGGTCCTGTGGCTTCACACGGCGAGGCCAGGGGGCCCGCGGTTCTGCGCAACATGGAGGCAGGTCCCGCAGCTCTGGCCCACTCTTTGGGGCAATCCATCGAGGAGCCCTGGATGGGTGGGTGGGGCCTACCTCTTTGGGGAGATTGATCATGGGGCTCCCTCACTGTGAGAGGGCATAGGCCAGGCTGGGGGATACCCCACCCCAGTGCACGAATTTCGTGCATCGGGCCTCTAGTTCAAGTATACAAGTAAAAGACAAATATTATTTAAAACTCTCCCTTTATTATTCTGCAATTATGTCTTAGCAGAATCTAATTATTTCATTGCCATGCTCAGCATTTGTGCTTATTTAAACTGAGAATTCATATCTTTTATAGATTCTAGTAAAGTTTCAACCATTAATTTATCAAAGGTTGCTTCTCTTTTATTCTCTCTGTTCTTTCCTATTAGATGTTCATCAAACCTTCTCACTCTAACCTTGTTCTTCTTCATTTCTATTAACATATTTTATCTATTTTCTTTATATTCTACATTCTGAATAATTTCCTCAGAACTAGCTCCAGTTCACCAATCCTCTCTTCAATTGGGTCTAATATGCTGATTAATTCAACCATTGACATTTCTTTCAACCTAACTTATTATTTTTTTATTTTTAAAAGTTCTATTATATTTTTTCAAGTATAATAGGACTTTAAAATATTTCTTTTTATTTTACAACTCTTTCTTTTATAGCTTTAATCATTTTAAATATTCTTATTTTATAATTGCCACCCAAGAGAGCAATTCTGTAGTGTGGGATAACCTAATTGTATAGCCTATTATGTCTGCTGACTTGCTCTGCTTTGGTGTATTGTTTCTTCATGTTTTATAATTTTTTATTGTGAAATCATCTTTAGCAGGATGTTAGCCATGGTAATCCTATGCTGTCTTGTTGGAGAACACTTGCTGCCTAAAGATTTGCTCATATGTGGCCAAATCCTCACTTTCCAAAACTACTTACATAATTTCTCATTTTGGAGTTCCTAAAGAACATAGATAGTGCCAATATTAAGCCGAAGCCTACACGAACATGGTCTCTGGTTACAACTTCTTAAGGGAGATTTTCCACACTGAGAGCAGGAGCCAAACAGACAATTTTCTTATTATTTCCTTAGCCTGGTGGGCAAATTTTTCTAATACACACTTTTACTGAGGACGGAGCCATTGGAGAGCTCCAGCTTTAGTGGCCCTCCCATCTCCTATTAACCCTCTCAGGAAGCCAAGGGCACTTCTTTTATCTCCACATGGCTGTAAAGACCCAATCCCCTCAGCAATGGAAACGAAAACAGAAAAAGAAGACAAGGAACAGAATATCTAAAGTTGGGGCTCTCCAGCAGAACCTGTGCCCTCACCTTCCTATGGTATGTGGCCGGGATGGGTGCTGTATCCATGCTGTGTCCTGCTGGGCCATTCTCCCATCTCCTGTCCTCCCACCCACTCTCTAAAGATCCTGTGATGAGATTACCGTCCTCCCAGTGAGAGGAACCTTGTCATGCCCAGTTTTGCTCCTGGTGCAGAGCCTGACAGGCACGAAGCACTCCGAACAGGGTTTCTCAGAAGCCCTGGTTGGCTGGTACCTCCAGTTAGCTAGAAAAGATCTCGGCTGTCATCACAGACTTAGCAACAGGGCTGCACGATGCCTCCTAGGACAGAGACGAATTCCCTGGAAAAGGGTCTTTGCTACATTCTTGGGGGGAGAATAACAGGTAAGTACTTAAAGTCTGGCATAGAAGTCTACAGACAAGAACTCCATGAGCCACTCCATAGCATCCCCATTACACACTGTGCATTCAGTCCTCCCACATACGCCCTTTTATTTTGTGTTCATTGAAATCTGGTTTTAAAAAGACCACCTCTGGCCCTACCCAGTTTGGCTCAGTGGATAGAGCCTGCAGACTGAAGCGTCCAGGGTTTGATTCTGATCAAGGCACATACCTCGGTTGCAGGTTCCCCAGCCCTGGTTAGGGTATGTGCAGGAGGCAACCAATTGATGTGTCTCTCTCACCTCGATGTTTCTCTCTGTTTCTCCTTCTCCCTTCTGCTCTCTCTAAAAATCAATGGAAAAATATCCTCAGCTGAGTATTAACAACAACAACAACAAAAGACTACCTCGGGGTGAATTTGTAAATAGGTCTCTGAACAGGGTGGGGCCAACCTCCCGGAGGCAAGATTCTGGCTCCCAGAATGGGCCACACTAGTCACAAGAACCGTGCTTCAACCCAGTTCTTACCTGTTGGCATTTCCCGCATGTCAGTCAAGAATCATGCTTGCAGAAACATTAAACTGTGAACTTCGTAAGCCAAACCAAACCTCTCCCTCTCACCAACACCATTCACTTCTTGCTCACCTCCTCTGCCCCAACCTTGCCAATCTCTACACACTGTGCAGTCATTCTCCTACTGTGAGTGGAAACTGCATGGCCAGAGAGTTCCATCCGCGGTGGCAGAGCTGTTTCCTTTGGTGTGTTATTCTGTCCCCTCCCACCACCCCCAGCTGCCTGCCACTCATCTGCTAAAGTCCACGAGGCCTTCAGAGTAGCCGTGTCTGCAGACACGTGTTATTTACCAGAGCAAACCATGTTGGGCTCCTCCAAGGTCCCATTAATGGGCACCCAAAAGAAGTTCATTAAAACTATGTAATGCCCTTAATGCAGCTAATGTGCTTCCGCCTGTTCTAACAAGCTCATGAATAATAGATGAAGGGAGCTTCATCTGTTTTAATTAATTTGGTCTCGAAATTAATTCAATCCAGTACAAAATTAGCAGGCAATTAAGTCGCACTGGCCCAACTGGACAAAAATATGCCGTTTGTTGGCTAGAGAAGCAACCTGGAAATGGACAAGGGCCGTGGTCCACTCTCCCAAACCTGAACACCCAAAGGAGAATCACCCGCTCCCACAAGGCCACAACTTGGTCCCCTTTCTGGATCTCATAATTGAATCAAAAACCTCATCACTAGCAATTTCATCATTGATGTGTTAGGAAATGGGGGGCGGGAGTGGGGGGGAGGCTCCAAATTCATAAGAAGATGGCTTTTGTTTTGGTTTTATTTTGTTGTTAAAACCTCCAAATAATTTATAAGAATTTACTGTACATTACGGCATAGGATATAAGAGCAATTATCAACTGCAATATTTGGACATGTGCAGTAAACATGTTTGGTTCTAAGAAATTACCGCAGTTTGTTATGTGCATGAATTTAGTAGACTCTTGGTACCATTATCTACTTGGCAATAACATATAGTCCTATCTAATAAAAAGGGAATATGCTAATTGACTATCACACCCTCACAAATGGCAGCACACAGCCACAAGATGGTGGCACCCAGTCCCCTCAGCCCAGACTCATCCAGCCGAGTCCCCCAGTCCCTTCAGCCCCTTCAGCCCCATTTCATCCAGCTGGAGTCCCCCAGTCCCCTCAGCCCCACCTCATCCAGCCAGAGTCCCCCAGTCCACTCAGCCCTGCAGGGGAAGGCAGTTGGGGGCAATCTGGCCGGCAGGGGAGCAGTTAGGGGGCTATCAGGCTGGCAGGCAGAGTAGTTAAGGGCAATCAGGCAGGCAGGCAGGTGAGTGGTTAGGAGCCAGCAGTCCCAGATTGTGAGAGGGATCGGACCTAAACCAGCAGTCGGACATCCCCCAAGGGGTCCCAGATTGGAGAAGGTTCAGGCTGGGCTGAGGGACACCCCCCTTCCCATGCATGAATTTCATGCATCGAGCATCTAGTGTTGTAATAATAGTCTTTCTTAAAATAGTGCATTTCTTCTCTGGATCATGGCATGCTTAACAAGTACTCTTTCCTTAACCTTCATAATGTCCTTTAGAATTAGGAAGATATAAATATCATTACAATTATTTTGGAAACAAAGATCAGGGTACAGAGATGGGGGTAGACAGTGACAGCAATACAGGTAGCTTTAAAGGACATAGACTTCAACCAGGTATCTTGTGCTCAATTTCTACCTGCCTTTTCTTGAACACCTCCAGGGATGGGGGACTCATTACTGCATGAAACTGTACATTCCATCTCTAAAGAATGTGACTATTAAATTGATCTGAATTTTACCTCCAGCAGATAAAGGCTATTTCTATCACCAAACAAGTCTGGTTCCTCTTACATCTGGCATCAATTCTATGAGTCACCAGCACCTCCATCTCAACTCCTTCAGTCAAACTTCATGACGTGACTCTGCACTCTTCACCATCCTAGCCAGTCTCCTTGGAATCAGCTTCAAGGGAAGGTGAATAGTAGAGGAGAGTATCAGCTTGGGCTCCAGGAAGACCTGGAGTTCAGTTCCAGGGTCTCACTTCAAGGGTAACTGAATTGGCGACATGCTTAACCCTTTGCACTTCAACATCTTCATCTACAGAATATGGATAAGCTGCCTATCATGTAATATTATTATGCAGATTCAATGAGATAATGTATAAAGAATATTTATCATGAGTCCGGTACAACTCAATATTCAATAAATGGGTAACCAAATAACAATTATAGCCATTTCCTACATAGCATATACTAAGCACATTGTACATTTACCTCATTTGCACTTCACAACAAGTCAAGGCATTTTTATTATAGATGAGGCATCTCAAGTACAGAGAAGTTAGGTAACTTGCCCAAGGTCACACAGCCAACAGGAGACAGAGCCGGAACTTGGACCTAGATAGCCTCGTTCCATGGTCCAAACTTGGTAGTCATGTTTGTCTTAAATTGTGGGGCCCAAACACTATTGCTTTTCAGGGTGTTTTCTGATCTAAACAGAAGAAAATCCAGGACCTTGGTATTCTCCCAGTGAAGCTCAAGGCTATACTATTTTCTTCATGTGGGTTTTATCCGTGTAGACACCCCTCCCCTAGGATGTTCTCACTGCGACTTGTGCAGTCTTGACTCCCTGCTCTGTCTAGCTGCTTGGGGAATCCAAGGGTCCAACCTTACCTTGGGCCTTTTTAAATGCCTTCTCATTAAATTTGGTCCAGAATTCTAATCTTCTGGAATCTTCTGGGATCCTGACTTTCTCATTCAACACATTTTCTCTGCTCCCAGCTTCTGGTTTTTCACACATTTGATGAAGGTGCCTTCCCTAACTTCATCCCGGAGCTGATAAAAAATCAGATCAGACCGGGCACCATGCCATTAGAGTTCTTGTTCCAAAAGAGCATCGATCTATTCATTGGCGCCTTCTAGGTAGGGTCAGTCCTGGACAAAAATAGAACGTGATTCACCTTCTCTTTAAGACCATGGCTTTGTTGTTATTATAGTTTAATCTTTTCCTTTTATCTAAGGTAATTCTGATTAATAAAATACATAAAGGCAGAGTAGTCATCAAACTCTAAAATTAAGTAATAACGCTTTAGGAGCTTTCATGTGCCCGTATGTAAAATGGAGAGGAAATTGAACTGTAATCTCCAAGAATATTCTCAGTTCTAACGGTCCGGGAAAATGCCAGGGTGTGCCGGGCTCTCCAAGGTCCCGACTTGGCCTCCCTTGAAAGCCTTAAATCCCATCACTCTCTTTCACACACTACTCTTCAACCAACCACAATGGTCACACAGTCCCACAATCACATTCTCTACCATTTCTCATCTGCAAAACCAGCACAATGTGCTGTTATGAAGCGTGGAGGGGATGTTTTCTGAGCAATGAGCACTGTGCCTGGTATCATGGCAGCTATGATTAAGGGAAAGAGAAGGCACTTCAGGTTCAAGATGATGAGGATAGAGCATCATCTAAGGCACAAACTGGGGCGCTTAGGAGCAGCACTGAGGCCCAGGCAGGACCCCAATGGAGACAGTTCTTAGAGCCTGTGGTATCTGCCCCAGGCCCTCTCAACTACTATGTGCAGAAGTGAGATGGCTCAACATAATACATATGAGATCCCAGAACCTAATGTGCAGCTGGGAGCAGGTGATATTTAGCACATGTGAATGCATTGGTGTTTGGAGACTTATACTCAGATATCAGATTCCTATTGAGGAAAAAAATTAAAGTATATATACTTTTTCACTCTCTTATAAAAAGTGTGATGGACAAAGAAGAGGAGCTTCCCACCAGGACTTCCAAGGCCTTCCCAGAGTAGAGTGACTGAAATCCAGCCCAGGTTTTCATCAAGCCCACAGGCCTAGGAAATGTGATCAGTGATGTGGCTTCTAGGGAGAATAGATGTGTGCAATAAAGGGGTGACCTCTTTCCCTCTGCAGGAAGTTTAAGTTTATGTATTAACAGCTTTGAAGTTAAGAGAGAGTCAGCAAAGATAGTATTTTTATAAGCAAGGGAAGTTCACCAGAGACCGGACACCCTGTTTCTCCTAATGACTGAGTAGCACACACTGGCGTCAGCTTATCTTCGGGCCCCACGAAGAAAGTTAGACTCTTCCTCTGCTCCCACTTCTAGAGCAAGCCTGACATACCCTCCTTCCATGGGGGGTTTGATGGAAGTTTCCCCTAAGTAAAAAGTTCACTCTCCTCCCTGTTAGGTCTGATCAAATAATTGAATCAATGCCCCCTTCTCTGGGAACTGACCTTTAGGCCACTCCATCACAGACATTCCACTTTTGTAGACCACATTCCACTTGCTAAGACCATTCTCTCCCCTCCAGACTTTCCCAGAATCCAGACCTGCACAGAGAATTCTCCGCCCAGAAAAAGCCCACCTAGAATCCTTTAAAAACCTCTGACTCTCCGTCTTTGGGTGCTGGCGCCATTTTGGGCCTCAGCCCACCTGGGTATCCAGGTGACCTAATAAATTCATAATTCTTCACCCATTTTGGCCTCGTGTGTTCCTCCTTCAGCAACCCTAACACTCCTCATTTACTAGTTTACTATTAACCACTCCCTAGCTAAGTGTGTGCATGCGTGCGCGCGCGTGCGCGTGCACACACACACACACACACACACACACACACACACACACACCAGAAGCTCCTACAATTCCACCATTAGGGATCAGTCCTCTCTTGTTATGCTTGGCTGTCTTCCAGCCATCGTCATTTCAGATGCAAGTATTCCAGAAGGGGCAATAATAATGCAGTTTACATTTAGTTAGCGACTTGGAGTTTGTAAAACACTTTCACTTCTATTATGTCTTTGGTCTTGCACATCTCCCCATACCCACCACTAGCATGCAACAAAGGCTAGCTGCTCGGGAATAAATGAATAAAATGAATGAATGAACTGACACTATGACATTTGTGAAATAGGAATTATTGTCTCCACAAAAACCAAGAGCCAACAAGGTAAATGAATTGCTCCCAGTGGTGAAGCTTGAACCCCTAGACACACAACAAATAAAAGAAGTTATCAAGTCTAATCAGCCATCATCTTCCTTTGGACCAAAGTGTCTGAAGCCAAATGAAAGGAAATAAGAGTGATATTGTGATTTATAAGCAATATATACTCGATCATTCAGATGACCAAAAATATATTCTTTGTCCTGGCTGGTGTGGCTTAGTTTGTTAGGTGTCTTCTTGTGTGCCAAAGGTTGCTCATTCAATTCCAGGTCAGGGTGCATGCCCGGGTTGCAGGTTCAATCCTGATGGGGGCTGGCAGGAGGCAGCTCATCAATGTTTTGCTCTCACATTGATGTTTCTCTCTCTCTCAAAAAATCAATAAACTATTTTTTAAATATATATACTAGAGGCCTGGTGCACGGAATTCATGCACAGGGTGTGTGTGTGTGTCCCTCAGCCCAGTCTGCATCCTCTCCCACCGGGATCGGGCCTAAACAGGCAGTCGGACATCCTTCTCACAAGCCAGGACTGCTGGCTCCCAACCGCTTGCCTGCCTGCCTGCCTGATTGCCCCTAACCACTTCTGCCTGCCAGCCTGATCACCTCCTAACCACTCCCCTGCCAGCCTGATTGACGCCTAACTGCTCCCCAACTGCCCTCCCCTGCTGGCCTGGTTGCCCCCAACTTCCCTCCCTTGCAGGCCTGGTCCCTCCCAACTGCCCTCCCCTACTGGCCTAATCACCCACAACTGTCCTCCCCTGCTGGCCATCTTGTGTCCACATGGGGGCAGCCATCTTGTGTGTTGGAGTGATTGTCAATTTGCATATTACCTCTTTATTATAAAGGATATATTTTATTTTATTTTTCAATTACAGTCATATATAGTTAGTCTTAGTTCAGGATTCCTGGTTCATATCTCCCCAAATCCTTGGAATTGCCTAAGTATTGAGAGTGATCAAGGTATTTTTGTCATGTGAATGAAGTAACATTTGGAAAGCACCTAGGGATTGGGGATGGTTGCCAGGAGAACCAACCTGTGACTAGAGGGTTGGAACCCTAGTCCCACCCCTTGATCTCTGGGGAAGGGAATGGAAGGGGGGTGGAGATGGAGTTCAACCCCCAGTGATCAATGATTTAATTAATTGTGCCTATGTAATGACGCTTCCATGAACACCCAAAGGACCGTGTTCAGAGAGCTTCCAGGCTGGTGAACAAATGGAGATTTAGGGAGAGTGGTGTGTTCAGAGAGCATGAAAGCTTCATGCCCTGTCCCCATATCTTGCTCAATGCAGCTCTTCCATCTGGCTGTTCTGAAATATATCCTTTTACCTGTGATTTGGCAAGTAAAATGTTTCTCTGAGTTCTGTGAGCCACTCCACCAAATTAACCAAACTCATGGGAACCTCTGACTAATAGCCAGCCTGTCAGAAGTACAGGTAACAACCTGGATCTGTGATTGGCATCCTGAGTTAGAGGAGGTCATTGGAACATCCAATCTGTAACCGCTTGGTCAGAAGGACAAGTAGTAGCAGGCTGCACTTGAAACTGGTGTCTGAAGAGAAGTAGGTGGACAGTCTTACAGGACTGAGCCCTTAACCTGTGGCACCGATGCTACCTCCAGGTAGACAGTGTCACAATTGAATTCAATAGTGGGATACCCAGCTAGTTGCTTATTGTCGCTGTGTGAGAAAGCCCCTCCCCACCCACCCCACACATGCATTGGAACTGGGTCCAAGGACATCAAAAGAGTTGGCGGCAGTGATGGGATGGCATGGGGTGGGATATTGGGCCAGGGAATGCTGAACTTGCAGCTCAAAGCTCCAGGGTGATCAAGCAGCCATGAGCTTAACCCTTCTCTTAGCCTCATTTTCCTCATTTGCAAAATGGATATAGTCATGTCTTCATGTTCCAGGTTCTTACAAAGATCTAAATAAATGGCAGCTATAACAATACTTTGTAAAAATGCTGAAGAGCCATGCAGATGATGATCAATAATTAGGAGGTGATCAGAACCTGAGCAAGCCATAGTTTAGTTACCTTTAATCTCATTATAGACCAATCTAAATAAATCTCTACATAAGTTTAAAAAAACCTCCTTTCCCACTTTTTCCATCCTGACTCTCCCGCCCATGACCAGGCCCCATAGGCATATCTGCAGGTCTGGGGGTGGTTCTCCCTACCACTGTTTTACTCATGATTTTGTACCAAGTGCTTTTCTTGCCACCTTGCTCATGCATAATTGCAAACTTAATTTTCACTGAAAATTAATTATTAGAAAAAGCAAATTTTACAAAATGAGCTACATAAGTGAGAAAGCAGCATGAGGCTATCACATGTTTACTGCAAACAGATCATTAGAAAAGAACCTAGGGCAGCATAAGGTCAGTCACTGAACCCCAGTTTGGGGAATAGCCCTGGTCTTGGGCTTATGTTTAGACATCCAAACCCTATGTGTGCCACTGAGCCATCCTATCTTTGCTGTTCCTTAGCGTGCAGGCCCATCACTCCAATCTCTGCTCCAAATCCACGATGTGTGTTGCCAGATTTCCCTCTGTCTAGGAGAACACCAGTAGTTGCATTATGGCTGGCCCTACTCCAGTGTGATCTCCTCTTCACTTGGTTTACACCTGCAAAGACCCCATTTCCAAATTAGGTCACATTCACAGGTACTAGGGATTAGGACTTGAACAACTCTTTTTGGGGGACACAATTCAACCCACAACAGACACCTTCACTAAAAGGGAGATGTTATCCTTTTAAAAACACTTTATTTTTATTTTTTAAAATATATTTTATTGGTTTTTTACAGAGAGGAAGGGAGAGAGATAGAGAGATAGAAACATCGATGAGCGAGAAACATCAATCAGCTGCCTCCTGCACATCTCCCACTGGGGATGTGCCCGCAACCCAGGTACATGCCCCTGACTGGAATCGAACCCGGGACCCTTCAGTCCGCAGGCCGACGCTCTATCCACTGAGCCAAACCGATTTCGGCTTAAAAACACTTTAGTGCTTGTTATGAGACAAGCGCTGTTCTAGATCCAAGAGACACTGAGACAAAAAACAAACAAACACGAGACCTGCCTTCATGGAGCTTACATTCTAGAGGTGGTAGGGGGAGGGCGCCCAGGACTGACCGCTAGATAACAAATGCAGTCCGTAAACAAGAAAACCCGGATAGTGTCTGCAAAACAATGTCATTGAGGGTATGAGGAGTGGCTACATTAGATTGAGCCACCAGGGAAGACTTCTCTGAGGAGGTGACACTGAAGGGGAGCTGTGAGTGAGAAGCAGGAGCCAAGCAGAGGGCGTGTCTCACATTAGGGGCTGTCCGGGAGCAGAGAGAAGGCCAGCATCAGAGCTCTGCTTCTCCGAGTGCTCATGGCTGCGTCCTCTTGTTACCAAATGGTCACTCTTCCCCATATTCTCTCTTCCTAATTCGGAAGGAAGCCAGTCAGATTGGCTCGGCTGATTACAACTGCTTGTGTCTGACTGACCATCTCTAGGGGCTGGAAGATGAGCTTTCCCTGGTCCACTACATCATAGATCAGCCATCTCTGCCTTAGGATCAGGATGTGCAGCAAGATCAGTTCCCCTTAAAGACAGACAAGGGCACTACACAGACAGACATTGACGCCACTGTGCAATACACAAGTGCTGCCGACAGAGGGCGCTACCAGCAACGCGTCCTCCGTGAGGATCTTAGCAGCCATTCTGTAGTTGGTTGTGAGAAATACTCAGCCACGCCGATTTCAGTGAAAATAAATTATTGACAGAGCACAGGACAGCTCAGAGAATCAAGTGCAAAGCTGCGGAAACGGGTCTTGGGGAAAATGAGAACTGGGATAGCCCTGGGTCTCTGGGAGTCAGGAGCAAGCCGATGGTCTCCTTGGGCAATGGAATGAAATGAGTGGATGCCACCATGTCCTTCTGTGTATATTATGGTTCAAATGCCAGGGAAAGAGTATTTGATTGGCTGAGCTTGAGTGGGCACCCCGGTTGACAGCCCCACCATAGCTGCATCCAATGGGCAAGGGGACATTTCCCACCATAAAATCTGGGTCCTGTAACCAAAAGAAGAGATCCATGTTAATCACGCAGGCAGCCCCCCAGCTGTCCTTCAGTTATCAGCAAACACACTTCACAGGACTAAGTCCGGTCTAAATAGAAGCATCCACAAAGCTCCGTGGAAGTTTCTGGATTCACTGATTAGTGCCATGGCTTTTTGCCTGTTTATTTAAAATTTTTAAGTTTCCGGTAGTCGTGCCATTCATTTTCCTCCAGGAAGGCTTATGCCATAGAACCAGCACGTCTCCTTGCAGTCAAACAGTCTGATAAGCAAACACACTGGCATTTGAAAGGCCAGGTCTGCGAATGGGCTCTTTTTCCCCAAGAAGTAATTCCTATTAGGGACCTGATGAAGGATGGAAAAAAATTACATGCCCTGGTGCTGAATGAGTTTGAACCTTAATGCTGTCAGCCGGCTCTGGATGTGACAGGAGCTGATCTCAGATTAAACAGCTCCTTCAAGGGGGGAGGCGCTGTCCCGGGAATGCCTGGTCCTGGGAATACCTGGAGAAATGGATTGCAGGGAGTGGATTGATTCCCTTTTCCCTTATATTCTCAGGGAAATATCCAAATGGCTCGATTGCTGGCCCCTTCTGGGGGAATCAGCACAGTGGAAGAGACAGGCTTCTATGTGGAGGTCAAACCTGGGTGGTCCCTCTCGAGCCTGGCAGCTGACCTGGGCAGGATCCCAGCTAGAGGGAGGGTATCACCTCCTCTGATGAGGGCAGAGCCTAGGAGGGGCTCAGGTCTCACGTCTCCATCCATCTCAGGATTCCATCCCATCCAACTGATGGGCAAGGGGACTTGGGGCTGCTTCATTAGGTAGGCGTATGCCTTGGGTCCCAAGGAAAACCCAGAGGTCCCACATTCCCAAGAATGGGGAGCTGTCTGCCTTGTACTCAGGAAGCGCCCAGCAGTGATGGACATTGGCTCAGAGTCCACAGGACTGGATGGGCTTCTGCCTCAGCCACATACCAACTGGGCAATCTCGCTGTTTGCAGCTCTAAAATGAGCATAACAGCAGGCCCGACCTCCTAGGGGTGTTAGGAGAAATATAAATTAGTTAATGGGATCAAAGTGCTTGAAATGATGCCTGATGTGTAGTTAGTGTTGAATAAATGGGAGGCACGATTGTCATCATTGTCACCAGAGGGAGATGAGCCACTTGTCATCCCCTCTCCAGCCCTGAGCTTTTATTTACTGAACCAAATCCATCTCCCCTGCTGAAGACGAAATAGGAGCTCACTAGCTGTTCACAAATAGGTCCATAATCTTGGTCCCACGCTGAGGATCGTTTTTGCACCCCATCCCCAGTTTTACTAGCCACGCCCACTGACCCCCCCCCCCCCGAAGGAGGTTTCTTCACCCCAAGAAGACTGAGATTTGACCAGATTTGGCCTGGAGACCAATGTCATCTCTCTTCACCCAGCCCCGATGGGCAGCCTACATCTAAGAGATGGCTTGGCAGGAGAGAGACACAGGCCATAGGCTAGACACCCTGGTTGAAGTCCCTGCTGTCTGTAGATCAAACGTTTCGCCTCTTGGGCCTGCATTTGCCTTTCAAAGGTGTTGTAGGTTTTAGAAATAGTGCGTGCAGTTGTGGCTGGGGAGAGGAGAGGGTGCTTCTCTCCCATGCCACGTGTTTCCTTCCATGTGGAGAGAACCTCCTGGCCTGTCTCCTCTGCACTCATCCCTTCCCAGGGAAGAAGAGGATCTTATCTCATGATGTATCAGAATGTATGTGCATATGTGCGTGCATGTGTGTATGTTTGGAGAGAGGGAGAGAGAGAGAGAGGCTGCCTCTTAACTCTTCTACTCTCTTCCTGCCTGAGGAAGCTCACATTTCCTCTCTCCCAGTGCTGTAGGTTTTACAGGAGGCATAGCCCTACAGACCACGCTCTGACCCGTAAGGGTATTAGGTCTGCCATTGGTTGAGATTCCCAACATCTTATACATCAAACCATAAATTGTGGGAAAGAGACAAGAAGAGAAATGTGAGAGGAGCAAATAGTGTGTGGAGCAAGAGCCTTCTGGTCGACCCAGGGTGTGACTAGGCCTTGTGGTACTTTGTGAAGTGCAGGCTGTGAGCTGAGCCTTGTTCTGGGTCAAAGCATTTTTCCCACTGAAAGGCTCCCTTGGGCGTGGCTTTGGGGAACTTCGGGGATTGTTTTGCCCTCTTGGAACTGTTCTCCCAGGACGCTGAAGGGGCCAAGGAGAAACACTACCATCACCACCCCAGCAATGCCCATACTAGAAAGACTGAGCCATAGAGCAAAGGGGCACAGTCAAGCCCCCACTCCTCCCCCACCCCACCAATAGCCTGCTAGTCAGGACCTCACCACTCACACTTGACCCTGCCTGGCTCACCCCAGTAGGTAAACCTCACAGAAATCAAAGCTGACACCCAGCAAAAGGTCAAGGGCAGCCATTGCCTCAGCGATCCTCCACCCCCTTGAGATGGTCACAGATTTTAGGGGATCCTGGCCACACCTCTCTCCATCAAAGACACAGCTAATGAGCAGATGACAGGAAAGACACAGGCAGGTTGGTGATCATTTAAAAATATATGAAAACATTAACAAAATCATATATTGACAGCTGCCCGGAGGAAGGCACTCCAGTGTTTTATAGACCTTATCTGGTTGGAGCCTCCATCCCTCCACACGTGCCCCTTATACTCTCTCTTTTACAGGTGAGGAAGCCGGGTCAGAGCGGGCAGGTAAGTTACCTGATGTCACACAGCTGGCAAGGAGCAGAGCCAGACCTTTCTAATTAGCCGCATCTGACTCCTAGGCAGTCACAGGGTTGGGGGTTGGGTGGCAACATCAGTGCAGGATCCCTGAGGCTGGCGTGGAGAACCTCTCTGCTGGAATCCCTACACCCACCACCCGGGAGCCAGGCTCCGCAGGTCACCTTTCATCGCATCAGTGAGCGCCATGCCATCCCATGGGGCTGCTCGGTGCAATTTCCACCTGCCCGGCAAGCCCAGGGAAGGCCTTTCCTTGCTTGTTACTAGGAAGGTTTTGGAGGGTTAAGTCTTCCTTTTCCACAGGCTCACCAGAGGGATTCCCTTAGCCAGACGGCGAATCACAGTGTAAGTCAAAGCAGCAGGCTGCCCTGCTGAGCGGGGAGCCAGGACTGGATTCAGACTCAAGTGGCAAAGGGGGAGGCGAAGGGACCCGCTCAGGCCCTGCTTCCTGGGAGCTGCTCCCAGACAGGGGTAGGAGGGCCCCCCCCGGGCTGACAGCGTCTACCCAAGAATTTGGGTCACTCGGTGACCTTTCCCCTGCCTGGTGGTGTCCTGGGCACACCCTATATTTCCAGGCAGTGAAAATTGCACGCCGGGGATGTTCTCAGCTGCCCGCGGTCTCCTGGCCTCGCCCGGTTCCCTGCAGGTCCTATTGCACAGCAGCGGGTCACACCGATGGCCCTTTGTCTCTGCTCAGCCAAGGTCAGCCGTGGTCTGGGGACAGCCCCGGCCTGGTCCGTGCTTTGCTATGGAAGTCTGAAGTAGCTGCTCTGAGTCAGCAGGGAATGACTTTCTAGTTGGAGAAGCCGGCACCTCGCTCAGGACGGTCTTTTAATATCGCTAGACGGTCTAAAATCGTCTCCTTATCAAGGAGGAAGAGAAGGGAGCTCCATTTTCCTTCCGCCGCACCTGCTTCTCCCGGCAGCTCGTCCAGGGGCCAAGCGTGAGTCTCCCAGGACGTTCTGGGTTCTCGGATGCAGGACAGCAGCTCTGTCTCCCTCAGCACTGCCTACTCACCCCTGACTCCCACTCCACTCCCCTACCTGATGGACAGCCTGGCAGCCTTCCCAGTGCCCCAGCTTTGGCTCTGTGTCCTGAGCTCTCTCATCTCTTCCCTCTGGCACGGCTCCGCACAGACTGCTCATTCTGTAATAAACCTTCCGTTTGGTGTGTCCACGACAGTCACCCACGTTAGCAGATCTCAGGGGGAAACCCCGGAAGTATGGGTTCCGTTGCTTCTCGTTCACCATCACAATCCAATAACTTTGGTCCTGAAGACTTTACAATTCAACTGAATGAGTGCCTACTGTACACCTATCGTACGCCTGGTACACACCTGCTGTGTGTACAGCCTGGCTGGGTGACCTAGGGAACAGACAGATAGCTCGGGCTGCTGGCATTTAAAGAGGCCAGCAAAAGAAATTCTTTTAAAAAAATTTTAAAATATATATTTTTATTGATTTCTAAGAGAAAGGGAGAAGGGAGAGAGAGATAGAAACATCAGTGATGAGAGAGAAACATTGATCGGCTGCCTCCTGCTCGCCCCCCCCCCCCCCCCCCCGGGGATCAAGCCTGCAACCCGGGCATGTGCCCTTGACTGGAATTGAACTAGGGACCCTTCAGCCCACAGGCTGATGCTCTATCCACTGAACCACCCCGGCTAGGGCAATTCTTAATATACAACCTGTGGCCCAGCCAGTGTGGCTCAGTGGTTGAGCATTGACCCATAAACCAAGAGGTCACTGGATTGATTCCCAGTCAGGGCACATGCCTGGGTTGTGGGCTCGATCCCCAGTGGGGGGCGTGCAGGAGACAGCCGATCGATGTTTCTATCTCTCTATCCCTCTACCTTCCTCCCTCTGAAAATCAATTAAAACAATGCTGTTTAAAATATATAACCTGTGGACCCTGGGATTACATAGCTATTATGTGAAAACAAGGCATTACTGTTTTATAATACATTGTAAATTACCTATCTGGGAAAGCATTCTTATGTCAAATTATATTGTTAAGGTACTATTTCACTCCTAACAAGTGCTATCATCACGGTCACCATTTGGTGATGCCTGGAATAGGTTCTCCGTGATAGGAGAGAAGAAAATCCAACTGCCATTACCATTCCAGCATGGCTGGTCTATGGGAGTCCCAGCTTGAAGTTGAAAATGTCACCAGGGCTGCTCACATATTCTTTGCTCAGACTCTCATCACCAAACATGGCGGGGCTCCAACGTGGCTGTCCTTCTGTGTGATCATGATCTCGCCAAGGATCACTTAGAGCCACCTCACCGAGGTGGCACCTGACCCTTGTCCATCTTAGTCTAACCCCGGGCAGTGTCCGCCACCAGCAAAAGAACAAAACCAAACCCTACAGTGCTCCCCTGAATCACAACAGCAACAACTAAAAATTTAAAAAGACACAAGAATAATGGCCAACCTTTATGGAGCACTTATTAAGCACCAGGCATTCTGCCAAGGACTTGGCGTACCGTGGTTTATGTAATTCTCTTAACCAACACAGGTGTTAGATATTATATCATCTTGGCATTTTTCAGATCAAAAATCCGAGACCTGGAGAGAGCAAATAACTTGCCCAAGGCCACGCAGCTGGGAAGGGGTAAACCCAGATGCAAGTTTATTTCCGCTGACCTCAGAACACAGCAGCACAGGGCTGGGGTACCTCTCCACCACTCTCTGGATTCTTTAGAGGGGAGGGGTTTTGTGTTCCATTATTGAGGAGGGAAACTGGCTTGATGGATGGTATGTCAGTACTTTTAGTATCCCGGAACAGGGCTCACATGGGTGCTCAAGGCTGCTGTCTAGCTGAGACCAGCCCCCCGCGCTGTTGGTGGAGGCATCAGCTTCATGCCTGTGTCCACACCAGCTCTTCAGTCCTCCTTGGTGACCTGCCTGCCAGCCTCCGCACTTGTAGCCTCTCCCTTGACCAAGAGCGATGGTAGTGACTACTGACTGCCTCTCGGGAGGCGGGGGGGGGGGATCTTTTGTGAAAATGATGCTTAATTTGAAAACCCTGCACTATTAATAACAACTGGAAGCCTTATCTGAAAGATGTGGAAAGTTCTATGGGAGAATAAAATTCTGTGACATCAACTGAGATCCCTTCCCGCTACGCTCTCAATTCTGCCCTCTGTCCCCCTCCCCCAACGTCAACCAGTAAAAGCTTTCTATATGCCCTGCCCTCTGTGGGGAAGAACAATACAACCTAAAACAGAAACTCCGTGGTTTTCTTCTTTTTTAAGTATGTTTTTATTGATTTCAGAGAGAGAGAAACATTGATCTGTTGCCTCCTGCCCACCCACAGCCTGGGCTGACCAGGGAGCAACTGGTGAACTCCTGGTGCATGGGACGACAATGCACAACCAACTGAGCCACACTGGCCAGGCTGAATCCCAGGTAGTTTTTAGAATGCCACAATAGTGACAGCAGTCTTAAAAGCCTGAAGAATCAAGAGCTGGGCCCTGAACAAAACCAGTCATAAGCATTAAAGAAAAGAGAGGAAGTACCTGGGCTTGGCAGAGAAGATAATTTACCAAAAATTTGGGAGAGGGACTGAGTGAGAGAGCTCGCTATTTGGGGTAAATCCCAGAGGAAGGGGCTGAACTCGTCCTGGCTGGAGGTTGGAAGTGGGAAGAGGAGGGCCTCTGCTTTGGGCCTTGGAGCACTGGGAGAAAACAGAAGCTGCCCCTCCCTCCAAGGCCAACCCTCCCAAAGCATTGGATGTCCTCTCAGGTCATGGAACTGGCCGCTATCTCCCTTGTACTTGCAACTGGACGTAAGCACTGATGTCCTTCAATGCAGCCAACTCTTGGTTTTCATCTCTTTCACTGACTCCATCAAAGACGTGCTATTTTGCAAGTCCTGTTGCAAAACTTCACTGGTCATCCACATCTCCAAAATAATGAATAGTTTCTTTGCCAAGCAAATTTTCAGTTAGAGGGGGGAAATGGTACTCGGCGAAAAAGAACACCTCCGTTGCTTGGAAACACATCCATGTTAAGGGGGACCATTTCTCTCCCTCTCACAGTATTCCCCCCGGAGTCCATAAAATAGTCACTGCTGCCCCTTCCTCCCACGTTTCGCTTTGTCTCCTTGACAGCAGGAAAAGTGTCGAGCATCCATTAATCCACTTTTTTTCTGCAGAGCAGAGGATAAAGTATCTCCATCCAGTCTCTTCCTTCTGTTTCTTCCTCCCTGGCATCCACCTCCCCCAAACACACACATTTTTCAAGCTCCTGCAGGGGGGACATCTCAATTCTAGATGGTTACTGCAGTTCCAGGGGAGAGGGCTTGTAGCATGTCTGTTCTGACAACGAATGCAGACCTGCCTTCACTCCAACTTTACTGGTAATAAAACTGATGCGTGATCTGCCCCATTTGAGTCCCATGTATTTCGCTCAATGGGTTCTAAACTCAGAAGTGGGAGAAAGAGTAAAATTTATTGGGCCTCTTAAGCCTGAAAAGAGCTTGTTTTGTGCTTGATGAAAGTGGTAGATTGGAAAAAGTGGCCATAAATTCTTCTCCTCCCTGTGTCCACAGCCTTGCGAGGTAGCGCCTTTCACACCTAGTTGGAGACTGGGCCCAGGCCTTGAATCTGGGCTGACCATGTGACCTGCTTTGACCAGGAGGATGGAAACAAAGGCCACACACACGAGAAGCCCCCTGGCGATAGCTCTTACAGACTTGCTCTCTGGCTTTCCCTGGAACAAGCCCAGACTAGCCTGCTGGAGAATAACCGTCCATGTGGAGAGAGGGCTCAGCCATCCCAACCACAGAGACCAGAGTGGCCATCACAAACCAGCTGGCCTTGCCAACCCACGGGCATGAATGCAGACACATGAGCCAGCCCAAGAGAGATGCACTGAGCCCAGTCCAGACCAGAAGAACCGCCAGCAGAGCCCCGCCCTAGCTGTCAACCTACAAAATCAGGAGCCCAATAAACGGCTACTGTTGAAGCTACTAACTTGTGGAATGGTTTGTCACAGCAACAGAGGTCTGAGACAGTGAGGAGAGAAGGCCGGGGGGCATTGCCCCTCTTGCTTTCTATATCAGTGTGCCTGCGTGTCAGACCCAGAAAGTCGGCCTCAGAGAAAACTTCCCACTGTCCTCCCCTGGAACCCCCTTCTCAATACATTTTATGAAGACGTAAGAGAGACCTTTCTGAAGACCTTCTCCAGAAAGATCTACTGGCTTTAGAGGACAAGTCTGGAAGGCCCTGGTTGAGCCTCTGGCAGACAGTTGCATTTTCTGCAGAAACTAAAGGACACCCCCTTCTCAGGAAAACCCCACGGGAGAAAGGCTTGGTGGGCGTTTTTGGCAAGGTGGATAAGGCAACACTTAGAACTGAAGCCCAGCGTTCACCTTGTGGACCCTGCTCAACATCCCCGAGCTTTTCAGCCATGCTCACTGCTCTGGAAGGGCTGGGAGGTGGCAATTCATCCCGTTTCCCCGTCCAGAAGAAATGCTTTTGTAGAGTGGTCCACGGGGACAAAGCCGTGTCCGCTTCTCTGTAGACACTTGGAAAGGCCAGGATTCTCTTGATGTTTACTATCGTATAGACAGCCTTGCAGTGGAACCGGTGTCATCACCCTCGCCTTGCTGACAGAGACAGCATCCCGAATGCGCAGGACCTGCCAGAACTGACCTCATTAACTCGAGGACAGAGGGGATTATACACCATAAATTAAACTCGCAGAGGCTTTGGGAATTCTGGGCCTCCTTGACACACAGCCGACCTTGTCTGGCAATGTGAGCCTTGGGAACAATGATGTGCTTTACTTACCTCTGCGAGTCACGGTTTGGGGACTTATTGCCAACAAAACAATGTGGAAAGTGATTAGATAGCAAAAACGGTGTTGTCCTACAAAGACAGCTTCGAAATTTCTTTTTCTTCTCTCTCTCTCTCTCTCTCTCTCTCTCTCTCTCTCTCTCTCTCTCTCTCTCTCTCTCTTTTGTTTTGTTTTACTTAGTCAAATAACAGTGGGCTTCCCACTGAAATTCACATTTCAGCAGAACTTAAATTTACATTTTTTATTCATTTGCAAATTGGGATTTATTGCCTTTTTTAAGAAAGTGGCCATAAATATTTTACAGGGAGGGGGAGTGGGGAGATGAGAGAGAATTGATTCTTTGTAAAAACTGTTTGTATATTCGGTTCCCATGAAGGAAACCAAACTCCCACGTGAAATAAATCACAAGCAAAATTTTGTTCGTGTGGCCCTGTATGTCAGATGATCAGAAACCAAGAGAGGATGAAAACAATTGTCATTAAAAAAAAAAAGAGTGGGGCCCTGGCCAGTGACTCAGTGGTTAGAATGTTGGCCCAAGCACTGAAGTGTCTCCGGTTCAATTCCCAGTCAAGAGTGCATACCTGGGGTGCAGGTTTGATCCCTGCCAGGTGGGGGCACATGCAGGAGGTAACCAATCTATGTGTCTCTCTCACATGGATGTTTCTCTCTCTCTCTCTCTCTCTCTCTCTCTCTCTCTCTCTCTCTCTCTCCCTCCCTCCCTCCTTTCCTCCCTCCCTCCCTTCCATTCTCTCTAAAAATTAATGGGAAAAATATCCTCAGGTGAGGATTAATAAACAAAAAAGAGTGGGAGGAGTATAATAGGAGAAAGACCATGTTAAGGGGTCAGGCTTTTTTTTTTTTTTTTTTTGCCACTAACTAGCATGATTTAGGGAAAATAAAAATACCTCTGAGTTCTGTTAGTAAGAATGTGGCTAATAATTTTCATCAAATATGGGAACTGTAAAGATTGGACTCTATCAGGTATCTGCCTGGCATACAGTAGGCGCAAGTTTTATCTACCATCACTCCATACATTTTGTCTTCTATCCCTGCAGCCCCGGCCTGATGTATAGCTTCTGGCAAGTTCCTTGACTTTCTTCCCTGCAAAACAGGTACCTGCACCGTGGAATTCTCGCGAGGACTCAGTGAGGTTGTGTATGTAAAGTACTTGGAATAGTGTCCTGTGCATAATAAACACTCGAATGCTGACTAGCTATGAAATTTCTATCCATCACCATTATGATTACATGCTCCCTCCTATCTCACCCTGACCTCTCCTTCTCCATGTTGTCATCGATACCATGTGATTCTTCTCTGCTTTTCAAAATCCTGCTCATCCTCAGTCCCAGCTTGCTGCTCCCTCTCAGGCCTGGTTGCCTCTCCTGGGCTGCCACGTGATTCTCCGGTCTCACGACGACCTCACGTGATGGTGAGTTGATCATCTGTCTGTCTCCCCTGTGAGCTCCTCAGGGCAAAGTCGGTCTTTATTCGCCTGTGTCACCAGGGAGGATCCAGCAAAGAGCCTGGCCCATGGCACCTGCTCAGGGAATGTTTGTGAAAGTGAGAGAAAGAACGAATGCATGGCTTCCGTCTCCTGCCAAACAAACCATCACCCTTTTTTAAAATTTCTTTTTTCATTGCTAGTTTCGTTTCGGAGGGGAAGAAAACGGATTTAGGCAAATAAAAGCAAAAAGGGAAAGTCTCCCTCGATGAAGAAGTCCAGGTGGCCAGCTTCTGCATAGCTGGGAGCAGGTGCCCAACCACCGCTTCCTCTTCCCTCTGCTGGTTTCACGTGGACCTGCACGAGCCATCCTCGCCGTGGGTGCCAGGTGACCTCAGACGTGCATCTGTCTGGCCCACGAGTCCCTCAGCAGAGATTCTCCTTCCCAATCGTTCCATAAATGTCCCCAAATTGGAATTCATCAGCCTGCTGCCCACACTTGGAAAGGGGCAGGAGGAGACACACGGCTTCCCAAGGGGTTGCGTGCCGTTTCCAGAAGAAGAGGAAATGGATGCTAAACAGGCAAAAACGTACACATCTGTTACAGGCTCCCCACCTGGCTTTCCAGCCCTGCTTGCTTCCATGCCCTCGAACCCTCACTTGGAGACGCGTGCTCCCAGCAACACCCACCACCTGCTCTCTTCAGCGGCAGTTCACGGATGGCCTCTCCCGTAGTGTGTGTGGCACTGTGAGGCGACCCACGGCCACCCTCCGTCGTCCCGTGAGCTATTCTGTTATGGGAGCCTTTGCCCGGGCCTGCTGCCCTGTGCCATCAATATGCAGCTCCCTGCCATGGCCAGCGTTGGTGTTTTAGGGGCCCAAATATAGGGCACCACTTCCCTCCTCTGGTAGGAGACCAAGGAAGGAATAAGCCACAGTCAGGCAGTGGGGATCTGAAATGGTCCTGCACTCTATACAGCTGTTGGAGACTGAGGCTTACGTGGGTGACAGCAAGGGGCTCCCTGAGGCTGCGTCCCAGAATTGGGCAGACTCGCCCACCTGGTCCCAAACTGTCCAAGCTGTAAACACCCACAGCTGGGAGGAGGAGGGAGGGTTGCTTTCTGCCGGCAGGTAGAATGAAGAGGAAAACAGAAAGGGTCCTAGTTAGGGATACCCCGTTCCTTTTCCAAACTAACCCATCGGGTCAGTCTCTGCTCCCCCAGAGGAGGAGCGATGCAGGTGAGAGAGAGAGAGGGGTGTCCCTGCAATGGAGATCTCGCCTCACTGAGTGGGAAGTATGTGTCTCCCTGACCGCCAGCTTGGTCTCATTTGTTGGTGCATTTCCGGTGCTGTGATTCTGAGAAGGAAGCCTTCCCCTTTCCGGCCGCGCTCTCTTTGCCAGCAGTTGGAAGGAGCTCACGGGGACGTCATGACAAGCCTGTACGTGCTGGACATTCCCGGAGGATCCCACCTCACACCCCGCAAACGTCAGGATAGGCGTGGGAAAGCAGGGAAGGAAAGGGCCTTGTCGCTGACCCAGAAAACCAACGCGATGGCAGTTCCTTCGTCTTCCAGAAAACAAAGTGTGCGGCAGCCAAGGGTTTCTGCTGACTCTGGGCTTCTCTGCTCTTCCATCGAGTGCTATTGCCTGCCCTTGGGATTTATGGTAATTCTTACTCCCTACAGTGTTCCCATAAGAATGCCCGTGCACGCAGGACGCACTGTTCCGGTTTTCCTCCCTAATTATTTTCCCCTCTCGGTTCCCCATCAGCGATTGTTAAAGGCAGAGGATGTTTCTTAGATGCAGTGGTGTTGGAGACATGCGACGCACGGTGCTGGGATTCTGTAGACACTTAATTAAGCATGAACCCAGCAGTAGCCTTCACAGGCGAAGTCCTGTGCACAGAGGACCCTCCGGGGGCCACCGGAGAACCAGGGGAAACAGGAAAGGGGAGCCTGGCCTTGAACAGACAGCCATTCCCAGGCTACTGCCTACGAATAGGAAATGGCTTCGCAAAGCAAGCACATCTTCAGACAGTGATTTTCGTTAAGGGGATATCCCACTACACAGACAGGGTCCTCTGGGTGAGAACACGAAGGCTTTCTGTCTATCCACTGTCCAAGGAAAATCTAGGCTTCAACTGACAAATTACTTTTTTTTCAACCTACAGACCATGAAAATCTTATAAACTAATCATGTTTCCCTTTTTACATTGGCTGCCGGGAAGCTCAAAGCCAACATTCAAAGCCTGGTAAGCTGCAAGAGGGAACGTCCACCAGATACTGCAAAGTCACTGCCCTGGGGTCCGGAAGTCTACATGTGAGCCACTGGAAGGAACTAGCCCGGCTGATCTAATCATCACATCAACAGGACTCTAGTGACCCCAATGATGAGCACATGAGATAGCACAGAAATGGCTGAAATGTGGTCCCTGCCAGGCATCAGCTCCTGGCCTAGTGGGAACACAAGCAGAGGCGGTGGTCTGTGTGATAAGTACCATGATACGGGGAATATCCTTACCTCAGCTTTACCTCGGAGTCCAGGAAGGCTTCCCAGAGGAGGGGGCACTGGAGCGAGGCTCTGATGGTTGAGAAGGAGTTCCCAGGAAGCAAGCTGGACCTGGCGGAGGAGAACCCGAGACCCTGTGGCCTCCACACGATCTGCCCCTCTGCTGATTGGCATCTGTTTCCCCAGCTAAACCTCCTCACCACCGGGTCACCCTCTCCTTGCTGTTGCCTTTCACATCGTGCCTTTCATCTGGAATCCCTTTGAAGCCCGTCAGCCGGCTCTCTTCCCCTGTTCAAAGTGCCTCCTGCACACGCTACCTCTTGGCAGTGCACTGAGCCGTTGCTGGTGGGGGTTTAATCGGTGTGCCCTTTAGGAGAGTAATTTGGAAAACGGTTGCAGAAATCTCTTCTCAATGACCATGCCTGCACTATTCTAAATAGCCCTGCTTCTGGGAGTCCATCCCAAGAAAGAGGTCCTAACTTTGAAGGAAAAAATAAAAAGCTTGATGCATAGACATTCACTACAACCTGCCCCCACGTACGTGCACATCTAAAGATGGTGGCTGTTTCCTTGCCACCTTGAATCTGGGCTGGCCGTGTGACTTGTCTTCCATATGCAGTAGCAGTAGCATGTGACAGAAGGCACAGGGTACTAGGTCTAAGCCTAGGCCTCAAGAAGCGTGCGCTCTCTCTCTCTCTTTCTCTCTCTCTCTCCCTCTTATAGCACTGCCCTGCCACATGCCCAGGGTAGCTGGGGACCACGCTATACTGCTACAGCATGAGAAGCCACAGCTATGAGATGCGCAGACTGAGCCACTGCTGACTGCAGAAACCATAGAAGCCAATCCAAGACCGGAAGAACCGCCACCTGACCAGCAGATCCATGGGTGATAATTAATGCTTCTTGCTTAAGCCACAGAGTTTTGAGGTGGCAACAGCCGGACCCCAGCAGCAAGCTTACCTACAGGTGGGAGCGTCTACCCCCTGGTGATCAGTGCACATCATAGCAACTGGTTGACTGCCCCCTGGTGGTCATAATAACTGCACGTTATTACAAGAGATTGAGCAACCTTAGCATATCATTAGCATATTATGCTTTGATTGGTTGAACAGCCAACTGGACAACTGGACACTTAGCATATTAGGCTTTTATTATATAGAACTAGAGGCTGGGTGCACAAAAATTTGTGCACTCGGGGGGGGGGGGGTGTCCCTCAGCCCGGCCTGTGCCCTCTCACAGTCTGGGACCCCTTGGGGGATACCACCTGCTGGCTTAGGCCCACTCCCCGGGGGATTGGGCCTAAGCTGGCAGTCAGACATCCCTCTGGCAGCCTGGGAGCCCTCGGGGGATGCTCACTTGCCAGCAGGGAGCAGGCCTAAGCTGCAGTCGGACATCCTTAGCACTGCTGAGGAGGCGGGAGAGGCTCCCACCACCACCGCTGTACTGGCAGCCGTCAGCCTGGCTTGTGACTGAGCAGAGCTCCCCCTGTGGGAGCGCACTGACCACCAGGGGGCAGCTCCTGCATTGAACATCTGCCCCCTGGTGGTCAATGTGTGTCATAGTGACCAGTCATTCCCAGTCGTTCTGCTTTTAGGTCAATTTGCATATTACCCTTTTATTATATAGGATTACTGTGATCCTGTGTCATTGTGATGGCTGACAGCAGAGGATACTTTAGTCAGATTAATCTAAAAATTGTAACTATGAACTATTTAATTATACAAGGTTGCGTGTGTGCATGTGTGCCGGGGTCCAGCCCCAGCGGGTCCAGGGGTCCCCAAAGGTGTGGACGGAGTCGGCGAAGAAGGAATGACACGGAGACAGCGTTCAGTTGATCAGCAGCCTAGCCAGGATCTCCAGCCAAGTTCTGGTCTCAATCTCCAGAGAGGTTCTGCTTCGGATCTCCAGCGAGGTTCTGTAGCCATGCTCCCTCGCTAGGTTCTCCAGCCAGGTTCTGTCCAGGCTCTCCAGTCAGGTTCAGTGTCCAGGTTCCAGTCAGGTTCTCCTGCCAATCTCTGTAGTCAGGTTCAGTCCAGGATCCCTTGCCATGTTCTCCCACTAGGCTCTGTCTCTAGGCTCTGAGGCCAGTCCCTCTCCAGGATCCTCCGGCATGCTCTCTCCAGCGAAGTTCTTCTGTCTCTAGGCTCCGTGTAGGTTCTGTCTTCTTGATTCTGTTCTAAGTTCTGAGTGTTTCTGTCTTGTTACAACTGTATTTATACCAGTTGATTCAATCCTATCAATCTCTATTACAAAGGTTAGGGCGTTTCTTATTTCCATTCCAGGGAGAAAAGATTATGTAGTTTAAGCATGATTGTTCGTAGTTAAAGGGATTAATTACCCGCCTGGCACTTAGTTGAGGGGTTTTATTCCCTCCCTAACTTCAGGGGAAAATCCCTACCTGGGGATTCAACCTTTCTCGGAGAGGTGACCTTGGTTAAAACACAGTGCCAAGAAGGTGAGCAAACATATTAAGAACCGTATGCCATATATGCCAGGTCCCTTGAAACAGCAAGGATGGACCGGCTCCCGGCACATGTGTGCATGTGTGCATGTGTGAGTGTGTGTTACATGCCATTGAACCATCTGTCTTCTGGTGACCATATAGATGTCCACCATGTCCTGTCTTCAGCAGGCCTGTTCAGCTCCTGCAGGCTTATGCATAGGCCAGGACTGTCCAGTTTAAAAATTCCATGCACACTTTATACTTGTGCTACATATCTAGCCATAAGCAAGTTATTGGTGTGTTTTGCACATTTTAAAACTTTGTTTATATTATACTTTACCCATATTTCTACAACCTCTTTTCCTATATTCTTTTGAGCTGCACCTGTTTTGATGTAGGTAGTGCTGGTTTATGATTTCCCTCCTGTATTATATTCATATATAAGAACACACCAGGGTTTCTTTACATGGTCTCCTGCCAATGGACATGGAGGCTGATTTGAATCTTTCACATTGACAAATAGCAATAGCTGGGCCATCGTGTATGTTCATTTCCAACTTTGCAAGATGCTGCCATAATTGCTCCCCCAAAGGCTTGTCCCAATGTGCGCTCCTACCAGCTGTGCACGACGGTCACTCTTGCTCCACACCTGGGAGTTTCCCGAAAGAAATGTGCTACCTGGACACTTCCACATATCTGCCTCGGGATATGCGCCCGTGTTCTGCCCCCACACTGCCTCCTGCCCCAGCCGCAACTTGGTCCAACTTTTGTGAGGTAGAAGGTAATCTATTGATCTTCCCCAGGGTCTTCGTTCTTCTGTTACATTATGACACACTCTCTTATTCATGGCTAAGACTCTTCCTTTCCTCCCTCCCTCCTTCCTTTCCTTTCTCCCTGATTTTCTCTTCCTATTCACAAGGGCACCAAACACTCACAGAGGCTTTGCAAATGCGGGTGGAAATAGAGATAAAAGGCACAGCTGTTTTCTCAAGGAGCTCCCAGCCCAGCGCACACCCAGCGCTAAGCAGACACTTCCAAGGCTGCAGGGGATGAACGAGGGAAGCACAGAGTCCCTGGCAGCCTTAGTCTCGGGAAGGGCTTTCTCTTAAAACAACGCACATGAACAAAACGGGGTTTGGGCAAAGACGCAGGCAGGGCATTCCCAGCAGAGGCCTGGAGGTACAACAGAAAGCAGGGTCTCCTCCAGGAATGGCAGGCGGCTCGGTGCCACCAGGGCACAGTTAGAGGCCTGAGAGATGAAGCAGGGAAGGTAGATAGGGCCAGATGGCGAAGGTCCTTGTGTGCCATGCTAAAGGGCTTATCTTTCATCTTGAGGCCAATAACGTGCCATTGGTGGTTGGCATCTGTTGTTTTTGTCTGCCAAGCATTCCGATATTGCTCCCCCTCCCGTCCCTTAGCAGACATAGAATCTCCCAATGTGGGTAGAAGAAGGCTATGATTGGCTAGTTCATAGCCTTCTGCCACCCACATGACCCAGGACTGACCAATCATACTTCCCCAATCCCTTCATCCCAGGAGTGGGTGTGTAATCCAAGTGGGCCAACCAGGGTCCTTCTCTGAAGTGATGGATAAGCAGAAGGAATATTAATTTCAGTAGAAAGAAGATAAAGATTCTACTTTTAGGCTTATCCTAGGACATTCCGGTAGGGATGTCAATGAGGATGTTGAGTATGTGAGCTTGGAGAAAGGTTCTGTCCTGGAGATTTGGATTTGGGGACTGTTTACTTGATGACTTGCTTTCTCTCAGTCACTACATTCAAGTCAGGAGTAAGCCCTTCACACTCTGCCTCCAACACTCATCCTGAAGCCATTCATCTCTCTCCATGTGCACAGCTGCAACTCTAGGGCAGGCCACTGTCCTTTCTCGCCTGGAACATTGCACAACCACCTAAGCGGTCCACTTGCATCATCCTTTTGCTCCATACAATATATTGGTATTCTCCACACAGCAGAGCGTGCTTTTAAAATACATGTGTGATCCTATGACTTCCCCCTCCAACTGAGTGAAGTTGAACTCCCAACATGTCTGCCTTCTGCCTCCTTTAACCTTGTCTTATAGTCCATTTGGTATTGATTCCTTCATTTCAGTCAACAGATATTTGTGCTGTGCCTACTACATTTTGGGCAATGGGGATACAACAATAAACTAGATAGATGAGGTTCCTGTTCTCATGGAGTTTGCATTTTAGGGGTGAGGACAGAAAATAGTAACACATAAGACATGTGCAGGTAGTGATCAGTATTTTTAAAGATAATTAAATAGCCTGCCAGCGTGGCCCAGCGGTTGAGTATGGACTTCAGGAGGTCAAGGTTCTATGCCCGGTCAGGGCACATGCCCGGGTTGCAGGCTCGACCCCCAGTGCAGGGCGTTCAGGAAGCAGCCGATCAATGATTCTCTCATCATTGATGTTTCTATCTGTTCCCTCTCTCTCTCTCCCTCTCCCTCTTCCTCTCCCTTCCTCTCTCCAAAATCAATAAAAATATACTTAAAAAAAGATAATTACATAGAATGATAACCAAAGGAAGTAGTTGGTATTGGATTAAGTGGGTGACACTCTTAGATGCCGGGAGCCGGTCCATCCTTGCTGTTTCAAGGGACCTGGCATATATGGCATACGGTTCTTAATATGTTTGCTCACCTTCTTGGCGCTGTGTTTTAACCAAAGTCACCTCTCCGAGAAAGGTTGAATCCCCAGGTAGGGATTTTCCCCTGAAGTTAGGGAGGGAATAAAACCCCTCAACTAAGTGCCAGGCGGGTAATTAATCCCTTTAACTACTAACAATCATGCTTAAACTACATAATCTTTTCTCCCTGGAATGGAGATAAGAAATGCCCTAACCTTTGTAATAGAGATTGATAGGATTGAATCAACTGGTATAAATACAGTTGTAACAAGACAGAAACACTCAGAACTTAAGAAGAGAGCCAAGAAGACAGAACCTACAGAGAACCTACAGAGAGAAGAACTTCGCTGGAGAGAACATGGCAAAGGATCCTGAACTGAACCTGACTACAGAAATTGGCAAGAGAACCTGACTAGAACCTGGTGACTGAACCTGGCTGGAGAACCTAGCGAGGGAACATGGCCACAGAACCTGGCTGGAGATCCGAAGCAGAACCTCTCTGGAGATCCAGACCAGAACTTGGCTGGAGATCCTGGCTAGAGATCCTGGCTAGGCTGCTGATCAACTGAACACTGTCTCCGTGTCATTCCTTCTTCGCCGACTCCGTCCACACCTTTGGGGACCCCTGGACCCGCTGGGGTTGGACCCCGGCACTTAGATTGATGGCTTTTCTTCTCTTTATAAATATAAGATTTATTTCTACCTCAGGACCTTTGCACATGAGGCCTCTGGGAGCCTTTTCCCTTAGATCTCCCCATGGCTACTCATCCTTGTCATTCATGTCTCAGCTCAAATGTCATGTGCTCTGTGAGGCTTCCCCCGGCACCTAAATCTAGTGGTTACTGTAGTTTCCATTTAATGAGACCCCAAATAGGGGCCTGGGTATCCCTGAGCCTGGGAACAGAGGAGGTCTTTTCAGAAAGGGGAGGAATGCTAATAGAAACACCCACTTCCTAAGCCCTTTTCCAAGCTCCTGCCCATTTCTAATTGTGAGGTGCTGTCTCCATAGCAGTGCTCTAGAATGCCCATATTACATATAAAGCAGGGGTCCTCAAACGTTTTAAACAGGGGGCCAGTTCACTGTCCCTCAGACCGTTGGAGAGCCGGACTATAGTTTAAAAAAAAACTATGAACAAATTCCTATGCACACAGCGGCGGCAAAAACACCCGGCGGGCAGGAAAAATGTTTTCGGCGGGCCGCATGTGGCCCGCGAGCCGTAGTTTGAGGACCCCTGCTATAAAGTCACCAAAAAGGGAAGACTAATAGTAGAGATTAAAATAAACCAAGAGGTAGTAAACCAGAGAGGTAGGCTATTTCTTAAAAGGCCCAAATCAAGCTAAATGAAAGATATTCTCCTCTCTCTCTCTCTCTCTCTCTCTCTCTCTCTCTCTCTCTCTCTCTTTCTCCTCAGTTTTTCGTCTGTAAAACGAGCCTATTAGATGAGGAGGTCCTAGGGGCCTTCTGTTTTTCTGGGCTCTGCCCATCTCGTGACGGGTGTCTGAGGCACCAGGCTGCTTCCCAGGGTTTAGGAGTGTGAGGTGCCGGCAGAGATGGAGGTTGACTGTTCACTGGAAAAGCCCTCTTTCACATCCAGCCACTCTGGGGGCTTCACCAGAGATGGGGTAGCAAGTCTGGAGGAGAACAGGAAAGCCAAGGGAGCTAATTAAAAGCTCTGATTGATCACTGGAGGGAGGAGGAGAAGCGGAGGTGGGTCCAGGAGTTGTTAATGCATTTGCAGCTACAAATTGCTTTTCGGGCTCAGAATGAGCTCTAAGGGGAGCTCTGTCGGACATGAAATGCACCCCCCCAATCACCTCCCAGATAGCCACGTGAGGCTTTCAAAGGAGCTCACGGAGGGAGGAGGCAGGGGAAGGGATGGTGCGCAGGATGCATGCAGCCGGGGAGCAGAAGTCGGCATCACCGGAACCCCCTGTGCATCCATGGCTGCAGGTGGTCTCTGAGTCTTTGCAGAGGCCAGAAATGCATCTTCAGTCTCTGGATGGAGGCTCCTTCCAGACCCCGCTACAGCAGGACTGTTGTCTGCACTCTCGTAGCAGCTACAAGTCTAGGTCTGGATAGACCTGGGGGTGAGCCCGGGCATCTACGGGGCCCTGAGTCCCAGCCTCACCTGGCTGCGCTCATACACAGGCTTCCTGCCTCGGTTTTCTATTGAAGGTAGCACTTCACAGCTGCAGTTGGAGTTCTGTCCTGAGTCTCAGCCTCCCGGTTCCTTTATCTACCACTTAGTGTTCCCATGGGGTCCTGTCCTGCGGCTGGAATCCATCTGATGACCAGCACACAGATCACAGACGTGACATCTCCTGGCGCTGAGCACCACACGTGCATGGGATCAGACCGGTTAGACTACATTGTCGAGCCTTGCAGATGCGGTGTATTGGACCACAGGTGCCATGATGGCTGACTCCACACACCCCTGCCACCCAGACCTTCCAGCTGAGTCCTCCTAACCTGTGTCTGGTGCCAGTCAGAGACACGAGAGCCATTCTGTGTTAGGCGCTAGGACCACAATGATGAGAACAGTGTCCTCAGCCCCGGTGGGTCACAGCCCCACGGAGGACTGATACATTCACAGCTGACAAAGACGAAGCAAATGGCCTGGGGTTGTGTGGAGAAGGGGAAGCAGAGAGCAGTCAGTTCTGGGCGGGGCAGCAAGGCCCTGCTCCTGCTGGGCCACCGGCTCCCACCAGCCTTCCTTCTCTGTTGCTTGCTCCAAGTTAACTGCCCCTTTGCTGTTTCCTGAACAGGTCTGGCCGGATCTGCTCCGTTTCAGCCAGGTGTCCGCTCAAATGTCATCCTCTCATGAGAGGCCTCCCCTCACCCGCTGCCTGCCGTAGCTTAGCCCTCCCTCGACCCATCACCATACACTGTTCCTCTTTTTAACAGCAGGGATCACCATGTGGCATGATCTGGACATTTATTTGTATGCAATTGACCCTTGAACAACATGGGTTTAAACTGTGTGTCCACTTATATGTGGAATTTTTTCCCCAATCCAGTAAATGCATGTTCTCTTCCTTATGATTTCCTTACCATTTTCTTTCCTTTAGCTTATTTTATTCTAAGAGTATAGTATGTAATGCGTATAACATGCAAAATATGTGTTAATTGGCTATTTATGTGATTGGTAAGGCTTCCATTGAACAGTGGATTATTAGTGGTTAAGTTTTTGGGGGAGTCAGAAGTTATACACAGATTTCCTACTGCACAGGGGTTTGGTGGCCCTGACCCCCGCGCTGTTGAAGGTTCAGCTGCATTTGTTTATTTTCTGTCTCCTAAATGAGAAGCTCCATCAGGGCACAGGTTTCATTCATATTGTCCAACGCTGACTCCCCAGCACCTCAAGGTCACGGGGCGCACAGTATGAGCCAAATAGATGCTTGTTAAATGGATGGGTGAACGACACAAAAGTTCACAGCAGGTAGTACACCTTGGGCTGACCTTGAAGGATGGGTCTGATTGAGTTGGGTAGGCATTCCAGGAGGAAGCATGAGTGTAGGCAGAAGCATGGAGGCAAAGAAGGGCAGGAGAAATCTTCAGTAGATCTTTTATTCAGAAAAATAATTTCCAACCGCACACAGGAGGGGTATGGGTAGGGGGAGGTGTCTGTCCATCCAGTCCTGGCCCCAGCCCATGTGGTTTTGGCAGCAATAAGGGGTTCAGGGTAATGCCTCCCCCCAAATAAAAATGGTGTGTGTGAGTGTGTGTGTGTGTGTGTGTGAGTGTGTGTGTGTGTGTGTGTGTGTGTGTGTGTGAATGGGAAGAAGAGGGATGCAAAAGCAGGGGGGAGTAGTAGGGGAAGGGAAAGAAGAGGTCAGGTGGGGGATGAGGGTGATGGAAAGAGGAAGGAATGGGTGCTGGTAGCCAGGATGGGGACAGGTGCCTGCCAGTATGTGTAAGGAAACTCACTTCCACCTGTGATTGTGTTGCGTCCCCATCCGTCCACCTCTTGTGCCTCCTCCTCCATTCCAAACATCACCTCTCCCTTGAAGCTCAGCCACAGCCCCACCCATCCAACAAACTGTCAACCCTGTGCTTTAGAATTGCATACGTTGTGGCTATGACCCTGATTTTGCCACTTCCTAGCTATGTAAGTCCCTCATGACATGTTGTAAACGTGCTGCAGGGTCATCTTTGAGCACGCAGGGGACAGGCGGCACCCGTCGGGTAGAGAGCTTCTATAGGGCAAGGCCCTGACTTTCCATCAGCATTCGGAAAAGGCGGCTTTCTGGATGAAGAGGAAAGCAGAGGGGAATCAGAGTCCTGGTTTTACTCCCTCACTAGGTGTGTAACGTGGGCAAGTACTTAACCCATTGGGAGCTCGGTGTCCTTGTCCATGAAAATAGGAGTTAAAACACTTCCCTTGTGGGTGTGTTGTGCGGATTAAATGCAATTCCATTTAGAGTGCCTATCTCAGGGAGGTGCTCAAAACAATGAGATCTCGCCTCCCCCGCCCACCCCCATCTGTTTGTTCCACTCCCACCCCTCTCCCCTGCCAAAGGTACCACAGCTGCCAGCATGAGTCTGCCCACGCGCCAACTCCCCACAGGGCTAGACCACCCCAGGCAGCCGGGGCTCTGCTAATTAGTGGGGTGACTTTTCAAGCAGCCTTCACCTCTCAGAGGGGATCATCAGCCCCACTAATCAGAGAAGGCCTTCCCAGGTCCCCTGCAAGGCAGCCTCGGGCGTCGTGCAAGATCCATCCTAAAAACCCAAACGAGATGGCAAAAGTGTGTTTCCGTTTGAAAAGCCTGCCTCCCCGTCTGCTGAGGCAAGCTGGCTCGGAGACGGGTGACATTTCTATTTGTTTATTGTGGGCCGGAGTTTGTTCCTTGCGATGATGCTTTTACCCTTCTTCCTAAGACCCACCGGGGCCCATTCGGCAGGTGGGTGCGGGTATCTGCTTAGAACCTAATTGCCTTATGGAGCTGCCCGGGATGGCAGTCGCTCTCCTTCCCCAGAGCACGTGGGAGGGTGGACGGAAAGGAAACATGATCAAGCTACTCTTTCTCTCCGAGAGGGTCCGTCAGGGGGCCAGGGCAGGGGAGGGGGTCATCTCTGGAAGTGAAAAGGGCGAATTCCACCCTTCCTACCATGAAAATTCTTCACACTCTGCCCACACATGTCAACGGGAAACCGGTGTCCAGCGGATGCCCTGAGAAACCTCCTTCTTCCTCCCACATTCACAGAGCATTACGCCATACTACTGAGCTCCTACTGGGTGCCAGGCGCTGTTGCACGCACTTTAGTTTAATTGTTTCATTTAATCCTCACAAAACCTTACTTGGCAGGCAGTTTTGTGATCCATATGGTACAGATAAAGAAACGGAAGCATGCAGAGGCTAACTCGCCCACCCCCAGTTATTAAATGGTGGACTGAGGTGTAGAAGCCAGGCAGACTGGCTCTGAAGCTGTGTTTTTAACTCTATTGATGTTAATTTTAACTAATATTATGACAGCAGACATGCAGGCCAGGACTCTGATGGGGTTCAGGACTTGCTGCCCCAAATATGGCACCCTGCATACTGGATGCGTGACGCCGAGGGAGTCTGAGAAACTGGCAGAAGCAGGAAGGTCACCCTGACCCCCTCCCCGCCTGCCCCTCACGGGAGGGGTGCCCTCCCCACACCTGGAGGAAAGAGCACCCTGATCTCTGAAGAGAAAGGGACGCAGAGAAGAATCCAAACCAACAGGCCTTAAAAATTTCCCTCGGGCTGCTGCACGCACCTCTTCCTCTTTGCTCTGTCCTGTTCCTCCATCGCTGCCCACACCTCCTCAGACTCAGCCTAAACGACTCAGGCTTAACCCCTTCGCTTCCTTACGAAGGCGCCTATGCCATTTAAAACTTAGAGTCAGTAGATTTATATGCTTTTCTCCTATTACCCTGTCTTTGTCAGTTTCAGTTCTGGACCCAGCCAGGGGCCCCAAGAGGGTCAAAGCAAAATTTTTTCTCTCCCCTGCACCTCCATGGCTTCAGCCGCTAGCCAGCCGGCTGCCAGATGTGAGTGAAGCTATTCTAGATCATTTATCCACCAGGTGACCAGAGACGCAACAGCAAGACCAGCGAGATGAGCTCTGGTTTAGGCGTGGATGGATGGGGACTCAACACCGTCACAGGCTGAAGTGGGTTTCCTTACACACATACTGGCAGGCACCTGGCTCACAGGCTTGTTAGAAAAGGAACATCAGTGCTGACTCCTGTGTGCCTCTGCGGCCTGGGACTGCTTGTTCTGCGGCATTACCATGGCAGTGGGTGACCGGTCCAGGCCTGGACTTCCTGGTGGCGGCATCCAGACTGTGCCCCATGGCAGACAGAATTCAATCTGCCCTGTGTCATCAGTAGCCTCCTTCCCCCTTGTCCTACTAACCACTGAATTTATACGCCTCCCCACCGCTCTCTTGGGCCCTGTCCCTAAGGCCAAAGTGATTTTCTGCTCCCCACAATTCTTTCCCGCCACGTTCTGGATGGGACTGCGGGGACGGGCGTGGAGGAACACGCACTGGCCCTGAGGCTGCCGCTCGGTTGGTCTCGATTTCAAAGGCCATTTGAGTCTGGCACAGCCGCACGCGGTTCCGGGCTTAATGACATCTCGGTGTTCCCACCAGAGAAGGCCTGGTTTTCCGAGGGTATATAACTTAGCCATTATGACTCACTCCAGGGTAAAGCTGGGCAAACAAGTCCTACCGCCCGAAGGCAATTTTGATTTTTAAATTATGAAATAAATCATCCTGAGCTTTTATGTTTTCTTGGGGTTTGTTTTTGTTTTTCTCTTTTGCTCTAAAACTTCCACAGTAGCTTTCTGCTCTGAGATTATTTATCACTTGGCTCTCTTCTCACCCAAACTGTATTTGTTTTGTAAAATGACAAATAACCCTGCACATTCTGGGCCAGAGCCGGGTGCTGAGCGGGGTGCGGGCATGGAGGGGTCGGGCGTGAAGAAGCAGAGGGTAGCTCACTTCAGTGGGGTGAGGGGGGCCGGGGTAGAGGGGGAAGGAAGAATTCCCACACCACATGGGTCTGGGCATGGGTTTGAATACATGTTTGCTTGACACTGAAGCCCTGCTTTGCTAGATATGCCTTTTTTTTTTTTTTTTAAATCTGGTCCTGGTTTCTTCATTTTAAATATGTTTATTTTATTTTATCTTTTATTTTATTTATTTCAGAGAGAGGAAGGGAGAGGGAGAGGGAGATAGAAACATCAATGATGAGAGAGAATCATTGATCAGCTGCCTACTGCACGCTGCCTGTGGGGATGAAGGCCACAACTGAGGCATTTACCCTGACCAGGAATCAAACCCTTACTTCCTGGTTCATGGGTCCATGCTCAACCACTGAGCCATACCAGCTTGGCTGTTTTGTAAAACAACTTATTTTAGAGAGAGAGAGATAGAAACATCAATGATGAGAGAGAATCATCAATTGGTCACCTCCTGCACGCCCCCGATTGTGGATGGAACCCGCAACCCGGGCATGTGCACTGACTGGGAATCGAACTGGCAACCTCTCGGTGCACAGGAGGATGCTCAACCAACCAAGCCACACTGGCGAGGGCGCTGGCTTTCTCATTTCAAAAATCTCCGTAGACCTCCCAATTGGTCGCGCCCCAAGCAGCGCTCCTCCTGCTCCCTCGCCTCTGGGGCGGAGGGAGAAAGGAAAAGAGGCAGCGCCTCCCTTTCTCCCTCCCCAGGCCAATGCTCTATCCACTGAGCCAAAGCAATCTGCACTCTTCTCTTCTCTCTTTTTTTTTTTTTTAGGGCCTAAAGTCAAGGGTTTCAATCAACTTCTTTTTTCTGGGAGATTCAACTAAGACCACTTGTTGAGGTGAGAGAGTTGAAGCACTCACATTTGCCTCTTGTTGATCACTGAGAGAGAAAGAATTCTACAGGGCCCCTATACTTAAATTGTGAAATCCCTACATGAGGAGAGAGAAAAGGAGAATTTGTCCTTTTTTTCCCCATGTCTCTAATATTCAGAAATATTCCCCCGAGAAAATTGGGGAGAACAGACAGGGAATAAGGTGATGTGTGCCTAGCTGCTGATAAACCTTCTCAAACTCTGACAGAATAACAGGATAACTCCCTGTGGACTAAAAGGCATCTCTGGTCAGCCTCGGTCTGGAAGAAAGTCTTGGCTTAATAGTCCTTTTCCAGAGAGCAGGTTGCCTAACTTAGGCAAGAAGTTGCACCATGTGTATGTTTTCCATTCCATTCCTCTGACCTCATCCTCTTAGATTTCTTCTCCGCAAAGCCAATTTAACAGTTGTATCTCAGATTCAGGCTCAAAAACCTCTCGGATGAGTTGTCACACCTGTATTGTCCTCTCACCTCACCCTAGCATAACCACGTATACATGTTTATGTACGTTAAAAGATGGTGAGAACATCAAGAGAGAATATTGGGAGAGAGCTGGGTATATTGACTACTTACTATCTCATCCTAATCTGTATTTTATTATGGCAGTTCTTCCAGAACGCTAGTATTTTTCTGTGCTTTTCTCTGAAGTTTTCCCTGCCCCTGTACTTCACCATTGACTGCACCCACTCTACAGGGACTGTCATGTATTCAAAGCATAGTGTAACTAATAGAAATAAACAGTGCAATGCCCCCTCCCCTAAGGTACTCCTTCTACATGGAGTCTCTCACGGATGGTCAAAGACAAACAACAGGGTAGATGGATGGTGGTAGAGGGTTCACTGGGAATGGGTAGCCATTGGAGAAACAAAACCTTAAAAGAATGGTTCTTTCTCTTGTTCTTTTTCTTTTTCTTTTTGGAATGGCCTACCTGTTGCAACTCCAGTGTGACTGGTTGAATTCGAAGGAACTGGGATCTCCTCTCACCTGTAAGAATGAGCTTCCCTCCTGAAATGCTAATCTACTAAGACTTTATGAAACACTGACGGTGGGGTGGGAGGGAGAAGACTGCTTAGACCTTCCAGTAGGGGAGGAAAATCATGTTGAAAGGGAGAGGAAGGTGACATTATGTCCTTCTTGTGAAAAAGTCAGCCCTTAGATTCGGAGAGTTCAGGAGAGCCCACCAAAAACCATCCATGTCTCATTTGGCCGGAAAGCCAATTGGAAGGGAACATTTCAGGGAGATCCAGATGCCAAGTGAAAGGGTTAAAGAGAATAAAACGGGGCAGAGAGAACTTATTGCGCTTAGCAGATATCCTGCAGAAAGCTTGCAGCCTTGAGCACCACATAGCTTAGATAACCACTAAACATCTGGCGACCGGAGGAACGAAGGAGCGGACCCTGACGTCAGCAGAACTGTTTGCAGCCAGCAGAAGTGAATAAAACCCTGCCTCCCCCTTCAGTCACGACTGACTCCTTTGTCGGACTCAGCCCACCTGCACCCAGGTGCCTGGAATAGAAGTTCTTTCGATACATGATAGCCTCGTGTCATAGGTGCGTGACCCCGGCTCACTCTGAACCTTTCCCCAAGCAATGTCTTCTCTGGCCGGGAATGTGTGGAGACACATTAGGTGTGTGAGCAACGGGGGATGGAGAGAATCGATACTTAATCAACTCCTGTGTGCAATGTGCCTTGCATACCTTCTCCGGTAGTCTTTGCGAGAGGAAGGCATTGAACTTACCGAGTCATAGATTTTCAAAATGAAGCACTGTGAGCAGAAGGGCTTACCTAGAGCGAGATAGTGAACAAGGGGGTGCTGCTTTCCCACCTGTGTCAGGCTGATGTCCCACAGTCCCTCTCAGTCAGTAAGCCAACACTCTTTGAGCACCTACTACGCACCAGGCAGCAGTCTACCACACGGCCAGGAGACACCTGCTACTGATTGGGAAGAGAGATGAGCTGGATAAACCTCTACCATCAATCTATGCCAGACCATGGCCCAGAGAGGTTCGTTCACTTTCCTGAGGTCACAGAGCGAGAAATCAGCAGCAGCGGAACTGGGACTCCGTATCTTCTGGCTCCCAAGGTCACGTTCCCTTTATTATTATTATATTTATAGGTTCCAACCTGTTTGCCCTCCAGGCAACTCACTGCTTCTGGGCCCTGTCTCATTTCTGGGCTCTCTTGGGTCTGAATTGTACCCTCCCGTGTTTCAGCTCTTCTCTGCCTACCGGGTGCTTATTAGCTGATACAATAGTTTACTCCGTGCCAAGGTTTTAATGGGTACCTTAATGTCTTGTGGGGCCCAGATAGCATATTTGCATTTTAAAAGTAGCTTTTAATTCAGCCCCTTCCGCTGCAGTTTAATTCAACAGCCACAACGAGGTTAGCTGTGTACAAGGGACTGGACTGTGGGGGATAGAAAGTAAAAACGGCCCAGAGTCTCTCTTAAAGGAGCCTCAGGCTTTTGGGCGGGGGCAGGGGGAAATGAACAACTAACCCGGATACACAGAAAAATGATGCCAAGTAAAATTTTAAAGCCTGCTACAGGAGTGCAAAGAGGTAAGCGATTGACTAAAAGGTTAAAACAAACAAACAAAAAATGAAGGCCCTTGTCTCCAAGTCCTTGAATAAAGGAAACAGAAATCCAAGTTCAAAAGCAGAAGGCAGAGGTAGTCTAGCAGCACAGAACATGTATTAGAAGAATTTAGGGGCCAAAGGTTTCGGATGAACTGGCCACCATCTGGAACACAGACACAGCTTTCTAACGGGTTCCCTGCCTTTAGTCTGCTTCCTCCAATCCATTCTCTTCTCTGGAGAGCCGGGGTGATGCTAGAGAAACCCACGTACGATCATTATTCTCCTGCTTACAGCCCTGTAGTTACCCTCCATTGTCTTTAGGATAAATTCAAACCTCTGGACAAGTGTGAAGCGGCTGCCCAAATAACGAACATGTGAGGTTGGAGCTCCGTCCCATGCACCTGCTGCATCCCATTGAGAATCTCGTGTCCATCCGTGGGACCTGAACTGTAGGAGGAAAAGAGACAGATCTGAGCCCACGCAGAGGATACTGTGAAGACACTGAAACTCCTGTCACAGCAGAAAGGGCTGAAAGACCAGGAGATGGTTAAAGGAGAAGACTAGGGGATGGGACAGAAAGAGAGAGAATGAACAGGCTTGGGACTTAACCTCAGTCTTCAAACCAGTGAAAGAAGGTAGAGCTGTGTCCTTTTTCTTTCTAGAAAGCAGAACCACGGCTAAGTGATGAAGATTAGAGGGAGTAAGACTATGGCTTAATTAAAGAATGTCCCAAAGATCAGAGCTGCTCAAAGATACATAGAAGGTGGTATTTTGAGCTATCAACAGAGGGTTACTTACTCTGACAGCCTCTGGGTACCTTGAACTACCTCAGACTCATTGTCCAACCTTCCCACAGTCATGGCCTAAACCAAGGACAGAGTTGAGGTTCCTTGTGGATCTGAGCTCCTAGAAGGGACAGCCGTCTTGCAAAGCAAAGCTCTGGTTTTTGTTATTGCTGCTGCTCAGTAGTTATTCTGAGAGAGAAAGTGAATACGTTTTTGTTTTTTTTATTTTGAATGCTAATCCTTGACTATCAAGAAGAAAATCTCTCATGAAATTTAAACCAGAATAGGTGCCTTGGGAGGAAGGCGTAAGAGCTGATTTTACTATCATTCATTCATCCCACAAATATTCATTGAGTGCTTAATTACTTGCCAGGTTTTATTCTAGACCCTTGGGAAATAGAAGTGAACAAGATCCCTGCCCTCATGGAACTTACATCTAGTGGGATGGAAAGACAGCAAAAAAACCCCTGAATAATAAATAAATGGCATACTATGTGAGAAGGCGAGAACTGTGGAAGAAAGATGAGGGAGATCAGGGAGGCTGGCTGGAAGAGAATTGCCATTGTAAAAATTGGCGGTCAGGGTAGGCCTTATTGAGAAGTTGAGTTCTGAGCCAAAACTTGGAAATGTGGGAGTTAGCCATTTGGCTAATTGAGGGAAGAGCATTTCGGGCAGAGGGAACAGCCAATGCCAAGGCTGCAGTTCCAGGTTGTGCTTGCCATGTTTGTGTTAAAGAAGAGTCAGGAGTACCTTGAGGCTGGAAGGAGAGAAAAGGAGATGACATGAGAGAGTAAGTGGGGCCCAGGGGAGGAATTTTGCCGGGCCGTGTAGGTGATGGTCAGGACTTTGGCTTTTTCTCTAAGTGACATGGATGGAAAGTTGTCAGAGGGCTTAGAGCTGAGGAATGATGTGATTCAGGTCTTACTAGGCTCACTCTCACTGCTGTTGAGTATAAACTAGAAGAGCAGGAATGACAGTCATGAGGTGGGTTAGGTACAAATGCAACAAGCCAGGCAGGAGCGAGATGGTGGTATGATGAAAGGAACATGGGCTGAGATTCTGCAGGTTATTTGGACAATAGAGCCACCAGGATTTCCTGATGAATTGCATACAAGAGAGAAAAAGAGAGGAGTCGAGGATGTTGGCATAAGCAGCTTGAAGCCCCTGTCCATGGAGGTGGGTGAGAGAGTGGAGCAGGTGGTGAAGGAGGGGAGAGATTTGCTGGACAGTTTTGGACAGTTTAGGTTTGATCTGCTTGTTAGACATCCACGTGGCAATGCTGACTGTGCAGATGGGTGTCAGAACTTCAGGAGAGAACCTGGGCTGGAAATAAAAATACGGGAGTTGTCTTTATAGAAAAAATCTTCCCTCACCTTACCTTGTAGTGACAGTCTAATGTCAAGAAATGTTTTGTGTTTATTTGGAACTAGAATCTAAGCCAGCCGTGGGCAAACTACGGCCCGAGGGGCGGATCCGGCCCATTTGAAATGAATAAAACTATTGAAAAAAAAAGACCGTACCCTTTTATGTAATGATGTTTACTTTGAATTTATATTAGTTCACACAAACACTCCATCCATGCTTTTGTTCCGGCCCTCCGGTCCAGTTTAAGAACCCATTGTGGCCCTCGAGTCAAAAAGTTTGCCCACCCCTGATCTAAGCTCATTTCATTATAACCAGGGAGAGAGTCATGCAAGATGAAGGAGTCTTTGTGTGGGAATGTCTCCAATGTGTAGGACATCTAGCATGCCAGGGCCCCGCTCAATAAAAGCCGACCAGTGTCCCCAATCACAGAGACAGCTAAGCAATGCTGGGACCCATCTCCAGGATGTCCCCTGAGGGGGGTTGCAGCACTTCCCTTGCCGAGATTCTCTGCTCTGCACTCCCTACCCCAGGCCTTAGGGACCACATGTGCACTAGTGACCCCTGAATTTGTATCGCCAGGCTAGACCTTCCTTGCATTTTAGATCCAATTGGCTACTGGTCCTGCCTGAATACCTTGCAGACAAATTAAGCTAAAATTGTTTAAAGCTGCATTTATCTTACCACCCTGCCTCCCTGACAAATTGGATTATTTTCTGTCATCCCTGTGAGTGGCGCACCCAGCCATCTGGTTACCCACTCTGAAACCATGCATTATCCTTGGCAATTCCTTCTCCCTCAGTCCCACCCCCCTAAGTTATCCAGTCACCAAATCTTACCATTGCTGCCTTTCGTATCTCACCAAAGCACTCATTTTTTCCCACCCCTGCTGCCATGATCAAGTCTGGCCACCTAATGGAACATTGCAATGGCTTTCTAACTGGCTTCCTGCCTTTAGTCTGGATCCCTCTAACCCAGTGGTTCTCAACCTTGGCTGCACATTAAAATCACCTGGGAATCTTTTTAAAATCCTAATCTTTTTAGACTCCTTCATCTTGCATGACTCTCTCCCTGGTTATAATGAAATGAGCTTAGATGCTAGCTCCAAATAAACACAAAACATTTCTTGACATTAGACTGTCACTTCAAGGTAAGGTGAGGGAAGGTTTTTTCTATAAAGACAACTCCCATATTTTTATTTCCAGCCCAGATTCTCTCCTGGAAGTCTGTTTCTTTGTTATGGGGTGGGGCCACAACATTAGTAACAAAAAAACAGAATTTCCGGAGGATGAGGCCCAGAAATCAGGATTTTAAAAAGGTTCCCAGGTGATTCTAATGTGCAGCCAAGGCTGAGAACCACTGCTAACCCACCCTCTCCTGTGGAGAGCTGGAGTGATCTTTGGGCAACTCAAGTCTGATCATTGTTATTCTGCTTAAAATTCTGCAGTTATTCTCCATGGCTTTCAGGAGAAAACTCAAGCCTCTAGATCAGAGGTGGGGAATGCCCGGCCCACAGGCGTATACTAGGAAGGCCCACGGAATCATTTGGTCTGGCCCTGCCAAGGCTTTAGGGGTGAGTTAATTAAATGTCTGACCAACTATAACAGGCTAGTTTTCAAGTTGATAATTTTGTATGACCCGTGAATAATGTAATAAATATACAAATGGCATTTGGCAGAAAAATGGTTCCCCACCCCTGCAGTCTAGATGGTTGTACGCCCTTTCATCTGCTCTTCTGCACATTATGTTTGGGTAACTCTTGCTTATCCTTTATTCTCAGCTACATATACTTTTATTCACCAAGTAATTCCTATCCTCTGCTTCCAAACCTGGGCTAACTTCCTCCTCTGGATGCTCTCAGAGCGTCCTTTCGTCTCCCAGTGCATTTATCTCATTATGTTGTAATGGCTCTTTTATTCCCGTAACTGCAAATGTCATGAAGGCAGAGATCTGTGTCTTGTGTTCTGCTGTCTCTTCAGTGCCGGAAACAGTTGCTGGAACACAGAAGGTTCTAAAGCAATGGCAGACTGGGGATGAATGAATGGTTAGATGGAAAAATCTATACAGATGGATGGCTGAATGAGGAATGTGGGAGTAATCTTCAAAATAAACTAATCGGACATAGGCACCTACCAAGCAGAATGGATGCTGGATATTTGGAAATACAACCCAAATCATATGTGCTTACTTAATGTCAGCCCTGGATGGGCGGAGCATAGCTCTGAGAAAGAGGGAAAAGTAAAAACATTGAAAAGTGAGATCAGAGGGGTCACGCTCATTGGGGTTCTTCAGAGAAGACTTCTTGATGTGGACACCGTGGCTCTGATATCAGAGTAGGAATTCTTACTCTGGGGTCTCTGGATAATTTCAGGGTGTCCACAAGCCCACTGTAACCGCAGGCACCTTTTTTATTGAGCTTGTGTGTTTCGTGGCATGTGGCTCCCTGCCTCCCGGTAGGTGTCCGGAGGGGTTTGTGACCTAGATGAAGGTTAAGACCGCTGCTTTGAAGACACCAGCCCATCAAAGGCTAGCACTGACTTGTCTTTGAAGCTTTGCCCACTATGCTGGCTTTGAAGCAAAAAAAAAAAGGCCATCCTCAAAGGTTTTCATGTTAAAGCAGAGGCCTAAGCTTTTTCGGACAAGGAGCTATTTTTGACTTCTCTGAAGCCTCCTGAGAATGGGCCTGGCTGGTGCAGGGGTGAGGCGGGGGCTGGTTCTAAGAGTGCAGCGGTGAGGGATGGTGTGTGCAGGTGCAGTGACACCCTGGCTGTGTCTGCCCGCTAGGGGACTCCCAGTGAGCTCCGGAGAAGGGAAAGGCATGCGGTAGTAGCATCCAGCTGGGAATCAATTCTATTAGAGTTTGAATTTATTTCGAGATTCTACTGACAGCTTGAGAAAAGGTCATCTGGGGAGGGCCCAGCTTCAGTCTAGAGTCAGCACAAAAGGGTGCTGGACTCTGAAAACGGGATTACATCAAGCCAGTCGACAAGGTGGCTGGGTAGCTTGGCAGAGGTGAGCTAGAGGTGTGCAAAGGGGGAGGTGCCATTTCGGCTACTGCCTTTGTGGGTTGAAAACGCTGCCATAATATTTAACCTCAGCCTGCTTCCAGAAAGGTTTGAAATCCTATAGTCTCATAAGCATTTGCTTTTTTCCAAGGAATTATAGAACTAATGGTTGTTTTACAAATACACTCATTTAATACAATTTTAAATGAAATCAGACTTGCACAGTTCAACTGTGGCCTCAGGGGGCCTTGGAATATCCAATCTGGAAAGGTCAGCCCAGCCCTAAGCAGCAGGAGGTACCACCTCTTGGACGCCAAGGCAAACACTTGACCTTCTCCAGCCACGGTTCCGTGCCATCCATTCCTATGCTTCCTTGAGTTAATGCAATCATTTATACACATGATCACACACACACACACACAATTGTTCCTGCTCATCCTCCTTTGGGACAATAATCTTGCCTTAACGGTGGTTCTCAACCTTCCTAATGCCGCGACCCTTTAATACAGTTCCCCATGTTGTGGTGACCCCCAATTTCATTGTTACAAATTGAACATAATTAAAGCATAGCGATTAATCACAAAAACAATATGTAATTATACATGTGTTTTCCGATGGTCTTAGGCGACCCCTGTGAAAGGGTCGTTCGACCCCCTAAGGGGTCGCGACCCACAGGTTGAGAACCGCTGCCTTAGGAGGACCCACGATAGAAGCTCCCAAACAGATCAAGCTCTGCTCCCTTCAGTGCCAAGCGGCTCCCCTCGCTAGACGGAGAGAGGGCAGGGCATGGGCTTGGCTTACCAGGATGTGACTGCCAAGGCTCCTTTCGGAAAGCACAGGGCCACACTTGAATAACGTCCTTGGCTGAACCTGGTCAAGGCGAATGAAGCATCTGCTCTCTGGCCGAGCAGCCTCTCTCTGCATGGTCAGGGTGTCCAGCGTCTCTCAGTGTGACTCTCCGCCCCTCAGTCCCACCCCTTTTGTTTCTGCCCCTCTCTCCCCTTGGCTTGTTTTTTTTTGCCTGGATTGGCTTCCTTGGCATCAAAAACTTTATTTTTGCCTTAATATCATCTTGCAGGGTTCTCAGCCCGCTGCCAGGCACAGCCCTAAGGTCCTCCTGCCTGTGCTGTTGTGTGTGGGAGGGAGACCCGGGGGAGGGTCTTCCCACCTTATCATCATTCTGCGACTGCCACTCTGGACTCTGCAGCACGCAGAGGCTGAGGAGGCTGTGAGACCGCTCGCCTGGTCTCCTGCGGGGGACAATGAAAGGCCCTGTCAGCCCTAACCTCCCCCTAAACACTTATGTAAATTCTCAGGGTGTCTTGCAGGAGTCCAAGTCCCTCATTCCCCAGGAGGCCCAAGGGTAAAGCAGGAAATGGTCCCCAGGGAGAAGCCCCCTCAGCCTGAGTTTACTGGGGGGAGTCCAGAAGGAAGAGATGGGCTGTTTATGTGGAGAAGACAAGCCACACGATGGCGCCGCATGCCCCGAAGAGCTGTCCGGAGACAGGCGCGCTGGTCTGGGTCTGGCAGCCCGGGGAGCTGGGTCGCCCGAAGTGGCCGATATGCAGACAGGTGATGTCAGCTGAGAGCCAGGCTGCTCTTCCCCAAGGTGGGAGTCACACAAGGGACAATGGAGGAGCCAGACATTCTCCAGGCCAAGCCAGGGCCCAGCTGCCTGTGTGCTGGGGACAGCATCCTGCTTCAGATGGGCAGTTTGAAAAGCTAATCTCTAACATCCCATCCGGTCTAAGATTTGACAAGCATCACTGATGCCCACCTGAGAGCTAGCTGGCTTGTGAAGGGTGGGGGACACCTGCAGCGTCGTCCTGAGGTTCTGAAGAGAGACCGGGTAGACCAGGAGGACAGGAGTGTGGGCGCAGGTTCTGGGCTCGAGGCTCGCTTCACCTGCTGTGGGTAGAGTGTGCCCTCTGCGGACAGAGTGTCTGGGAATTCGGTCTCAGGTTCTCTCATCGCTGATGCAGACAGGATCAGGGGAGGGGTGGTGCACTGGGTTTAATCAGGAACTGCAGCGGGGTTACACTTCATTTACACGCAAGCATCAGTGCTAGCAAACCTATACCCTAGCAGTCAAAACTCCCCACCAACATCTCCTCCCAATGGTGGTGCCAGGTACTGTGATTTTGTCTCTTAGGTAGAAACCTATCGCTTGCATTTCCAGAAAGACCGACGCTAATGCAGGTCCCAGTGAAGGGCAGGACAGCCCAGACTCGTGTCCACCACTCAGCAAGCTACCTTCTGTCTCACATGCCAATGACAGAAGTATCAGATTCAGGGTGGGATTTCGACTGTTCCACAGTGAGCTCCCCTCTCTCTTGGGGAGAAATGTGCACACTGGGAGGAAGAACCAAACGAGAGCCAGGAACTGTTTTACTGCGAGCTCGCACACCCAGGAGAGGGCGGCGTTGGAGAAGGAAGAGACATCGACCCCAGGACCGAGGAGGCATCCTACTGTACCTCCGCAATCTGAGTCTTGGGGACGATAGGGATAGAGGGGGTCTGTGTCCACTAGCAGTCGCATGGGGAAGGGCGATGCATCTGTGATCATTAGTGCCCGGGATAGGGTGAAAGGCTCCATTTATCGGCGCTATTAACCAGCATGATTGGTAATTTGATTTAGAGCGTGCTCTCCTAGAGAAGGTGAACGCTTTCCTAAATCTACTTTTATACTGAGAACCTCTTCATTATTTCCAACTAAATTTAACTTTAAAAAACGTGCTTTCGAAAAGCAGAGGTGAAATCCTCTGTGCAGCCAGTGGCCAGCAGTGTAATTGTAGCCATTAGAGGAGGGCAAGAGGTCTGGGAGACTCAATTTATTTTGGCATTCATGCTGAGGCGCAGGCAGACGCACCTGGGTTCCTAATGCAGCCCGACTGCTCTGTGTTTCCGTGGCTTTAACTTCAACTGAGGCATCTCGAGCCACCCCTCGAGCGCTCAGAGTGCTGTGTCGCAGGCAAACACGGGAGACACAGAGTCAGGACGCGCAGCTTTTGTGCTCATTGGCGCCGACACCTCAGGCACTTTGTGCCTCAGTTGTCATATCTGTGAAATGAGTGCATACCGGCCTCGCCAGATTGCAGCCAGGGTCACACAGCCCTCTCCCGGGTGCTTGGCCCAGCAGATGTAGGGTATTCCATAAAGTTACTTGCAGCTCAACTAAAGAGAAGTTTCAACTGAATGAGAAATCTCCTTCCTAGCCTCTGCTTTCCTCGTTTAGACAATGAGGAGGTTGGCCGACTTTGGCCCCTTTCATTCCTGTCATCCTGTATTCCTATGTCACGATTGTAAAATTACGGAGTCCAGAGGAAAGCATAGAGCTGCTACAGTAGAGTTCTAGAGTTCATAATAAAAACAACCTTGGTCATTTGAAAGTTTCATGAGCATCCGAGCAACACTTAAAAAGAGAGCTAGCTCTAGTCGGTTTGGCTCAGTGGAGAGAGTGTCAGCCCACAAACTGAAGGGTCCCGGGTTCGATTCTGGTCAAAGGCAAGTACCTCAGTTGCAGGCTCGATCCCCGGGCCTGGTCAGGGCATGTGTGGGAGGCAGCCAATGATGTGTCTCTCTTACATTGATGTTTCTCTCTCTGTGTCTTTCCCCCTCCCTTCCACTCTCTATCCTCGGGTCAGGCTTAACAAAACAAACACACAAACAAGTAAATAAATCAAAAGAGCACTAGAACTCATGTTCAGAAAACCCCCAAATAAGAGTTCTTCTGACCCAGGAAGCCAGTCTTGAATATATGGCTCTGAGCAATTCTCACCTCAGTCCACGAGAACGCACATAAAAGGGTGTTCATCAGAGTGTTGTTTGTGGAATCCGGGAGATAAAGACCACCTGGACATCCATCGCTGGAGGGAAAGGCTAAGTGAAATGATTGGGTACTAACTGTAGAGTCCCAGCTAGAAACAGCCCACCATTATATACACAGCAACACGAATGGATCTTGTAGCGCTGAGTTAAAAAAGTAAGAAATGGGATGAACTCTAGAATGTAAAACCATTCCTGTAGGTTAAAGACACCAATGCTTGCCCTAACCAGTTTCGCTCAGTGCATAGAGCGTCGGCCTGTGGACTGAAGGGTCCCAGGTTCTGGTCACGGGCATGTACCTTGGTTGCGGGCATATCTCCAGTAGGAGGTGTGCAGGAGGCAGCTGACTGGTGTTTCGCTCTCACCGATGTTTCTAACTCTCTATCCCTCTCCCTTCCTCTCTGTAAAAAATCAATAAAATATATTTTTAAAGACACCAGTGCTCATCCAACAAAATGACACATTCCGGGGACATGTAGACATTCAAGAATAGCGAACAAACACACCGGAGTGGCTGCTCAGAGAGGTGGGCAAAGTGAGGTGGGGAAGGAAATATTTTCAAAAAGGATAAACAACTTAAAAAAAGGGGGGGGGGGAGGATATATAGTGAGAACAACAAAAACAAAGTGAAGCCTTTATTATTTATTTTAAAATCGGAATGTCTTGCCCAAACGTTCAGTGACCCTCACTCACTTCCCTCACTTGAGGTTGTTCTGCATTCTGGCGAAATTCTGAATCTATGGAGGGAAGAGAAACGGGTCCTCATGAGGGCCCCCGGAAGAACGAAGTGGTGGCCAACTCAGGTTTTGTGTGGAGAACATCGAGGTAGAGAGACAAGATTTAGACCTGAATCAGGGGAACTTTCTATGCCTCTTCAGATCTGCTCTGGCCCTTCTCCACCTGCTGTGAGCCCAGGAGGCTGGCCTCTGTGAACAGCACCTGCCTGGTCCCCTTGTCCCGGCTTCCTGATGGTTCCGGCCAATGGCATAGCTGGCAGCAGAGATGAGTGGGCTGGAGGAGACAGCGGTGAGTATAGGGGTTTTAGCAGAGCCTGTGCTCCCCCCTGCAAGTCACTACTCTAATTGATTGGTCTCTTCTACAGCCCCAGCTTTTGCCAGCTCTGGTACCTTCTCCCACCCGTCATCCCTTCTAGAGCTAGAGCTGGTCACAGCTTCCGCTGGGGATCGCCCCAGGCGCTTGGCCTTCCCTTCTTGTTGCTTCTTACCTCTGCCCATGCATTCATAAACAGTTCCTTCTTTAGTTTTTAATCCTCCCTTGAGTATATTTTTTCCATTGATTCTTAGAGTGGAAAGGAGAGGGAGAGACAGAGAGAGGGAGAGAGAGAGGGAGAGAGAGAGAGAGAGAGAGAGAGAGAGAGAGAGAGAGAGAGAGAGAGAGAAACACTGATGTGAGAGAGACACATTGATTGGTTGTCTCCCACACATCCCTGATCGGGGCCAGGGATTGAGCCTGCAACCCAGGTATGTGCCCTTGATGGAATTGAACCCGAGGCCCTTGGGTCCGTGAGCTGGTGCTCTAACCACTGAGAAAACTGGCCAGGGTAATAGTTCCTTCTTTATTGGTAAACTCCTAGCCAGGACCTTGGTTGACACAATGATCACACCAGAACTAGTCAAATGGAATTAGGGTGTTGATTGCTCACCTATCTAATGAATGCTCCGACAACCTCCTTGCTGGGGAATGCAAGACACTCGTCATCTGTGGCATGTGCTGGTGCCAGTTACTTAACGTGTGGCTGGTGGTAGCACGGGAGAGCATGCTGGTGGAGGCCAGGATTTGGGGAGATCAAAGGACTGAGCTACTTAGTCACTATGGCAACAATAGAGATTTCAGAGACTTCATGTGGGCAGATTGCATCTGGTCGCACGAGAGTATTCACAGAGAAAAGGACAAATTGCAAGGCGCGATGTCCTTGAGAGGGCACAGGAGTGAAATCAGAGAGCCCCTGCGGTCTTTCGGAATGAGTCTCTTATGTCCATAATAGCTGCTGAGGGCCGAGCTCACAGCCTGATTGTCAAGGCCGTGGCGGTGTAGAGCCCAAAGCTGCTGCGTCTCTTATGTTAAAGCCAGGGGCTGGGGGACAGAGGGAGACCCTGAGGCAGGGGACGGGGATTTTGGGTGGACATGGCTGTGACTGAGCACTGCCCTGAACATCCCTTGCTGCCCCTGCCGAGGGAGGACTCCATGCATAGATGTTCACTGCCCACTGGCAGCTGCCGGGCTCTCAGGGCCCATCTTCACTGTCCCGGGGCCTCCACAGGACAGCCCTGTGGCCAGGCAGGGAAGTACAAGGCCTGCTCCAATAGGACCCAGCCTATTGGTCTAGTTCAGCGTAGCGTGGCCGAGTTCATTCAGTGCATCAGGGAACTCAAGTCATGGGATGCGCAGTTCAGAATGTTCCTCCAAAGGGGAACTGACTAAAGCTGGCCTCTACAGAACGGACTCAGATAGAGGAGAGAGGGGGACAGAGGGGGCGGGGTGTGGGGACCTTGTCTGGTCAGCTGCTTTCAGAATGGGGATGGAGCACCCTGAGAATGCTCAACACAACCTTCGGCAAGTCACACCTGCTGAAGGCGGTCACCGAGCTTCATCTCTGGCCTCCCTCAAGCCGCTGAGGGGGTGATTGCCTGTGTGTCCCCTTGAGATCCACCAGCCTGGCCCTGGGGTGACTAGAAACCCTCCTGTTGCTTCCCACCGGCCAGCTGCAGGCAGATGGTGCTCCGTGGCCATCAGGACGTCTCGGAGGGGGCTAGTTAGGTTTGCAAAAAGCCTCAGATTCCTTCTAAGGGCTGACTTTTACGTACTAGTATCTGGCCACAGTGCTGTCCTTTGAGAAGCTGGCATGACGTGCCTGGTGAGGCACTGCTGGCCCTCGCAGAGCTCTGGGCCACCGTGGGTTCCAGCTTTCTTGAGCTTCAATCCTAAATTCCTTCGAGACTCGCACTCCGACGCTGGGAAAGGCCCTGCCAAAATCTGGGTTTCTAAGTTCCTATCTGTCTATAGATCGCTGTCTTTTCATCTTTTTCAGAGAGTTAGTCCCTGGAGTTCTCTGTTCATTTGGAGCTATCTTTGGCCTTTTTCTGAGTCCCCTAAGATTTGGCGATGTCTTTCTGATTGATATCTATGGATGAGCCACTTTAAGTGACATTGATAAAGAATTTATAGAACATGAAAAGGGCTTACATGATAATGTTATATTAAGCAAGAAAGCCACTTCTATAGTATGCTCACAAACGTTTAAAATACACTCCGGAAATAGCAGGCATTCCTTTGCAGTGTGGGAAGAGGAGCTAACCTTTTATATCTTAGAAGTAATTTTTATAAAGAGTATGCATTGCATATAGAGTAGAAATAGTAACATTATTTTCAATAGGTTTAGGGTCGCCATTCGCACCTGCAGAACTTATCCACTGCTCAGGCACCAGCCGGAAGGTCAGCTGGGGCGGGAATGTAGACCAAGCTCGGCTGTGGCATGGAGGTGCGCCTGCCCAGACTCCTTCCTCTTTCTAATTCATCTGCTCCCCGAGCGGGGTGTCTTTCCTAAAGCCGATGGAGGCTTTGCAAAGGCTGGTGGAATCTCAGAATATGGAGCTGGTCAGTGAGCCCATCAGCCTCATGATGGGGAGCTCGGGGTCCTAGGGAATTTCTCTAAGTGGGACCCTTGTGTTTTGCATGTTCCGCAGCCTCTGCCTTCACCGAGAATCCAGGATCAACTGTTGTGTAATTGTGCTTTGCTGGTTCCAAATGGAGCCGAATGATTCAAACCCGAGCCCCTCCGCTCGGAACGCACGCCAAGCGCAGCGGCAGCTTCGCAGCCTGGGCTGCGATTTCAGCAAAACATGGTAGGTGTTCTGGCTCACTCGGCCCGAGACTCTCAGCAAGTGTTTTCTCAGAAGGAAGCTGGGCTGTCGCTGTTTGGTGCGAGTTAATGAGAAATTTCTTACCCCAGGTTTCGCAAATTGAGTTCTGCAGGATGTTAATGTGGTTCATAGCCACACATGCACATATGCGCACACCGGTGATGGAAGGATGACTTGTTCTAAAGTTTACATAAAAGAATATTAAACGAGCTGCTTCCTATTGCCTCAGAGGCCTCAAAGGTCAAGGACGACATCTCTAATTCACTCCCACACGCCGAAGACACATGGTTCCGAGGACCTGGACCCACCCCAGCCTTGGTGTTAGGGGATGAGGGTGGAGTACAAAACTTTAGAGAGGTGAAAAAGTGAAGGCTTTTCAGGGAGCCGGGAGTCCCCTCTCCACCACAGGGCAGGGGTGCCTCCCCTACAGCTCCAGCCAAGCAAGAAAAACTTCAGGAAGACCTTGCAAGAACTTGACATGCGGTCCCTGGAGCCCCAGGAGGAGGGGAGGGGAGGGAGGACGGGGCTTGGTATCTGACCCACATTTGAAAACATCTGAGAGTGGGGGCTGAGGCTGATGCTTCGCTTCCCGGCTGGCAGGGAGCAGGAGAGCTGCCCTGGGCAGGGTCCCCACTTGCAGTTTGTGACACAGAAAGCATGTGTGTTTCTGGAGAGCCAAGTGTGGACCCCGAGCCAAACACGCAAAACCCTAGGATGCAATTCCCAGTGAAGGCGAACGGTTGCACTTCCTAACGCACAGGCCCCTGTTGGCATTCCCCCAGTGCATGGAAGTTGTGACAGTGTCACGTGGACGAATAAGTTTGGGAATACTGCATTATCAGATGGGTGGCAGGGGGTAAGTAGGGAGTAGATGGGGGCTGGTCAGATTGTCTCAAAATCATGTGCCGTGGATCCCTGCAAGGATCCCCGTGGCAGGCAGGATGAGCAATCAGAGTTTGCTTAGCACTTAGGAGTGTGGGAGTTTCAGGAGGTGCCACAAAAGATTGCCATTGATCTTGCTGCCCAGGAGGTGTGGACAGAGCTCCAGTGACCTGCAGAAAAGGAGTTACATTTGTCTTTCTGCCTGAAGGCTCTTGTCAATTACGGGGTTCTATAAATGTAAACTGGGCGCCCTGCTGGGGAAAAGGTGGAAGGGCTTTCTCTCTCTGCTCCTTCTTATTAGTGAGGATGAAACAGTCCCTGTCTGGGTGGGAGACATAATACAATAAGGCAGTTAAAAAAAAAGATCCAGGGGAGGCAGAGAAGGAATTAGAACCAGTGGCACGAGGCCGGCCAGAGGAAGGATGTAGTGTAGAAGAGCAAGGGGAGGGGAAGGCTTTGAAGCTGGAGTGGTGGCAGGTCGGGGCTCTGCCTGCAGAAGGCAGAGCTGGCCCTTCTGGGAGAGTAGCTGCAGCTCCGGCTTGGACAGCAGTAAAGGAGCAGGTTCATGGAGTCTTCTGGCTACTGGTCTAGGAGGAAAGCCTCCAGGGTGGCCTGGAAGTCTGCTGAGCTGTGTGGGGGTGTCTGCATGCAGACGGGATCTGCCTGATCTGGCGGGGAGCTGACTTCCTGCAGTGACTGAGCGTCGGCCAAGAGGTATGGGACCGAGTAATCACTACCCACTTCTCCAGGATGTGTGGGCAAAACGGATCCAACCGCAGCGGCTTAAAACGTGTCTCTAGTATTAATAGTCTGATGTGTGAGGAAGAAGACTGAAGGCCTTCAAGACACAGGATATTGACTCATACCACCACAGGATGATAATTTAGAGGAGAAAGGAAGGCGTGTGGAGTGAACCTTGTAGAAAATTTCAAAGAAATGGGTCATGGCCTTCTGGACTGCACCTTGAGATGCTAGAATAATGAGTTTGCTACCGCCAGAGGCTACTGGAAATAAAGGGCTTTGTGAGAAGCAAACTTGCTCCCTTGATCAAGAGGGCTTGAAGCTGAAATTTGAGAGGATGTAGGACAGACTCGGATGAACCAGTAGTCAGGAGACAGTGGAGCATGAAAGGCGTGGTCTGGAACAGGCATTCTCAAGCCCAGGAGCATCCGTTCTCCGTGAGGCCAATTGTTTAACTGAGGAAGGTTCTTTGATGAAGGACGAGTGGGAAACCCCAGCTCCCACCGACCTCATCAGGCTTCCATAGGAAGGGACCTCTCACACCAGCATGCATGGAGGCTTTCACAGGGGAGTAGAGAACAAAGTGTTCCATGACTTCTTTGACCACAGAATCTTTTTCCCCCCACTGTCACAACTTAATGTATCATAATAAAGCGAGTGATCCGAGTCACCCCATTTGGGAAACACGGATCTAGGGGGAATGTAACAGTTCTGTAGAATCCCTTCCGCAATTCTGCAAATTGCTGAGTAGGACAATTAGCAGTGGAGAGAGCTCAGTAGAGTTCCAGTCTCTTCCAGAATTAGGAACCGAGTTAGAGATGAGCAGCTATGTCAGAAAGAAGGACATTGAGGAGTGCCTTTATTTCTAACCAAAGCTGGGTGGAGAATGTGGCTTAATGTCTGTCAGTCATGTGGTCATATGGACTTAACTGCGTCTCTCCAGAGTTCACCTGTGGAAGGCCTCACCACACAGTGTGATGGTGTTTAGAGCTAGGGCCTTTGGGAGGTAATTAGGTTTAGGTGATATCATGAGGGTGGGGTCCTCATGACGGGGGTTAGTGCCTGTTTAATAAGAGAGACTAGAGAGCTCTCTTTCTCCCTTCCTCTTCCTCTCTCTCTCTCTCTCCTCCTTTCTCTCTCTCTCTCTCTCTCTCTCTCTCTCTCTCTCTCTCTCTCTCTCTCTCTCTTCTGCCATGTGAGGACACGGAGAAGGCAGCCATCTGCAAGCCAGGAAGACAACTCTCACCAGAACCCACCGATGCTGATACCCTGATCTTGGACTTCCAGCTTCCAACAACTGATGCTGTTTGAGCCATCCCATCCCTGGTATCTTGCTATGGCAGTCTGAGCTAGGACATGTGGGCTTCCTAAAGTGAACTCGGCCCACAGAGTCCTGAGGAACCAGGAAAAATGTGGTTCTGCCATGAGAAAGTTTACCGCTTGGTTAATATGGGCCAGAATTGTGGCTGGTGTGTAGCTCCATCATGTAGGCAAGTGTGTTCTCCTAGACTCACCAACTAAATATGTCATGGCTTCTACTTCAGGGAGGAGAGGAAAAGGGGTGGGAAGAGCAATTAGGAATACACAAAAGTGTGTTCTTTCTTTACAAGTTCCTACTCAGCAAAGAAGGTAAACTAATAAGGAAGAATTTGGAATTATATTTATGACCCAGGTGACCATGAAATGAAACCAAACGGGGTGAGAGAGTGATCTCATGGGTGTGTAAGATCTGACATGGTGCCTGGTGCATGGTGTGTGCTCAGTGAGTATTTGCCTAATGGGTAAATCTGTGAGATGCATCTGTGTCTCCCTGTCTACTCGTGGAAATTCCAATGAGTTCATTAAGATGAAGAAATGCTTCAATGTCTACTAGTTCATACCTATGGACCCACCTTGACTGCATATCCAGGTCTACATGCAGAGAAAAGAAAAGACTCAGTGAGCTTCATGTGTCCTTGGGAGCTAAAAAGGAGGTCAGGAGTTCAGTGTGGATTCTAAGGACCCTTGGCAAAGAGTTAGGGGTGGTCACTGGGGGCGATGGCTCTGAGACCTGGGAAAATCTGGGCCTTTGTAATATTTTTCCCGTCATGTATCCTTCCTTGATCTTCTCCCTCCACTTCCATTTGTTTTCATCATGGTTAACAGTAAAATTCATAAAAGGCGAAGTCCTTTGAGTTTATCTTTGGAAGCATCCAGAAGGAGACAAGGAGAGAGGTTCAGCCAGGCTTTGTGAGAGAGACGCCCAGGACAGAGCTAGCATGGGATGAGTGACGAGGAGGAGTGCAGTGCCCGAGCTGGTGTGGGCCAGAGGAGGGGCTGAACCGTCAGCAGTCACAGGACGTTGGGGTTTCACAGGGGTGGGGCAGATGCCTAAAGATGAAATATAAGGATGCAACTTGTTTTAATAAAACAGTTCTAAAATGTTGGGCTTGTGGAATAGCTATTGCATCCAGATAATGAACCTAAGGTGAAGCAGTTCAAACCCGAAAGGTGAAACAAAGGTTGATCATAATGGACTCCAGGTCTTCTCATGCAACAGGCATTTCAAGGGGGCCAATGGCTATAAAGCCACACACTGATTCATGAGATACAGTGTGCATTACGTAGCTCTATACTGGTGATAACAACTGAGCATTGGGAATGCAGAGTAAAAAGTAATAATTGCTGAGGGTCCCTGTGTTGTTGTTGGGTTTTTATTTTTAAAACCTCCTGATCTTTGGTCTTTTAGTTTACTCAGGTATATGCTATTCACAGAACTGCAAGATCATGGTCAAGGGTTTTAAGAGAGACGACCTATGCATTTAAGGACAAACAGAGCTACACTGAAGTTTTGAAACATTTTAAAACCAATTTATTATTTTTAGCTTGCAATAATAACAGAAACTTTGAGCTATTAAAAACACCTTTAGTTCTGAAAGCTTTGGAAGAAACACAACTTTGCTATTTTGAGCCTGAAATTCTCTCCTCCAAATTCTTTCTTCCCCAAAGAAACCATTGTTCCTGTACCACAATTTCCTGACAAAGGTGGTGTTTTCTCAGGAACATCACTTCTATGTTCTGTGGGAGGATGAGGAGTGCTCAGAGGACTTGTGGTGTGACATGCTCCTTTAAAAAATATATATTTTTTTATTCATTTCAGAGATGAAGGGATAGGGAGAGAGAGATAGAAACATCAATGATGAGAGAGAATCATTGATTGGCTGCCTCCTGCACTCTCCCTACCGGGGATCGAGCCCGCAACACAGGCATGTGCCCTTGACCAGAACTGAATCCAGGACCCTTGAGTCCACAGGCAATGCTTTATCCACTGAGCCAAATGGGGACTACATGCTCCTTCTTTTCTATTCAGCCTCTTACCTCAGATGTTACTTTTCTCAGAAATCCTCCCCGTCTCCATCCCAGGGTTGGACCTATCACAGGGGTCATTACTGTGTATATCCATGGTGCCCACCCCTCTGGACCAGATTTTACCTTCCTGGAGGGCAGGGGCTATGTCTTATTTATTGTTTATGGCACACCAAGCACAATACTGACCTTCAATAAATATCGATTGAATAAGTGACCCGACAAAAGATAGAATTTTGGTGAGGTTAAAGGGACATTGAGGTCTTGCAGGAATCTGGAAGAGCTCATTTGGCCAAACCAAGACACAAGGAATGAACACAAGGAAGTGAGTTGAAGAGGAACGGTGTGGAGAGGAGGAGAGGAGAGAGCAAGACGAGGTCCCTGTGGAGGGAACAGTACTTAGAACCCAAGGAAAGCAAAGACACAACCCAAATCCATTCTGTTAGATCAGGAATGTGATGTTCTTGAAACACTTGAGATGATAAAAATTCAAGTTATTAAAGTATCCTTTCCACGGGAAAAGAAGGTTAGGAGGTTAGAGATTTTCAGACTCAAAATAATGGATGATGCGAGATCTGCAAAGAATTAAGATTGTGTACCAGTGGGGATATCAGCGAGGCAGACATCTGCTGGCAGTCTAACTCCGTGAAAACACATCAACTGATAAACTGTTGTAAAGCCTCATAATCATTTCACTTTTCAGTGGCTGGTAGAAGCAATAACGGAGACGGATGCTGTGAACTTGACAGTGATGGACACAACACAGGGCAGCGATAAGGAAGTGGAGGAGCTTGATTTGAGTCCTCCTCTCCCTCCCTCCGTCTCTCCCTCCCTCCCATTTTCTCATTTTCCTTCAATGCTCACTGTGTGTGTGGTGTCAGAGATACAAGATGAAGATTAATAACATTCCATTCATTTCTGTCCGCAAGGGGCTCACAGCCTGGAGAGAAAATCGGTAGCAAAATTTAACTCAAAAGTAATGTAAGAAGTGATATCTCTGGTGAAAATGGTGAGACTATATACAGAGTGAGATGCCCAGGGTGGCACTGGCGAAGGGGATGGGTCCACTACGCTGTTGCCCTGCTAGAATGCATACAAGTTTCTACTTCAGTCAAGTGAGATATGCAAAGGGTTTTTCAAGAATTCCAAGTGGAGGCAGAAGCATGAGCATTGACGGGTGTCATGGTGTACTTAGGAGGAGGATGAACTTAAGGGGTAGCTGAGTTAAGAGAAAAAAGGAAGAGCCCTAAGGTCAGGCTGGAAATGTGAATTGGTAAACCGTGTCTGCCTTCCTGCAGGTGTACGTGTTAGATGAGTGTGAGTTATTAACAGCAAACTGATACGAGGTTTGAAACGGAGGAGTTACATGATTGGATTTACATTCGAGCTTAGAACTGACTGAGCGGTTCATGGCATGGGAAGGACCAGTGAATGTAGATAATAAAACACAATCCACCTTACTTAGCTTTGAGGATTGTGGACTTTGAAAGGGTCAGCAAAAAAGGCAGAGATGGTCTTAGAGCTTCGACTGTGGAAAGAGAGAACTTGTTAGGAGATGCTACAATATGTAACTCTTGATATACGTACTGATTCATATATTCTATAAAGTTTTCTGAAGTGACAAATGTATGCCAGGGATTATTCTAGGTCTGGGGTTAGAGCTGTGAACAAGACGGCCCCGACCCCTGTCCTTGTGCAGCGTAGAGTCTGCAGGGGTGGGGAACATCTGGCTCGCGGGCTGTATAAGGCCCTTGAAATCATTTGGTCGGGCCCTGCCAAGGCAGTAGGGGTGAGTTAATTAAGTGTTTGATCAAATATAGCAGACTAATGTTTAAGTGGATAATGTGGTATGGCCCTTGAATGATGTTATAAATATCCAAATGGCGCTTGGCAGAAGAAAGGTTCCCCATGCCTGGTAGAGGACATGGTCACAGCTGTGAAATCAATTTAATGGGTTCTGTCTAGAACAGTGGTTCTCAACCTTCCTAATGCCGCGATGCTTTAATACAGTTCCTCATGTTGTGGTGACCCCCAATTTCATTGTTACAAATTGAACATAATTAAAGCATAGTCATTAATCACAAAAACAATATGTAATTATGTATGTGTTTTCCGATGGTTTTAGGCAACCCCTGTGAAAGGGTCGTTCGACCCCCAAAGGGGTTGTGACCCACAGGTTGAGAACTGCTGATCTAGAAGAAGGAGGAGGAAGAGGAGGAGGGGGAGGAGGAATAACAACATGGCACAGAATGGAGTAGAACAGAAGCTGTCAGGGTACATCCCACACAGTGGGAGTAAGACGTGCTCCATTAAACCCTTCCTCCCATGGCCCCCCTGATGGCACCACAGGCACTGGGTTGTGATGTAAGATGTACATCTCACTGTGGGGCATACTCAAGAATACGGAAAGCTGCTGGCTTTATGCCTGTCCCTGAAGTCCCTTCCTGAGGCGGCTCAAAACCATGGTCCCCATGCCTTCTCTGCGGACTCTACACCACCAGGCTCTCTCTTCTGCTCCCGGCACCTCTTTCTCATTCTTTTGATGCTGACATCATGGATTTCTCAGTGGTGGCAAGGAAGTCAACTGGATGCCAAAGTCAGTGTGATTCGGTGGGCACTGGCTGGGCAGATGCTGTGGGGCTGTCACTGGCTCCGTGGGTGGACAGGGAGGCAAAGGCCAGGTAATAAGGACGACCAGGCACGGAAGCTGTGAGAGTGTTTTCTAAGATGAAGGCACAGAGCCCGCCAGAGCTATTGGCAGAAGGGCTCTGGCACCTTGCGAAGATAGCGAAAGTAATGAGAAAATGAAGTAAAAGTATCCTTCTGGCATCGAGGAATCTCAGAGGTTTGACTCATTGCTAATGATTGCAGCTCAGCTCCCAGGGCCCTGGGAGGCTCCTAGCCGGCCTGCTGCAGGCAAGGGGACTGGGGCTCTGAGAGCCAACGCCCTTTCAGGCACCATGCAGGTCGCTCTTCCTCTGCAGGTTCAGCCAGTCCTCCCGACAGTGCTGGAGAAAGGCCAGGTCAGGCCATGACAGGTCACGGCCCTGAGGCTCCCGGAGGAAAAGAACTCGAACAAGGTCGCTCATTCATTCCACCAGCATTGTTCTCTGTGCTCGGCTCTGCACCAGGCAGGGGAACACAGTGATTGACAAGATAGCCAAGATCCCTACCTTCAGACAGCTTCCAAAGATAGACAACTGGTATCTAAACAGAAAATACAGACTTTTAGAGAGTGGTCAGTGCTGTGGGAAGTGATGGGGCCAGGTGATAGGAATGATGGGCTTGTTTTAGCGGCTGTGGTCAGGGGAAGCCTCACCGTGGACGTGACATTTGAGCTGAGATGCCTGATGAGAAGGAGCCGGGCATGAGGGTCTCTGGGAGGAGTCTCTCAGGCGGAGGCTGCATGGGTACCACGTCCTCAGCGGGCCTGCGCTTGTCATGCTCAAGGGGCAGGAAGAGGGCCCAGTGGCTGGAGCTGCATGAGGAAGGAAGGGGTCCCTGAGGCCCCCCGCCCCCTCCAGCTAAGGTTGGATCAAACATCAGATAAGCAGAAACGCCACCAAGTATATGGATAAGGCATGGCTAAGGCATTTATGATGGGGACTAGACCTTGTGAAATGGTGGGAACTAGTGATCGAGTTTAGGTGAGGCTGTTGCTTCTAGACCTGGTGATGGGCAGTTGTGAAGGGCATGAAGTGGGGCCAGCAGTGACCTATGCGACTGGCAGGAGCTGGCCCCCTTTGCCATGGAGCAGCCCTCACTGGCCCAGGATGTGAATGGTTAAGGGACCAGATGGGGCAGGAGCTAGAGTCACTGCGGCCATGTCAGCAAGGTGAGGCAGTGGGTCAGCGATGTGTGGGAGCAGTCACAGTACTTGGCTCTGGACCATCTTCACGGTGTGTGTGTGTGTGTGTGTGTGTGTAAGAGCTTCCGTTCTTTCCTTCTGCTTCCAAATCCCATGGAAATGACTCCTGTGACTAATGTGCCCTGGAGCTGCAGTGAATTCTGGGAGGCTAGTCCCCAAGAACTGGATCAACTCTCGCCTCATCCTTCATCCACTAGGCATGCATTTCTACAGCTTTTAGCCATACTTCACTTCTCAGTAAGGACAATAGCAGAATACTGCTCCCACCTAACATGGTTTTATATGTAACTAAACACACACTGACGGTCTCCCCCCAAAAAGGAGGCAAAGTCCTTTATCCATCTTAGGGTAATGTCCATTCTTTTTCTAAGTCGCATTCCTCCGTTGGAATCTTATAACTTGAATATGGAGATATAAGATTAAATACCATTAAGCACATTTATGTTAGATGGTAGGCAAATGAGAGAGGAAAAGAAAAATAGTTAATATATATGCAAATGTATTCGCTTCACAATAAGAAACACTCATAGCTATTACAGCTCTTGGTTCTGCAACGGGCCGTGTAGTGGTAGCTGATATTTATAACGTCCTTTTACCAGATGCAGTTCACATTCCCTCTGCCCTCAGCAGGCAGGTGGCTCCGTATGGTTCTGCGCCTGGTGGCGGGTGACTCAAACGCTTACTCCTGAAGGGAATGGGTCACTGGCAGGCCCGCCTGTGCTGGGTTAGAATTTTCCATTTGACCTTCATCACAGGACATGGGAGGCACCTCAGGGCATCTGTCCTCCCAGAAACACTCCCCTTCTTATCCTGACGGTGTAATAATGACCCAATTCCTGCCTGGTGGCCAAGATCAGGAGCCCTCTTTGCCTATTGGTCACTGGCACCAGACACAGAGAGTGGCCGGATGCATGTCTCAGCTTCCACTTTAATTGAATAGTTGCTGTGTCCCCAGTGGCAGTGTTACACCCTCTACCTAGAATCCTCCGTGTTCCTGCCAGCTGCTAGGCCTGGGAAACACAGAGGTGAGGAACACGGTCCCTGCCCTTAAGAAGCCGCTATAACAGATGCTTCTGGGAGGCCTCGCTCAGGAGTGATACTTCAATGACGTCTGAATAGTGGGAAGGATTTGGTTATGAAATGATTTGAGCAGGAGAATCCAACAGCTCCACTGGACCATCAAAGTAAAGGAGAGAAGACAAATACCATATGATTTCACTGAACAAAATAAACAAAATAGAAACACTCGTAGATACAGAGAACAGATTGACAGCTGTCAGAGGGGAGGTGGCAGGGGGCTTGGTGAAACAGGTGAAGAGATTAAGCAAAAAAAAAAAAAAAGCAACACCAAAATCTCATAGACACAGACAACAGTATGATAATTATCAGAGGGGAAGTGGGATGGGGGGAGGTGGAGGAGAGTATAGGGGGGGATAAATGGTGATGGAAGGAGACGTGTACTGAGGTGATGAACACACAATACAATGTACAGATGATGTGTTATAGAACTGCATGCCTGAAACTTATATAATTAACCAATGTCACCCCAGTAAATTCAATAAAAGGCAGCTCTTCTGACATCAACAATTTCCAAACTCTACTCACACACTCTATCCTCCCAGAAACACTCCCCTTCTTATCCTGACGGTGTAATAATGACCCAATTCCTGCCTGGAAGTATGCCAGCATTTAATTAATACATATAATATTTTCAAGATTTTGTGCAGTTTGTGATTTTATCAGCTTTTAGAATTTTGTTATATTCTCTCAATAAATATCCACATTTGTATCTTTTAAAAACAGAGTAAAGGAGAAATAAAAGCAACAAAAATGCCATTGGCCTCCTGGTTAGATACATGGGTCGAGAGGGGGCTGAGCTGGAGATTCTTGCAAAGGATTCTAAGCCCAGGGACATCGGGGAGGTTGCCAGCTGTGACCTGCCTGCCGTCACCGCCTGGAGCCCCCCTCAATGCACAGCTGCCAAGACCCCCGGCTGCCACAGGTCTCCAGGGCCCAGCCACCCCTGGTTGATGGGTTGATGTGCACCTGCCTGGTGCTCCGGCTGAGAACTCAACGATGCACGTAGGCAGCCTGGGATGTGAGCAGGTAAACGTGTGTTGCCTAATCCCACCAGAGCTGGGAGCCAAGTCTCGGGGAGCAAACACGTAACCAGGTGTCTGGAGTGGGCGAGGCATAAGCTTATGGCAGAAGGCCGAGGGGCTCTTTGCTGCTCAGAAGACCCAAGCCTTGTCCAGAAGGTTATGGGAGAGGCCAGCTCTTTGGAAGGAACTGGAAGTTTCTGGCAAAGCAGATGGACAAAATAAGGCAGTTCAAGCCCTGGCTCAGTATTTGCACTGTTTTTGCTGCCAGCTTACTGTGTGATCTTGGCCAGGTCATTTTTCTCTGAGTCTTGTTCTCCACGTAGAAACAGGGCCATCAGATCGAGTGAATGCTAAGGTTCCCGGCAGGTGCCTTGTTCCTGGTGTTTGAGCACTGAGTACAGGAGCTGAACCCCACACAGGGCAACTGCAAGAAGGGGCAGTGATCAAAACGTGTTCTCCCAAATGATTTGGTATTTCAGAATTTCAACAAATGCACCTAAGTCGCTATCATGGGAGGAGCCAGAACTTTGTGGAATTCTGTGAGGTTTAATGCAATGTTCTGAGGATAAGAAATGCACATAGTAGGACCACGAAGTACTATCGCTGTCCCTCTCAGTGCCCAGTGTCCCTGAGGATGCCAAGCCAGGCTTGCTCGGTCTTGCTCATGCCCTCGTTCATGTCTGGGGAAGGTGGGGATGGGAATGGTCTTACGCACCTCTCCAAATTCCTGTTTGCAAAAGAAAACTCATATTTTTGCCAAGAGGTTTTAAAAACATGCAGTTGGTCTATGTCAGTGGTCGGCAAACTGCGGCCCCTTGAGTGTGGCTTTTCCGCAAAATACCACATGCGGGTGTGCACGTACAGTGTGATTGAAACTTCGTGGCCACACTCAAGGGGCCAAAGAGCCGCATGTGGCTCGCGAGCTGCGGTTTGCCAACCATGGGTCTATGCCATTGGGCTCAAGAACTCCTTGTCAAATTTGCTTTTATTTCCCTCAGAACCTGGCTCTGTACTCAAGACTCAGAAGCTGGCCTGAAGAATGGAATGGCAGCACGCAGACACTCCGACGCCCAGGAGATGTGATAGCATCTTGTGATAGCTTTTGCTGATCTTCCGATGCTTGCTGCATTTGCTCTTCCAGTTCATAGGCATCTATGCCCTGCCCCCCTCTCACCCCCCTCCCACTCGCAACTAATCAACTAATGTGATTCTTTAATTACAGGGGCTGATGGCCAACTGGCCACTTGGCTAATGAGCTGCAGACTTAGCAGGATCAGTGGGTGCAACCAGCAGGCCTATCATTAGGGCCTCATTTCTCAGAGAAATGGAAATGGTTTTTCCGATGTGAATGCTTCCTCCTTGAACAGGGTGATTTGTCCTCTTAAATCTTTTCTCTGTCTTTTTTTTAAAAGGGAGATGCAAAGTCACTTTGGTTCTCCCAGAGAGATGGGGACATGTTGCCACAAACAGGGACACAACAGACAAAAAACACAGACGGTCCTGGGCACTCCTGCCCGGTGCCTTCGTAATATGAATCACAGCTCACCGGCACCAGCCCGGGCCTCTCTCCTCCCCAGGGCTCACAATCAGAGGTGGGTTTACCTTCAAGGCAATAAATGAAGCTGAAGAGTCAGGAGCCCACTTGTGTGAGATTCTCTTGAGGCTCTGGAGGAAACCCTAGCAACGTGTTTCCATGAGCCTGTCTGTCTTAGTCCGTCCAGGCTGCCATAACAAGGCCCAGAGATGGGGCGGTGTATAAACACAGAACTTTCTGGGATGGCTCTGAACTCGTGCCTCTCTGCCACCTGCCCGGTGGGTTTCTGGTTGTGTCCAGCTTTCCCCTCCATGCTGCCCATTCACTGCATCTCCAGAAGTTGCTTATAGCTTATGTCCTTGTAAGCATCACCCGTGCCTTTGCACCTGCCTCCTCCAGTAGACCATGAGCTCCCAGAGGCAGGGGCTGTGTGATGTCCACCTTCATGCTCTGTGCCCTGAGTGGAATCCTTATGTCCAGATACTGGCAATTGCATAGGTTGATGCCAACCATAGTTCAGCCCCTTATTTGGCTTTTGATGTTAGGCAAATGACTCAGCTTCTGTTTATGAAATTGGGAGAGAACAGTATATACCGAAGAGGGTTGCTGTGAGCATTAGAGTGGCACCTGGCTCAGAGAAGCACTGTATCAGTGGTAGTATCATTACTCTTAGTATCGCCTACCAGTTTTAGGTTGGCCCTCTGCCCGCAAGGGCTCTATAGTCAAGGATCTCTGGCCTGACTCTAGACCTCGTGCTGTCTTCAATGTGCTGTGTGTTACCAGGCAAGCAGCTGCCCCTGCCTGAGTTCCTGCTCAGTATGGGAGACTCGGGGCTTGGTGGATCCTTCTGGCTGGGATGTCCCCCCTCTTTTTATCCTCTGCTTGGCCAAAAAACAACTTCCTTCTAAATTCCATTAGCTCAGATGGAAGGGGTAAAAAACAAACAGACAGTCTGATCCCATTGCAGCTAAAAGTTTTCTATTTGTAGCACCTTGTAAATGTGAGAGACAGAGAGAAAGCTCCGTACATCTGCAGCAAGCCAAGAGCTTGACTAAAATAATGGCAAGATGGGGCTGCAAGTGAGCTGCCTTCCCACCTGCTAACTGGGATCGGCCTCCCTCAGTCCCCACACATCAAAAGCCTAAAGGAGGCCACCCCCGTATCACCTCACCTGAAAACAGAGGTGGGGCTCATGGCTGTGTTGCAGAAGGACAATCAGACCTCGGGGGCCTACTCTCTCCATATCCTGTCCCTTGGCCTTCTTGGGAGTCGGCTAAGTGGTCTATTACCCTGCCTCCATTTTCTAAATTTATTCAACAAGACACATGTTGGCACTGGGAGGAAAGTTGGCCACTGCCCTTTTAAAGGGTGTCCCAAAATTCACCCAAGATTTGAATTTTGCATGAGCATTAACAACAACAACACAAAAAATAAAAGCCTAATTTTACTTGGTTTATTGAATCAGATTCTAATATCTGTTGCCCTTTGATTTCAATCCCTTCAATTTGATAAGCATTACCAAGTACCAATTATGGCCCAGGAGCAGGGACAATGAAGACCAATGAAGACCACGGCTTTGTGTATGTGCCAGCAAAGCCGTGGAGGCCATTTACCTGATGTGCTATTCCATACATAACCCTATACTGTATACTTTATGAATCAATAAAAAATTTACAATTTTTAATTATAAACCTGAGTTTTCTATCAAAATTACTTCTTGCGTGAATTTTGGGACACCCTTTATAAACACTTGGCCTTAGTTCCTTAGACTTTAAAACATCTCACCTCACCCCTAGCCCCTGGCCCAGCATTTCTAAGGTAAGGACCCATCAGAGGAGCCATGCCATGCAAAAGTCCTGTAGTGGAGGCACTCTCTGGGAACCAGGAGAAGGTCAGAGCTGCCAGACCCTGAAGGATGTGGCGTGAGATGTGGTGAGCAGGGGCCAGTTCTTGCAGGGCCTTAAACTTTTGTGCAATAGTTTAGTGTCCAAAAGAATTGGAAAGCCTATTGGCTAGTTTCAAGCAAGGGTAGGGATAGGGATGGGGGCTTAAGTTTAATGGAAGGCTAGAAAGCTGGATGAGCCAGAGGAGCTGGGGCATGGAAGGTCACCCAGGTAAGGCTTGGGCACCAGGTAACAGGCACGAGGTGGTGCCTGGAACACAGGAAGCAGGCAGAACCTGGTTTCTAAAACTGGGACACAGGTTAGCAAGAAAAGCAGCAAGGGCATCCTTCCTCAGGTTGTGGTTGAGTAGAGAGTCTGGGAACCACACCCTCCTCGTTCCTGGGGAGAAGATCAACTATGGCCTGTGCCTGGACAAGGTCAACTGAGTCTGCAGGTGACACCTATCTGGGACTAGAGGGCTGCAGGAGGGGCCACACAGAGTTTAGGGCTTGAAATCGGGGCCTGAAGGACCTAGGCTTGACCCTGTCTTTGAGAAGCCGTGGAGGGGAAGGGGGATAGGGAAAGGGAGAAATATGGAAGTAACATGTTCCAGGTGATACATCAAGACTTGCTCAGCCCCTTTCTAAGCAAGGAAAAAGACGACGCTCTACAATTGTGTAAAAAGCATTGAAGAAGGCCCACTTCCTTATTTTCTGTGCATTTGCATTTAGAGTCTCCCTAGCTAAGAGCTCGCCAAGGACATTATGATGGGCATTTTCTCTTGCAGGGACCTGCTAATTTATCTCATTATAGCCATGCCTCTCCATTCTCCAAGGGTACTTTATAGACATCTAAATTCTGCCTCCTTCTTTAAATCGGAACCATGGGAAAGGCCCAGGGTCAGGACCATTCTTCCCGTTCTGTCCCCCAAATTTACTCCACCCTCAGTTGTTACAGAACCATTATCAGCTGTCTGGAGTACGCCCCATTAGCTAAAGAGCACATGAGCATAGATGGCTTTCTGGTGCCTATCTTTGGAAGGAGTTCCACCCCGCTCAGGGCCCCAAGAGGGCAGGAGATCAGGAGGGTTCATTTGGATGGGAGGTAGCGTGATCTCCTGGAAAGAGACAGGACTCCAGATTCTGGTTCTCGTTCTGCCACTTCTCATGTAGTTATTAATGTGAAAATGTTTGCCCTAGTATTTCCTAAGTGCCAGATGTGGACTGTGCTCTCAGGGATACTTGAAGTCCTGTAGTAACAATATAAAAGTCATATGGACTTATTTTAGTACCTCCACTTATCCAATTAAGGGGATTAAGAGAGTTCAGGGGAAATAAATCTATATTTCAGTTTGAGGTACATCAAGAACGCCTTCATGGAAGAGTTAGCCTTTGAACTAGGCTTTGAAGGGTGGAAGGGGGCTTAGAAAGTCCTGATGTATCACCTGGAACATGTTACTCAACCTTTCCAGCACAGTTTCTGATCACATCTGAAAAATGGAGACGCTTTCCTCTAGGTGCGTACATGGATCAACTTTTAGTGAGCACCTTCTGTGAGGCGGGGCTGAGATAGACACCGGGGATAAAGGTGGAATGGATGGGATCTCTTAGTCAGCAACCTCTAAAGACATCACAGTGTGAAGCGTGATTGCTAGTCAGGAAGCCATCTGTTTACCCAGTTCTGGCTTTCCCAGACACGCCCAAATCTGTTTCAGGACCAAAGCCAGCACCTCGACCTGCCTCCTCTAGCAATCATTGTTGATGAGATTCTACCATTGAACAGTTCCTTAGTATCTACAAGCGTTTTCAGTGTTGGTGCCTAGTCCTGAGGTGTTTTACAGACATGATTAATGCCATCAGATATGGTTAGGGGGGGGAAAGCAGAGAGTGTGGAAGTCTCTAGCAAAAAAAAATAAAAGTATATAAGCGTGATTATGGAAGGAATAAAAGTAGGAATCATTAAAACAAATAGTGGTGATAAAATGATAGATGCTGTGGTCTATGTGGGAGGACCCGATTGAAAGGCAGAACGTGCACCATGAAGCATGTTCAGGAGGCTGTGTGTGCAATGATCACTCACCAGGAAGGAAAAGCAATAATAGCGACTATTCAAACCCCTGCAATTTGTCAGGCACCTTCTAAGTGCTCTCTCTATACATTAATGTGCTTATTTCTCATGAAAATCCTTGGGTGGTGGGAGTCACTCTGATCATTATCTCCATTTTACAGATGTGGAAACTGAGTCACAGAGTGGGCAAGCAACTTACCCAAGATTACACAGTTAGAAAAAAAAGTATTCTCCCCCCTCCCACACTCCACAAACATATATTGAGTCTGCACTATGTGAGAGGTACTGTTCTAAGCTCCATCTATTCACCTATCTCCAGGTAACTTCATTTTGTCCTCACCACAGTCTGCTGCGGTGGGCTCTACCCATGGCCGTCATCCCGAGATTGAGAGAGGTCGAGTGACAGGGCTAAGGAGCCAGCGCTGAGAGCTGAATCCAGCCCACCTAACTCCAGAGCCTGCCTTTGCATCGGAGACATGAAGTGCAGAGTTTATGTAGAGAAGGGGACCCAACAGAAATAATCAAGTGAAAACCCAAATGGCTTTGTGGCCAAGGGCTCAGAACAGGGAGCAGCTGAGGTTTCTCCAGGATTTCTTCCAGCTTCCCCTCTATGCTTCACCCCTAGAGTGCCGGGGAGTGCAATCGCGCTCCTCCTGTCTTTCGCCAAAAGTGCCGGGAGCGCTATCAAAGCTTCGAAATGGCGTCCAGTTCTAAGTCTGCTTTTATTAGTGATGATGATATTGCTAAATATGTCAATGTAGTAAAGGTTTCCTTAAGTTTTTGAATATGTAACTTCATTTACTTGCGAATCATAATTTTTTTCCTAAACTGCTGTAAAATCAGCAAAAATGCCTTGGCAATTTTAGCTTAGTTCCTAGGATATTGGTTGGCACTCAAAGGGTTCATAAAGGAGGGTAGATGAGGGGCCAAGGGGAGCTGCCCTGGGCTCCTGAAGGAAAGACTGAACGGCCTGGGACTGGGAAGGCTGGCGCTCGTGTGCAACCAGCTGCTGACTTCAGGCAGATTACTTTTACTTGGATAAGTCTGTTTCCTCATCTGGAAAATAGAGGAAATACGGTCTGCTCTCCACTTACTTCACATCAGTGTTTTTAATAGAAAAGACTGAGTTATGTGGAATGCCGCGACTCAGGGGCTGTGGGAGAGAGCCTGAGTTGAGTGACTGACACCTGCACATCACTCACTCACTCACTCAGCTGTGGGATCATAGACTCCTATCGCCAGCTAGAAGGGCTCTCAGAGGCTTATTCCACCAAATCCCCCGAAGCAGGAATCCCACCCAAAACATCCCGAATACACCTCCAATGACAGCTAATACTGTCATCTCAAGGATGTTCTCCCCATTGTTAAAAAAAAAAAAAAGGTCATCAATGGAGAAAGTTATCTTTCCATTTAGTGGGAAGTTGCCTTCTCCTACTGTTCTTATTCATTTAAAACGTTGACCACTGCTGACCAGCTGGCCATGTACTAGACACTTTGGGGCACCCAAGAGAAATGGCCATTGGCATCACCCTTGAGGAGCTGTGGATGTGTTTGCGGATGTGAGATGATAGAGATAGGTAGGTAGCTGTCAACAGCGAATGGAAAACATAAGAGTTATCAGAAGGCCAAGCCCGGTGGGGTCCACACAGAAGGTACAGAATGTAAGTGGCAGAGGGACTTAGAAGAGAAAGAATCCACTGCAGGATGAGCAGCTGGGAAGACCTGTAGGTGGTGAAATCTCAGGGGAGACTTAATGGAAGAGTAAGATGTGAACAGGCAGATAAGAGGAGAGCATAGGGAGAGTGGGAGCAAAATGCAGGGGCAAGAACGCAGGGAGCCTGTGCCTTTTGCCCTTCCAAATTCTCCCTACTGTGTGAGAAGGTGAAAGGTCAGAGCCGAAGTTTTCTCCAGATTTAAAGCGAGAGAGAAAACTAAACTGGGCCGACTGGATAGTGAGGAGCCTAGCATTGCCGCTCCGAGCACTTTAGGATTTGGTGGAATGTCGTAATGGGTCTGGTGGTTAAAATCTGGAAACTAATAAGAATCACACCGGCTGGGGTAAATCTCTGTTTTTACCTCTGAGAGCTTGTGGCCCGATGCAACTTCTTTAAAATCTCTAAGTCTCAGTTTTCCTATCTATAAAATGGAGTCTATAATGGCACCCAACTCACGGGATTGCTGGGAGGAGAAAGTGAGACATACGTGCAGGTAAAATGCTTATTGCACGGTCCGGACGCATGCTGAGCAGTTAGTGAATGTGGGCTGCTATTGGTGTTTCTGATACATGTGTTGTATCATCGATACTCTTGGAAATGTGGAACCACTAAGCCTCTGTAAGCTTCAGGTTGGCATATTTTTCTCCCAGGGCTAAGCCATTTATCTTACTAAGACCCACACTGGAAGCTGGGCTATGTTCTTTGCATTGTTCCGGATCCTTTTCTGGCAGGAGGTAGTAATGACACCCCGCCCCCCCCCCACCCCAGTCACCAAGAGGCATCTTAGCTAAAGGAAAAAGAGACCAACAGACCAGAGGGAGAAATATAGGCACTAACCACAGCTCTGTCACTGACCTTGCACGAGCCAACTATCCCATTTTGTCCCATTTCTCCATCTGTCGAGTGAGGGTCTTGGTCCATCCTGATAGTCGCTGAGGCCCATCTTCCCTTGCACCCTGTGGGTTTCAATACACTCATTATCACTACTCAAATGAGCTCTTGCCTTTGTCTAGCACTTTCTGGACGTCATCACGCTTCCCCATCTATTATCTCATCTGCATCTATCACAGCCCCATAGCACCAGGGCAACCATTCTAATTCTCCTTTGATGGATGGAGAAACTGGGGTCTAGAGGGGAGAAGTGACTCATTGATGGACTCAGAGCCTCTGAGTAGCTGCCTTTGGGCTTCCTATCCTTAGGCTAACTTCATCCCAGGGAATGTTAAGAAAGTATTATTTTGTAAATTGAAGTTGTTTTTCTTCTTCCAAATGAAACAACCTATTAAATTTCTCTTCCAACAGCAATCTTTGTACCTAATTCCTCTAAACCTTTTTCATTGCAGTTGCCAAAATTTCAGGTTGCGTGCAGTACAAATATTAATTTGACTAATGAGACTTGAAAACTATCTGATCACATTTTCCAGTTTTACTGCAATATAAAAATTAAAGAAACATGCCAAGGTTGGAGTTGCAAAGCAGTATTGGGTGTTTCTCCCTGGAGGAAATCTTGGTGAAGGCTGAGACCTCTGGGTGGTTGGGCAGGTGAGGTAGGTATATGCACCCATCCAACCTGCTTAGGTTAAATTTGAAAATGTACTTGCCTATTTGAACTATTGATACTTGAAAACACAGCGTTTAAAAGTATGAAGACCAGAGAACACGGGCTAGGTTTTGAGTTGTACCTTTGTCACTTACCAGATGTGTGAGGCTATTCACATTTCCTGAGCCTCCGTTTTATTATCTGTAAAGTGATGCTACCAATGACATCTACATCATAGATCGTTGGATTGAAGCTTGAATAGGGCAGTTATATAGAGTATTCCTCATAATGTTGGGTGCATACCAAGAACTTTGAAAGCTTAGCTGCCATTAATAGTGGTGTAGGACCTAAAGCACACTTGTGTGTTAAAGTCCCTAGCTCTTTCACATCTGTGCCCAGGCCCCTCAGCTGAGCTCTGACCTACCTACCTACCTACCTACCTACCTACCTACCTACCTACCTACCTATCCAATCAATGTCTCTTCTAGAGAGTCTTGGAGGCACACTGATCTTGACAGATCACAAAAGGAACTAATGATCTTCCTCCCATGAGGGAGGGTTGATGTCCTGGTCACCTCCGTGTCTCTAGTGCCTATAACAGTGCCTGGCAGGCCACAGGTGCTCAGGAAAATTTGTCCAAGATTCATTTCGGTGATTACTCTGGCGATGAGGACCAAATGCTTGTTGTGGATCAGATTCGTTTCTATCATTTCTACATGTTATTTCTAGAACTTCCCAAGTTACTTTGAGTCAGTGAAAGGAATTATTATCAGAAGATGGTTAGAGGAGCCGGCACAGAGCTGGACATGCATTGCGGACACAGTGGTGTTTGTGGATAGACGGATCTCTACAGGACCTTTGCTTTTAGGTTGTGCCTTTCAGCTGACTAGAGTATATGCGACATCTACATGGAGCATATAGAATTAGGGGTGCCAGTTGCATTTCATAAGATATTTGATACTCAGCTGTTTTTCATTTTAATTCATTCCCACACTCTCTCTCTCTTCTCCTGCACTCCCACTGCGCTGCCTTCATGGAGCAGATGTCTTCATCGGAACAGATGTCTCTGCTGAACTTTCGGGGATGGCTCTGAACCCTCCCCCAGGAGACTGTCACTAATTCATGGCAACAGGCACACGCTACCAAGCACTTGTCTTTGTCCTATTTCGTTGTCTGCTGTATTGGGTAACTACCAATTTAAAAAAATCCTAGGGGTCCTCTTAGCCTTCCTTTGCCCCATGTCGTTTTTGACCCAAATAGCAAACTTTAAGCTTTCCATAAGTCTGGATTTTAGAGACATAACCTTTTTATAAATTTACTGTAGCCATGTGTGCAAAGGAGAGTGTGTGTGTGGGGAGGGGGGGGAGATGGGCGGGGGGGAAGAGGGTTAGAAATGGGTGCTGGTGCCACAGGACAGGAACCAGAGTAAGGAATTCTTAACTGACTCAATCAAGGATAAGAAGAACAAGAGAGTCACATACAGTCAGAGACTTTCTGGGACATCATAAGTTCAAACACCAGGCACACCAAGTCAACCCATACTAGGGTCACCAATGGAGAGAAGAGGAGAGGGTCTCAAAGCCCAGAACTGACAGCTTGGCTGGGACAGAATGGGAGAAAGAGATCAGGATGGGATGCCTCGTGATCATAGTGTTTGGGGGCCAGAAGGCTCACGAGGAGGGAAAGGTGGGCCCAAAGCAGGAAGAATGATTACTTTGTTGGAAGGACTTTTGACATTACTTGTGACCACAACATCACACTGACATTTGAATCTTGATGCAGAGTTGATGAAGAATTTTAACATGTGCTAATATATGAGACTAATTCTGCTCGAATGACGACATTTCCTCATTTTATAGCTGAGAAAATTAAGACACAGAGAAGTTAGGTGACTTGCCCACAGTGACACAGCTAGGAAATGGTTGAGCCAGAAGTCAAGCAGAGTTATGCCTACCTAGAAGTTTTTTTTTTCTTTTCTTTTTCTTTACTCCACAGATATTTATTTAGGGCTTACTATATGTAAGACTGTGCTCAGTGCTCAGGAAACATCAGTGAATTAGAGAGACAGGGCACACACCGTGCTGTCCCTTACATTCTCTCCATTATAACTATATTACAGAGATCTTGATGCAATGAGCAGAGCGATTGTAGCCTGTGCAACGATATAGCATATCTGTTCACTGAGGAGACACTTTCCAACCACAATTAACAATAGTGCGAACCAGCACTTATGAAAGGTTTATTATGTGCCAAGCATCGTAAGAAATGCATTCTAGGCATTATGTAATTTTTCTTCACGATAACCCTCTGAGGCAGGCACTGTTGTAACCATTTTACAGATGAAGAAATTGAGGCTTAAGGGAAAATTTTAATTGGTCCACACAGCTAGTTATATTAGAGGTGACTTTGGATCTAGGAGTTTCTGACTCCAAAGCTCATGCACTTCATCATTTGGCCTTGCTGTGACTAGAAATTGTTCCGCCTGAGGTAGAAAACAATAGCAATGGTAAGGGATATTCGAGGTGGGAGGCTATCCTGGACTTTGTTGGGAGTTGCACTTTCCCTTCTTCTCATTCTAATGAATAGGACAGTGGTTCTGTAGGATCGTCAGCAACGATGGGGAACAGCCCCTCTTCTGAGAAGGTCTTGTGAGATGAAAACCGACTACAAATCAAAAGGACTTGGTGATTTTTGTTAATATACTTGAAAGATATAATTTAAATGTAAATCTATCTGTGAAAGAGTAAATTTAAACAGTTTAAAAATAAGTGAAGTATTTAATGGTAATAACCCAGGACTCAACTCTAATTTCTATAAGCAAACACTTAGGCAGAGAGAAGTGTGCTTATGTCTTCATTATATAAGGGAGTAACCGTGGTTTCATTCTCAAAGTTGATAATAAGAAAAGGACAATTTTAAATATTTTTAATGCACAAAGGATTTGAATTTAAAAATATATTTATCCTCTCTTTTCAATGTTCTATGAACAGAAAAGTGTCCCACAACTGTGTACAGAATGGGAGAAGGTTCATTAGCTCATGAAAAAAAATGAAGAAACTTGGAAGGAAGAGGTGGCAACTAATAAAAGAGGATAAAGGACTTGAAAGAACACATAATTGGAAGGAGATGTTAAACAAAATTGAGAACTGAGAACTTCCAAATCTGGAAGAACCGAAAGCACAGGCAATTAAAAACTCCAGGATAATAAAGTAAGAACACTATGAAAAAGAAATGTAATCACAATAATTTCTAGTTTTATAGTGAACAATATTTGCAAAGCCCTAGAAATATTAAAATTATTTATTTATTTTTATATTTTAGGACCAAGTTATAGGAAAAGCATTGAAAACATAGATATAATTTAAATTTTTTAATACTATTAATTTTGATAATATAAGAGTAGAAAAATGTAAGGTAAGAGGAGAAGAGGAATGATTGAAGGATAGATACTACTTGGTGGAACAAAAACATAAAGATAGTATATTATTTGGAGTTCAGAAGTGACCAATTATTTGCCACAGTATTATTATTGCCCATTATTTTGGCATACATATTAGCTGAGATTCCAAACATTATGAATCCAAAGAGACTCACACTGAAACATAATATAATTAAATTGTCAAACTTAAAAATAAGGAATCTGAAAAGTGGCAAGAGAAAAACAACATTTTATGCAGAAGGGAATTCTCATGAGACTATTAGCACATTTTTTCAATAGAAACTCTGTAGGCCGGAAGGGAGTGGCATGATATATTATTAAAAGGGTTGAAAGAAAAGAACACTTCTGCCAACCAAGAATATTCTACAAATCAAAGTTGTCCTTCAGAATTGAAGGAGAGTTTTCCAGATAAGAAAAAACTAAAGATATTCATCACACTATACAAGCCATATAAGAAATGTTAAAGGGACTTCTTCAAGCTGCAATGAAAGAATATTAATTGGTAACAGGAAAACATAAAAGTATGAATCTCACAGGTATTGGTAAATATATAGTTAAATTTAGAATAGTCTAATGTTGAAATAGTGATAGATGAATCACTTATAAATGTACTATGAAGCTAAAAGACAAAAGTATTACAAATAATTATAATTTGGTAATGTATACATGAGGTAAAAAAATGTAAATTGTAACATTGAAAACCAAATGTGGGGGAGAAGAGTAAAAATGTAGTTTTGATATGCATTTGAAGTTAAGCTATTACCAGCTTAAAATAAACTGTTGTAAATCTAAGATGTTTTATGTAAGCCTTGTGGTAATCACAAAGCAAAAACCTGTAGCAACTACACAAAAGATAAAAAAGAAAGGAAATTAACCATACTACTATAGAAAATCAGATACTTCCAAAAGAAAAGGGCAAGAGAAGAAGAAAGGACCAAGAGAATTACAAAATAGCCACATTATAATTAACAAAATTATCACCATAAATCCATACTTATCAGTAATTATTTTAAATATAAATGGATTAAATTCTCCAATCAAAAGACACAGAGTGGCTGAATGGATAAAAATCATGACCCAACTATAGCTGCCTACAAGAGACTCACTTTAGCTTTAAGGACACAAACTGACTGAAAGTGAAGGGATGGGAAAAGATATTCCATGAAAAGTGGTAACCAATGGAAGGTTGGTTAGCTATACTTATACCAGACAAAATAGACTTTAAGCCAAGATATAGTAAGAGAAAAAGAAGGTCACTATATGATGATAAGGAGATCAATCCAGCAAGAGGATATAACATTTGTAAGTTTTTATGCACCCAATATGAGAGCACCTAAAAATATAAAGCAAATATTAACACGCCAGAAGGGAGAAACAGACAGCAATACAATAACAGTAAGGAACTCTAATACCCACTTCCAACAATGGAAACGTCATCCAGAGAGAAAATCAGCAAAGACACATTGGATTTAAACTATCATTAGGACAGATATTTACAGAACCTTCAGTTCAATAGTAGCAGAATACAACTTCTCAAGTGCACATGGGACTTTCTCCAGGGTGGATCACATGTTAGGCCGTAAAAAAACCTAAATGTCCATTAATGGGTGAAAAGAAGATGTACATATCACATCTTCTTCACACACACACACACACACACACACACACACACACACACACGCAGGAATATTATTAAGCCATGAGAAAGAAAGCAATCCTGTCATTTTGACTACATGGATGGACCTTGAGGGCATTATGCTAAGTGAAATAAGCCAGACAGAAAAAGACAAATACTGCATGATCTCATTTAAATGTGGAATGAGAAAAAAAAAGTCAAACTCATAGAAACAGAGAGTAGAAAAGTGGTGCTAGGGCCTGGGGGTGCAGCAAATAGAAAGAGGTTTATTGAAGAGTACAGGCCTTCAGCTATAAGATGAATTAGGGCTGAAGCTCTAATGTAAAACATGGTGACTAAAGTTATTAACACTGTATTATATATTTAAAATTTGCTAAGAGAGTAGAACCTAAATGTTCTCACTGCCCTCCCCCCAAAAGAAGATAAATATGTGAGATGATTGATGTATTAATTAACTAGATGGTGGGAATCCTTTCAGAATATATACCAAATCACAATAATGTACACATTAAATATATCTCATCAATTTATATGTTATTATTTTCTTTATATTTTCTTAGATTCAATCTCTTCTTTGGTAAATCTTTTGGAAAAGGTATGTAGATGATTGGTTTTCAGGTCTTTTTTAAAGCTATACATTTCTCTCTAAGTATGGAAAGTATTTTCATTATCATTCAGTTAAAGATTTTTTTTCTTTGACACAGGGTTATGTAGGAGCACACTGCTTCATTTCCTACCATGTTGGGGTTTTTCAGTTGTCTTATTATTACTATCATCAAGCTCATTTCCTCTGTGGCCAGAGAACCTACTCATTAAATTTGTTAAGACTTTTTTTATGGGCCAGCATATTATCAGTTTTAGAAAATTTTCTTCTGCACATTCTTGAAAAAGTATGCATTTTGCATTTTCTAAATGCATGTTTTATATTTTTTTATTATTACCTAAAATTAAATAAATACCTGTTTCAAAGTTACCATAATGGATGCTGGGGATTAAGAGCTTTATTTAAAAGCCCTACTTCCTATTCTATTTTTTTTTTAAGATTTTTTTAAAATTGATTTTTAGTGAGAGAAGCAGAGAGAGGAAGAAAGAGAGAAGCGTCAATATGATAGTGAGACATTGATTGGCTGCCTCCTGCACACCCCCTTCTGGGGATCAAGCCTGCAACCCGGGTATGTGTCCTGACCAGGAATCAAATCAGCAACCTTTCGGTGTACAGGACAATGTCCAACCAACTGAGCAACACTGGCCCAGGCCATAGTTCCTATTCTTAAAGCACTTACAATCTAGTTCCCATCTCACTTTGAAAAATAGGTTTATGAAGGTAATAAAACTATCTGTAATCTAACAAAAACAAATGTTTTATTTTATTTATACTACTTTCCCCCATAAATATCTATTACTAATCTTAATCATATAATTAAGGCAAACTTACATGCTATATTTAGGATATATATAATATATGTAATATATGTAATATATGTAATATAAATATTCTTTATTTAGGATATCCTATATAATAAAAGCGTAGCATGCAAATTTTCCCCTAGACCAGGAGGTTGACCAGGAGTTCAACCAATGGGTGGTGCCAGCTCGGGGAAGGGAGGGAGGCCCAGCCGGCAGAGGCAGCCACTAGGGATCCTACCAGTGCACGAATTTCATGCACTGGGCCTCTAGTATATATGTATATAAATGTATATACCACACACTATAATTAGAATATATATCCATACTGGCAGAGTCGCTGGAGTAAGGGTTATGGCAGTTGGAAGGGTCCAGGCCAGGTGACAGGCTTTGTAACTGACATGAACTGACACCTACCTCCAGAACAAAGTGGTAAACTGGAGCAATATCACATAAAGCAGAAATTAGGGCTTCCAGCAAAGCTTTGAGAGATTGTAGGAGTAATGAGGCCTATTCGATTCCCATTTAACTCATCTGTTCTGCTGCTGCAAAGGCATTTAGACCACGGAGGATGCAGTAGGTTATCACAGACTTAATCAAGTGGTGCTGTTACTCGCAGCTATGGTCCTGGATGCTGCCTCTTCACTGGAACAAACCAGCACAGTTCCTGGCACGCACAGATAGGACCTAGCAAGTGGTTTCTGTCCCATCTCAATCACCAAGCAAAATCCAAAGCAGCCTGTGTGTGCTAACCTGGTAAAGCAGTATACCTTTATTGTCTTGACCCTGGGCTATGTCCACTCCCTGGGTCTTTGTCACTTTAGTTGGGAATGGGGGGAGGGGGTGCATGATTATTCTCATAACCTGCCTATCACCCTGGCCTATTACATGATGACACTATGCTAATTGGCAATGGTTAGCAGGGAATATCAAGCACCCCACATACCTTAAAAAAATATATATATACACACACACACACACACACATATGTGTATGTATATATATATATATATATATATATATATATATATATATACACATACACATATGTGTGTATATGTGTATGTATATATATGTGTGTGTGTGTGTGTGTGTGTATATATATATATATTTTTAAGGTATATGGGGTGCTTGATATTCCCTGCTAACCATTGCCAATTATATATACACATTATATATATATACACATATACACACACTTATATAAAAACCATGGGTGTTAATCATGTCTGGGGTCTGGCTGGTGACCAACTGGAAAGAAGTCAGTCCTGCAGGGGTTGTCTTGGAAATGGCTGCACCCTCCCCCGAGCTGTTTCCTGTAAGGGTGGGGTTTGAGGCAGGAACCCATCCTCAGAGTGTGGAGGCAGATCTTTCTAAAGTGTGCCGTGTGCCAGCATGGCCAGGGGTGAACCTGAGTGGGCGTGGCTGAAAGGCTTAGAAAAGACAGACAAGAGAATGAAAGCCGGGTCTCGGTGGGACGCTGCTTCTCTGAGAGACAGCAACCACGCCCACAGCCATGCCTTTATTTTATAGCAGATGCTACGAGGCAAAGTAAGGGGGTGACCAAGATGTTTACAACATTCTCCTGGGTTTCAATCCTACTCAACTACATGCACCTGAACTCTATCAAGCCCACATCATTCAGGCACGTGGGGCTATGTGTTCGGACCATAGGTTCAAGCTTACAACTACAGCTGTTGGCTATAATTGTGCTGGGAAGGCCCTGCCCTCCAAGCTGGGACTTGCACGTGGCAATGAGAGGACTGTGCCCTCTCATCAGTCCAAGGCTTGAACTTGTCCAAAACACTGTAGCGGCTCCCCACAATAAAGTTTTAATTCTGTTTCTTTGTTACTAATGTTGTGGCCCCACCCCATAACAAAGAAACAATTTCCGGAGGATGAGGCCCAGGAATCAGGATTTTAAAAAGATTCCCAGATAGGTAAAGAGAGTGAAGGTATTTCTATCCTGCATGTCCTATCTGAGGACATCCGTTGCCAAGGAAACTCTTATAAATCAGAGGGATGTCAAATTCTAGACACCTGGGGGCTTGCTCAGTGGGTCCATGTACAAAGTGGGCGTGGCAGCAGAGATGGAGGCTTTGTATGGCCCAGCACCACTGACTTCCCCTCATTGGTGCTGGCCTGGCTGGGCAATGGTGAGCATCGAGCTTGTCAAGATCAGAAGCCAACTCTAAACTCTGGATAGGGCACCATTCCAGGGGAAGCCAGTCGGCTCTCTGTAAAATGTTAATCACCGCATCTGTCCCTGCACTGATAGGGTAACCCTTTGTTCTAAGAGGAATTGGCACAAATTTCAAGTCCGTACACATTTGCCTTCCCTGCCCAAACTGCTCTGTTAGCACCAATGTTCAAAATTACATCATGATTTATCCATACCACAATATCTGAAGTACCATCTCCTTTGACCAAGGAACTCATTTTATAGCAAAGGAAGTATATTCATGGACTCATATCCATGACCTTCACTGTTCTTACCAGTTTCTCTGTTAGGCTGAAGCAACTGGCTTGGTAGAATGATGGAATTGGTTATTAAAGTCTCATTTATGGTACCATCATGGCACCAGGTGGTAGCCACAGCCTGGGTGGTTTGGGTATTTTCCTTCAGGATATGAGAAATACTGTAAACCAGTATGAACCACATAACCAGAATGCATCAGTCCAGGTGAAGGTGGGAACAGACTCTCACACAATTATACCTAGTGACCCATTTGGGGAACTTTTGCTTCCTATCCTGATAACCTTCAACACTACCCAAGGGGAAATGCTTCCACCAAGTGTACTCATGGTTCTAATGATTTGTAAGCTCAGATGTTCTGTAGCTTTTGGGACTCTTTATGTTGACAAACCAACAAGAAGACAAGGGATACATCCTATATAATAAAAGCCTAATATGCTAAGTGTCCATTCATCCATTCAATCAATCAAAGCGTAATATGCTAATGATATGCTAAGGATGCTCAACTGCTCGCTATTACGTGCACTAACCACCAGGGGGCAGACACTCCAACCAGTTGGTTAGCTTGTTGCTGGGGTCTGGCCAATTGAGACTGAGCAAGATGGGCCGGACACGCTCTAGAGCCCTCCCGTGTCCCTCCCGGGCCCCAATTATGCACCAATGGGGTCCCTTCGCCTGGCCTGCACCCTCTCGCAATCAGGGCTGAGGGACTCCCTCTCCCCTGAGTGCATGAATTTTGTGCACTGGGCCTCTAGTATACTTATAAGCATGATTGACCCAGACCCCATAAGAAACGGGGTTGCTGCTACACCATAAGGGCAGGTTTAGAATACAGGGGACTTACTGAGGTACCTCCTAGGACTTCATTGCCCAATATTCTTGGTCAGTGGAAAACTGTGGCAACCTAATAAGGCAAGACCTCTCAAGGCTCAGTTCCCACTGAAATGACAGTTTAGCCAGAATCCCCATCTTCCCAAGGTGCTGAGAGAATATAAGGGGAAGGGAAAAAATCATGGAAGAAGGTGGCTATGACTACCAACTTAGACCTTAGCGCGAGGCAGGGAATGAGGTAAATTTAAGTTAATGACTTATTTCTCTTTTTTTTACCTCTTCCCCAATCCCAGATACCTTAACATGAAGGATGCCGGCTATGGCTAACATTTTAAGTACTAGTTGAAAGTGTGTTCACACCACTATGCAATGATGTGATAAGTCAAGATTAAAATCTTTCCAACAATAGGACAACCATGGCGAAGCAATAGTTTAAATTTTACTAAATGCCTATCATGTACCAAAGACACATCTTTGTGCTAGAGATGCGAAGATTAAAGAAAATAGTTAATTACCTAGTTCCACAACCCTAACTTTGGAAAATACAAAAAAAAAAAAAAAAAGGAAAATTTACTAACAATCTTATGACTTTAACACAAAACTTAGTATTTTAATGTATTACTTCTTTTTCCTAAAAATTTTTAACATTTAGTTTGTGTCACAAGGACAAACTCTACCCTTTTTCTCCACTGTGTTGAACGTCTGCCTTCTATCCCTCCTGACCTGCCTACGCCCTTTCTCCCAGGTCTGTCTCCTGAAAGTCTAGTCTGTGTGGATGCCATCAAAAGGCTTGCTTGTCCTCCAGCTCCCACTGGTATTATCCAGTGGAGGACCCTGGGAAGTCACTGGGGAGAAAAAGGGAAATGCTATCAGAATCTTTATTATCCCGGACCCCTCCCTGCGGGGTGGCTTCAGGATGTCTGTGTCGCTGCTTGGCTTAAAGAAGTCACAGTTCCTATCAAGGTGGAGCGTTCCTGTGACCATCCTTCCGAAGTTCTGGTTATTGCCTTTCTCTCACCTCCTTAGGCTTACAGCTACCAGGGTTCTTCCTTACTAACTCTGTGTCACAAGCTGCCCTACCTCCTGCCCATGCCTTTGTAAACAGTTTCTTTCCTGAACCTGCCTCAGATTATTCTAATTTGAATTCATCATCTGTTTCCTTTGGGAACCTGGACTGATAGGCCTACTAACACCATGTACAGCATGGGTGAATATATTTTAATTAAACTCATTTTCTTCTTGTTATTAATATTACTTATAAGTTTTTATTATCTTAAATTATGCTGCAGAGATCCTCTTGTTCATGAATCCCCCTCCTTCTCTTTCTCTTCTCACCTGAACATCTAAAACTATTTTTAGCTTAGATTCTAAAAGTTGGAAATGCAGCTTAGCATTGTCTGAAATCTTTGCAAATGTCTTAGTACAAAGTATGAACATATTGTGTAAAAGTATGACACCAATTCATACCACTCGATGCAGTAGGTGAGTGAGATAATTCCTTTACACTTTCACTGGGATTGGCTATTCTTATTTCAAAAGAATTGTGCCGATTCTATGGTTTTGAAATTCAGACTTTAATTTTAAAGTATAGCATTCTCTTAATTACTAGTGAGTGTATATCTTTTCCCACATTTTAAATCAGATATATTTTCCTTATAGATGAATTTTCTGTGAGTGGCGTTGCCCATTTATTGCTCTAAGTCCTAGTGTTCTTTTATATTGATTGATATGAGCCATTTAGAGAAAAGTTAACACTTTGTTCATATTTGCTGCAACTATTATTTCAAGTCTGATTTTGGCTTTTGTGTGTCTGTGTGTTGGGATTTAAATAATTATATTTAAGCCACTGAGTCTGTCCATCTCCTGTGTGTTTCATTCTCTTGCTCTGAGCTGGGGAAGTTCTCACTCCTCTAGAGGCTGAATTCTTACTCACTTCTCTGTTTTCCTCTAGTTTTTCTAAGATTTGGTATTTTTTATATTTAATTCTTTAACCCATCTGGAATTGATTTGTGCATGACGGGAAGTACAGGCCTAAAATTGATTTTTTTCCTCCTAAATTGCTACCCAGACGTCCCAGCACCATTTGTTAAATCATCCTTCCTTTTCTCGTTGATGTGTGATGTCTCCTTTATCCCATATTAAATTCGCATACATCCTGGAATATATTTCTGGGTTATCTATTTTGTTTCATTGATTTGTCTGTCTGTTCCTGTGCTAACATCACACTAACCAAAAGGGACTTCTTTAGATATTTTTGGAATAAGAAGAGATGCAAGGAAGAGGTAGCCTGCCCGATTGTTGAGGCCAATTGTAAAATTTTGATGTAACAATGAGAAAATCACACTCTAATTTTTTTTCCTTATTCTCTTTTCTTTCAAGGAAATATCTCATTTTTAAACAATACAACTATTAGTCAACAGGTTATTAAAAGCTAAAATGAATAAAAAGTTATTTTTAAAAGAATAAAAATCATCATTTACCTTTTTTCAATGAGCATAAGGATCCTAGCCCAAGTAAATTACTGGTATGAGGGTCCATGAATTCTGACTGAAATTTAAGTACTTCATCTTATTTTATCCTTAGGTAAACTTGTGGGACACATATTGTTATCCCTATTTGTTATGTTTCCAGAATTTCTTGGGCCTCAGCAACCCAACCAGGATTCAAAACAGATCCTGAATAACAGAAAACAATATTTCCCTGGCCTCATCCTCTATTGCAATGTGGAAGAACACACAGTGCTTTTTACATTCTTTACAAATAAGCACTGGAACCCAGAGTGAATATGATGTGGTCTGTAATTAGCCCTCTCATCACTAGGTGACATCTTCTAATTTTACCTCCTGTCCTTCTCCAGCAATCTGTAATCATGCTCTACAAAGATACCATCAATACTGCTGAAACTTGCCAATATACAGCCCAAGGCTGTTGATGACTAATGTTGAGGCACATGGAGCCAAGACTGGGGGAGTGGAGATGAGAGACCTGCAGTGGAAAGAGGATAACTAGATTGCATCAAGAAGTTGATTGCATCCCTCAGTATACCCAAGGAGCAATACAAAGCATAGATTCTGATGCTAGCAAAGGCAACAAGACAATTATGGAGCTGTATAACTATAACCTAAGGGTGTTGATTAACAGGTCCTGCAAACCTGGAGGAAGTCACCAGGGGCTAGATGGCCAGTTCCCCTTGTATCTCTGGTCTACTTAATCTTCCTCAATGACTTGGATGATGACGAAGAAGATGCATTCATCATGTGTGACATTAACATGAGAAGCATAACAAGTACATTGGTGATATACTAGGGACCCAAATCAGTCTCAGCAGATTGGACATTGGACCCATATCACTGACTTGGAATATTATAGGCTACTCAAGTACTGGATTAGGGCAGCTGTCCAGATAAATGTTTGAGAAAAGTGAGGTGCTATTTGAATATGACTTCAACATGGCCACACAAATTCTAGCTCTCCTATTTTCTAGTTTGATTAGTTTCCCCAATTATTTTCCCCAACATGTGATCCCCTCCCCTGTGAATATGGCGAGATATCACACTATGTGAAATTAAAAGACAAAAACGAATTTTGCAGGTGTAATTAAGGTTACTAATCAGTTGACTTAGATAGGGAGATTGTTCAGGGTGGGCTAACATAATCATATGAGTCTTTTAAGAGAGAGAGTTTTCTCTGGCTGGTGACATAAGAGGAAATTGGAGAGATTGGAGGTGTGAGAAGGACTAGATGCAATGTGGCTGGTTTGGAGATGGAGGAGCTATGTGAGAAGGAATATGAGCAGTTTCTGGAGCAAAGAATGACCCCAGCAGCAAAGAAATGGGGAGCTCAGTCCTACAACCACAAGGAACTGAATTCTTCCAATAATCTAGGTGAGCTTAGAAGTGGATTATTCCCCAGAGCCTCTAGATAAGAGCTCAACCTACTTGGCACCAGGATTTCAGCCTTGCAATATCCTGAGCAGAGCCCAGCTAAGCACACACAGATGAATCACAGAACTGTGAGTTAGTAAATAGGTATTCTTGTAAGTTGCTAAGTTCTTGGAAATTTGTTGTAGGAATCATAGAAAATGAATACACTTCAGTTAATGTGCCTTGATATCATGGTAGTAATAATAACAACAACAATTTATTTCAAGCTTCCTATATGCTGAGTATAGGATTTCTCTCAATCCTCATCTCAACTCTATGACCTAGGTTACAGATTGCTCAAAGTGATCTGCTAAGTCAGTGGTTCTCAACCTGTGGGTCGCGACCCCTTTGTGGGTCAAATGACCCTTTCACAGGGGTCGCCTAAGACCATCAGAAAACATATATATAATTACATATTGTTTTTGTGATTAACCACTATTCATTATACTTTAATTATGTTCAATCTGTAACAATGAAAATATATCTTGCATATCAGATATTTACATTACAATTCATAACAGTAGCAAAATTACAGTTATGAAGTAGCAACAAAAATAATTTTATGGTTGGGGGTCACCACAACATGAGGAACTGTATTGGAGGGTCGCGGCATTAGGAAGGTTGAGAACCACCGTACCAAGTAATAAAGCCAGGATTTGAACTCAGAAGAATCTTTCCATTCAATTATAAAATGACTCTACTCCCCATACTTTCATGCACTGCTTCATCAACATCCCCCTGGCATGCAATCACTTTGCAGAGTTTTCAAATACAGATGTCACACTCCACATGTCACATTGCAGTTTCCCTTTCACTAAGGGGCACCCCAGGGCTTTAGCTCCAGCTTGCCTGTATTCTCCTCAAGGCTTCTCTGGCAACTCAAACCCTCGGTCCCTCTACTACTTCCCCATTTCCTCAGTGCAAGTGCTTAGCACCATTTAGTTAGTGTTCAGTGCCATGCAGCATTATGACAAGTCCCCTATATGTTGTTTCTTGTATTTCCACCCCCATTAGAATATAAGTCCAATGAGGGAAGGAACTTCTCTGTTTTGGTCACTGCTGGGTCCTAAGCATCTAGAACAGCTGCTCATTCAGTGGAGAGATGCTCTACACGTTTTTGTTGAAAGAATGAGTAAACAAATGGCTTAGGCACTCTGTGCCTCTCTCATTCAAATGATGTTGATCTGATCCATTTTAGACCAATTTCTTCCAAAGTTCCGCATGTCCTTCTACTGTCTACTAAGCGTGAGCTTTGTGGAGGTCACGCAGAAGGCGCCATGTTGTTGGAGTGTTCCCTTTAGCCCGTGGATGTTAGTGCTCTAAGTGTGCAAGGGAAAGGCCATTTATTGCTTAACTACTTTGTTCCTTAGGTATTTTACATATGTGCATTATTCCATTTCACCTTTCTGCTACTGTCTGAGGCATAGCTCCCATTTAACCAATGAAAAGATTGAAGGTCAGAGAAGCCATCCCAAGGTCACATGTCTAGTAGAGGCCATGACTGCCACTCAGAATCCAAAGGCCATGTCTTTCCTCTAGAGCAGGACCACTAGAATGTGAGCTTCATGAAAACAGGCTCCTGGCTATTGTTTATTCCTGTATCTGTAGTGCCTCCCACATATTTGAGCATCCGTGCACATCTGCTGAATGAATGAGCAAATCAAAGAAGAAATGTATGAACCAAAGAAGAAATGAATGAGTCATGCCTCCATCCTAGCTCTGCCCCAGAGGGAGAGACCTTCATCTTTCACCCAAGTACCTTTGACTTGGATTTGGATTCTCCTGCACAAGTTTTCGTGCACTTTTCACCTGGATCTTGGTTTAATAGGGGTTTTATTAGCGTCTCGAAATTAAAAGTGTACTTAGCAGGTGGTTTTTCATCCTCCCACCAAAGTAGACATTCCTTTTTAATAGCATCCTGGACAGATTGTTGGCTAGTCTCTGCATAAGCCCCTCCAGGGACGGAAGACGGGAAACGGGAGGCAGCCTGTTTCATTTGGAAGCGGTTCTCATGTTTAGAAACATTTTCAATGGATTGAACTGGATTCTACTGTGTCGGCGAGGCTTCCTCACATTGCAAGAAACAGAGAGCACAGCTAAAGCTGTATTTTTAAATAATGAGAATTGATCAACTCAGTTCATGAGAAGTTCAGTGTTAGGGTGAGTTCCAGGTGCTGTTTGGTCAAAGATCTGAAGTGTCCTCAGGGTTCTGCCCCATTTCTTGGAAATTCTCTGCGCCCTGACATCCTCCAGGTGTCAGCATTCTCCTTAAGCTGCTTTTCTTTTGTAATAATTAAAAATGGCAAGAGCGGCCCAGCCAGTGTGGGTCAGTGGTTGAATGTTGAATGTAAAATAAAAAAAATATTTAAAAATGGCAAGAGCAGTTCTAGGGCCTTCTATCCTCGCACCACCATTACATGGAGGAAGAGAGGAAGAGCTTTTATCCCAGCCAATCAAGCAACAGTCACGAAGCTTACTCAAACCAGTCAGGATTAAACCTAACACTCTGCTGGGTCAGGATGAAATACAATGACTGACTGAGCTTAAGTCAAGTGCTCCAAGGCTGGTATGATGTGGGAAGGAGACTGTAATGAACACTGTTGACTGCCCTATGATCCCTTCCTCTCTTTCAACAGAACCCAGATTTTATCCGTCTGTCTCCTTATCAACCATGCAGTCCACGTGACTCGGGGGAGCCACTCTAGCCTTGAGTAAATCCTTAACTCCTGATTAGCCTAATACAATCATGGGACTCCCCTGGTGACTGTTACTGGCCTGGGGCTGGGCCATCACCTAAGTTGAAGCAATCAGAGAGGAAAGGTTATATTCTCTGCGTGGAGAAGAGCTTTTCCTCCCTCCTTGGCGGAGATGAATGGGAAAGTATAGAGTCCTGATTGCCACGAGCAGCTGCTTGTGACAATAATGCTGCTCAGACTTAGAATGAAGCTGCTGCTCCTGGCAGCAGAATGGGATGGAAAGGGCCCAGTCCTCCATGATATCATTGAGCTCCTAACAGTTCCATGCCTGGGCCCTTCCACCCGCAGCTCCCAGTGTCCTGCGCATACTGACATGGATAATTTTATGGATGTTGGAGAGGTTATCTATCGATAACCACGGGACTCTTCTGTCATCTGTCCGTTGGTTCAATTTGTACCACTCCAGTGTGAAGAATGGGTGCCCGCTGACATGGTGCAATACTTGAAGTCAGCTAACGTGCCAATGTTAGAATTCAGGCTATATTCCTGTCTCATCTCACTAGTATCCTTCAGGCTATTATTCCTAGGCCATTTGATCATTCTCCGTATGACATGGCATCCAGACTTGTCACGATGTTGGTAATACAACAAGGCTTACAGGATTAAACCATATTCCAAATGTGGTCTGGTCTCCCCAGGTACAATGAGAATGTTATGTTCCATATGTATGATTCAGCTTTATGTGACGGAAGGAAATGAGGTAGTGTGATGGTAATGGATTCAAATCCAGACCTACCCACTCTAAGCAAATCTCTGTTAAAAAATATTTTAAAATTGATTTCAGAGAGGAAGGGAGAGGGGGAGAGAGAGAGAGAGAGAATCATCAATGATGAGAAAGAGTAATTGATCAGCTGCCTCCTGCATGCCCCCACTGGGGATCAGGCCCGCAACTTGGCATGTGCCCTGACTGGGAATCGAACCATGACCTCCTGGTTCATAGGTTGACACTCAACCACTGAGCCATTCCAGCTGGGCTCTAAGGAAATCTCTTAACCAGACTGATCCTCAGCTTTCTTTGGGATAAAATAGGGAAAATACTCCGTTTACTTCAAAGCATTGCTATGCAAATCATATGAAATAATGGAGGTAAAAGTTCTTTGTCAATTGTAAAATGATGGGAATGCAACAAATGATGATTAATGCATCTCAAGATGGTGTCAGCTTCCTTCGACAGTTGTATCACACGGTTTAATTATACCCGGCCTTGTTTCAGAGAGAATTTCAGGCGTTTTACAAGAGAATGTAAAAAAGACAAGAGAGCATAAATTAGAAACACATTTTTTTTTTTTAAAAAAAGGGAAAAGAACAGTGCAGCCAGGAGACAGACAGTCAAAGTAGGCTCTCAAATAAACATTTTTCAATGAATGTTAGAGTTGATCAAAAATTGTCCTCTGAGCTTTCAAGAAGCCAATGTGGTTACAGAAATCATGTCTGTTACATGGTGCTCAAGTCTCATGAAATAAATAAATGTAAGCTCTCTGTGGCAGCTTCCCTGGGTTTCCTAGTTGGGGAGACACTTTATCATCACGTTTACATTAATATCTCAGGACATCCACTTTAATTACGTTAGCATGTTGTGGACCTTATGTCTATGAGATGTGGCTCTGCAGGCCCAGACCCACCCTATGAAAGTCTTCACTGGGTGCCTCCTGGACTGGCTTCCAGGCCACCTCCACAGGTCGAAGGGCCATGGACACTGTTTCCACCAGGAGCATGACCTTGAGGGTGTCCCCATTCTCAGCCCTGAGGCCCCAAGTGCCTGGTGGTTCAGAGGAAAGATGATGTTCCCTTCCCACCCAGTTCAAGGCCCACTCTCTGCATCCTTACTTTCCTGTCCAGACCTGCTCTTCTCATCAGCTTGGCGGTCGGACTGTCACCTGCCCATCCAGAGGACAACATCAACATGCAGCATTTCCACCTCAGGACAGTTCCCCATTTTACAGATTGGGGAACAGAGTCTCAGAGACGCTTAACTTGACCAAGGCCATTAGTGCTCAGTCTCAAATAATGATCACCTCCCCCCCCCCCCCCCCCCCGCCACCAGAATTCAGGGGAACTTTGCTTTCCCAAGCTGGTTACATGGTCCCTTCAGTCTGTGTGGAAGACCAGACCTGCTCCTTCAAAACTCAGACTTGAAAGCATGAATAGATACATATTCTGAGTTGTATTCAGATGGTCAAAATGCATAAATCTATCAACATCGGTGTGGTGATTACTAAATTATTTTATAGAGATTCCACTTAATTTTCAAAGATATGCCTCAAATAAATGTGCACATAAAGAAGCTGGATCAGAGTGGATAGCAATCCTTCCAGGGTGAGAGAACTGGTGGGCAGCAGCCTGAGGTGGCGACGCAGAGTCGTCTCATTGTGAATCCTACCACTTGACCCGGCATTACTGCAGCTGTGTAGGACCGCATGGCTCAAGGAATAGATGCATTAATTCAACAAACACCCATTGACCTCCGACTCTGTGCTAAGCCTTGCAGTTGGCCCTTCAGCTCTACTACTTATCTTTCATGAATGAATTCATCAATTTTTCCAATAAAATCTTAATCCTCTATTTCAAACACAGCAGAGCGTCCTCCTTGGATTTCTCCTTCAAGGATATTGCCTGAGACTTGGTACCAAAATGACAGATGCCCTGTTAATGCAGCTCCATTAAACAGAGGGAACACAGTGTCTCCTCCCACCCCATGGGGTGCCACCCCCTTTATGTATTAGTCCACATTTAATTAATAGAGAATGCCCTCCAGGGCCTTGTGTGACTGTGGCCGGCTCTGGGACTTATTGTGGTTTGTTTCATCTTGTGTGGCAGTGTCGCCTGCACTTAGGTGCCTCTGTCTCTGGTAAAGCAGTGCCCTGTGCCAGGGTCCTGCCTGGGCTCACAGTGGCCCTCACTGGAGCCGGGCTCTGATATGCTCACAGGCAGGATACTGCCTTCGTTTCAGGGCTAAGGAGTGAGCCAGAGAGAAAGGACTGGTCCGCGAAGCCCAGAGGGTAGATGCACAAGGTTGTGAATGTTAGAGGTGTGCAGCAAGAGCATGGAAATCTGTGTGTTAGCGGCAAATGAATGCAAATCGGCCCTCATTTGTATTCATCTGCTGCTCAAGCAAGCGGGTCGCAGGGGCTGCCGGGTGCAGCACACTCCAGTCAGGGGAGAAAAAGCCTGGATTCTTGTCTTGGCCGTGACGCTAACTTATAAGTGAACTTGGACATGTGATTTGCTGACTGAGTCTCAGTGTCTCTCTCCATAAGCTGGTTTAATCATGTCCTATGGGTCAAACAGGCCCATTCTTTTTTTTTTTTTAAATATATTTTATTGATTTTTTTACAGAGAGGAAGGGAGAGAGATAGTTAGAAACATCGATGAGAGAGAAACATCGATCAGCTGCCTCCTGCACATCTCCTACTGGGGATGTGCCCGCAACCCAGGTACATGCCCTTGACCAGAATCAAACCTGGGACCTTTCAGTCCGCAGGCCGATGCTCTATCCACTAGGCCAAACCGGTTTCGGCCAGGCCCATTCTTGAATCCCAGCTCCACCACTTGCCAGCTGTGGAGCACCGAGCATGTTCCTTATACCTCTGAGCCTTGGTTTCCTCATCGGAACAATGCGAATAAGGCCAACACCTCACTCAAAGGGCCATGTGGGGATTCAGTGAAGCAGAGCTGCTAAGTATTTAGCAGAGACCTGGCCCGTGGTAAGCCCTGAAACAAGGTTAGTGGTTTTCGTCAATATTATTCTCTCCCAGGGTTGTTCAAATCAGCCAAGGAGACTTCATGCACATTCCCATCCGACGCAACCCCGTGAAGTAACTGGAATTATATCTGAACAATAAAAATTACAGCATAGACTTAACGGACCATTGAAATCGAGCTGTACTCAGCAAAATATCCCAAGAGAATGGAGACAGCTATCTTTGGACTCACAGGATTTCAGAGATGACCTGACCCCACTCTCTTGTGTGTAGGTGGGAGTACACGGGACTAATGAAACCGAACTCCGTGCCAATGGCCAGAGTTCATTACGGGCAGATGGGGACGGAAACCAGATCTCCTGACTCAGAGCATGGTCATTCTTCCATCTGCCGCATCTTCCAGAGGAGAGAGCCAGAGTTAGATTGAACGAACTGCCCGAGCTCATGTGCGCATGGAGCAGGCAGCCTAGGACTCATATTTATATGTGTATGTGCCAAACATTGTTCTTAGTGCTCTGCATGTGTCAAACCATGGAATCCATTCTACCACCTTAGCAACGACTTAAAGGCCTCCATTTCTCAGATGTGGGGATGGAGGCACAGAGGGGTCTAGTAACGGTGCTCAGGAAGCACTGCATTAGAACACAGAGGTCTGGCTTCTGCACCTGCACCCTTCCCAACTACATTCTTTCGAGTCTCTCAACCTGACCCTATTATACACCCTCTCCCTCTCCAACTTGGACACCGTAGCTAACCAGCTCTGGCCCACACAAGGATCTGCATCAGGACCTGCAGTTCAAGTGTCGCTGTATCTGAAGACTAGGCCTACAGTGGCCTCCTGGACCGCAGATCTGCCTTCCACTGGGGTGGAGACTGCCCTCTACCCTCGCATTCTGGAACAACCATCCTGGAACAGACTGTTACTGGTATCACCGCAGCAAGGCACAGGCTCGTTGGCCGATGTAGACCCAGGCTTTCATGTGACCCACCTGCCAACCGACTCACCAGCACCCTGTGAGCATCTGTTAGCAGAGCTGCCTCCTTAGTGCCGATGAAGTACTCTCAGACCATTCGGGGCAATGGAGAGGCCCTTTCAGGAAACTCTGGGCCTCCCGGTCATCTGGACCTAAGGGATGCTTGAGAAATTAACTGTGCTATTAAAAGAGATGTATGTTCATTTATTCTGCAACCAGTTACATGAAAGAACATTTAATGAGAACTTATGATGCTTCTGCAGGCACAGTATCAAGTAAATTACTTAACTCATTTCATCTCTGCAACAGGACGGGGTAGGCTGTATCATTCAGATTTTACACACAAGGCGACTGAGCCCTGAGAAGATAAATCACTTGTCCAAGGTCATTAAACTATGTTGCAACGAAGCCAGTACCAGAATCAAGATTTGTGATAACAAAGGCCACCCCTTCCCACCGTGAAACACGGAAATGCCTGAAATATAGAGGGAGAAGCATTATGGGAAACATGATAGATGGAGGGGTGCTTATGTGCTGTTGTGGGTTCTCTGGCAGGGAATGAACCAAATCAGCAGTGTGTTGTGCCTTTAAGAGAGAAGGTTCCCTGGCAGAAGCTGATGTCCAAATGGAAGGTACAGGCCTAATGAGCTTATGGGCTCTCCAGGTGAGCTTGGCCAAGTTAATTTTCTTTCTAGTCTAGAGAGCAGCCCAGCTGGAAAGCTGGGCACAGCACAAGGGCCTTTTACTGAAAATCAGATCTGGTGACTGAGCCAGGCTTTGTCCCTGGGAAAGAAATTGCCACAAAATGAGAGGCAGGAAGGGCCCCTTTCTAGCAGCAGGAGCTATTCCAGGGCCGTGTGAGGCTGCTGTGCCAGGAGGCAATGCAATTAACAAAGCCGACACCGGTGGCTGCTTCTCTCCCGGGCAACGTCTACACTGGAGCCAACATCTGCCGGCATACCTTGCCCGGCCAGGATGGAGGCTGTGCCAGCCCTCTGCCCACACGGTCCATGCAGGCATACTTGGCAGGGGCCGGCTGTTTCCTGAGGGCTATGTGGCCTGGCCATTGTGGGGAAGGGACAGTCGAATGGCCCCAGGTGGCCCCACAGTCAATGCTGATGCTGCCAACAGAACCTTTAGCCTGTAAATACTGACCATGGCCCAGATGACAAGAGAAGCACAGTAAATAAAATTGAAGTGGACGCTAAGCATATTAGAGTCTTTGCTGCAAGGAGCCTGCAGAATGTGTTTGTTCAACAGAACTAATAATATTAGCTACCGCCGACGGAGCGGGACTCGGGGCCGGTCCCTCTTAGTGCTTTGAGCACATTATCTCAATCGATCCCTACAGTGACACAGGCAGGAAGGTGCAATTGCACATCCCATTTTACAGATTGGGGAACCGAGGCTCAGAGAGCCTTAAGTTGACCAATGCCACAATGCTTGTCGGCGGCGGAGCCCAGGTAGAGTTAGAATTAGTCCCAACCCCGAGAACTCGCCTTCCACGCTGCCTTCCCTCCAATCCCATCCTTGATAAAGTGGATCCTGAAACCCCTACCCCAGGAATTCAGTCCCTTTCAAATGAAGTCACAAATATACACCTGCCTATGGCATACAATCCTGTGACACTCATGACCATTAAGATCACAATTTTCTCAGGTGATGAATCTATATTGTAAGTCTGGTCAAACTTACTCGGGTAAGTTTTTGAATTTTAAACAAGAATCTGTTTATCCTTTCCCCCCCACTAGGCTTTAATTTCATCTCTAAGGCCAGTGGGCAAGATAAAATACCGGAGATCCTTTCTGCCTCCAGATGCTGCGATTCCCCAGAAAGCCTGCACACAGGCATCCCCAGTGCCTGGAGAGGATGCATCGATGTTGGGTCTACCACCCTCTATTGTGCCCCCTCCCATGGCCTCTTCCTCCTTTTCCAACTGTTCAAATCCTCTCAAACAGCATAATCCCAACGCATGGACCGTCTGCTGCCAGAGCCTTCTTTCTAGGAGCCCTGAGCTAGAGGTGCTTCTTTTTCCTCAACCATGGGAGCCCTACCAGCACATCCGAGCCTCTGCTGTGCCATCTCGGAGCACAACCAGGTGGGGAATCCCAGGTGGACTGGCCAGCAGGTGTGAGCAAAGCAGGGGTGTGGGCTGTGGCTGTGGGTGGGGTGGAGGCAGGATCATGGAATGAAGGAATTGCAGGTAGGGACTTGGTGGGGCAGGGGAGGAGAGAGGGATGGCCAAGTTTTGTAGATTCTGGGTGTGAGACTTTGGGGAGCAGGACACAAACCTAACAAAGAGTATTAGGAATTCTTGGGATCAACTGTATTCTTATCCTTGGCCATTTTGACGTAAACCGCTGGGAAAGATTTGATTGTCTTTAATTACCTTGCGGCAAGTACACTCGCTTTGCAGGTGACACTGTGCAGGGACTGGGCCATGGGGAGCACTGGGTCTGCATGGTTTACAGCAATGTTAGCTGACACTGTATGTGACTGATTTCCCACTGGACTCTCAAGCCTGCTTCCCATGTTTGAGATATGCCCCATTGCCCACGATTCCCTTCACGTCAGCTTGCTTTTGTTCTTACTTTCCTTTCTGCCTGGAATTCCCTTTCTTCCCACCCCCTGGAAGCCATTTTTCTAGATTTATCTCAAGCATCATCTTTTTGAAGCCTCCCCAGACAGTATAGCCAAGTAAAACTACACACTTAGCCCTGGCCGGTTTGGCTTAGTGGATAGAGTGTTGGCCTGCGGACTGAAGGGTCCCGGGTTCAATTCCAGTCAAGGGCACATGCCCAGGTTGCAGCTCAATCCCCTGGAGGGGGCGTGCAGGGGGCAGCTGATCAATGATTTCTCTCATCATTGATGTTTTTATCTCTCTTTCCCTTCTTCTCTGAAATCAATAAAAATATATTTTAAAACAAAACAAAACAAACAAACAAACAAACAAAAACACTATACACTCACTCTGTTGCCTGCACTGTAGCCAGGATAGGTATATACTGTGACTGAGTGCTGTAGACTTTCACCTCCACTGACTTGCTTATCGATCTGTCTCCTCCACAACGTGGTGAGCAACTGGCGGGCTGAGACCCTCCCAGACCCCTTTTGAATTCCCTGCCCCCATGGATGTTTGTTGAATTATCAGAGATGAGAACTTGCAGGGCTCCCAGTGCAAAATTTTGTATATGATTAGTAATTAATATTTCACACTGATTCAGTGTTTACTATTTGCCAGAGAGCATGCCAATGCGTTCAATGGATTATCAAATTTAATCTGTTCAAACTGTATAAATTCTGTGATTATTACCATTTTACTTATGAGAAGGATGAAGCTTAAGAGGAAACATTTAATTAGTGAGGATTTGAGCTACTTATCAAAACTGAACTGAGTTTACATATTCGACCTCAATATTATATTGCACCAGGAAGGAAGAAAGTGGAGGGAACGAATTCTCAGTAACATGTGAATGGGGCCAAATATTATTAAGGTGTACTAATGAAGTCACATGTCTCAATTTTAAGGAAGTCTACTTCACCTTATAAATCTTAGTAATTGTTAATATAGCCCCTGATTACTGTGCATAGCTGATTTTTGCCCCTTTCTCCCAGGGAAGCGTTGGGCACATGGAAGTCATAAAGCCATGATTTGGAGCTTTCCTGCCCCTTCACCTTTCTCTCCCCTGAGACTGGCTTCAGATCCCAGGTCATAATCACCTGCATTTTTACAGTAAGAGTGACCAAGTCGAAGGCATCTTTGTGCACTAAGAGAGTTTGCCTTATTTGGGAAGAGTCAGAAGTCACCGGGATCCAAGCCTGGGAGATGTGGTGGGTATGGAGCAAGGAGAACAACTCCATTCTCTTAGTTAAGGAAAGAAATGGAATGTTATGGGAAGAGAATGGTCTTTGACCTCACAGAGTCCTCCATTCCCATAGCCCACCTGACACTTAGAAAATGTGTGATTTTGAGGAAGTCCCCTAACTTTTCTGAGCTTCTATTTCTTGTGGTAAAATGGAAATGGGAACAGTACCTCCTTCACAGTACCGTTTACTGTGTAACTGAAATAAGATGATATATGTGAAGCACGTAGCACCGTGCCTGGCACTCAGTAAACATGAGCTAGTGCTCTGACAGGTGTGACTTTAAAATTATGACACCAATTTCGAGGTGCACATATCAGTGTGTACTCATGACGTACAGGCGATTTCTAATAGGAAGTCCAGAGAAGTTCTGAGGCAAGACCGTATCACGTAAGCTTTGCAAAGGGTCCCCCTTTAAAGGGCAGCATTCATTCCAGCGCATTAACCCAGCTAGATTGTAAAATCAGTGAACATATTCCTCAGGCACACCTCATACATCTCTGTACCTCCAAGGTGCTTTGTGCACAAAAACATCTCAACCAGTTCTTGGCTAGTTGATTCATAATTTGGGCACTTGCATGAAACTCATGGTGGTGAGGAGGTAAATCCGGTAGGTGTCTCCCTCCACATTTGCTGGCCCCCTCTTTGAAGTATTCTTTCTTCTGTGCTGCAGAGACTGGAGAACTAAAAATGACATTTCCTAGACTCCCTTGCAGCTAAGATTTTGGATGTAATTTTGGTTTTGCATTCAGACACACTTGGCAAGACTTGAATCAGACCTAAGTTAGATAGGGAAGGTTAACACTTAGGAGGCATTGTGTTGCTGGTTATTGACCTTGAAGCTTCAACATGACCTTGGAACAAGAGTCCCTGCAGTGCCTTCCTGCTCTCCAGCCTCCTTCCTGTGATAAAGGTGATAGTTCCTCTGGCAGCCAATCCTATAGTGTTATCCAGAAATCAATCTTAGAAGCCAATTCCCCAGCCTCCTTCTCTAGCTCCTCCAATAATTAAAGCTCTTAGGAACTGTTAAAGGAGTCCTGCCATCCGTCACTACACCCTGGTGGATATAATACTTGTTACCTAAAACAGTGATAGGCACTAGACTCCCAAGGATGGAATTCTGAGGTAGGTTGTGTGACCTGGCTGGGTTGAAGGTAGTGAAGCCCTGTTTACCATTAGAAAATAGAAAACAAGTAGCCTAAGGTGCCCAGTGGTAAAACAGTACCTAAAGGATCATGTGTGCACATCTGGAATGAAACACTGATCCAAGGCATAGCTTCGGCAAATGGTGTAGCAAATGGTGTAGTGGCTGCTTTTGTTCTCCCAACACCCAGCACCTGGCATCTGGCCAAGGTATAGTGAACTATGGTAGTAAAAGGAGCAGTAGGTCCCCACTCTCTCCTCATCTTCTCCCTATAGGGCAACTTATTTACACCCCCACATTATTCTCCCTTTAACGGTATTGGACATTTGCCTGTAACTGGTGGAGGCTGCATGGCTACGCCATATCATTCTTCTAAATGGAATTATACTTTTGGATAAGTGAGCATGTATGTGTTTATACATACATGTGAATGAAAATTATTCCCCAAAGTGACTAAAATTCATTTTAGATAAATAAAGTGGGCTTTATGGTCTCTATGGATATGTCAGGGTAATACACTTGAGTTTTTTCCAAAAGCTGTCCAGCCCAAACTCAGAAATGCCAGTCTGCCAAAGGCACTGGAGGTTGCCGGCTCTCCCCGCCTCACAAGTTGCATCAGTTGGGAGATGTGGACTAGTCCTGTAGCCAACATCCCTAAAGAGCCCTCAGAAAAACCTCCCTCACAATGTGGAATTGTGTTTGCTAAAATATGTACTGAGGTTTCCTGTTCCTTGTGCCAAATAATACTGTCTACACAAAAACAAATTCAATCTCTGCCATGCAGGAATTGCCCGGCACCCCCAAAGTTGATGTGTTTGCCTATGCGGTAGAGATAAAGTTTCTCCAAGGACTAACTCTCAGCATATTTGGTAAATTTAATTTCAGATTCTCACTTACACATCTCCCTCTGAATTACTTATTAAAATAAAAAGTGCTGCAACTGTTTTTCTTTTGATAACACTCAGGTAGCCACAGCCCAGTCTTCCTTTGGGTCCTTCACAGAGCAGCTTCATCCCGCCACCTCCTGGCCACAGACCATGTGGAGATCAAGGCTTCTGCAGCCCCCTCTGTCTTGAATGGAGAAGAGGAAAGAGAAGCTGGGCTGCTGAATATGTAAATCCACCTTAGAAGACAGTCTTTGTTGTCTGTTCTTGGTGTGGGGAGGCCCAATTAAGGGCTGAACTCTAACCCCAGGGCCCCAAAGGCTCAGAAGGAGACCCTCCTAGGTGTTCATGGAGAGAACATGGAAGGTTAAAGAAGAAAGCTAAAAGGAATCTCTGTGAAAAGAACCTGATGATTGTGGATGCGTTGTTTTTTTTTCTTTTTCAATTCAAAGGATAAAATGGTAGCCACATGTTGAAAGAAGGGAAGGGCGCATCACTGGCAACATCAACCCCAAGGAAGCCTTGCCTCTAGAATGGTTGGGGGCTGTGGGTCCCTCAACTGGGCCAACTGAGCTGCTGTGGTCTTCAGGGCCATTTGACTATGGACCCAGATAACACCAGTGATGCTGCAGAGCAATCCTGACCTCAAGAACCTGTGGGACCCAAGGCGAGCAGGGGAGAATAGTGATGGGTTCCAAGGCAAGTGAGCGGCGTCTGGAATTGACTGACTTGCTTCCCTGATTCCTACAGCTGGGGTCTTTCCTTTTCTCTATTTCCCTCACTCTGTCTTACTTTCTGAATGACTCTCCATGTCCTTGCTGCTCTGAGAACTTGACTCTGAGCTCCCCCACCCCCTGTATGGGCTTGATGGGCTTCTGAACAGCTGCCTGTCCATGACTGTCTGTTTCACCATTGTACCTGCCTCCCCATGACAGTGGCTCATTCATATTCGTTGAACGCACACACTGCTGGCTCTCTGCTCTCAGCCAGGCTCACTGGAATCATATGGCTTCCACCTAAATGACTCCAAGTATTGCCCCTTCCTGAGATTTCGGCTGGGGACCCCCACTCACCAGAATTGACCTTGGGGTTCATGCTCTTTCTTACTCTCGGGTCTTCCTTTGCATTTACTATCCTCCTGCTTAGCTATTTCTTCGTCCCTGCTCACCTGCCCAATTCCTCCTCAGTCTGCCTACTCAGGCTTTGTCTCAGATGTCACTGAATCAAGGAAGACAGATCTGACTTTCTACCTTCCACCACCCCAGGTGTGGTTTAGAAGCTCCTCCTTCCATGACCCCTGCCTTTACCTGCAACGCTTACCAACCCATGTCTTTGCTTTCTCTCCCAAGGAACTCTGAGCTTCTTGAGAGGGTGGACTATTTCTATCTGGTTTACTGGTGTGTCCTAAATACATGGAAACATCTCAAAAATATGTGTTGAAAATGCAGTTTTAAGCCAAACTTCCAGCTACTAAATACAAAGCACTGAATGGGCCTCCACAAGTCTGAACCCATTGTGGGGCTGAGGTATGGCAGTGAGAATAAAAGTGGAGGAGGAGATGGAGGAGAAAGACGGGGAAGAGGAACCTGGAGAGAGAGTGACTCCCCGGAGAGGATACTGCAGGCTCGGCAGTTGGGCAGCAGATTCATGGCCCTGAAATAAGAAACAGAGTGGGCGGCAGGAGCCACAGAGGCAGAGCATCGGGATGGCTGACTCTCTGAGCTACAGGACAAAGGAAGCATTTGGTAGAGCTGCCTCTACCCCTGGGCTGAAAAGGAGAGGTTGTGGGTGTTATCTACGAGGGTGGCATCTCCTTACAATGGACCATGACACTTCCGGTCCAGCAGGCACAGGGGCAGAGAGCTGTGTTTGCCTTCAATTGACTCCCTCCCACTTCCTGGGGTATGTTTCACCCACAAACATTCCTTAGTCTTGGGAGCTGGGATCCAGAGAGGAATAAGGGCATGGTCCCCACTTCTGAGGAACTCAGACTCTATTGGAATTGATGAGCACATAAGTAATCAGTATTTCAAAACAAGCAGGTGTTACAAAAAAATGAGATGAGGGGTGTCTTCGTGTGGTAAAACTTAGACTGGGGGGCTTATAATCAACAGGAAGTTATGTCTCATACATCTGGGATCAGGGTGCCAGGATGGTCGGGGAAGGGCCATCTTTTGGGGTGCAGACTTCTCATTATTTCCTCACATGGTAGAAGGGGCAAGGAAGCTCTTGGGAATTGTTTATAAAAGCATTAATCTCATTCATTAGAGTTCTGTCTTTATGGCCCAATCGCCTCCCAAAGGCCCCACCTCCTAACACTATCACATGGGGCATGAGGATCATCATTTGAATTTGGAGGGGACACAGACATTCTGACACAGCAAGGGGACGATTGTGCTAGAACACAAAGAACAAATAGGTATTTCCCTCATGATTTCAAGGAAAGACAATTCAGATGAGGTTAATATGTATGAAGACGTAATATTGTGAAAGGTCACAGCATTTACTAGTTACGTGGAAAAGTTCCACTGGGCTGCAGCGGGGACCTGGTGGGGGGTAGGCACAGAGTGGCCCACCAGGTGTTGGGGTTCAGACTGAAGGCCTGGGGTCTCCTGCTAAAGAGATGGGAACCTGTGAGTGACTCTCAGGCAAAGATGAGCCAACTCTGGCCTACCGGCCAAATCGTGCAGCCTGCCTGATTTTGTAAATGCAGTCTTACTGAACATGGCCATGGCCATGCATTTACTTGTGTCTCACTTCATTAGCTCTGTGAGGGTAGATTTGAGCAGTTTAAACAGAGACTGTCTCACCTGCAAAATCTAAAATATATGCTATCTAGCCTTTATAGAAGGAGTTTGCAGTCCCTTGCCCTAAATCAAGGAGTGACACGGTCAGATTGACATTTTAGAAAGATTACTCTAGCAATTGTATGAGGTTCTGCCTAAGACCTCAATTTGGAAAAAAATAGAAGATGGAATTTCTACAAGACTTGAAAACCTCTGGCGTCCTTGATAAGCCCTCAGATTCCTGTGTCATACGCATCATTATGAGGTCTTCACCCACGCCCCCCAACCCAAGATCAAGTTTGTGTGCCTGTCTCTAGGTCAGAGCAACTTCCTTTAGGGCAAGGACTTTGAGCATTTTAATATTTTTATCTCTGTATCCCTGATGTCTGTCTCACTTCCTGCCATTGTTGGCTTAATAACAGAATTTAAATGAATTGAGCATCACTGCCCCACTGACATGAGGGACCATCATCATCCCATTTGCCCCTCTGAGTGTCCCCGTCTGAGTGCCCATCTGTACCTGGGCATCAGAGAGGGGACACTGATCCTTTGTCCTTCCTGGCGCCCCAGAAAGGACTCTGATTTGAGAAGGATTTGGTACTGGTGTGTCTGTACCCCTTTGTCTTCAGGTAGCTTTCCTGAAGATGTGTTTTGAGTTTCCAGGCTGAATCCCCAGGTAGGCATCTCCTTGGCTGAGGTCCTGGAGAGAAGAAAGCAAGGTGAGGGTTGGGTTTACTCCTGGCCACCAGGAGTCCTTTATGAGGCTAATCAGCATTTGCAAATGAAGATTAAGGACCAGGCAAACAGCACAGCAAGTGATAACTGCAAAGCTGGCCTAATCTTAATGAAATCTGCAACATATATTTATATAAATCATAATGACTCCTGCTTACTTTCCATGTAATTTGCTCGAATGGCTTTGGAATGACACAGCCAGTTGTTTTGCCACTGCCTCTGCCCTATTTTGAAGCGCTCTTCAGCAGCCCACGCCATGTTAACACTGACATCCAGCTGGGCCAGTGGGACTGCAAGCCTGTTGAAATGCATTACCTTGAACTCCTTATCTTCCCAGAAAAGCCTGGAATTATCATCTAACCTGAATGTGAGAGGAGGAAGTGGGGGGAAATGTAGGTGTGATGACTATTACTGAGGTCCCATTAGCAATAATTTTCCTCCATTATGTAATAATTCTCCCACCTGATGTCCTCAGGGATTCTAGGGTTCCAAGAATGGAGTTCTTTAGCATTCTCGGCTGTCATTATGACTCAGATGGCCAACCTGGCCACGAAGAACCTAGGTACAAGCAGGTTGTGGTAAAGCATGGAAGCAGATGCTAGTGGTACACCTCACATCCTCTGATTCACTGCTCCCTGAAACCCACACCTGCCACACCCCTCCTGTACCCAACTGCACGGTAGTCCTCCCTCCTCATCTCTTTAATTCAGTGGTTTTCCAATGTGTTGTCCTGCATCAAATCCAACGGAGGCGTTTGGTTAAAAACGCTCCTCATCTCTTGGGATGAAGTCCAAGCATGTGCTTTGTTAACAGACTCTCTGGATTGCCGGGAGCCGGTCCATTGATTCTTAGATTGAGAAGATGTGCCACACTGAGTCCAAAGAAAGAAGACTCTGTATTGATCTTTAGATTAAGAAGATGTGCCATACTGAGTCTAAAGAAAAAAGACTCCGTATTGATCTTTTAACATATATGCTTGTTAGCAGAGGAATTAAGGTTACTCCCAGTCAGACAGAACATTTTATACAAGAAATATGTCCATGCTTTTCTGAGGAAGGAAAGGTGCCGGAAAGGTAAATGTAGAGGCATGGGAGAAGGTAGGCCCAAGGAGCCTTATCCTTAACCCCATTGCAGCCTTTCCACCCCGGGAAAGTGCAGGATTGGCAAACTCTCCCTGGGGTGATAGATCAGGACTCAGGTAATAGCAGAAAGCGCCAATCCTACTCTTAAAATGGATAAAAGAGAGCGTTTGAGGTTTTTCTTTTTAATGCCTGCTTTTAAAAAATAAAAAAGGGGGAATTTGCCGGGAGCCGGTCCATGCTTGCTGTTTCAAGGGACCTGGCATATATGGCATACTGTTCTTAATATGTTTGCTCACCTTCTTGGCACTATGTGTTTTAACCAAGGTCTCTGAGAAAGGTTGTTTTCCCCAGGTAGGGATTTTCCCCTGAAGTTAGGGAGGGAATAAAACCCCTCAACTAAGTGCCAGGCGGGTAATTAATCCCTTTAACTACGAACAATCATGCTTAAACTACATAATCTTTTCTCCCTGGAATGGAGATAAGAAACGCCCTAACCTTTGTAATAGAGATTGATAGGATTGAATCAACTGGTATAAATACAGTTGTAACAAGACAGAAACACACAGAACTTCAGAGACAGAACTTATAAGACAGAACTTCAGAGACAGGGCTTGGAAGACAGGACCAAGAGAGACAGTGCCTAGGCACAGAACCTACACAGAACGTTCTCTAGAGACAGAAGAACTTCGCTGGAGAGAGCATGCCGGAGGATCCTGGACAGGGACTGGCCTCAGAGCCTAGAGACAGAGCCTAGCGGGAGAACATGGCAAGGGATCCTGGACTGAACCTGACTGCGGAGATTGGCAGGAGAGCCTGACTAGAACCTGGTGACTGGACCTGGCTGGAAATCCTAAGCAGAGCCTCTCTGGAGATCAAGACCAGAACTTGGCTGGAGATCCTGGCTAGGCTGCTGATCAACTGAACGCTGTCTCCGTGTCATTCCTTCTTCGCCGACTCTGTCCACACCTTTGGGGACCCCTGGACCCGCTGGGGTTGGACCCCGGCACTGGATGATTTCTATGCTCATTCAAGTTGGAGAACCTTTAAGCTTAATGTAGATATTGAAAGGATTTTATTCTTTCATTGTAGCTTGGATTGGATCGGTCCTGTTTTTTATTTGTCCACTGCCCAAGACTCCTTCCTATGATCCTTCCATTTCTTGTTATCCACAATGGAGACTACCTGAGCCATTTCTGATTCTTTTTTTTTTAATATTTTTATTGATTTCAGAGAGGAAGGGAGAGGGGGAGAGAGAGAGATAGAAACAGCAATGATGAGAGAGAATCATTGATTGGCTGCCTCCTGCATGCCCCACACTGTTGATCAAGCCCACAACCTGGGCATGTGCCCTGACCGGGAATCGAACCGTGACCTCCTGGTTCAGAGGTCGATGCTCAAACATTGAGCCACGCCAGCCAGGCTGATTCTTTTATCTCATTCTTTTATCGCTAGTGTCTTATACAGGTGATTTTGTGCAGCTGAGCCAGGCTTTTCCCATTCCTGTGCATGGTCAACTCCATCCATTTTTTTCAGGTCTCAATTCAAATGTCACATTCTTAAGGTGCTTTCTACGACCATGTTTACAATACCTCCCACAACTTGTACCCATCACATCATTCTGCTTCTTTTCTTCAGAGCTTGTAGCACAATCTACAATTACGCTGTTGTTCATTCATTTGTGTTGCAGTGGGAATGCAAGCTTTATGACATCAGGAGCCTTACTTATGTCGATCCCTACCGGATCTCCAGGACCTAGCCCAGTGTCTGACATGTTGTTGGCACCCGCTGAACAGTTGCCAAGTGAATAAATGAATGAGCACTGTCTTATTCAAAGAAGAAGGCAAATATCAAGTCAAGTCACACAAACCATCCTGAGCAAATGGTCTGGGGCCGCTAGATACAGGCCAGAGACAGAGGTGCAATGCCCACTGTGGTGTTCAGGACTCTCCTTAACCTTAACCTATCTGTAGCCTTAACCTATCTTTTTGGCTCCCTCTCTCATTAGTCCCTAATACTAGTAAGTACCCTGTACTGTGCTTAACACTTGCTATTCCTACACCACACCCTCAGTTTCCTTGCCTCTAAGACGTTTCCTGAACTGTTTTCTCTACTAAGAATTCTTACCTTCCCACTGTGGTATCATAATTCTATTCCTTTGCAAGTGCTGTGTCTAAGACTCAATCAATATCTACAGAAATATGTAGTGAGCGACTTGCAGGTGCCTGGCACTGGGGCGGAAAGGCTGAAAAAGATGCTAGTACCTCTCTGATGATATTAGGAAGCCACTTCCCCCCAGTGGGTCTCAGTTAGCTCATCCGGTGCTTAGATGGTCTCTACAAGCTCTTCCAGCTCTGAAAGTGCTCTGAGGCTCCTAGTGGAACTCCAGGCATTGTCTTAGACCAGAGGAGAGAAGGAATATGTGGGGTGGACTTTCTGCATCTCCTAAAAGGCTGACTCCTGTGTATAAACACTTCATCCTGTCTTTGATCAGTCCTTGTCTTCTCTCTCCTCCGTGCCTCCAGACAGCCGGGCAACATTTAACATTGGGCAGGAATCGATGCAGCCAATTTCAGAAAAACAAACAAACAGCCCCAGTGTCGTGTTGAGGGTGATAATAGATTAGCAGCACCTTCAGATCAGAGGAGTCATTAACTCTCGGGTTCCCCTGAGCGCTTTCAGGAAAAGAGCTTCCAACAGCAAGTTGAACCTGACCCGAGCAGGCAACATGAGCCTGGGTCTTCTCTCTACAGTTTCTCTGAATGTCAAGTTGCAAAGTGAATTATGATTATGAATTATGGTTCAACCAGAATCCCACCCACCCCAGCTAGGGCCCTCCTATTGGAACAACAGGATGAACAATTGGAATTAACTTTAATTGTCCTAATATCCACATCTTTTCAAGGCACATCTGAGCCAACTGAGAAGAGGCCTCTAAGGACCCCCAACCCCCACACAACAAAACCAACAATGACATATAAGGGCTATGAGGGCAGACAGCACTCCATTCAAATCCTGAGCCCTTTCTTTTTTTTCTAATTTCTTAAAAAATATTTTTATTGATTTTAGAAATGAGGAGAGAGAGAGAAACATTAATGATGAGAGAGAATGATTGATCGGCTGCCTCCTGCACGCTCTACACTGGGGATCGAGCCCTCAACCCAGTCATGTGCCCTGACCGGGAATTGAACCATGACCTCCTGGTTCATAGGTTGATGCTCAACCACTGAGCCATGCTGGCCGGGCCTGAGCCCTTTATTTATTGGCTATAGGATATTGATCACTTTGCTTAATGTCTTAGTTTCCTCTTTTGTCAAAGGAGCCATTGGAAGAATCATTAGATAATAGAGTTCCTGACAACATGCTGGGGCTATTGTAGGCAATCAATAAATTATATTTATTTTCCCTTTGTCTATAATTCAGATCATCACTCTGAACCTAGATGGTCACCTCTGAATATACAATTCTTTTAGCACATCCAGCCCCTCAACTCCATATTTTTCCATCCAGGTATTTGGGGGAAGGTAGGAAGCTCTGCTGTTTCCCACAGGCCAAATCCAGCCAGCCCACCTTCTGACATGCACTCCTCCCTTGGTGTGTCCCTCAGGAACAGGGCTCATCTAAGTCAATGATGATTGTTTGAGCTGCATCTGACTTCCCTCCCGAGATGGAGAGTTATTTAAGGAGCCACGGACAGTGTTTGTTTCTGTGTCCCTATCACCAAGCGAAGTGCCTGGTATATATTAAGTGTTCTAATTTCCTGTGGCCAAGAGATTAGAAACAGCACCCTAGATGACGGCAGAGACACAATGATGGCAGGCGATTCAACAGCTGATGGCTTGGCAATGAGGTCAAGAGAGATGCATGGTTCTAATCGTTACAGAAACCCAATATATCACAACAGAACTTCATAGGGAAAAAGTGACGTTTTCATTCTCTACACAGCCATTCACTCAACCAATATTTATTAAACATCAATTCTGCATGAGATGCTATGAGGCTGAGCGAGAAATGAACTCCACATCTGGCTTCCTTCAACTCAACCCCGTTCCGTTTGGAAAGGATGGAGGAGGTAGCCCTGAAATGGGGTCACTGGGAAACCAAAGAAATCCCCTTTGCTTTCAAGGGGCAGAAAGTCTGACTGGAGAGACAAGATTAAAAAATGAGGAGTAATTATATATTTCAGATATGAACTTTTGTATTATCTGTCATGTTAGTGCAAATATTTTGTCAGATTGCTATTTGCTCCTAATTTTGTTTATGTGGGTTTTGACATGGAGAAACTTTTAATTTGTAGGTAGTCAAAACTATCAATCATTTTCTTTCAGCTTCTTGGGGGACGTGTGCGTGTGTGTGTGTGTGTGTGTGTGTGTGTGTGTGTGTGAAAGCTCTGATTATTTCTGTGTTGGTGGGAGTTCTTTTTTCTTCCTTCCGAAGTGGCAATTTTTATTTCTGTTCAGTGGGACTATATTGAATTTGTAATAAGAAAAACCTTGTGTTCTTTTTTTCAGTTTGAAAAAGAAATCATTTTAAAAATCAAACTGAATACATAGGAATTGAACAAAGAAAGTCAGTATATCCGGGAGAAGTGAAATTGTAACCTGAACATGCTGCTTAAGAAAGCAAGGAAGCCTGAATCACTCCCTTTAAAAATTATTTCTATGAAAAATGTCATACTGAAAAAAATAAATAAACCTTCACCTCAGCTGTATTGAAAATTATAGAGAAGGTAATAATTTATCTCTATTTTACAAATGAGGACTCAAACCCACAGAGATTAAGTGGCTTTCCTTACCATTGTAATAATAACATATGGTTGCAAAAGTGAGAAAAGTGTGAGGAGTGAGCAGCATTCCTGTAGGGGCTGTGCCATCAGAGGAGCCACTGGGAAGGAAAATCATGAAAATTAACTTGTGAATCAGATGTACTGCCCATTCATTGACATCGTTAGAATATAACTCATTCAACCAGTGTAGCTACTGTGCAGATCTGTATTTTTTATTCCCATTTTCAAGGTGAGAGAAACTAAGACTCAAAGATACTAAACTAGTTCCTCTGAGATGTGTGCCTAGTGAGTTGTAGATTTGAAATGCAAGCCTATAAATTTAGATCAGCTGTAACCAAATCCTAAAGGGTGCCTGGATATCCAAACTACCGGATGAAAATAGATGAACACAGAGGCAAATCAGTATGGAATTTCAGAACTCCAGAGACAAAAAGAAGATCCCTAAAGTCTCTAGAGAGAAAAAAATAAGTCACTATCAAAAGACCTAGTATCATAAGAGTATCATACTGCACAATAGCGAACGAAGATAAAAGACAAAGTAAGAATCCCTTTAGAATTCTGACGGGATTGTAAAAATGTTGGACAGCCTTCAGTTCTAGTCTCAGATGAAATAATTCATCATGAGTATATAATAAACTATTAGACATGCAAGCTTCTAAAGCTCACCTCCTCTACAGCCTTTCTCAAGAAGCCACTGAAGCAGGGCTATACCAAAATAAGGAAGAAACAGAAAGAATGACAGATGAATCAATGCAAAATGAGGAGAACAGATTCCCAAGGTGACTGTGATGGTCTCTGAGACTGGAGCAAGAGAACAGTGGTTCCAGGAAACAGCTCCAAGTAATCTGATAAAAAACCAAGGTGTCCGAGCGTATTGAAGGGAGATTTACACAGTGACATAAGTTTGGAGATTTGTGACAGGAATATAGGAAATTAGGTAACTTCATGAAAAAAATCAATTGCTAACTTCAAGGTAAGGGAGGTGGTGGCATGAAACAAGAAAGGCAATGACATCAGAGTGTAGTACCTGGCTCAGCTGTGATTGTGGTTACACAATCATGGTAATAATTCATGAGATAAATTCTCATCTAATAGTTGGAAGTCAGTATATGATGACCAAAACAAGAAGGTTAAGATTTTGCAATACAGGTATACTAGAGGCCCAATGCACGAAATTTGTGCAAGGGGCTTGGCCCTCACTGCAGCCCTGGCTTTGTCTGGAAGGTCGTCTGGAAGGTCATTCAGCTGTCTGGTTTAATTAACATATTATGCTTTTATTGTTATAGATTATTTTGAGATACAAAAGTTAATCCTAAAAAAACCCACAAAAACACAACTAGAGGAGTTGAAAGTAGTTGCTTTGGGGGAATGGGAAAGATGAGATTGGGAGCAGGGGCAGGGCAGGGCCTGCTGGTTGTCATAATAAGTCTTATAGAGCTATCTGGCTTCTCATAGAATGGTCAGGTGTATCCTCAACAGAAATTAAAGTTACATTAAAAACACCTGCAGGCAGAGGACAGGCGATTTGGAGGTCATACTTGGGTAACACTTCACATTGCATTTGATAAGAAATAATGGGGCAGGGAATGATCATGTAATTTAGCTCTTATGGGAGCAAAAGATTGGTTTGGGTATGAAGTGGCCCAAATTCAGCAGACCCTAGCACCTTCAAGTCAAAAGTGCACGGTCAAAGCACACACATTGTTTAATTTGATTTTCATGTGAATCCATCGTTATTATAGAGATGATAATAGTTTATCTCCATTTTACAAATGAGGACTCAAATGCACAGAGATTGAGTGACTTGGTGAGGGCACCCTACTGATGGAGGCAGAGCTGGGACTTAATGCTAAGTTCAGCACTTTTCCAGTTTCGTGGCGCCTGTTTCTCTAAAGAACTGAGCCTGAGCTTGAGGATGGATATTGGTGCAGATAGCAAACGCCCAAGAAGTTACAATTATATAAACAGTTATTGACTAGCCATCCACATGCATTGGCATGGTTATGTGGCACTCAACCTGGTCGCCACGGTTCATGGCCCACATTTTCCGAAACCAAATCCCACAGAGAAATTGGTAAAACGAGGTGACTCAGGCACTAGCAGCTTTGCCTCCGAGTGAGAGTGGAGTCTCCTCACTCATCCTGCCTCCGCTGCCTGGTTTACCGCCTACTTTCAGCTTGGTAGTGCTCCCTACCTCTCTCTGCCTTTGTAAACACTCCAGCCTCACTATGCAGCTTAAGAAATAAAGTCTGGCTTTCGGCTTAGCTGGAGTAACCACCTGGTCCCAGTTTGCCTGGGACCTCCCAGGTTTTAACACAGGAAGTGCCCCACCCTGAGACACTGCTCAGTCTCAGGCAGAGTGGGACGGCTGGTCGACCCAGGGGAGGCGTTTCTCAGCCACCTCTGTGAATATGAGCTAGTTCCGCCCACGTGCTCAAAGATGATTCAGCAACTTGTGAATAGTTCTCTGGGAGTTGCCACTTGGTTTGAATTTGCAGGTCATGACCAGCTGACTCAAGAAGCAGGGGACACTGTGTGCATGTGGATTCCTCTCGTTTGTCATCACCTCAGTGGGCCTAACTAACCGAACAAAGATCTGGCTACATGATCTTGAGCCAGTTATTTAAACAGCTTCCAATTCTTCACTGGGAGTGACATTGCTTCATAGGAATGATATGAAATTTAAATTATTCCATGTATCTCAGTCCACTATGTGCCAGGAATTCTGCTACATCTTCTCTATACATTATAATAATTCGTTTGCCTTATTTTCTGTCTCCCTTCAATAGGATATAAGGTTTGTAAAGGTAGGAATTTTATACTTTGTTTTTTTACTGCAATATCCCAGGGTGGTGTAGGGAAATTGTGTGTGTGTGTGTGTGTGTATAATTACATTTTACATATTTTTCAAATATGGCTTACTTGTTGTGTGAATAAATGAAGTTATTTTATTTAGTCCTAAATAAAACTGCAAGGTAGCTATTCACACCCCAGTTTTACAGATCAGGAGATCGATGCTAACAGGATTGAAGTAACTTACTCATGACCACGAATGAGTAGCAGACTCAGAATTCAAAATGAGGTCTGCAACCCGAAGGCCAGGCCCTTGGGCCTTATGTTGACCTGAGACGAGTGATGTGAATCAGCCAGCACGGTACCTGGCCCACAGGAGGATGATAAACCTCCCACCTCTCGCTCTCTGATCATCGCCGGAGCCAGCACAGGGACTCCTGGCCTGTAATTTAAAGCCCTGTAGATTGCTTCCTGTCTGCCTTTGGAGCACATTCGGCCTATTCCACTAGGAAGGCAGGGCCCCTGGAGCAGCAGTAATGGCTAGTGATGCATGTGCCCATCCGCACCAAAGAAGTGGCACCTTCCATCGGCACGAGTCTCTTCACATCGCACAGGGAGTGATCGGAGCTGACACCCTATTCCCACTTGACGGCAGTGTCGCTGCCTGGAGACACAGAAATAATAAACAGGGAGGTCCCAGCCAAGTGACAGCCAGAGCATCTGTGTGTGACAACTGGGAGTGGCCAGGCTGGACGCACACTGGCGGGTGCTCCCCCATTCCTCAGCCCGTTGTGCCCTGCATCTGCGCCTGGGTGCCCTCGAGGGTCTGCATCCTGGCCATGCTCTGCTATAGCTGTCTATGTACACTGGCCCTTTGATCTCTTCTTCCTCCCCTGTCACCTCCCTTGTCATGCTTCTCCCTCTGAGTTCTTGCAGTTTTGCAGCTGCTCTTTTATTCTCTTTTCTATTCCCAGAACTCACCTTCTCTTGTCATGAAATTTATCTTCTTCCCCAAAAGAGATAAAATAGAAAAAATACTCGTATGTCGGTTTCACCGGAGACTTTGGAATAACAGGCAGGTGTCACAGAGCCATCAGCTCTAAATCTCATAGTATTAGACATTGTCTCGACACCCCCAGGGCCTCTGCCTGCCCCGTCCTCTCATGCTGCTGACCCTTCCACTGTCTTGCAAAATTCTCTTTCCCCCTCCTTCTTTCTTTGTCCCTCAACTCCTCCCTCTAAAAACACCCCCGGACCAAAATTCTCTTTTTATTACCAAGAACAGAGCAGAATTCCCTACCTGGAGAGAGTCAGAAACAAAGGAACTTAGAAGGTAGTTGAGGTTAAACTACAAAGCAAAAGAAGAAAAACACATCTGTTGCATCATTAATATTAACAACTGCATCTTCCTTCAAAATGCGCCCGCTCTTCCCTTTGGCTCTCGCAGCAGGTTGCTGGGCTTTGATTCAGCTCCCGCTGTGTGCAGCTCTGCCAGGATGAGCACTTACAGCCCTGCCACCTCCAGATGACCGCTGCCCTCTTCCCTGTGGTCTCTAGCCTACCATTCATTCCCCCTTCGCACCTGGCACAGAGCAGGTGTGCCAATCTCAGAGGCTGGGTCCACTCTGGCTAATGGGGGCAGATGTAAGACCCCAGCTTTCCAAAGGGACTAGGCCTTAGCAGAACGGACTGATCACAATCTCACTCGCCTTTACTTCTGAGGACATGTGGCTGCTCGGCTGTGGAGGGACCCGATGTGCACTCTCAAGTCTGACACACTTTGCTCCCTGGGGAAAGTGAAAGAGAGGACTAGATGGAGGGGGAAAGGAGACATTTGCTGTCAAGTTCAGTTCCCAGGTTCTCCTTTTCTGTGAGAAATGGGTGAAGCAAGGAGACATTCAGGGGAGTTAAAGCAATCCACATGACGAAGAGCTGGCTGGGGGACAGCAAAACAGGGCAGCCCACTTGGGTGAGAATGTGGAAGGTTAAGGGTGAGACACTCCATAGCTGTGCCACTAGACACATCCAACTATGAAAGTTAAACTTCAATTAAGTAAAATTAAGTCAGAGCAAAAATTTGTATCCTCAGCCACACTACAAGTCACAGACTGCCCATTGGGAGACACCATTATGTAAGAGAAAGACTCTTGGGGTTGGCTTCAGAAAGTCTGGGTTCAATCCTAGCGCCTCTGCCCACCACTTCAGGTCCAAGCAAGCCAGTTGGTAAGACTGGCTTCCCTTCCCACTGATTTCTTGTTACAGGGGAAGAAAAATGTCAGGCAGGGCACGGTCACTGAGCAAAGTGTCCTACAGCTCAGTTCAGAGAGAAATCAAATGTGAACGAAGGCTCTTCTAGAGGAACGCAGATCACAGCAGAGAGACAGAGCAAAAAACAAACAAGCAAGCAAAAAAACTACCCCAGGCCATCTTCTCCTAGATGTACAGATGCAGCATGGTCTAAAGAATGTGGACGCAGGTGGAACAGCTGGACTCCAGCTGACCAGGCATCCTTTGGCCCTGGTCTAACTCCTTGTTTCTGTCTATCTACTTCTTTACTAGTCTGTATGCCTGGGGGGATTTTATCTACATCCATTAAATCCAAACACTCATCGGCACTCAATCTCACAGCCTTTTTAGGGAGTACTTACATTCATTGGCATAAGTGAGATGGATTCATTTTTACAGAGGCCATCACCAGAGAAGGGTTGGCACCTGGAGGCTCCTTGGATATGAAGAGATGTTGAGGTCAGCTTTGTTAAACCAGGAATTTATTTGGCCTTCCTTCTGTCAGTCTGTTAAAAATCCTGCCTATGGACGTGTGCATTTGCAAAACAGGACGGTTGTTTGACAGCTTCCTTTTGGGTTTGTTTTAAGACCTGAATCCCTGGTGAGAACTGTCCCGGAGTAAAACCCATGTTTAAGAGACCCACTAGCCTTTCCTTGCTTAGCCCCAGTTCACTGTGCCGTGTTTCAGAAAGGCTGCAGGCAGAAAGAGGGTGGTTTCCCTAAATAGTGTCAAGATAATCGGAGTTGGGTGTGTTATAGCCACATTTGCCCCACCTTCTCCCTCACCCTGTGCTTCACCACCTCACAGATACAGGATTCTTTCCTCCTACTTTCTGACTTGGGCACCTGGGCAAAGAAAACCATGTGCACTGAAGAGATCCTACCTAGGCAAGCCCTGACAAAAGAGAGCAAAAATATCCTAGAGTCTTTGATAGCAGACCTGACTTTCTCCCTTTCAAATTTCCATTGACTTTCCCCTTGCAAATGGAACTCCTGTTTGTTAAGAAAGGCAACGTGCTCAGCAAATAATTCCTATGTCCAGTATCCCATGCAGCCAGGGCTGGTCTGTGACATAGTTCTTAAAAACAGCTATGACAACCCTAATAGGATATGTAGTATATGCCAATTTCTGTGGTGTAAATGCTTTTACCATGGTTGATATCAAGCCACCAATGGTTAACACCTGGGTGTTTGTACCTTCCTACCACCTTCTCCCTGTACCCCACCTCTGGGAACCACCAATCTGTTCTCTATTTCTATGAGTTTGTTGTTGTTTTTTTTTAGATCCCACATACAAGTGAAATCAAACAATAGTTGTCTTTCTCTGATTTATTTCACTTAGCATATGCCCTCAAGGTTCATCCATGTCATCACAATGGCAGGATTTCCTTCTTTTTTATGGCTGAATACTATTTCATTGTCTAGCTATGCCACCATTTCTTTACCTGTTCATCTGTTGATGGACACTTAGGTTGTTTCCATGTCTTGGCTATTGTAAATAATGCTGCAATGAACATAGGAATGCAGGTATCTCATCAAGATCCTGTTTTCATTTTCTTTGGATACACACCTGCAGTGGGATTGCTGGATCATATAGTAGTTCTATTTTTAATTTTTGGACGAACCTCCATACTGTTTTCCATAGCAGCTGTACCAATTTACATTCTCAATAAAAAAGTTTGGGGATGTAATATACAGCGTAATGAGTATAGTTAACAATGCCATATTGTATATTTGGAAGTTGCTAAGAAAGTAAGATCTTAAAAGTTTTCATCACATGAAAAAAATGTGTAACTATGTAAAGTGATGTACATTAACTAAAGAGTGTGGTAATCATTTTGCAGAATATAAATCATCTTTTCTTCTCCTAAGATCTTTCCCTCAAGCATTTTGATTTTATGATCAGTTGCCAGCTGCTTATTAATTTTGGAAGCAAGGCTTGGCTGTAACTGGGTGGTACTGTGTGCCCATTCTAAGACTGGCACAAACTGGAGCCCTCAGAGGAGGAAGGGGAGGGTCTTCATGGAGACAGGCACAGAGAAGGCTTCTCCGTCGGAAGAGGAAATGCAAATGGTTTGGGGTGGACAGCCAACCAGATTCGGAACTGGCTTTGCAGTGGCCTTTGTGGATTATGGGAGATACGCAGGGGCACCCAACTCTTCGGGATGCAAAGGAGATTGCTCAAAGGCTCTTTGCCTTAGTCGGGGCCCAGGTGAAAGGCTTCGAGTCGGCCATGCAGCCTCATACTTGCTCCAGTTCTGGGAGCTGTGGCTGGTATCATTCCTGGGTCCACAGATTCATGTGGATTTTGTGGCTTATGTTCAGAAGGAGGGATCATGGGGAGACTGGCATTCTGGTGGCATAGAAATAGCACGGGGCATGGAGCTGAAGCCATGAAGCCATCTGGGTTCCAGTTCTGGCTCATTAGCTTCATTTATTCTTTCAACAAATATTTACTCGGCGCTTACTCTACATCAGGGGCTGTGCTCGATGGGAGGACACAATGCTGAGCCCAACCACCCAGGGGAGGCCACTGCCCTCAGGGAAGGCCTTGACCTTGCCCCATAGTGATAACAGTGATGACTGTACATAGAAACATCAATGATGAGAGAGAATCATTGATTGGCTGCCTCCTGCACAACCCGTACTGGGGATCAAGCATGACTGGGAATCAAATCATGACCTCCTGGTTCATAGGTTGATGCTCAACCACTGAGCCACGCCAGCTGGGCAAAGCCAGTATTCTTAACACATCTCAGGGCCTCCGTTTTATGATCTCTGAAACAGGGACAATTCAATAACTCTCCCTTTTTAGCAGGCTCATTGTTTGTATCAAATAAAAATAGCTTTAAATTTTAGCTGTGCACACAGCCACCTGGAGTTGACAATCTTTTTCCCAGCTTCCCTTAAACCTAAGTGCAGCCACATGACTAAGTTCTACATAAGAAAAGTGTTGTGTACAATTCACACACTTCCTTTTCAACCCTTTCCCGACCGCCTGGAAAGCAGTGGGTGGGGAACTAGTTTGGACCATGACTGAGAGCAGCACCTGAAGGCTGGATGGAGCCACAGGACAGAAAGGCCTGAGCCGCAGTCACCATGAGGAGATGTACAGCCTTGGACCTGCTTCTGGTAGACTGTTGCCGGAGGAAAAGGAACTTTATCTTTTCCAGTTCGTTATTTTAGATTTTTGATATGTACAGCTGAACCCGTGTCCTTACGAAAATATATCCTTACCAAAATATCATCTCTGTAAAAGAGAAGTACGGCAGGAAGAACTTGTAACTAGGGAGCAGGAAACCTGGGCTTCTTATCCTAGCTTTGTCACTAACTGACTGCGTGACCTTGAGCAAGTCACCCTCCCTCTCTGAAACTCAGGTCTTCCCTTGTGAAGTAAAAGGGGTAGAATGAGAGATAATAATGCCCACTCCAGGCTCAGTCATCTGTGAATCAAAGAGTATTACTTATGATAGAGAATTATTTGTTCCATAACTAGAAAGTATCAACTATTTCAGGCACTGGGCTACATACTGGGGCTATAAAGATGGACAACAGCATCCTTGGCTTGGTTCACAAGAAGTTTATAATCTAGAGAAGAAAGCAGTCATAATCAATGAGATTTGCAATTTGATAGACATATCTGAACATATAACAGGGGCTCCACAGATCTGTCTGGGAAATCTGGGAAAGATACACAGGAGTGGAGACATCCAGACTAAAAGGCGAAGAATGAGCAGAAGTCTGCCCTGTAGATTGGGAGAGGGGGCAGGCTAGAAAAGGGGCACACCAGCCCTGGCCGGTGTGGGTCAGTTGATTGGGTATCATCCCATGCACCTAAATGTTGCTAGTTGGATTCCTGGTCAGACCACATGTCTGGATTGAGGGCTCAATCCCTGATAGGGGGCGCCGTGCATGAGGCAGCTAATTGATGTTTCACTCTCACATTGATGTTTCTCTCTCCCATCCTCTCTAAAAATAAATTTTAAAAAATCTTTTAAAAAAATAAAAGAAAAGGGGCATAGCAGGTGAAAAGACTAATATAGCAAAGACACAAAGGATTAAACTAAGGTGCTATCTGAGGCTGGGAAGGCAAGTCCAGATGGCGCCAGTGTTGCCATGGTGGAGGGGCTGGTGGGATGTGAGGCTGCACAGATGAGCAAAGAAGAGGCAAACAAGAAACACTGCTTGATGTGGGGCTATTATCCTTGTCCTGGGGTGATGGGGAGCTGTTGAAGAGCTTTAATTAGGAAGTGGCACTGTCATATTGGCACAAGGGAAAAATGATTATGGCCAAAAGGTGGTGGAAGAATTTAATGGGTATAAAAATACAGCAGGAGCACAGGTTACAGACAATTCCAATAGTTTAGGAAGATGCTTCATGAACAGCGAGTTATAGGATAAGATGATGGAGTCAAGGATATTCGGGGGATATAGCTGACAGATCTTTTCCAATACCTGGATGAGGGGTTAAGGAGAAGGCAATGTCTAATTTAGGTTTTGGGCTGGAGGGGCCTGGAGAGGTGATGGTGGCATTAACTGAGACAGGCAAGGTAGGAAGACGAGCAGGCTCCTCTGTTTGGGAGGAAAGAGGTGAACTGAGAATGGACATATGAGGGGAAGTGCTTGTGGGACAATCCACATGGTCCTGTCTGGTAAAAACAGTCATAATAGCCAACACTGACTAGGAGTATGGCACTGCTCTAAGTATTTTTACATGGATAGTAGGACCCTTAACCCTCACAACACCCTACACAGGTACCATTACTCTCCCATGTACAGAGAAGGAAACAGAGGCACAGAGAGTGAAGTAAGCAGCCCAAAGCCACATATTTAATAAATGGAAGAGCTGGGACTTGAACCCTGGCAGATAGACTCCAAAGCAGTGCTCCTCCCTGCTAGACATACAAATGTGAGCTATAAAGTGATGGTGGATCCATGATTCTGCAGCAGAACTCTGGGATGGGAGGCATCTGCACCCTCACAGAGTGATGAACTATGAGAGCAATGAGATCATTCAAGGGAGGAAATCTGAACTCTGGGAAACATTCCTTAAGATGGGTCAGGAGATCTTCAAAAAGAAACAAAGATGTGAGGATTCTGGGGGATGATCTCACACAGGTGATGCAATTAATTGTAGGAAATGGAATTGGGCACCAATAAGTGACAGGCCTGGTGCCTTCCAGGTGTCTGTTGGGGGAGAACAGACATACAAACACCCCATCGAATGCTGTGGTGAAGGAAGTGTCTACAGGATGCTACGGACGCCCAGAGGAGGGAGCCCCTAAATCACTCTGGGAAGTTCTGGGCAGACTGAGCAGACATGGGAGCACTTGAGCAGATTTAATAATATGAGATTTAATAATAAACTCCTTGAGCAGGGTTTTATTTGATTGAAAAGGAAATTAAAGGGCATTGTGGTCAGAAGGGAAATGTTAAGTTCTGGATCAGGTTTGTCGGCAAAACTAACCCAACAAACCATGGCTCACTGCGGCGAGAGGCAGGCTGGAGTGGGCCATGTCACGTGGCTGCAGCGGCTCCACAGTGCCACGAGGATACCAGGCTGTCATTTCCCTCTTCCAGCCTTAGCATTTTGTCCCAGTGCTTGTCCCTCATGCTGCCACACTCATATGTTTACATTACAAGTGAAATGGGAAGGAAGGACCACAAGGCCAAAGGCGCATGCTCAGTTGGTATCCTTTAGAGCCGGTTCCCAAACACGTCACGTGGCCAGTGCAAGCCTACATGGCCACACTTATGGTAGCGGTAGGAAAATACAGAGAGGTGGGTATTACTAGCTGGGCACATTGTTCTTTCTTAGTGAGAAGAAAGGAGCATGGGTGTTGTCTAGGTAACAGGTGTCTAATGTATTGCTGTAGAAAGATTGGGAGTCTGGAAGCGAGGACAGATACAACCTCTGCATCTTCATGTTGCCTTATGTGCAAAATAGACATCGTGATACGAACCCAAACCATGTCACACAATTGTCATTAGCATCAGGGTAGAAGGGACATCACTGAGCACTTGGAACAGAAAGTAAAAAGCTCCGCCTATGTGGAAGGAAACACAGCAGTGTCCTGTTCATCACTGTGAGAAGTGGGCTCAGGAAACTGACCACCAGCCATTCAGAAAAATGGTCGAGGTCCTAAGGAGACATAAGCCCTGTGTGTGTATGCAGCCAGGACATTTCCAGTGCATGCATCTACTACTGTAGACTCGATTGCAATTTCAGCATTCAGAGATAAAGTGTGTATTGTTGGAACATATTGAAGCCAGATTAATCAAAGGAGTAACAATGCTGAGAGCACGGGCTGCTGTGCTGGGAGCCCAGCTCCCTGGGTGGCTAAGCAGCAATGGAGAAGAGGGATTGGGAGCTGATAATGCCCATATCTGATGTGGAGGTGTGGTCCACGGGGCTGCCTCCTCTCACAATCCCATCTTCTTTCTTCACTTCCTGAACTGTCCCTCCAGTGGCAGGGAAGGGGGGAAAGCTGGCATTCTCGCTGCCTGCCTGCTGAGTGGAGCCAAGATGATTAATTTTCACTTGCAGAGGGCTGAATTATCTCTACCCCCCACATGTTAGCAAAAGTCCAGTAAGTTCTTTTTCCCCTCCAACTTCATTGGCATGTGGGTCCAGCTGGGACTCTGGGCCGGCAAGTCAGGATCACTAATGCCTGTCCTTTGGGTATTACATGTTTATTTAAAGATGATGTCCAATGAATATTGGTTATTAAAAATAATAATAGGTAGCAATTACTAAACACTACTATGTATTGGACTTCAATGTACATGATTTTACAGATGATGAAACAGAGGCGTGGGGTGGTTAAGTTATCTAATGCCCCCCCAGCTAATAGACAGTACAGTTGTGATTTAAACTCAGCTTTCTGTGATTTCTGTATCCTTAACTATTACGATACACAGTGACCAGATAAAGTACCTACTGTATGCCAGATACTGCATGAGACCCAAGGAATACTGTTCCTTACTACGAGCAGACAGGCTACTACACAAGTGAGTGCTACAAATGCTCACTGAAATCTGAAGGGGAAGGTGACACAGGGAAAGGGGCAGTCTAGTGGGGAGGGAAGAAAAGCAGCTGGTGCTTGAGCTGTGCATTCCTAGCCACTGAGTTAGGATCCTGGATGCCATCCCTTTCACATCCTGAGTGGCCATCTGACATCGGGCAAGGTGATTCACCTCTCTGAACCTCAGTTTTCCCATCTGTAAAATGGGGAGAACTGCCTCAACCATCTAGCAGAGTGATGGTGAGACTCTGTAACTTTGTAAATGCCACAGTTGGGTAAAGCCGGGAGGACTTACTGCTGTAGAATAAGAGCAAGTCCATAGCAGTACAGACTTGGGGACTTGCATGATCATAACCTGTGTACAAACTCCACTGCCCATTGGTTCCCCATTTATAACTGCAGAGCTGGACTCTTGATGGTTCTCACTTTATCATGCAGAGGGTTTTGTTGAGCCCTAACTCCTCTTGTGGATCATTCTTTCTTATTTAAGGACAACTCATGGGAGGACAGTTCCCAGGCCTACATCTGCTACAAACACATTCTCAGGACCTTTGATTCTGGGGGAAAGAACTGGACTGGGGGGCTGGGGACCAGTTCTAATCCCAGCCCTGCCGGTGACTGGCTATGGTCCCATCAGCGGATCCTCCCTGACCTCAACCTCTGTCCCCTCCTCTTTCAATGTCTTTCCTATATACACAGTTGGAAATCAACTTGATTTCCTAAACAGTCTCAGTAATTGTTTATCCAGTTGTAACTGTCACCACTAATAGACTTTCCATCTCAAATGCCTTGCAGGTTTCCTATCACTCAGGGATCTGAGCCCCCTTTTCTCTAAGTTGTAGGATAGTAAAAAGTACATTGGAATGGAAATCCAAAAAACGGGGTATAAATGTCTGCTCCATGAGGAGCAAGGAATCACTGCTCCTCTATCCTGGTCCCACCATCTGTAAACCGAGAGGGGTGGACCAGATGCCCCACACCTCACATCCCTAATCCCTTCCTATAACCGCAGCATCCTCAAGGGTACTCTTTAATGGAGCCCATGTTCTATACTTACCCTATCCTCTAGCCTGATGATGAAGCCACATTTCTGTTAGACATTTCACTTTCCCACTGTGGGGCTTCTTAAAAATGAAATGCTTCCCTCCTGTTTCTTGGCTATGTCCTCTACACATGTTCTCTCTGTGGGACATGCCCTTCCTTTTCTTTCTCACCCCTTCTGCCTGATTGTTAAGTACAGCCATTGCTCCTAATTAAATTTCATAACCTGACACCTGCATCAATTATATTTCAAACAAAGATGCTAAATATTAAAAACTCATTGCTTCCTAGTTATTTTACTACTATCCATGCTTTTGAGGCTATTTATGTCCGTTGTGTCAGCATGGTCAAAGAACTATACAATGTCATGTGGGTAGCTCGAAGGAGGGCATGGTGTGAGGATCTACACCATGGAAAATGGCAGATCTACAAAGCAGACCTTCCTTCCTTCCTTCCTTCCTTCCTTCCTTCCTCCCTCCCTCCTCCCTCCCCCCTCCCTCCCTCCCTCCCTCTTTCCTTTCCTTCCTTCCTTCCTTCCTTCCTTCCTTCCTTCCTTCCTTCCTTCCTTCCTTCCTTCTTCCTCCCTTCCTCCTTCCCTCCATCCCTTCCTTCCTTATGGAAAGCTTGTAGTTAAACATTTACTAGCACATCATTAGACCGAGAGGTTAAGCAACTTGCCCATGGCCACCCCCTAAGCATGAGACAAAGCTTCAGACCCTGGCCATTACTTCCAGATTCCACACTGTTAACCACACTCCCAGATAAACAGCATTGTTTATAAAGACCCCAGTTCATTCTGCACAGGCCCATTTAACTGTCACTTCCCACCAAAACCTTCTTGGATTTCTCATCCAAGTCCCCTCAACTCACAGAAATGCAGCCTTCCTCCTGGGGCTCTATACACTCTGATCCACCTCAGGGGAGAGACTGTGGGTATTTCTCATTCATCATTGTACCCTAGATTTCTAGACAATGCCTGGAACCACATTCAATAATCTTTTGCACAGGGATGAAAAAAATTATGTGCACGTATTATTTTTCCCACCAAAGTGCTCTCTCGTCGAGAACTGGATCTATGATTCATCTCTGAGACCAACACCCAAGCACCAGGCACAGAGCCACATATAGATTAAATACTCAGTAACTATTTGTTTTAGAGAACAAAGTTATCAGAATTTAGTGATCAGCTTTCTTCTCACAGCTAAGCTGCCTGAGGGTAGATTTTAATAAAATGGGCAGAAGGGAAGACAAGGTTTGAGAGTATGAGAAGATCCCTGTTATGGTACAGAAGTGGTAGCATGAGACAACATGGGGCTATGAGTGGGATTTGGGCCGGGGGGGAAGAACACTGGAAGGGTTGGCTGTGGTCACCACTCTGCCAAACTCAGGCTTTGTTGTTCAGTCCTGCAGAGAGCAAAGAATAAAGATGTCTGTGTGTGTGTTTCTTATTAAAAATAAATAAAAGTATTAGTGATTGTAAAAATAACCCCAAACAGGGCCAATAGAGACCTGGATTTGAATCCTGGATGTGTTAGGTTGTCATGATGATCCAGATGTTGTACCTCTTCCTGTATTCACACCCTTGTTATGAAACTTTGCATCCTCCCCCTATTATGATTCTAGGCTCATCTCTTTGATCTACTTTGGCCAATAGAATGGAATAGAAGCAGCCATGTTCCAGTTCCACAGCTTGGTTTGGCCAACAGAATAAGACAGAAGTGGTCATGGGTCAGTTTTATACTTGTCTCCTTTACCTATGCCACAGCCATGAGAGAGACCTTCCCAGAAGAGTCTGCTGATCCCAGAAGGAGAATTAGAGACACATGGAACAACTTATCCATAGCAGAGGCCAGCCTAGATTGGCCAACCAATCTGCAGATACATTATACATCATAAATGATTGATGTTGAGGTTGCTGAGTTGTGGAGTGGTTTGTTATACAGCAACAGCTGACTAATGCATTGGCTTTTTCATATATTCATTACTGACTTTAGGCAAAGCGTTTGACCCAACTGTCTTAGCTAGGGCTGCCACAACAAAATACCAAACACTGGGTGGCTTAAATGGCAAAAACTTATTTCTCATAGTTCTGGAGGCTGGGAAATCCAAGATCAAGGTTGATTTCTGGTGAGAGCTCTCTTCTCTATTCATGACTTGCAGATAGCTGCCTTGCCCCTGTGTGCTCATACTGCCTTTTCCCAGTGTGTGTGCAAGGCTGGGGTGAGGTTGGGCAGGAGTGGAGGGCATGTAGTGAGTGAGCTCACAGGTGTCTATTCTTATAAGGACCAAATTCTATCAGATCAGGGACCCACCTTTATGCTCTCATCTAACCTTAATTACTACCTGAGAGGCCCCCATCTCCAAATATAGCCATGCTGGGGTTAGGGCTTCAACACATGGATTTTAGGGAGACCCAAACATTCAGTCTAATCAACCTCTCTAGGCTTCTTGAAAAATTAGGCTGCCTGATACATAGAACACATTCAATAAATATTTGTTGAACCAAGAAAACTGGATTATATACTTTCTAAGAGTCCTTCTAAGATGGTTTTCTTTTTTTTCTTTTTTTGCCACAAGGTCATCCAGAGTGGATGTAAAACATGTCCTCCCCTATTAATATTAAACCACCAGTGAATAAGGAGGGGCATGGAGATGCCCAAGTTTAAATACACACATACATGTAATCTTAATGAGCAAATTAATCAACTGTTTCATTCGATGTAGTTTCTCTAGATTCTGCATCGGATTTTGGCGTATAGTAGCTCCCTCAATATATTTATAGAATCCAAAAAATGAATGATTGAGGTAATGAATCCAGTAAGGGCCCATGCCTGCCTGCAACTGCCCTCAAAGGGTTCAGGGATATGAGGCAAATGAAGTCTGAGTCATGGAGAGACTGGGTCCTCCACAGGATGAATAAGAATTGCAAACATGGAGGCGGAGGAGGTGCCAAGCTGTCCTGATGGTCCCAGTCCCCATGGGGCCATCAGTGACTCCTGCCTCCTCCCTCCGCCTCCCTTCCTAATGACCCTCCCTCCCCATGTCCCACAGGCATGTCAGCTGCAACTTACTCCAAATCACACTCATTCGGTGCTTCTTTCTCCAAACCTAATTGTGCTTGTCCTCAGTATCTGCCTCATTGTCCAAGTGAGAGATCTGAGTCACCCGCTTCCCTACAGCCACTCCACTGAAATGGAGACATCAACTTGACCTTAATTACAACCTCTGAGCTACCATTTGCTGGGATGGACCATGGGCTAGGTGCTGCTCTAGACGACTAGATCTCTTCTAACCCCCACAGGACCCCAATGAAGTGGTGCAATCTTTCTTTGATAGTGAATAAATACAGGCTCAGAAAGGGTAAGTGACTTTCTCAAGGTCACAGAGCTGAACAAGCAAATGCGCACTTTCTCTGATAGACTTTAAAACCCCTGCCCTCTCCCAACTGTCAGATTACCTCCGGTTCAGATGGCTCCTTGTCTCCCGTCCCCACTGTCTCCAGACTGGAAGTGGGCACTCACGCCTGCTCCCGCACAACCTGAGCGTCTCTACGGCAGCTCTTACCACAGGAGAGAGTGATTATTCGTCTGCTCACCTATCACCTGCCGGGAGGTTTCTCACTCTTCCCCACGCTCAGCTCAGTGTCAGCTCTACATACCACCTGCTCCATAAATACTTTTGGAAACTAATTAAATTCCTACATGTCTAGTGATCAAGCATGTTATCTTTCAGAGAGTAGAAGGTTACATCTCACATTAATTGTGAGGAAGAAGGAAATCTCCCCTATCAGCCCCTTCTTTTCTGTGAGAACAAGTGGATCTAGTCTTCTCACTCTTCCCCCTAATGCCCAGGGTTCTCTCCCAGCATTCCCGCTATGAGACAGAGCAGCAAAACTACCTCCGCGTCCACTGACTTGGGGAGGAAACTCCCAGGTGCTCCTGGTCAGTCAGGAAATGCTCAGTGAGTCCCCCTGAACAAGGTCAAGGATGTCAGATGCTTCCCTCCTTCCAGAAGCTTTGCCCCATTTTCTTACTGCCTTTTCTAAACCTTGTGGCCACAAGATGTACACACATCTTCAAATACAAACAAGCCAACAAACTACAACAACAACAACAACAACAACAACAACAACAACAAAAATATAGAAAAAAGGAACCTCTGGCTTCCTGAATGCAAAATGTGGTTCCCACTACACAGCTCTGCTCTCCTGTCCTTCGGCATCACAGCCCACCTTTCCTTTAGCCATTCCATCCTCCGTCCTCAGAACCCAGGCCTGGGCACCAAGCAGACTCAGGACAAGGCTTCTAAATAAAAAGCACCTGTTGTTCCAAAGAGGAAAAGTAAAGCAGAAAGAGCCTAATTTTCTGAACTGGGTAGGAGAGGAGGCCATCTTGGCAGTCAGCTCATTCCAGCCTGCAAGCGATTCCCGAAGTTACTTGGCAGTAAGCAAACCAGCAATTACCCAAGACAAGAAGTGGAGTGGTTTTCATCCTTGCCTGCTTCTTTGCCTACATGAAAGATTTTTATCTTGCTCTCAAAATAACCGGTCTTGGCCCAGCAGGAAAAGGCACTGCCGTGTTCTGTCCGGCACTGAGAATATTTCCAGGATTTTTCAACAGAATGGGGGTCGTTGGCTAGGAACCTAGGAAACTATAGTGAGCGATGCTGGCGTGGGGTGGTGAAGGCTGGAGTTTGAGGGAAATGGGTGTTTCTGAAAGTAAAGCAGGGCTTACTTCTTTTTTTTTAAATCCTCACCTGAGGATATTTTTCCATTGACTTTTAGAGAGAGTGGAAGACAGACGGAAAGACCTAGAGAAATATCAATGTGAGAGAGACACATGGATTGGTTGCCTCCTGCACGCACCCAATCAGGGCCCGGGCCAGGGAGGAGCCTGCAACCGAGGTACATGCCCTTGACCAGAATCAAACCCTGGGCCCTTCAGTCTGCAGGCTGATGCTCTATCCACTAAGCCAAACCGGCTAGGGCTTTTCTTATGATTGCTTTTCAAACTCATCTCTGGCCCCACCCCTAAACCTTAGATTCTTTGAAAATGAGTGTAGTGACTTCTGACACCAACTACCTGGAGTTAGGACAAACCTCACATGCTAAAGCCACAGTCCTCCATGAGGCTACCTCACCCCAGACACTGACCACACACACATTTGGGAGTTCCCAGGCCACCCCTACCCCTGACCAGCTGTCTGCAAACTCATGGGTCCCCACTGCATCCTCAGGTTTGATAATTCACCAGAATGACTAACAACTCTGGAAAATGCTACACTTATAATGACAGTGTTATTATAGCAAAAGATACAAAAGGAGAGAAGCATAAGGTTAGGTCTGGGAGGTTCCAGATGTGAAACCTCTGTCATCCCCAAGGATGTGGACCCTCCCAGTACATTGTGGAGTACTGCCAACCCGGGGAGCTCACCAGAGCTATATAAGAAAGAAGTAATACTACTTCTTCATAATCTCTTCCAAAAAATAGAAGCAGAGGGAATGCTTCTACGAAGCTAACATTACTCTAAAACCAGAGAGACATCTGTAATAATAAAAGTGTAATATGCTAATTAGACTGGACGTCCTTCCGGACATCCTTCTGGATGACCTTCCAGATGAAGCCGGGGCTGTGAGGGAAGCCCAAGTCCTGGGTGCCAGAGGGAAGCCATGCTGGCAGCCGGGGAAGGAAGGCTTACTCTTGCATGAATTTCGTGCATCGGGCCTCTAGTATTAAATAAAATTACGGAACAATATCACCCATAAACATAAATTTTTAAAATCCCCAATAAAATGTTAGGAAATTGAATTCAACACTGTATAAAAAGAATGACACAACAGGACCAATTGGTTGGTTAAATAATTAAAAATCAATGTAATGCACAATATCAATCAGAAGAGGCACGTTAAGCTGAAGAAGAACAATCACATACCTCTACCAAATACAGCCAACTGATTGTTGGTAAAGGAGCAAAGGCATTTCAAGTGAGAAAGGGCTGTCTTTTCAACAAATGTTGCCGGAATAACTGGAGTTATTCATATGCAAGCAAATGAACCTAGAGACAGATTTTAACTTTAAATAAAAATTAGTTCAAAATCAATCATAGACCTAAATGTTAAATACAAAACTATAAAAACTTCTAGAAGACATATAGGAGAAAATCAACATGATCTGGTGTTTGGTGATGAGATTTTAGATACAACATCAAAAGAATAATCCATGAAAGAAAACGTTGATAAGTTGGACTGCCTTAAAATTAAAAACTTTTGCTCTATGAAAGCCACTATTAAGAGAATTCAAAGACAATCCAAACAATAGAAGAAAATATTTGCAAAACGCATATCTGATAAAGGATTTATGCACAAAATATTTAAAGAATTCTTAAAGCTCAACAATAAGAAAATAATCCAATTTGAAAATGGGCAAAAGATATGAACATATGACCAAAAAAAGATCTATAGATGGTAAATAAACCTGGGGAAAGATGCTCAGTATCATTTGTCATTAGGAAAATGCAAATTAAAACAATAATGAAATACCACGACACATAGAAAGGCTAAAATTCCAAAACTAACAATATCAATTGTTGTGAAGGACATAGAGCAACGTGAGCTCTAATTGCTGGTGGGAATGCAAACTGGTACACTCACTTTGGAAGACAGTTCGTTAGTTTTTTACGAAACCAAACATAGTCTTACCAACAATCCAACTACCACATTCTTAGGTATTTACAAAACTGATTTGAAAGATCACATGTACCCAAAACCTGGAATGCAAATGTTTATTGCAGTTGTACTCATAATAGGCCCAAACTAGAAGCAACCAGATGTTCTTCAATAGGTGAGTGGGTAAATAAACTCTGATATATCCATACATGGAATACTATTCAGCAATAACAAAGAATGGGCTATTAAGTCACACAATATGTGGATAACTGTTAGTAATGCCTATTGCTAGGTGAAAGAAACCAGTCCCAAAGTACTACATACTGTATGGTATTTATATGACATTCTAGAAAAGGCAAAACTATGGGTATGGAAGACAGATCAGTGGTTACCAGGCATTTGGTCGGGGGAGGGGCTTATTAGGTGAGAAACAGAATTAATAAGGGTGGTGAAATTGGTTTGTATGATAATACTAGAGGCCTGATGCATGAAATTTGTGCAAGGGCCTTGGCCCCCGCCCCTGCCACTGCAGTGGCTTTGTCCGGGAGGACACTTTTATTATTATAGCTAATTGTGGATATAGGACACTACGCATTTGTCAAATGTAGCCAAATTTTTTTAATAATCATGTAGGAAATCGGGAGATCCAAGACAGAATGCAGAATGTGACAGAAAGAATCAAACTATATTACGAGTGTCTGAGACAACGTCCCTGAAGGAAGTGCCGACCTAAGTAACGTTGGAAATGAACAGAGTCTGTAAGACTAAAGGCAAAATAAACTGCAAATAAGTCCTTTATCCTAGTTGATAACATTGTTTCCACAGAAGATAAGGGTTAACAATTCTGAAACCACTATATGTATAAACTGAAACTGAACAATGACATAAATAAATGGAGTTATTGCAGTGGTAGGTTACAAACCAGCAAGAGGCCAAGGATAGAAAGCTCTCTGGGGCATAGAGTAGAACGGGAGACATCAGCATCAATGAATGTTTTGCTTGACGTAGATACAGCTGTTTACATATAGAGAATAGTTATAGATGTGCGCATATAAAGTGATTAATATGCACATGTAAGACCTCCTCATTCTGTCAGCTGAAAGGACCTGGAAGCAAGGACACCTTAGGAGCAACAAGCATCTTGTACCTGCATCTTGGTCTCTAATTACACTTTCTGATAAAAGGAACCAGGGCTCCTTGGAGAAAGGGCTGATTCTAGGACTGGGGCAGTGAATTTGAGAAATGAGAAAGTGTTGGTGTTTTTGTGTGTGTGTGTGTGTGTGTGTGTGTGTGTGTGTGTGTGTTTTAGTACAATGACAGGGTATGTCAAAGGGACACAGGAACCAATTAAAAGAGCTCCCAAAGGAAAAGCTGGAACAATTTCAGCAACAAAATAAAGTAGTATTGGATTGTGACTTGAACTATAAAATAAAAATTTATCAATCCATCCGTACTGATGTAGTAAATACATCACTGAACCAACAAATAGAGAAGAGACTAATCTCCCATGCAGAAAATCTCCAAATTATCTATTTATGTAGATAACCCACCATTGAGAAGTTGGAGTCTATCTCTTTACTCCTTAAGTGGGGGATGTACATAGCCATTTTCTTCCAAGAAAAGAGGGAAAAGAGAATACAGAGGAGACCCCTGACGAACACTACTTTTACCAGGCGGTCAAGGTCAACATCAACAGTGAGAATTTATGATAGTATGCATCCGTGATAGGATGGGATGAGAATGGCATTTTACCATTTTGGTCTTCCTTTTAAGAGCACATAATCCCAATAGAAACATAAGGAAAATATCAGAAAATCCCAACTGAGGGGAAGTCTACCTGACCAACACTCTTCAAAACTGTCAAGGTCATCAAAGCAAGACATCTGAGAAACTTCATAGGCTAGAGAAGCCTGGGGGCATGATGACTAAATATCTAGTGGTGTCCTGGATGAATCCTGGACCAGAAGAGGCACATTAGGTAAAAACTAAGGAGGCCGTCATCTGAGTGAAGTAATGACTTTGGTGAATAATAATGGATCGTTATTGGTTCATTAATTATGACAAATGTACCACGGCAATGTAAGATGTTAATAATAGTGGAAACTGGATGAGGGATGCATGGGAACCCTCTGTACTATTTCCTCAAATTTTCTGTAAACTGAAAGCAACTCTAAAATTAAAAGTTTATTTAATATTTTGATTGATATTGACAAATGAATCCATTAAAATGCATCAATATACACTTCCACCAACTATGTATGACAGTTTTTGTTTCTGTGTACCCATGACAAAAGTGGATGTTATCAATCCTTTTACTATTTGTAGATTTGAAAGGTGACAAATGATATCTCATTGTTTAAATTTGCATTTTTAAGTGACAAATGAGATTTGACATTCCTCTCATTGACTGGCCATTTATATTTCTTTTTCTATAGCTGTATGTTGCTATCCTTGCTCATTTTTCAAATGAGCAAGGATAGCAAGGTTGTTGGTCTTTTTTCAGTGTAAAGCATTTGTTATGGTAAAAGACATTAACCCTTTCCATTCATAGGTTTGCACATTATTTTTACAGACTGCTTTCTTTAGATATTCTCTATCTGTTTTATTGCTGTTTTTTGTTTGTTTGTTTGTTTGTTTTTTACCATGCATAAAAAGGAATTATAATCACAATACTGAAAAATGACAAAGAAAGATCTTTAACCACAGCTGTCTTGGAGTGTGCAAATGGGGTTTCTGACCTACAATCAGGATGTCAGATACTCTAACTTGCTCCAGAGGTGACTGATGTCACCGACTCCCTCCTTAGAAAGCTCTCTTGAAGTACTGATGACTTGGACAACTAGTTAATCTCTAATGACTTGGACAACTAGTCAACCCCAATGACTGGGACAACTGGTCAACCTCAATGACTATACAGTGGCTTGATTACTATAAATGGGTTCCTTTAAGCTAATCCCTGATTATTTTAGGTGTCTCACATGTGTTCACAGTCTACTGTAAGCTCAGATTCCTTCTGGGCTTTGTTCTTGTCCTTCCTCTGACATGTCATTTTTTAAATTTATTTTATTTATTTACTTTTTTGCTGTCATTTTTTTTAAAGCCATGTGGAAACAGATGCCTGTGTGAACTGTGGAGACACCAAAACTCATGCCAAGAGTGCTAGCCTTACATCATCACAGGTTCCCACCCCTGAGATGTCAGAAGAGTTTGGCTCAGTGCAATGGTAGAAATGTCTTCCATTTTGAAGTACAGTTTTCATTTGGTTCCTGTACATCTCTGACCACTCATCAGTTATTCTCAATATTCTTTGGCGGCTTCTTCCAACATCCTGATGATGAAATACTAGACTTATTCTTCAGGACTCAGTTCCTGACTTCTGCTCTAGCAGCAATCATTTTTTGGGGGGAGTGACACTAGTTCATTTCATAACTATAACTAATGCTTCCCAGCATTCCATATCCCCAGCTATAATTCCACCCTAGACTTCTTTTCTTTCCAGACTCATCTATCTGAACCTACCCATCCCTTCTGCTTGTTTATTGAATAGACATCTACTGCTTTCACTGCCAGTCTTCAGAACTCCAGTGACTGGTAATGCCATTATCCCCGCTTCTCGGACGAAAATGTTGGAAGCATTTTTTTTCACACTCCATTTCATACCCTATATCCAATCTGTCTGGAAATTCAGTTAGCTCTAACTTCAAAATATGTCCATATACAAACATTTTCCAACACTCCTACTGATATGACCCTGCCCCAAGACTCCGTCATCTCTGATCTGGAATACTGCAATAGCCTCTAATTGGTCCTCCCACTTCAGACCTTGTTTCTAATCATCTGTTCTCTATACAGCCATCACTGAGATCCTACAACATGTCAGAATATTTCCCTTCTCTGATCAAGACCCTCAATGGCTTTCCATATTACTCATGAAAAACCCCAGCCTTTTACAATTGACCTCAGGCCCTAAATTATTCTGGTTCCCTGCTATCTCTCTGACGTCATCACCAATACTCTCCAGCTATCTCTTTGAGCACGTTGTACAGGAGGCTCTTTGTCACTCCTGTCTATTTTCTCCACCACAACACCTTTCTTCCAGATCATGGCTCACTCTCATGTCATTTAGCACTCTGTGAGTGCGACAGTTCACCGCAAAGGTCTTCTGCAAACCTCCTGAAGTAACAACTCCGCCTGCACTCTGTCATGCTGCCACCTGCTTATTCTCTACCATTGTGCCTCTTGCCAAATGACATACTATGGATGTTTATTTTTTTATTGTGTAACTCCTACCCACTAGAATATAAGCTCCATGTAGAATCTGTTCTATATTGTACTATATTCTTGACTGCATCCCTAGGAAAAAAAAACACCCGAAAAACAATGACTTACTAGTAGTATATATGCAACAAATCCTTGTTGAATAAGTGAATATAGCCATTATGTATCTGGCAACTAGACCAGAGGTAGAGACCAAACTCTAGATCTGATCTCATTTCTTGTCCCTTTTTCCTTCTGAGCTGTAACCATAATTGTGTCCCTTGGTGTCTCAATGGCCAGCACATTGGAGGCACTCAATACTTAATGAATAGAACTGAATGACAAGGGCCTTGGTAAAGTGGAGAGGGGCCCAGAAAAGAGCAGAACAGAGTCTGGAAGCAAGTTCACAGTATGACACTGGGAAGAATAAACAAAAACACCAAGTAGAGATGGCTCATGAGGGCACTGTGCCTGATCCAGTGTCAAAGACGATGAGACAAATGAGCCAGACTCAGTCATCTTTCTGCTCCCCTTTTCCTTCTATAGGAGCTCAGTTTCCTTCTATTCATTTTCATTTCCCAGCCACTCTTGGAAAAGGCGGCAAGTTCATGTGGTGGACAGAGTCCTAGACTCATACATCAGAAATATTTGGGTTAGAACCCTGCCTCTGCAAGAGCATACAATGGAGTCAAGACTAGTCTCTTCAATAAACGGTGTTGGGAAACTTGGTCAGATATATGCAAAAAAAATGAAACTAGACCACCAACTTACACCATACACAAAAATAAACTCAAAATGGATAAAGGACTTAAACGTAAGACGGGGAAACCATAAAAATCTTAGAAAGAAGCCATAGGCAGCAAAATAGCAGACATATGTTGTAGCAATATTTTTACTGATACAGCTCCTAGGACAATGGAAACTAAGGAGAAAATAAGCAAATGGGACTACATCAAAATAAAAAGCTTCTGAACAGCAAAAGAGAACATATTTACCAACGTTATCTCCGATAAGGGTTTAATCTCCAAAATTTACAGGGAACTCATACAACTTAACAAGAGAATTGCATGGGAGAACATAATTACCAATGTTATCTTCAGTAAGGGTTTAATCTCCAAAATGTACAGGAAACTTGTACAACTTAACAAAAGGAAGATAAACAATCCAATCAAAAAATGGGCAAAGGACCTAAATAGACACTTTTCGAAAGAGGACATACAGAAGGCCAAGAGCCATATGAAAACATGCTCAAAGTCACTAATCATCTGAGGGATGCAAATCAAAATGACCATGAAGCACCATCTCACACCTGTCAGAATGGCTATCATCAACAAATCAACAAACGACAAGAGCTGGCAAGGATCTGGAGAAAAAGGATCCCTCCTGCACTGCTGGTGGGAATGCAGACTGGTGCAGCCATTGTGGAAGATAATATGGAGTATCCCCAAAAAGTTAAAAATGGAACTCCCATTTGACCCAGCAATCCCACTTCTAGGATTATATCCGAAGAATCCAGAAACACCAATCAGAAAGAATATATGCACCCCTATGTTCATAGCAGCACAATGTACAATAGCTAAGATTTGGAAACAGCCTAAATACCTATCTGAAGATGAGTGGATTAAAAAACTGTGGTACATCTACACAATGGAAATACTACACTGCTATAAAAAAGAAGGAACTTTTACCATTTGCAACAGCATGGATGGACCTGGAGACCATTATGCTAAGTGAAATAAGCCAGTCGAAGAAAGATAAATATTACATGATCTCACTCATTTGTGAAATATTATGAACAACATAAGCTGATGAACAAAAATAGAGCCAGAGACAGAAAGGCATCGAACAGACCATCCAAACTAAGAGGGAAGGCAGGGGAGGGGGGGATAAGAGATCAACCAAAGGACTTATATGCAGGCATATGAGCATAACCAATGGACACAGACAGTAGAGGTGTGAGGGCATGTGCTGGAGGGTGGGAGTGGCTGGGGAGAAGTCAATAGGGGGAAAGGGAGACTTATGTAATACTTTAAACAATAAAGAATTTAAATAAATAATAATAAAAGAATCTTGCTTCTGATATTAGAACCAAACACATTAATTAATATTTGGGTGTGTCACTTTTCTCATCTGTAAAAGGCACTAACAATGAGCACCTCTCTAGATTAGTATAAAAATTTAATGAGAAGAGAAAAGTAGGAGAAGCGCTTAACATCCCATAACCAACACAGAGCAGGAACTCAGTGTAATGCAACCTGTGCTGTCAGCAGGGACGGACAGATTCTGTATGTGACCTCACATCTTTCTTGTTCTACTCAACTGATGGAATTTGTCATGTCTGTTTGTCTCTATTTTATTTATTTATTTGTTGTTAATCCTCATCCAAGGATATTTTTTTCCATTGATTTTTAGAGAGAGTGAAGGGAGGGAGGGAAAGAGAAAAACACCGAGGTAAGAGAGACACACGGATTGGTTGCCTGCAGCACATGCCTGGAATGTGGCCGGGGATCTAACCTGCAACCCTTCAGGTGCACGGGTCAATGCTCTAACCACTGAGAAACACTAGCAAGGGTTGTTTTGTCTCTCTTTTAGACTTTTCTCCAACTCTTCCTTCCTTGAGTGTTCTCTTGTCTTATTCTCTAGAACCATTAAATTCTTGTGCCGATCTGATTCCTCTCCTTATGAATAGATGGTGAACACTGAGTTTTAGAACAAACAGAAGCAAAAGAGAAGATGGTTGGATATTTTTATCTAAAGAAGTGGACACACACACACACACACACACTCAGGGTCCATGGTGATGGAAATGCTTCCCTCCCAGTGTGGTATCAGCAGGTCCCCTGAACAGGCGGCAGCAAGGGCAGGTGAGGATTCAGAATAGCAGGCGTCCCTAGGGCGTGTGGTGAAAAACAGCCTGGGGCACCCTCAGGAGCTCTGGCCTCTGACCCCTGGGAAGCGGGCACCCTCAGGAGCTCTGGCTTCTGACCCCTGGGAAGCGAGAATTGGAACTGAACTTGAGTTCTGGGAGGAGGAACTGTCTCCAGGACCAGTGAGAGCGATCCCTGGCGACACAGTGAGGGCCACCTCCAGGACGTCTCTGTCTGGGCTGCTGCTGCAGTTTTCCTGGGCTCCCCTCTGAGTTCCGATCCACCACAGAGTAATTCTCACTGCGATTAAGACCAAGTTTTCTTTCCAGCGTGGTGTCCTCAAAAAGCAAGTATTTTAGGGCCTAAAACTCTGTATGAATCCCATTTCTGCCAGTTACTAGTAAGTGGTTGGCTTTAGAAAAGCTAGCTAACATTGCCGAGTCTCAGTTTTCTATCTGCAAATTGGAGCTAATAATCCTCGTCTCTCAGAGTAGTTTAAAGTGTTAAATGAGAATGCACTTGTGTCCCGCGCATCTGCAGCTGTCAATCATTCCTCACTGACAGAATATTTCTGAGTGGCAAAGCCCCTTTCTCTTCTCCAGTTCTCTGGGGAATTTCTGAAGTGGGGAATATAAATGTTAGCCCAAAGGAAAATGATTTGCATTCTTATCACCCATGCTTCCCTGTCCCTGGCCTTCTTATTGCTCCCATTTCTGTACATCTCTGAGATCTCCTCTCACTTCCTTTCCTCTTCAGAGGGACAGTTTAGTCACCATGCACCACTCTGCTCAGTGGGCCCTTCAAAAACTGGCCTCTTCAGTAGTCTTGTATTCCTCACCTCTGCTTTCCATCCAGGGAGGCCCAAATATCCTATCCCCGTAAATAAAGGCAATAGAATAATGCACACTTCTTTGCTTTAAACCTGGTCCTCCCACAATCCATTCTCCACAGCCACAACAGTGCTCCTTTTAAACTCCGGAAGGATCTCACTCCTCCGCTAAAACCCTCCAGTGACCTCCCATCTCATGAAGAGAAAAAGTAAAGGCCTTTGCCATCAACTGCAAGGTCCTCCTTTGTTCTTTCCTCTGTTTTCCTGGTTTCTCCTCGGAGCCGAGAGCAGCTGAGAGTGGTAGAAATGCTCTCGCTCACTGTGCAACCAGGCCAACAGCATCATCTTCCTAGTAACCGGTGTGACTATTCACCTTTGTCTCAGCCATGTTTACCGACTTCATTGATGGGTGAAAACTGCACAGAGTGACTTAATTCAATAGCTCTGGTGAATGTGTGTGACCTTGGAAAAGGAATCTGTCTTTGCCCATGCTATTTATAAGGTGTAGATAATGGTCATGCCCAGGGTAAAAACTCCAGTACAGTGCCTCCCACTTGGTAAGTTATAAATAAAAAGCAACTGGCTTTGCTGTGTTACATGGTAGAACTCAGACTCCTTATTTTATCAGGTAAGCCCCTTTTTAATATCATCTGAACCTGTCTCACTTTTAGATTAACCTATACCTCTGCTATATATATATATATATATATATATATATATATATATATATATATATATATATATATATATATATATATGTGTGTGTGTGTGTATATATATATGTATATATATACATATATATATGTATATATATATATACACACACACACATATACACACACACACACACATTCACACATATATTCACACCTACATACATACATACATAATTTATTATAGAAAATAAACATAATTATAAAATTAAATAGAAAAGAATCAATATTATAGTGGATAGCAGCAGGATATTTTAATACACTGCTCTGTAAAAGGCGAAAGATTTATGTGATCTGAAGAGAAACCAGAGTATCACTGCTCTGTATTCAATAGGAAAAGCAGACAAAAACTGAGTATATAAAAGAATAGGACAACACACTGACAAATGATTTGAGCAACATAACCAACAAGCTTGATCTACTAGCAAAAGTCCTAATAGTAACCTATTCTCAACTTGAAGAATATACATTCTTCTTGAACATATACCGGTAATAAACATTTGTAAAAAGAAATGATCACCAGGTTATAAAGCTGGTCTCAACAAATTTCCAAAAATTATTAGCATATGTACCACATTTCTTAGCACAATACAATTTAAATTAAAAAACTAAAATTTAAATATTCCAAGAAAGAACAAGGAATAGAATAATGTAAATACTACATATCACATTTTATTAGCTACAGCTGAAGGCGCACTTAGAACAAAACTAATATTCTTTAAAAACTATTTTATTGGTTTCAGAGAGGAAGGGTGAGGGAGAGAGACAGAAACATCAATGATGAGAGAGAATCACTGATTGGCGGCCTCCTGTACACCTCCCTACTGGGGTTTCAACCTGCAATCTGGGCATGTGCTCTGACTGGGAATAGAACCATGACCCCCTGGTTCATAGGTTGATGCTCAACTGCTGAGCTACATTGGCTGGGCCAAAGCTAACATATATATATTTCCCTTTATTGATTAAGATGTTACAAATGTGTCCTTATCCCCCCAATGTCCCCTCATCCCCCCAATCCTGCCCTCAACATAAACCAATGAACAAAAACAGATGTAGAGACAGAGAAGCATTAATCAGATGCTCAAAACTCAGAGGGAAGGTAGGGGAGGGTGGGGATGAGGAGGAGAGATCAACCAAAGCTAATGTTCTTAAAAAATTGTGCTAAAATCTGAAAATAGATGAGATAAATATTCACTTAAAATTTAGAGTAAGATAAAATGGAGTAAAAAAAAAGAAAATTGAGCAGGGAAACAGCAAAGATAAGAACATAGAACAATAAAATTGAAAACAAACTTAAAATAGACACAAACCAAAGCTAACAGTTTTTTTGAAAAGTAATAAAACAGATAGGCTGGTATGATTTATCAAGAATAAAAGGGATAAGATCTAAGTACATAATACAAAGACAGAATGGGAAAGAGGGACACGTTTACAGATGGAATGAAGATTCAGAAGACCAGGGAAATAATGCGATTTCTAAAAAGTCAGTTAAATAGATTTAAAACTTATATTAAATGGACAACATCGCTTACTAAAACTTTTATAAAGAAAGATACCAGAATACACCAAATACCATTAAAGAAACTGAATGACTTAAAAATATACCCCATAGATTTATAGTTGAGTCCTACTTAAAAAACCCCCAAAGAAACATAGAATTCCAATATTATAGACATTCCCATAAAGAAGTAAAAGAGTATTAGGTCAACATTACGATCTCACTGTATGAAACCAGTATGGCATTTATACCAATACCACACAATAATACTGTGAGAAGAAAATGAACTGAGAGACCTGAAATGATCAAAATAATTTAGCAGATCTAACATGGCCCTCTCCCCACACCTTCCACATACACATAATTATGATAAAGTCGGCCTTTCCCCAGAAAGATAAAAATGTACCATTAGATAATCTATTAGTGCAATTCACCATATTAAGAGATAGAGAAAAATATCATGTGATAGTCCTAATAGAGAATGAAAAAAATTTTGACAAAGATTAATACCCCTAAGGACAACAATTCTTAGCAATTCAATTAAGAGAGAGCATACTTAACTGTATGAAGTCTATCTCAAAAAAATAAAAATAAAAAACCACACCAAAAAAAACCAAAAAACCCTGCAGAAAATCATAATTAATGGACAAAGTATTAGAATCCCAGTCCTTGGCACTTCTGAGCCTTTTGGCTAAGATCGAGTGTAACAGCTGCTGGCCGGCACTAGTTCTCCTGGAGGTACTGGTCAGAGCACAACAGGCATCACTATGTCGATGACATTCCCTAGACTTGTGCAGAACTCAGCATGGATGGCATTATATGGAGACCTTCTTAACAAAACCAGACAAGATACAAAAAATGCTAGGATTGGAGACTGTCCTGATTCCCCAAGGTTATGATGGATCATTTAAAAAATCTAAGAGAATCCTATATTATTAAAATTAATAAGAGCATATGCCAAGGAGTTTGGACATAAGATAATCATATGAAAAATAGTTTCTCTCCTCTACACAAGCAATGAAAATTAATTTGGTAATGATTATTGATGAAGGCAGAAAAGTATTTAGGTTCATAAAAGAAAAATATTCTAAAGAAAGATGTGCAAGACTGTTATAGTGAATACTAGAGGCCTGGTGCATGAAATTTGTGCACGGGGGTGGGGGGGTGTTCCTCAACCCAGCCTGCACCCTCTCCAATCTGGGACCCCTTGGGGATGTCTGACCTAAACTGGCAGTCGGACATCCCTCTTGCAATCTGGGACAGTTGGCTCCTAACTGCTTGCCTGTCTGCTTCCCTGATAACCCCTAACTGCCTCTGCCTGCCAGCCTGATTGCCCCTAACCACCTCTGCCTGCCGGCCTAATCACCCTCTAGCTGCTCCCCTGCTGGCCCGATTGCCCCAAACTGCCCTCCCCTGCTGGCCTGATCACCCCCAACTGCCCTCCCCTGCTGGCCTGATTGCCCCCTAACTGCTCCTCTGCCAGCCTGATCACCCCTAACCTGCTCTGCCTCGGCCCCTGCCACTGTGGCTTTTTCCAGAAGGATGTCCGGAAGATGTCAGGTCTAATTAGCATATTACCCTTTTATTAGTATAGATTGTAAAACATTACTATGAATGACATATAATAAATGGGGACATAGCCTGTGCACATTGAGAGAAGATTGTAAACCACCACTTATTCCCAAATACATCTAAATATTCAAATAATGCTAGTTAAAATCTCAATAGGGTTACTTTTGAATGTTAGCAAACTGATCCTAAAATTTATTTGGACAAGTAATGGGCCCAAACTAGCCAATTCCATTTAAAATAAAAAAACATGGTGAGGGGACATGCCCTATCAGATATTAAGAACAATTTCTATAAATACAGAGTATTTAACAAAATATGGCATTTTAAAAGGAATCAACAAATCCAGCAATTGAACAGAATAAAGAGCCCAGAAACAAAATTACATTAGAAACTTAGCAATTAGAACCAGCATTACAGGCCTGGGGGAAAGGATTGTTTATTGAATGAAAGGTGGGGAGTATTTGATTGTGCATAGAGGAAAAAATGGATTTTTAAATCACATGAAAGTAAAAATATACTCCAGGTGAACTCAAGACCTAAATATAAAAGACAATTTTTTATTTCAAAAAATTGAGATAGCTATCTATACAAACTAATGGCAGCAAAGTTTTATTTTAATAAAACAGCAAATATAATTGAGGACACACAGAAAATACTTTAGAAAAACATAGTTACTCTCCTCAGAGAGATTAAAAACTATTTGCTATGAAACAGAACCATAGTTCTGGAACTTAAAAATAAGATAATTAGCAAAAATATATGAACAGATAAATGGCACAATGTAAATAGCAGAAGAGTCAATTAATGCACTAAAAGACTGAACCAAGTACTTATTAGCCTAGGAATAGAGTGAAATAAGACAAAGAGATGAAAAAGCAGGAGGTGTGAAGAACAGATCCAGAATGTCCAGGATTTGTTTGTTAATACACTCAGAAGAAACAACCGTAGGTAAAAGCAATGTTGTAGAAGAATAATGGTCCCCTAAAGATGTTATATCCTGATCTCCAACACCGGCGAATATGTTATGTGACATGATATGATAGCCTGAATAATGGCTCTCCAAATATTTCCACATTCGAATTCTCTGAACCTGCAAATGTTAACTTACAGGCAAAAGGGACTTTGCAGATGTGATTAAGATCAGGATCTCAAGACGGGAAGATGATCCTGGATCGTCAGGTGGGCCTGCTATACCTACAGCGATCCTTCTATGAGGGACGGGGTGGGGGGTAGAGGCAAAGGAGAAAGGGACACGGCATCAGAAGCAGAGGCTGGAATAATGTAGCCAGGTGCCCAGGAGTGCCCGCAGCCTCCAGAAGCCGAGAGAAGCACAGAACAAATGCCCCATGGAACCAGCCCTCCTGACACCTTCCTTCGAGTCCTTTCAGATTTACCTAGGACTTTTGACATCCAGAACTGCAAGAGAATAAACGTGGTTGTTTTAAGCCACTACGTTAGGGTAATTTGTTGCAGTAGTAATAGGAAACTAATACATATGGCAAAAAGGAGTTACGGTTACAGATGAACTCAAAACTGCTAATCAGCTGGCCTTAAACATCTGAAAATCAACGCCATTCATCAAAGGAACAGACTTAAAAAATTTTCAAATCATATGATCATCTCAAAAAAAAAAAAAAAGAAGAAAAAGCATTTCAACATTCATTCCTGATTTTTAAAAAAATCTCAGCAAAAAAGGCATAAAAAGGAACTTTTTGAACCTGATAAAGGTTATCTTTGGGAAAACTATAAAGAGCATTAATAGTGAAAGACTAAATGATTCTCCTCTAAGATATAAAACAAGATGAAGGTGTCTTCTCTCAACACTTTTCCTCAACATCATATTACAAATTCTAGTCAGTATAATACAGTGAGAAAAGGAAATAAAAGGAATCCCAGTCAAAGAGAAAGAAGTGGTCTGAATCCACAGTTGACATGACCATCTATGTTAAAATCACATGGACTATACAAAAAAACCCTTCAGAACGAATATGTGAATTTAGCAATGTTTCAGGATACAACATCAATATACAAAATCAATTGTATTCATATATACCAGCAATAAATAATCAAAAGGGAAATTAAGGAAACAATACCATTGTCAATGGCAACTATACTAATAAAGAGCTAATATGCTAATGGTCGAGAGGCTATTAACAGGTAATGACCAGACCACTAGCATATTAGCTGGGGCATTGCTGAGGAGAGGGGGCGGAAGCAGGGAGGTGCCAGAGGAGGTGGGATCGCCCAGGAGGGCAGGGGTGAGAGCCCATAGCGCCTCCCTCACCAGTCCTTCGCCACCAACGGCTGGCCCTCTGAGTGCCCTATGGCCCACCTGCCAGGGGAAGGAGCACAGCACAGCAGGCAGGAGGCTTCCACGCTCTCCTCCAGGGCCATGACTAGGTGGATCCACTGTTTTGCTCTTAGACAAGGGGTGGTGGTGGTGGGGGGGGTGGAAGCAGGGAGTTGCCCAGAGAAGGCAGGACCAGCCCGAGGCAACTCGAGGGACTGAGGGCGGGGCTTGAAGTGGCCAGAGAAGGCCAGAGGAGTCGGGGGCTGGGCCAGCCATGCTAGAGCTCTGCGTGGGCAGGTTTGGGAGTCAAGGCAGGGCGGCGCCACGCGATTTCTTTCGCGCGCTGGGCTCCTAGTAAAAATATAAAATAATTAAGGGTAGATCTAGCAAAATGTGTTTAAGACATGTGCATGGAAAACTATAAAACCTTTCAAGAAGAGTGTAGCGAGGATCTAAATAACTGAAGATATGTGTCCGAGATGAAAAATCCCAGTAGGTCAAAAAAATGTTAGTTTCCCCCCAAAGTGATCTACAGAGGCAACACAAGCCCAATAAAAATCCACCCCCCCAATATTTTTGTGGCCGATTCTAACATTCATATTGCGATACAAAGAGCTAAAAACGATTCTCTTGTCTTTCAGCCTCTGCTTGTTGTCTCAGGGTCCCAAGATGCTGTACCTTTGGGCTTCCTGTCCAACAGCCAGGGAGGAGGAAGAGAGAAAGGCAAAGGGTGTCAGGTGTGCATGCCGGCCAAGGGTTCCCCATTTAAACCCCTTTCTGGAGCTCCTCCCATGACCTGAGGGTGTATCTCTTTGGTCCGAGCTCTGTCACCGGCCACACCTGGCTGCCTGGTAACCAAGGAGATGGGAATTCCGGGTGGGACTGTGTGGCTAACCAGCAGTCTGCCGGGGCACTGAATACCAGGTCTCATTGGGATGCTTCATCCCTTATCTGGTCTTTTGGACTGAAACTCATCCTTGCTTAAAGCTTTCTATGGTCCCATACCCTGAAACAAGCTGAGTCTCTTAAGTATGACATCTAAAGCTTTCATGACCTCATCCTGTCTCCCTCTCTGTCCTCACTTCCGTTACCGGCTGCTTCCCATAGAACTCCTTTCCTGAATAGTCTGCCATTTCCTTGCATGCTAGGCTGCTTCCTCCCTGCGCCTTCTCACGTGTACTTCCTTCTTTCCTCCCCTCTCTGTATGATTTGTGGTTCTCCTTCCTGACACCTCTCCCAGGAAGCCCTCCCAGACCCCAGCACAGAACGCACCGGGCACCCATCCTCTGTCCCCACATCACCCTGTGCGCTCCTTCCAGGGCAGCCATGGCTCTTTATGTAACAGTCTGCTTAACTGCTCTATATCGTTATTAAATTGAGAGTTCAAGCGGCAGAAACTATGTTGCTTGTCTTTGCAACCACTGTCCCTGAGGTAGTAGTGGCTACATGAATGTTCATTGAATGAAGGAAAGAAAAGAAGACGGGAAAGACTACACCAGCTTTAGACTTTTACCGAGCTCAAACCCCAAAGCTCTCGGAGGAGGCGTTCCTCTCCCCCAGGTAAAGCAACATCTGGCAGGCATCGGCCCGTCCCCCTCCGTTGAGAAGCTTCTGGGAAATCAGAAAGGCATGTAATAAAAGGTCTGGGCTTCTTCCTTCCACAGGGTGTCCACGGAGCCCCGTGGAGAGCTGGGGGAGGGGCTCAGGGTAGCAGCCAGCCAGAGCCTGATTATAGACCAGCTGTCAGATTGCGGAAGAAATCTTGCCCGCGCTGGACAGATTGCTCGCCGAGGATCATTAACCATTTGGGACACACGGCACTCTTTCCGCTTTAAATTGCCTTCAAATCCAGCATTATGAAAATGAAACCCCTCTATGACAACATCCCCTTTCATCCGAGACCAGAACCTCATCCTTCAAGTGTGATGAGAAAGAATTTGAGGTTGCGGCCCACTCCTGGAGTTCGACCAGGAGGAATAAAAATGACGACTCTGAGAGGGGATGGGGATTTGGTTTTTAAGAGGTGTGGCTCTTATCCACTTATATGCATTGAGCTCCTACTATGTGCAGGAAACTGGACACACATTATCGCATTTATTCTGAACATGATGAGGTAGTTGCTATTATAATGAGGAAAATGAGTCTCAAAGAGCATAAGTAAATGGAAGAAACTCACAGGCAGAGTAAGAGCCAGGATCTGACACTAATCAGTTTATTCATCTAATAAATGCATAATTGTTGACAGCCTAATGCAAATTCTACCCCAGAGAGGCTACAGTGAGAAAAATATAGTCAAAAGCCACAGAATTACACAACCTCCAGCCCCATACGGGAAACATTCATTATAAGAAAGTGGGGCACTAGATTTTCTGGCAACATAGAACCAAGGAAGCCAGTCTGTGGATTCAGGGCTGGTTTCTTGGAAGAGGTGACACACGAGCCAAGATCTGAAGAGCAAGCTGGGTTAGACAGCTGAGAGTTAAGGAAGGAGTTTTTCAGACGAAGAACAGTCCAACATCCCAGAGGCCATAGCTTTGGAGAAACGGATGTTCTCAAAATGGGCACGGAGAGTGGAGAGAGGGGGTTTTGACAGTTAAGAAACTTGTCAGCCACTGGAAACATCTGTACATCATGCTAACCACACGGAAAGCCACTAAGATGTTTCCATCAAGAACACACAGCCCGGCCCTGGTCGTGAGCTCAGTGGTTAGAGCATCAGCCCAGGGACTGAAGGGCTGTGCGTTCAGTTCCTGGTCAAGAGCAGGTAACTCCATTGCGGGCTCTGGCTCGACCCCTGGCTCTAGTCGCTCTCACATTAATGTTTCTCTCTCTCCTTCTCTCTCAATCAATGGGGGGAAAAAATCCTCAGGTGATGATTAACAAAAAACAAATAACAAAAGAACACAGCCTGGAGAGTAACCAAGGACTGCGGCCTGCTTGCCCTGTGCCAGGCCCATTCTAAGCGGTGTCCAGGCGCTGACTCTTCCGTTCTGGTGGCTGGAGTGTGAGGGTTTTCCTTTTTGCAATGTGAGGGTCCGACTTAAGCTTTGATGGCCCCTTCAAAGAGGCGCCCACCTTGGAGAGGGCTCCCTCGGACTGCTGCCAGCCAGGGACAGTCAGAGCCAGCCCCGCCTGCGGGCCCCTTCGCCTCGGAGATCAGGGCTGGTTTCCACAACGAACCTTTTGGGCCACTTGTTGGTTCTCTTCCCGTGCTTTAAATTCCTGCTCTTATGTTTCCAACTCACCAATAAAGAAGCAGCCAGGGCAACCCTAGGCCTCATCCTGGACTCCAATAAAAGCGAAATCCCAGGCCCAGGCTCTCTCAGTGACCCTCTCCTGCCCTCGCTGTGTGGCCCCGGTGAGCGGTGTAATTTCCAGGACCTGTCAGGACCTGTCCTGACCTAGTTTCCTGATGGTTATTGCAGAGGGCACGTTGCAGTCATAAGAAGAAGCTTAGGGACAGACCAGTCACAACAATGGATATCAGTAGCCCGAGGACGAGCAACAAACAGCCGCCTCATGATTTATCAGCCAAACCAGGACCCTTCTGAGCGTGGAAATGGCATTATTAGTAACTATATTGGGGCAACAGGCAAAACTCTTTTAAGCAAGTTAGAATATATGGTCACCCTACCTGTAATCCCCATAACAACCCACGAGGTAGGTACTATTATGACATCCATTCTGCGAAGGAAACTGAGGAGGGAGGGTTCGCCACTCCACCAGAGGCACAGAGAGCCTCTCTGCTAAGTGACACCTCAGAGGTGCCTATCCTGAAGGACTGTTTTCCTGGATGCAACGGATACCGACTGGCTTTCCACGTTGTGCCAGGTGCTGGGGATACAGCAGCATCCATCTACACCCGTGGTTCTCAACCTTCCTCATGCCGCGGCCCTTTATTACAGTTCCTCATGTTGTGCTGACCCCCAACCATAAAATTATTTTCGTTGCTACTTCATCACTGTAATTTTGCTACTGTTATGAATCATAATGTAAATATCTGATATGCAGGATGTATTTTCATTGTTACAAATTGAACATAATTAAAGCATAGTGATTAATCACAAAACAATATGTAATTATATGTTTTCCGACGGTCTTAGGCGACCCCTGTGAAAGGGTTGTTCGACCTCCAAAGGGGTTGCTACCCACAGGTTGAGAACCGCTGATCTACACGGAGCTTCATTCTGGTGGGATGAAGCTCGTGGACTCACAGAACTCACAGCTTCTGTGTCCAGAAGACAAACTACGTGACTAGACGCATAGCAAACTCAAGCAGTAGTCATTGCCCAATAGGGCATGAGATGCACAGTGGCTCCCCCCCAGGACGGACGGTGGTCCCGCTGGGCGTTTGGCAAGAACAGAGGATGTGCTTAGTTGTCACCACTGAGGAGGGTGGCGGTGGTGTCTAGTGAGTGGAGGCCAGGGATGCTGCTAAACATCCTACAGGAATAGGACAGTCCCTTCCCTGCCAAAGAATTATCTGGCTCCGATGGCCAAAAGTGCTGAGGCTGTAAACCCCGATACTCACACATGCACACAGACACCCACAGATACACCCACGGCATCACCTCCATTAGCATCCCAGCCACCAACCCTCTTGCCCACCATTTCCTTCTCAATCCTTCAAAGCTGAAGAATGTTCATTCCAATTCAGCAAATCCATTTTTATTGAAACCATCTAGATCGGGGCACTGCCTAGATGCATATTATGATTGAATGAACACATTCGGAACAGCTAAAAGCTGGAATGAATAAGATCAAATTGGTTTTGTTAATTTAACTTGTTACAGGTACTTGAAGCAATTTTCCATGCCCTTGATAATTACGTTAAAAATTAAAGACTGTAATCATTTCAGGAAATGGGTAAATAAATAGCAAGATCTTAGGATTCTCTGAGGTGTTTTGGCTTGAAATTTGAAATAAAATTTTTCCCTGTAGAAATCCAAGAAGATGCCAGGACACTCTTGTTCATGGGACTAGGGAGCAAAACTATTTGGCTTATTTTATAAAAACAATACAAAGAACAACAATCCAACCTAACTCGCACATCCCCAAAACTGAGGATAGCTCCTAAGAGAAAGAAAATGCAAAAACAGCCTAATTCATAAAGTATTGACACAATTAAGAATGGAATGGTTACAAAAATCTAAAGATACGCACTACTGACAGTCATGCATAACGACTATATGTAAGTGACCAATTAAAAAATCGTCCCAAACCCTCAATTCTCTACTCCTGTGCCCGACTCACTTTATAGGAGGTGGTGACAGCAAGGAATTAAAGATGCTCATGAAATGAAAACTGAAGAATAGACAGAAGTCCCTGAATTTACATTTCCACGACTTGGGTAACAGCACGGAGTAGTGGCAAAGAGGGAAGGCCTTGGAGTTCTGCAGCCCAGGGTCAAGTCTTGGTTCACTACTTATTAGCTATGTGACCTTGCACAAGTCATTAGCCTGCCTGTGTCTCGGTGTCCACCTCTGTCATGGGGTAAGAAGATAGCCGCTCATACTATGGAAGGGTTCACAGAAGTGCAACCCCTCGAACAGTGCTCAGATTGTACTGGATGCGACATAAGGGTCAGGTGCTGTTGGATTACTGTTGTTATAGATAAGATATCATCATTATTTTCTACTAGAGGCCTGGTGAACAAAATTCGTGCACTTGAGGGGGGGGGTTCCCTCAGTCTGGCCTGCACCCTCTTGCAGTCCGGGAGCCCTTGGGGTATGTCTGGGAGCCCATGGGGAGCAGGCCAAAGCTAGCAGTCGGACATCCTTAGCGCTGCTATGGAGGCGGGAGAGGCTCCCGCCACCACTGCTGTGCTCGCCAGCTATGAGCCCAGCTTCTGGCTGAGCAGTGCTCTCCCTGTGGGAGCGCACTGACCACCAGGGGGCAGCTCCTGCGTTGAGCATCTGCCCCCTCATGGTCAGTGCACGTCATAGTGATCAGTCATTCCTCTGTTCAGTCAATTTGCATATTAGCCTTTTATTATTACAGGATCATTACAGGAGATCATTACAGGAGAGAAGGGTGCAGGACAATCAGGACTGTGTGGGACCAGAGACCTAGTGTCATTTTCCACACCTTCACAGATTAGTGGTCACCTAACTTTATTTTTTTGGCTCCAAAATCCTAAAAATTGTTCTCAAGTTGTACCATCTTCCCCTTGCACCTGCCTCTTAATAAGACTCTGCTTTCAATCTTGCCTCTCACCATCCCCATTTCGACACAGAGTCTGGAGGATCCTTCTTAAGAAGAAGTTAGATCACTCACTTCTTGGCTCAAGACCCTGCAATGAGTCCTCATTTCTCCAGAGTGACAGCTGACGTCCTTATGATGACCTCTAGTCCCTCCGCGGTCCAGTCCCTCTTACCTTTCAGTCTTCCTATTACTCTCCCATCTCTTGCTCCACTCCAGCCCCTCAGGCCTCCCTGCTGCTGCCCAAACGCACCAGACATGCTCCTGCCTCAGGGCCTTTGCCTTAGCGGTTCTCTCTGCCTAGCATGCTCTTCCCATATTTCCAGGTTAGCTAGCTCTTTACCTACTTCATGTCCCAGCTGGGTGGCTCAGTTGGGTGGAGCCAAACTGAGTAGTATCATTCCATACACCAAAGAGGCTGCAGGTAAGATTCTCAATCAGGGCACATACTTTGGTTGTGGGTTCGATCCCCGGTTGGTCGATGTCTGTCTCACTTTCTCTCTCTCTCTCTCTCTCTCTCTCTCTCTCTCTCTCTCTCTCTCTCAAACATAGCCAGCCTATACCAGTCACCCTATTTAATACAGCTACCTGCCTCCCCTACTCTTTCCCCTGCTTTACTGTTACCACCATTGCCCCTCTCCTGGGTCACCCCTACTGTCCTAACAGGATCCTTATCAGGCCACTGGATTCTAAAATATCTCCCCTTCTAACCTGTACAATAGAGAAGGGCCATTTTCTGCTCTTTATATGCCCCAAGTCGTGTCTTTGTCTAAATTAGGGCTAATGACTTCAATGCATTCAGGAACCAAGCAGGTGACACAAATACGTGAAGGTGTTATGTGAAATGAAAGGGAGTGGTAGGCCTACAGCCAATTAGGGATTAACCCTCTTTTCTTACAAACACTGTATGTGCCATGCTCCCCCAAAGCTTCTAGCTGCTAAGGAGACAGACCTACACTCCTGGGACTCAAATGTTACAGTGGCAGTGACAGAAGCCTGTTTAAAATCAAGTAGAGAAACAGAGGGAAGAATGGTGGCAGCAGTCAGTTTAGAGGCCTCCAGGAGGCAGACAGTGTTGAGTCTTGAAAGATGAATAGATGACCACATGTCAGGTGAAATCATGGAGGGACTATGGGGACAAAGGCATTCCAGTCAGTTGGGCATGAACACCAGCAGGAAGAGGAGGGATTTCCTGGCAGGCGATGTGCGGAGTGCCGCCCTCCTCAGCTGTGGCTGCTCCGGCCTCCCTCCTCAATCGCTCGGCCTCGGCTCAGTCTATAATGAGCACTATACCCAGGGTTGCTATCGTGTACGGGTACACCCTTACTGCTATAAACTCACTATTTTTTAATGAAATAAAACATGTATCTAACTTCTTGCAAGGCAATACTATCTATGTGCTGGTACTATGTGAGGTTTAGTGTGCTGGTTAGAGATATAATTATTTCTAATCTATTCTAATTTGTAATAAAATAAACCCAGAAGCCCTAAATTATTTTTTAGAGTTTTCATACATGTGACACCTACAATCGTCTTGTATATCAGCAATGCACACACTCCCACCCCCACTTCAGGAGCTCATGCCTGACCTTGAACCAGCAGACTCAGATGCCAGTCACTGGCTGTTTGACCCTGGCCCCTCATTCTCTATTCTGGAACTCAGTTTCCTCCTCTATTAAATAAAGAGACAAGGCCCACCTCCGGTGTGGTTGAGAAGATCGGTGAGATGGAAAAGCACCAGGCCTGGCCCCTGGCCCCTGGCCCTGGATACATGTGTGGCGAGGTCCAGCTGAGCCTGAAACTCCCAAAAGACAGATGCTGTCTTTGTTACCCTCTGAGAAGGGGGTGGGGGCGGGGGGAAGGGCAGCTTCTTCATTTGAGGGCCTTTGGAGGGGAAGTAGCAGTACTAGAAACCAATGGCCCATGACTGTCCTCTTTGCTGGATACAGAAATACTTTCCTTGAAGGGCACAGTACCGAACCTGCTACCTAACTGCCCACTTTGAACAGTGCCTGGGCAAAGGAGGGCATAGGAATGTCAGGAGCAAGGTGAGCACCAAAGCTGAGAATGTCCTTGAGACACCAGCGCCCTTCTGCCTGCCTCCCCACCTCCACCTCCTTTATCCCTCCCATCTGCCCCTCGGAAGTGGGTTACATCTCCCCTGACAGGTCCAGGGATGGCATTTTCTTAGCACTGAGGAAGAAATCTCTATCAGCGAGATGCGGCTCCTTATCTCCATGCTGTCACCGCTGCCGCCACTGCTGCCACGCCACTCCTTTCTTATCACTCCCTGCCTCTTCCGCTCTCCAACTCATGGCATTTCTCTTAATTTCTTTTTTTTCCCCTCCCTCATCCACATCTGTCGAGTTCACTTTGCAAGAATAAAAGAAAGTGAGTTTCCTGTCTTAAGACCTGATGTGGCATTTAGGTCTCTTCTTTCTTTTCAAGGAACATTAACTGCTTTGTCCACCTTCATCCTGATGGCGACTTTGGATGCCAGGGATAGAAAGTTCTGGATTCTAACCACTGCCTTCGTTGTGTGACTTCAGACAAGTCAAGCTCCAGACCTCTCAGAGATTCAGTTTCCTCTCTGACAATCCTCTCTTCCAGGGGAAACTAAATCAACAGATATATTTAAGAGACTCCTGGAATGGGGCAATGGAAGTGTTTCTCTCCTTTGCCTGCCTTTGGTTTTCTTCACTCCATTTATAAGTCATTGGTTACTACAAAGGCTGGAGAGCTTATCTACAAGTGGCTGAAGTCCCAGCAAGTCGAAACTTGGGCCAGGAAAAGAGATGAATCTAGTTCTTGTTGATACTGAGAAATGAGGTATTGAGTATCTGCCACCTGCCGGGCCATTTTTATCCCATTTTCATGTACCTGAACTCACTGCAGGAGTCTGAGGAAGGCAGAGCAGGTCGGGCTGGGAAGACCATTTTCAAGACTGTTGTAGGCGATGGTGCAGGCTGGACCTCCTTATGCTCACGGTAGCTGGGAATGGAAAGGCTGGGAAAACCATGAGAAGACCATCCCAGGCCCCAGCACCTCCGGAAGGGAGGGGGTGCTGTGAACACCCAGCCCGTTTTTCCTCCAGGTCCTGGGTTTCTGCAACTAGAGCTCTCCATTCAGTCTGGGGGTTCAAGTGCATCCAGTGGGGGTCAGGCTACCGACAACAACATTCCCATTTGCCCTTCAAATCTGGAGAGGCAATGTCGATTCTGTGATAGATGAAATAGACATTTGTCTGGGGCCGACAGCACAGGGGTAGGGAGAGAGCCACTGCAGTCCTTCCCATTTCCTGTGGTCCCTATCTGTCCTTCCAGGTCCGGATCTGCCCTTCTCTGTCCCCCTGGGCCACCTTATAACCTGGCTTCTCTGGGTTCTGCCAATGGGAGGTACCCGCTGGAGTCCCAGGTGCAGGAGAGACACATGCACGCACGTGTCCCCTGCTCCCTTCCTGGAGCCTCAGGTGGCTTCCCTGCCTGAGGTGACAGGGCAATAGCTTCCCACAGTCGCAAGGCCCTGGCTCCTCCACCCCACGGCCCTTACTGGTCCGTCCCCTCAACTCTACGCAGCCCTCTGTAAACAATCTTCTCATTCAACTTTCTCAGCAAACCCTCTGAGCGTGCCATTTGTTCCCTGCAGGACCTTGACGGAGCCACCATCCCGAGGACATTGCCCAGCATCTCTACCAACAGGAGGGCAGAGAAAACCTGGATGGTGTCCGCGATCAGGGCCTCGGACATTGCCGGGTCTAACTCTGTGGTTCTGCAGTTGAGGGACCTGCAACCCACATGGCAGCCAAGCTGTGGCTGGATGAGGAAAGACTCTTATCCCGGAGTGCTTTCCACAACATCACGCCCGTTTGTTTGCCGTCAGTAAAGATAATTTTTCCCCTGTATTCCATTACCTCTTGTAAACCCCCAAAGAAAAATTGTGTCATTACAGCAGAGCTACCTTACATAACACAGGGATTCAATAAGCTGCTATTATGCATAACCCGCACGGAAGATAACAGTAATCTATGTGGTGCCGGATCGCCGTGTTTACACGGAAGTTCGGTGTGTTTATAGAATCAGACATCCCCTTTCCATAGCCCATGCCTGTTGAGTCAGCCTTTCTTGTCAGTGCAATTTAAAAGAGCTTTATAAACTGTAACCATTTACTGGGGACACGAAATGGGAGGGTTTTTATCATCTTCTGCACCTGTCAGCAATCAGCAGCCCTCGTTCTTGAGGAGGGACTCAACAGATTTCTCTCCCATCTTTGTTGAAACGAACATCTCTCATGGTTGGCTCAGTGTCCGAGAGCTTCCAAACTGCCCTCTTGCCCTCAGGGGTGATCCCATCTCCAGCCACAGATGATCGGACCCGGATGGGGCGTACCCGACTCAAGTCATCCAACCAGATTCTCTTCCCCGGGGGTTTGTGAATAGGAGAGAAGGAGACTGTTGAAGCAAGAGGGACAGAGAGAGGCAGAGGGCACACAGGGCCACAAACTTCAGAACTGCGGGCTGACCATAAACCACCTTGGGACCGGGGAGCAGAGATATCAGGCCTGCAAAGCCAGAGTGGTTTCAGGGGTGGGCAAACTTTTTGACTCGAGGGCCACAATGGGTTCTTAAACTAGACCGGAGGGCCGGAACAAAAGCATGGATGGAGTGTTTGTGTGAACTAATATAAATTCAAAGTAAACATCATTACATAAAAGGGTACGGTCTTTTTTTTTTTTAGTTTTATTCATTTCAAACAGGCCGGATCCAGCCCGCAGGCCGTAGTTTGCCCATGGCTGGGTTAGATGGTCTCTGTTACCAACAGGAGACCCAGGACTTGACCACCTTCCTGCCCTGGGATCCTGGACCATGGCCTTCGTGGACTACTTTCTGCTCTCATTTTGCTTAGAGGCGAGTTGGCTCTTGCTATTTAAGTAATGCCCTTCCTGGTCACGTGCCCTGCAGAAGGTCCAGGCAGCCGCGAAGACACAGAGCTTCCTCGAGAGCAAACTCAGACACGGCAAACCTCGAATCTGTCCCGTGGGCCATGGCGCCTGTGACCCCTTGGCTTCCTCAGGTCTGACCTCATGAGTTTGCTCAGAAAACCCACGCCATCCAGATGAAGGGAGAGTTTTCTTTCTCTCTTTTTTCACTTTTTATTGAATTTATTGGGGTGACGTTGGTGTTAATCAAATTACATAGGTTTCAGGTGTACAACTGTATAACATATCGTCTGTATACTGTATTGTGTTCACCACCCCAAGTCAAGTCTCCTTCCACCACTATTTATCCCCCCTTTACACTCTTCTACCTCCCCCTCTCCCTCCTTCCCTTTGGTAATCACCACTCTGCTGTCTATATCCATGAGTCTTTCTTTTTCTTCAAAATTTTTATATGTTTTTATCAATTTTAGAGAAAGGAAGGGAGAGGGAGAAAGAGATAGAAACATATCAATGATTGAGAGAATCATTGATCTTCTGCCTCCTGCTCATCCCCTACTGGGGATCAAGCCCACAAGCCAGGCATGTGCCCTGACTGGAAACGAACTGTGACCTCCTGGTTTGTGGGTCCACGCTCAACCACTGAGCCTCACTGGCTGGTCTCTTTAATTAATTATTTATTTATTTTACATTTTACCATAAGAATGGAGACCCAGAGAGGATAAGTAACCACTTACTGAGGGCCTACTGTGTGCCAGGTACTTCCCACAGATTGCATCATTCAATTCTCAGAAAACATAGGAGGTTAATACCATTACTTCCCCTGCCCTTTGCTGATGAGAAATTGAGAGTGAAAGAGGTTAAGAGAGATGAAGGAAGATACAATTGCCAGTGTGTGTGCTAGAGGCTGACCTCGGAGGCAGGACCCTATGCCCAGACACTGAGTCACTGACAGGCCTTCCCTTAGTGTCAGCCACACTCGCTTCTCCGGGGCTGGCATCAGCCAGACAGTCACGCCTGCCAGTGCTTCTGCCAGGTGCAGAGTCCTTAGCATGTGCCTGGCCTAGTGGTTCTCCAGCCTCACTGTGGTCAGAGCCTCCTGGAGGGCTTATTACACATGATTATCGGGCTCTCTCATCATGGCACCTGATTCAGTAGGTCTGGGGTAAGGACTGAGATTTGAGTTCCTAACAAGTTCCCAGGTAATGCTGATGCTGCAGTTTAAGAACCTGGTTCAATGTTTTTATTTGACAGGTGAAGGCACTGAGGCTCAGACGGTGCAAGCAACCTTCCCAAGGCCACAGAGTGAGTAATGGAACCTTGCAGCCCAGGCCTGCAGGTCCTTGGACCCTGTCTTTAATTTCTCTCTGTCCTGCTCAGGCACATTTCAGGGCAACTGTAAAGATAAAGATAGGCATAGCAGGTAATTTTAAAAAATTCCTCTGGAAAAGAATGATTCAAGATGCAAGTCAGAGGTAGAATAAAAGCTAACTCTTGGGACTATGTACTCTTTCTTGCTCCATGATGCTCTCTCTTGGGGCTGAGGGCCCTGAGTAAGGGATGCTTGTATCTCTGAGTTGTAGAAACATCCCCTTCCCTGAGTCTATGTCCTCATCTGCATTAAGAAGCTCTGCCACTTACTATGAGTGATTTGGCCAATTTCTTAATCTCCATGACCTTTTCCATCTATGAGAACGGAGTACTAGCTCTCTCTTAGAGTGGCAGTAAGCATGAAAGGCAATGAAAAAAGAGATACAACTAAGCCCCTGGAAGTGAGGAGGATTTCAAAGACTGCTAGTCCTCCCCTTCCCTCTCCCTCAAGAACAGGATAAAAATAGCCGCAGACTGCGATGAGAATAATAGATGAGAGTCGGAAGAAAGTGTGAGACCTTAGAGATCACCCGGTTCAACCTAAGCATTTTGTAGATGGAGAGACGGAAGCATGAATAGTGAAAGTTGGGTCCAACAGAGAACTTTGCAAGGATGAGGTTGCACAATTCCGTCTGAATAGAGTGTATTTACATATGCAACATCCCTGTCTGAAGGCTGAGCATCAGATCAAATGGACCCCAGGTATCATTAGACCATATATTCTGTATACTTAAAAATAGAACAAGATAATATATTTCTTTGCACTTGTATGTATCCAGCACTATGTTAGACCCTTTATTTGTTTTACCCTAACAACAACCCTGTGGGGAGGATATTACTTCTCTGGTTTGCAAATAGAGGAGGAAAATGAAGTCCCAGGAGATAGAGTAGTTGACCCAAGGGCCCAAAAGCTAGTAAGTGGTGGAGGCGGGATTTGAACCAGGTCTATCTGGTTCCATATCTCCTGCTCTTGTGTGTTCACCATTCTCTCACCCGTAGATGAGTATCAAGGCTTCTTACTCATTGTGATGTACAAACACTGCCTTTGGGTGTATATAACGGTGCCCCAGTTAGACCAAGTACCACTTACCCAAGGGCATCATGTGCTTGAAAACTCCACACTCAGCAAATGTTAGGATCCCTGGGTTTCAAAGGCAGAGGTCTCCTTTAGGGCCCTGAGTATGGGCTATTTCATGACAAATGACTTGGAGATGTACCAGGCCACGACTTCCATCCACAGCCATTGCCTGTACCCCAGCTGCTGCACTCTGTCTGGCTGTGTACACAGAGAGGATCTCAGTCAGCAAATCAACAGCAGCTCCTCTGAGCTGAGCACTAAGCAGAAAAGTCAATTCCAGAGAAACAGCCAACAATTGGGAATGTCTCCTTCCTGCGGGTTATCCAACCTAAACAAAACTGGAAGGAACCGTAGTCATGTTGAAGAGCGGCTACACTAAAGAGGAATAGGCTTGATCCATTCATTCCCTTCAAACCCCGAGGGGTAGAGAGGGGGCCGTGAGATGGAAGTGTCTAGGGGTCAGACTTGGCTTGCCACACAAAGGGATTTTTATTCACCAGAAGTGTGCAAAGACGGGAAGAGCAGCTTTGTAAGGTAGAGGTCTCTGTCACTGGAAGTGTGTACAGAGCTTGCCTGAATGTTTCCAGGAGATGTTGAAGACAACAGGTAAATTGTAATATTATAAATTCCTTCCTTTACAACTGGCACAAGGTTCCGACAGCATGGTTGCCAAGAGAGCTGGGAAGACCCAAATCCTAACCCCATCCTCTCCCATGACCCCTCCCCTCTGAAGTTCTTGAGGAAACGACTTAAGAGGAACAATGGCAAGTGAGAGACAAAGGAATGCTTTATGATCGATTGGGCCAAAAAAACTTCCTTCATTCAACCCCAAACAAAAAACTCTGCTATCACTAGATTTCAGCAAAAACCTCACCCTCCACACCTATTAGAATTCCCACCTTCTCCCAAGCCCCAGTGGATCTTAAAATCACAAGTCCTCCGGCTCGCTGCACTGGCCATGAAAACAAGATGATGACATGCTTGTCAGATATGCATGCAAGGACAGAAGGAAAGGGGTTCACCATAGCTGGGCATGGGCGCTAGCCCGGCTTCTGACCCAGCTGCATGGAGGAAACACAGAGGGAAGACCCATGCATGTACGCGCTGCTCTGATGTGTGGTGCTATGGTGCACTAGCACCTGGTATGGTGTGTAGTCTGGTCTGTGACTAATCAGACTGTAACTCCCCTGCCCTAGAGGATTGGCAGGGACGGGGAGACACATTCCCTCCTGCCTGGACCTTCTCCGTTTGGCACTTGATAGAGGCATTAGAGCAGCAGTTCTCAGCCTGTGGGTCGTGACCCCTTTGGTGGTCAAACGACCCTTTCACAGGGGTCGCCTAAGACCATCCTGCATATCAGATATTTACATTATGATTCATAACAGTAGCAACATTACAGTTATGAAGTAGCAACGAAAATAATTTTATGGTTGGGTCACAACATGAGGAGCTGTATTTAAAGGGCCAGAAGGTTGAGAACCACTGCATTAGACGATGGAAGGGCCCATGAGCAGAAGCCGCAGTCAGCTGAGTTTCTGAATCCGTTTGAGGGAGGAGTTTCTAATAGAGCTGCTCGAACATGGAACAGGCTGCTGATTACAGCTCAAGTCCTCTTAGAGCAGGAGCACTGTCTCTCTCATCTCCATACCCTCTGGGGTATCTGTCTGCTGCAGGGCTGGCTGTGGAGCCCGTGCTGAGGAATTGTTTGCTGAATTTGGGCTGAGCACATCGCTGCAAAGGCCAGGAGGCCATACTGAAGGCTTGAGGAGTTCTTGCATGAAATTGGTCATTACACTACGAAGGTCTAAGTCGTCCACATCTAAAAGTCTCAGGCTCAGAGTTTGAGGCTTATTGGTATATTTTAAGAGGGGGCAGGCCTAATGTGAACTCTTGTAATAGTTAAACCATAAAATTAATCTTCCAGAGGCATGGATGTAGTTTTACTGATGGGAGAAATTGCGATTATCTGGAATGGTAGTCAGGGAGATCTGAGTTGTGCTAATAATGAGATTAAATAATAAAATTTCTTTAAGAAACTGTCCCTGTTTTGCTGATAACAATTTTTAAAAAATCAACTAAGAAAAGCTGGAGTTAAAAAATCACCACAATTTATGTTTTTGTAGAACTTTATAGTTTTTTTACATATATATTTCTTTATTGATTTCAGAGAGGAAGGAAGAGGGAGAGAGAGATAGAAACATCAATGATGAGAGAGAATCACTGATCGGCTGCCTCCTGCACACTCCCTTTTGGAGATTGAGCCCGCAACCCAGGCATGTGCCCTTGGCCGGAATTGAACCTGGGACCCTTCAGTCTCCAGGCTGATGCTTTATCCACTGAGCCAAAATGGCTAGGGCAAACTTCATAGTTTTAAAAGATCTTTTACATTCTGGGTCTCTTGGCAGACTTATTGAGTGAGGAGCCTTGTTCATCCCCATTTTCCAGTTAGGGAAACAGAGGCTCCTGCAGGTGAAGGGACTTGCCAGAGTCCTGGCAGAGCAGAAGGGGCAAAGCCAGGATTCTAACTGGGGTGTGGACACCAGGGCCAATGGTCATTTCACTCTCCGAGTTACCCTACTCTGTGTAAGGAACTGTGTGAAATGCAATCTCACCAATGAGAATTCTTTGCGAAGGGTAAGGCATCTGACAAATGCCTTTATTATTACTTTTATTATGGCTACTACTGCCAATCGCACGGCTTATTTCGAGAACTGTGACCTCATCGGGAAGCGAAGGGTTTGGACAAAAGCTCCTCCCCAGGTCTTTTTCAGCCTCAGGAGTCAGTGATTCATGTCGCTTTCAGATCCTCTGGCATCACTAAACGGGCCTGGGCAAGGCCTTCCAGGAAGGATCAAAAACAGGCTGTCAGGGAGGAGAGACAAACATGAGAAAGTTCAGCACCTCAAAAAAAAGTAATTATTTCAGAGCGGGAGAAGCCAGCCAACAAAACTCCACGCCAGAGGGTTTCAAATGAAAGTGTCTTTCCAACCATGGCTTTAATGGAAACCACTAATGAATTGGGGCACCTGTAAGGAATAACTAACAGCTTTAAGGGGTGGGTCTGGAGCGGAACATAGCGGTGGAGCTGGGAGAGTCAGCAGGATGGGGAAGACGGGTTTGATAGTGCTGGAAGCCTCGTGCGTGTTCATTATTCACTCACTCATTCATTCATTCAGCTCACCAGGCCTGGGTGTTGATGGGAAGCCTCCTCACATGGTGGCTGTTCCTCTGGTATGGGAACACTTTTAGCACTGATTACACTCACTCAGACAAGGACTCAATACCCAGGCTGATGGTGCCCTCCTGAGGTTCCCAGATGCTCCCAGGGCAAAAGAGCAAAGGGCGCTGGTGCTTGGATAATGAGATTCACCTTCGGCTGCAGAACAGGGTGGTTTTCCAACGCAGGACAGCTCCTGGACACCCCTACGTTACCCCTCACAGCATACCGGTTTCCCCACTGGCCTACCACTATCTTTATCCCTACCACTATTAAGGTCATTCCCAGGAAACAAACCCCACATCCAAGTCATTCAATTTCTTCATAGCAGCCAACACTACCTGACATTACATTGGTGTGGTTTTCTATCTTCTTCACTAACTAGAATGTAAGGACCCTGTAGGCAGACCTGTAACAGTTTTGTTCACTCTAATTTGAACAGAATCTAGAAGAGTTTCTGGCACAGAGTAGGCACTCAATAAATAATGGTGGAAAGAAGGAAGGAAGGAAGGAAGGAAGGAAGGAAGGAAGGAAGGAAGGAAGGAAGGAAGGAAGGAAGGAAAGGATGATTTTCAGACCCCGACCTTTCCCTCTCAGTATTTCCTTGAGATTCACCCCTTCCCTCCTAGTGTTGCCTTAAGCCTCTTCCTTGTGAGTCCCTGGCTCATTAGCCAATGATCATGAACCTTAGTAACAAGAACACTGATACTCAGCAATGTTTCCCAGGTGCCTGGCACCATACTAAGAGCTTTATAGCAAACCCTCGTGACCATCCTACGAGGTCGAATCTACTGCCATCTGTACTTTACAAAGAAGAGGAGGGACATAAAAGAAGGTGAAAAGATCAGCCAAAGAACATACATGGACACAGACACCAGCGTGGTGAAGGCCAGGGGAGGGGGCGGGGCTGGTGGAGGTGGGCAAAGGGGGCAGGGGATGGGGAACATCTGTAACAGTGTCAACAATAAGAAAAAGAAAGGAGGAACAGAGAGCTGACTGAACTCGCGAAGGCTGCAGAACTGGTATGTGGGGCAAAGCCTGGGTTTGAGCTTAGGCAGTCTGATTGCAGTGTCTTATTTTAATCATTTCCACACATACACTCACACGCACTCATACTCACATCACTTACTTTCTCTCCCATCAAAGGTAAAGCAAGTCGCTTTGTAGAAACATTCCTTTGCACCGGTTACCCGACCCCACAAAGGTTAACAGAAGGACTTGCTCCAGCTCTGGAAACTTACAGAGTGATTTCCCAGGGGTCACTGGGCCACACCTCCCTCCACATTCGCCAGGCGATCTGTACTGCCTCGTCCTCGCTACTGGAAATGAGTCCACACACATGACTATGTTACAAATTGTACTGACACTGTGGAAGGATCTTAAGACTTCTAGTTCTTTTATACGGAGTCACGTAGTCTGGTCTTATTTCTCATTAACATTTATTTTTAAAGTATCATTATTCTTATCCTATGGCCTAAATTTGGCAAGCTGCAAATGTACTTAATAGAAAAAATGATTAAAAATTTTACATATTTATAGTGACTAAAAATGGGGCCAAGCACATAGCATATAATAATGCTAAATAAAGAGTTAAATAATTGCACTGTGACTCATTAGGGTATTTCTACCAATTCAGTTCATCCAGCTGTTAGAACTGGTGGATTTATGCTGAGTCATCCAAGCCCATTTATGTACTATACACTTCCATTGGAATTATCCAATGTTTTCCTTCAAAAACCAAAATAAAAATTCCTTAATGCAACATTCAGATACTCTCCCAACCAAGTCCATCTTGCTTTTCCAGACGTGCGATTCATCAGTTTCACCTGGAGAACCAAACTCTGAGACAGAGATGTGTGTACCGGAGGGTTCTTGGGGAGTGATAGCGGGACCCACACCTTTGAGAGAGTGAGGGAGACAGGAGGAGGAAAGAGGGGGATGAACTGCCCTGGAGCTGTAGCAGGGACTTGGCCAGTCCTCAGGGGACACAGCTGAGATGGTCCTTAGAGTTGTCTGAAACCTCAGCACGGGCACCAAGCCCTCCTCCCAGCAATGACTAGCCACTGGGTGCAGGCTGGCCCCAGGGAGGTGGCACCTGGAACAGGCAGCTCCCTCAGTCAACACTCCCAGCACCTGGGAGCATGAGAGCGTCGGTCCAAAGGTGGGATGTAGACGGACCACCGCATCCACTACAAGAAGAAAATCTGTCGTCCATGAAATGCTTCCACTGTGTTCCAGACGCATCGTCAGTGTAAAATCAAATACTTTCAGCATTTGCTCTGTCCAGGCGCAGTTCCAAGTTACTGATATTAACTCATTCACTCCTTAAAGCAGCCCTTGAGGAAGTTTTATTTAGGAAAACCCTCAAAATCATGAAAAGGCTGACCTAATATCACCTGTCAGAGGCAGGATTTGAACCCAGTGCTTTTAGTCCTGAGTCTATGTCCTTCACTTCAAGGATAATAGAAGACACTCCCTATTCCTGAGGAAGTCGGTTTCATCAGAGACAAGTTCTTGTTCAAGGCAGTGATAAGATTTCTATTGCTGCCCTAACAAATGTCCACAGATTTAGCATCTTAAAAGAACGCCTGCTTATCATCCCAGAGTTCTGTAGGTCAGCAGTGTGGCTCCACTGGGTCTTGTGCTGAGATTTCACAAACTGAAATCAAAGTATCAGGAAAGCTTCCTTTCCGGGGTTCCATTCGGCAGGCTCTGGGGATCCAACTACTTTCAAGCTCGTTCAGATTGCTGGTCCAATTTGGTTCCTGATGGTAAGACTGAGGTCCCATTCCCTAGCTGGCTGTCGTCTTTGATCCAGGGGCTGCCCGATTCCTCCTCATGCTTTCCCTGGTCCCTCCTGGAGTGTCAGCAGGCTGAGACCCTCTCCTGCCCCAATTTTCCCCGACTTCTTCTGTCACATGTTTCTTACTCCAGCCTTTTCTAGGCTTTTATGGGCTACATTGATTACATTGCTCTCTTGCCCTGATTACATTGGGCCCACCCAACAATCTGAGAAAATCTCCTCATTTTAAGTCTCATAAACTTAATTACACTGGCAAGGTCCCTTTTGTTCCATAACATAACATATTCGTTCCCGGGATCTAAGGATGAGGGTGTGGTTGTCTTCAGGGGATGGGACGATTGTCTTTCACGGGCAGTTTAGGGCAACAGGCATTCCGGGCCGGTCACCGCAATGACTATTCATCATAAACTGTACCTTCATCGCAGGCAGACCTCACCTCATCGGAGCAATGACACCCGAAAATGCTGAGGGTGGGGCGCCACAATTCAAAAATTGCTATGATTTCAGCTCTTTCTCTCTTGGTATTTGCTCCCTACTTCTTTCTTGAATCTGCCTGGATTTTGATCTTGTTTTTTTATCTCCCCTTTCTAATTCTGTTCTTGTTCCTTGGGCTTAATGAAGAATGGGGCTTCTCTCGTTTTCACCCATGTCACCTACCATGACAAGGCCCTTTCTGTGGTTCGCCAGACCAGTAACCTCTCCACCTGCCTGTTCCCTCCTTCTACTCCTCTCCAAGGCCTTTGCTGCCCGGCCTATCTCTCCAGCTCTGTCTTCTTTGCTCTTAACCCTCCTGGAGGGCAGGGACAGTGTCTGGCTCATATCTGTAGCCACCACTTCAGGAATACTGGCTGGCTTAGGGTAAGCAGTCAATACAAGCTTGCAGAACTTTGGAAGAAAAGTGGATGGATGGATGAATAAATTAAGTGAACAAAAGAATTCAATTAGTTCTGAATTAAAAAGCATCGCCTTTTCCTAAGTGTGATGATTCATGAGTTAGGCCAGCAGGGCAAAACACAAATGTGTTTTCCTTGATGGTTTATTTATTAAACACATATTTACTGAGTGCCGGCTATAAATGAGATTCTATAATAGGTTTTGTTGGTGATGAATAAGACATGCTCCCTGACCTGAGAGAAGTTTACTTTCCATCAGGGAGTGCGGCTGTGTACACATTTGTTTTAGCTTCACTCCCTGGTGTCTTCTGACCCATCTCTTCTCACCTGTGTCTCCTCCCATCTGCCTCTCCTTCCTAAATCACTCCCAACCTTCTCATCCTAAGTTAAACTTTGAACCCAAGTGTCAGGAAGGGTTTGAGAACTAGTTAAATATCTTAAAATATTTTTTTAAAAGGATGCTGTTGCTTTGATTGTTTTGTGATCACTGTTGAGGTCATTTGCATGTAACGCCCATTCTTTTTGGCGGGAAAGCCTAATTTTCATCCTGGTTCCGTGATCAGAACCAAATGAGAGACGGATCATGGTCATGGCCAAATGAGATGATGGCAAGCTTTGGGACCAGGGTGGCTGTGATTTTCTTGTTCTTTTTCCTTCTTTATTGATGTGAAATTCACATGACATAAAATTAACCATTCTAGTGTGAACAATTCAGTGACATTTAGTATATTCACAATGTTGTGCAACCACCACCTCTATCTAGTTCCAAACGTTTTCATCACTCAAAAAGGAAGCTGCTATCCATTAATCAGCTACTGCCCATTTCTCCTTCCCAAAGCCCATCTCTTCTCACCTGTGTCTCCTCCACTCTGCCTCTCCTTCCTAAATCACTCCCAACCTTCTCACCCTGGCAACCACCCATCTGCTCTCTGTCCTTGTGGGCCTTTTGATTCTGGGTAGTTCATATAAAAAATCATGTCATATGTAACCTTTTGTTTCTGGCTCCTTTCATTTAGCATAATGTTTCTGAGGTTCATTCATACCCATCATATATATATATATATATATATATATATATATGTAAATCAGTACTGCATTCCTTTTTATGGGTGAGTGGATAAACAAATAGTAATATATATTTATAGTAAGATATATGCTTATATATTACTATTTGTTTATTCATTCAGCCATTGATGGATATTTGGTTGTTTCCATCTTGTGAATTATGTTGCTTTGAACATGTATGTACATGTATTTGTTTAAGTGCCTATTATTAATTCTTTTTATTATTATTATATTTTCAATTACAGTTTACATTCAACACAATTTTGTATTAGTTTCAGGTATAGCACAGCAGACAGACATACACTTTACCAAGTGTTCCCCCTGATAATTCAAGTACCCACTTGGCACCATAGATAGTTATTACAATATTGTTGACTATATTCCCTATGTTTTACTTTATATCCTGTTACTATTTTCAACTACCAATTACCACTTCATTGCTCCTTCTACCATTGTAATAACCTGGCTTTTCTGGTTCACGCCACACTCCTTCCATTTATAAGCAAATAAATAAATAACTAGAAAGCAACTTAAATAAGGCTTGCTGAATTTGGCCTTTATAACAACCTATTTGAAGATGGAGTTATTATCTCCATCTTACAGAAGGGGCACTAATTGGATATGTCCGCCGGCGCACATGTGAAATTGAATTCTTGATTTGCTCTGACTCTTGCTACCATTGTTTGGTATTTGTATACACTACATGGGTGTGAAGAAGAGAACACAGATACTCATGTGTACACATGCATGCACGTGTATACACATACATACACACACGGCAGATACATTATTGGGTCCGTCCTGCTAATCAAGTGTCAGAAGGATCTTTGCTTAGAGCTTGTCAACAGCATCATTTGCTTTTCAGCTGTTTCGGTAGCGGCAGAATTGCTCACGGTCTTTCCCACCAAGATTGATGGCAAAATGAAGGCCTTTTCAGGGGGCCCAGCATCTTAACAGACTACAAATGTGGGTGCCCTTTGGCCCTTCCCACCCCTCTTCCAGGAGCCAAGGGATGTGGAGATTCGGGAGCGGCAAATCCGACAGTAATGGCTGTAATTGAGTTCTCAGTCTGTTTAACTGCCCGGTGAGATTGCCTGTGAAAACGGTTTGATTTGATGCTCTTTGGGAAGCTGCGCCAAGCCCCATTGGAAATAACCGGAATCTTCCTTCCTCTGGCTTCTGCTCAAAGCGGGGATGAGAGCGGAGGGGAGGAGCGGGGAAGGTCAGCTTCCAAGAGAACTTGCTGGGCGGGACTGTGAGTGATCATGTGCAGATGGGGAAGCGGTGCTATGAAGCTGCCCTCAGGCGACCTGCATTCTCAGCAGGTGACAGGTGGAGTATGCATCAGGCACCTCCCGAACTTCTCCTCCAATCAGCAGTTGCCGGGCGAGGCCTGGTCAGACACATTTGGTGAAATCTGCCACATTTCCATGTGCAATGATGATGCCCTCATCAGCAAGCAACCAAGAGGTCAGAGCCAGGGGTGGGCAAACTTTTTGACTTGAGGGTCACAATGGGTTCTTAAACTGGACCGGAGGGCCGGAACAAAAGCATGGATGGAGTGTTTGTGTGAACTAATATAAATTCAAAGTAAACACCATTACATAAAAGGGTACGGTCTTTTTTTTTTTTTTTAGTTTTATTCATTTCAAAGGAGCCGGATCTGGCCCGCGGGCCGTAGTTTGCCCACGGCTGGGTTAGACACTAAACGGGCACCAGGGAACCCACTGGAGAGGTTCACGCTGCCTTGTCCTGGCTGGTTCTCAGCGGCAGACCTCAGAGAGGTGATGTCCAGATCAGGAGCACCGACCACGCGGAGCTGCTGGGCACTTGCAATGCAGCTGAATGGAGATGTGCTCGCTGCAAGTGTGAAAACATACACCACACTTTACAGGCTTGATACGATAAAAAAATGTAAAATACTTTACTAATAATATTTTCCATTAATGCCATGATGAAATTACAATATTTTGATAGACTGGGTTAAATAATATATTATTAAAATTAATTTCACCTGTTTGCGTTTTACTCATCCAACTACTGGAAAATGTGAAATTACTTGTGTAGCTCACATTATCGATTGGCTAGAGCTGGTCTAAAGATTTTCCCAGCCCGGCCATGGTGCCTCAGTGGTTGAGCTGAGCGGTCCTATGAACCATGAGGTCATGGTTCAATGCCCGGTCAGGGCACATGCCCTGGTTGCAGGCTCTATCCCCGATCATGCAGGAGGCAGCGGATCCATGATTCTCTCTCATCATTGATGTTTCTATGTCTCTCTCCCTCTCCTTTTCTCTCTGAAATCAATAAAGACATACATATTTTAAAAAGACTTTTCCCAGTCCAACATCCTCCCTCAGGCTGCAGCGTAGACAACATTGGCTGGGGATAATGCACAACTTCACTGACTAGAACTTGCCTGCTTCACCCCCTTGAGGAAGCCAATGAAACTCAAGAGGGTGAGAGTTATATGATCATAGGAATTACACTGAAATTAACCTAATGTTTCGGATAAATGAATGATACAACACAACGCATTTAGTTGTTTAATGAAGACCAAATACCTCATGTGGCCAGGTATCAGCAAGGCCTCTCCCTAGCCGCTGAGATTTAAATGAATGTCGCCTTCATGACTTCCGATTCCGTGGTCCATGGAAGTCCGATTCCTGCTGTGTAGGTGGTGCAGGTAGGAGCTTTGTTCTTCAGGCTCCGTGTGTCTCCTGGGCCCTGGTTTACTCAACCCCCGGCCATCATCAAGCACGTGGAATAGCCCCATCTGGGGTCTCCTCCATAAAACTCCACACACCAGTCACTGATGCATGAGCTAGAAGACTGTGTGAAGGTGGGGTCAGGGAGGCCTCCTGGGGAGACATGACATTGAGCTGTGCAGAGCCTCTACAGTTTGGCTGGTGCATCATCGGTACTTGCCTGGCTTCCCTGTGATAACCTAGGTTTCAGACACCTGAGAACAGAGGCGTTGCTCTCGCTAGCACCGCAGGCTTCGGTCCAGGTTGCAGGTGGACTAGAGCTCTGCTCCACAGATCTCTTTCATTCTAGGATTCAGGCTAAAGGCCAGCCCTGAGTGGGGCCTGCCATTGTCCCTACGGAGCGCAGAGAGAAGTGGCTGGATGATGTGAAGCCTTCCTGCTTGATGGCAGCACATTAATCTCTCCTGCTCACATCACTGGCCAAAGCTGACATTGTGAGGGTCGAGAAATCAACTGCTCCACAGGCAGTACTGGAAGTCACATAGCAACAGACTAGAGTCAGGTGTGCTCAGTCAGTAGCCAGAACCCAACGCATGGCTCCAGGACAGCGGCGATGGAGGGTGGGCAACACAAGGAGGCACATGGCATTTGGTGAGAATGGTCTCTGCCATGGTCCCACCCCGGTCTCTTGGCGCTGGCTTCCCAGAGCAGAACCCTTTTGACGATGGTTGACTCAGGTGGTCATTCCAAGATATGAGCAGAGGTCTCCAAAGGACCACAGGTGGCTGACATGTTTGGCCTTTGGCTCAAAATGACACCGACAAACCTTCAGAATTGCTTAGAAAGGAGGTTGAAGAGCCAGGACTTCTACCATATGTTCTTCGCCCTCAGGGTATCCGCTATGCCTCAGTAATGTGTCCTGATAGCAGTTGGGACTGTTGCCTCCGAGATTACCCAATTTCATCTCTCACCCAATGAAGAACCTACAATGGATGGTTGACTGGGGTCAGCTTGTATACATACGAGGGGAGGTGACCACAGGGAGAATGTGCTAGTGAGAGAGCCCAGAGCGTGACACCTGCTCCGGCACTGACACCCTGAATGGTCCGGGAAAAGCCCCTCCCCTCTCTGTGCCTCAATTTCCCCCTCTGTAACATGGAGACAATACTTTGCCAGGCCTGTCTCACTAGGGTGTTGGGAGAGGTGAGTGAGGAATGTATGAATTATAAAACCCTACAGATGTAAGGCCAGAGCAGAGACCGGCTGAGTGAGAAGGCTGGTACTTCTATGCTGTGACAGGTGCTCTCAGGTACCCAGTCTATACCCAGCAACCTATGAGAAACTGCTATGAGGCTCTGATTTGCAAGCTACCCACCCTGCACTTGAGGAGCAGGATAACTAATGGGGAGGCAAGCGTATCATTATAACCAAATGACCACTAGGTATACTATACCCGGGCTGCAGAGGGAAAGCATTCTTGGCAACCCCAGTTTCAGGACTATTGAGTTAGACAAGTCAACAAAGTCTACATCCTTAGAGATGAGGAAAGGAGGAGGAAGAGGACGGGGAGGGAGACTATTCCTAGCTCATTACTGACAGTGTAGAAATGACCTCTTCAACCTTGTGATTCGCCGAAATATGTTGGGCACAAACTGGCATATTGTAAGTGCTTTAATTAGTCAGGATATTTAACACTAGTTGCTGAAACAACAAACCCCAAAATAAATCTGTGGTTCAACACGACAGAAGTTTATTTCTCACCCTGTCACAGTCCTTAAATGTCAGATGGACCAAGTGGGTAGCTCTTCACCCAGGGTTTACTTGGGACTCCTGCTTCCATGCATCATATGGCTCCACTATCTCAGCATCCCTCACTTTCAGCCACGCGGACATGAGAGAGTGTTTGTCATATCTAAAGAGAAGGACCATACATTTCCTTCCCTCCTTCTCTCTTTCCTTTCCTTTTCCCCTCCTTCCTCCATCTCTCCCTTCCCCCTTCCTCCTTTCTTACTTACTTTGATCCTCCCTCTCTCCATCCCTTCTTTCTCACACTTACTGAGTGTGCAGCAGAAATAAGTTATGTGGGTGAATGAAGAGAGGGAAGGAGAATGGTAGTGGGAGCTGAAAGTGGGCCCAGCCCAGCACAAGTGTCTTCTTGGGGTGCTGGTTCTGAACTGGGATACGGGGAGAAACCAGCATGTTCTCATGCCACCTCGACAGATGGGCAGCGTGCAGGGTAGTGGAAGAATCCCTAGGTTTCGGCTGAATTTATAGATCGGGCCGCACAATGTTAGGACAGCAATGACCATTTTATGGGAGAAGAGGTGAGTCAGAGAAATAAAGCACTCATTGCTGGAGCGGAGGGGCCGAGCCACGCCTCCTGGCCCCCCAGGGGGCTCCCGACAGCCGCCCCCACCAGGATCCTGTCTGTGCCCCTTGCCCCATTGGAGAGAGTTATGGCCACAGCATTTCTCATGTCTGCTACCTTCAGTGTCACCTTTCCAGTGATTAGCACTGAGTTCCCCATGTGGCACTCTCATTGGGCAACTCCAAATGTAGCTGTTTATTATATACTCAGAAGAAAGGCTTTATGAGCCCTTAATAGCTGCAATAAAGGCTCCAAATACATGATATTCCAACTCCAAACATAATCAGAACTCCAGGGAACAGTGTGGGCAGGATTGGAAAAACGCTGCAGGCAGCACAGAGGTCTCCATCCCTGGGAAGGCGCCTGCTGCCTTTGCCATCCACGTCGGGGCCACATCTGAGCCACATCTGGGCCCCATCGGAGCCTGGTGTTCCTCCCTCCCGTTCTAGCACCACCTCTTTTTCTTTGCTTTTTGTTTCCCCCAATGTCAGAGGAGCAAAGCTAATATTTATTGAATAGCTACCATGCGCCAGGCACATGTCTATGATCATCACAGCATTCCTGTGAGGTGGGTACTGCTGTCCCCACTTGAAAGATGAGGACACTGAGGCTCAGAATGCTGAGGGCGTTTGCCTGAAGGCACACAGCCCATAAGCAGCAAAACTGACTCCAAGTCCGGGCAGTCCGGATCCAGTGCCTGTGCTGATTCTATTGCGAACCCCACCACTCTATTTCTCAATTTTGCTAAAGCCATCTCTGGCTGCTAATTTGCCCCACATAGTCCAAGAAGCTCTGGGCTCCGTGCTTCACAGGAAGGAAAAATACCAGGTAAGGAGGGAGGCAGCTTTGTTTCACCTTTTATAATAGCTATATTGCCTGGCCTTTTAAAAAATTATTACTAGTTGATATCCTACCTCTATACTCAGGATTTTGTATCCTGTGCAGAGCTATCTGTGAAATGTATGAGCAGAGGCAGGACTGCTGCTAAGCTCATGTTCTCTGGCTAATCTCATCCCAGATCCCCACCTCCAGCTTAAATGCCTGCTCACCCTTTGGTTCTTGCTGGTTTGACCCTTCGTTGTCGGCCCCAAGGCCTGGAGGCCTAGTGCCACCTCCCCTGGTATATCCTCGTCTCCTTCATCTCTAAGGCCCGACTTAAATGCTTCCTCCTGTGGGAAGTCTTCCCTGATCCTGCTTAGCCAGACGTGACCTCTCCCTATGCTGCCTTTGTTGCCCAGTGAGCCCTTTTCAACCTTGCATTATAATGCTGCCGCATGTTCTCACTCCCCTACAGGGTTTTGAAGGAGATACAAGCACCGTGATAATTACATGGACTTTGGATGGGCAGAGACGGGCTCATATGCTTGTTCTGCCAGTTACTAGCTCTGCGACCTCAGGCGAGCTCTGTAAACTCTCTGCCTCTCAGCTTCTCCATCCCTGACACAGAGGCGCCGTGTCTACATCGCAGGTGTTGTGGGTGCCAACATCAGATGGAGGGTGGAAAAACTTTAACACCGTGTCTAGCACACAAGAGAAGGTATTATTACCTTTGTTGTCAAATAAACATGATTTGCATCCCAGATCCACCTCCTACTAGTCATTCAATTTTAAATGTGTCCCTGAGACTGAAATGGTGGCTATATAGGTGGGTTGATAAGTGAGTAATGAGATGGGTAGATGAATGACTCAACTTATGCATTTAAAGAACACTTTTTACTTTCAGGTATGTATAGCATTGTAGCTCCTCTTGTATAAGTGAAATGTACAGCTGGAACAACTTTCCTTGGCTGTGTTTTTCCCAGGGTAATTCTCTTAGAAGACATCAGGACAAGGTTGCTGCTTCTCTAGGTGGAGTCTGAGGAAATGTTGACCTGTTGAGGTATGTGTATTACACATCATAATGTGTCAGAGCAGCTCACTGAAGAGGCAAAGGAAAATCAGATTTTATATAAATAAGTGACAGTCCATTTATCTTGACTGGCCTCCCTCATGGATTCTGAGAGTAATGCCACCCACGCTGACAGGGAGGGAAGAAAGAGGCTGGCAGTGAATGGCGCAGGAAGATGGACTGGTTAGTCACTTATTATCTATTGCTCACAGGGCAAAACAACTCCAAGCAGCAAACCCTGCCTGCTCTCTCCAACCCGCACTCGCTGCTCTCCTGCCACCAGGCTCAGCTTTCTCTGCTCTGGAATAAGCAGAACAAGGTTATATTCTGTAGGTAAGTCATGAAGAAAAGTCACACAAGTTCTTAGAAGCAAATGTAGCCTGACTACAATTCAGTCTGACTGCATGGAATACAGAAAACCACGACTATCAATATTAGATGTAATTGGCTCAGAAGCTATGCAATAGAATGGTGAAGGGTCCTTCGAGGAGGCAATTTGGGTTTGTGTCCAAATTCTTTCTCTTATTGAGCGAGGGACTTCTGTTTCTGACAACGGGGCAAACTGGGTATCTGCTCCCAGCGGCTCCCAATCCTCCTGCTGAAAGCAACTGTCAATGCCAGATAAAACTTAATAAAAAAATCTTTGTAAATGCTTCTGTGAGCCCGCAAGAAGTTGAGTGATGCTCAGGATACAATCTAGAGATGCAAAGCAAAGTGCTGAAGCAGCCTTATGCCTGAAGGGCATTTTCTGATCTTTGTGAAACTTCAGTTTAAGTTTTTGCAGCCTTACAGATCTTTGAGACAGAAGACAAAACCCAGAGTCACCCAAGACAAGGGGATGTCTAGCATGGAAACTCCCCAATAAAGGCAGACTCTGCAGAGCTTTAGGGCACTTTAGCAGACAGAAGAATTTGAAATACACATCCTGGGGAACTGTAAAGAAATCTGCAATAGTAAAAGTTTGCCCAAGAAAACTTGGTAATGAAAGGAAAATGTCCCATGAGAAGTTATAAATACAAACCAGCCATCACACAGGTTGCAATCAAAATCTACTTTGTGCTTTAAACGTCTAGCTGAGGATCTAATTCAAAATGGTCCTAGTCTGGCAGACCCTGTCCCTGGGCAGTAGGCAGAAATTATAGGTAAGTCTTCTCTCTGGAATAACTCACCTCAAATTATTTCAACGGGTAAAGTTTCAAGGAAGATATGCATTGCCACAGGAAAGTAAAACAGTAACTTTATATAGCTTTTTTATAGGTTAGACCTAGCTTTCTCCCTCAACCCTATGATTGTCACCCTTCAAATGCAAGCTCTTAGTTGAGTCCTGGGTGACACAGCTTTCTTTGAAAGAAGGAAATAGAATGAAGGATAAGAATAAGAATGAGAATGAGAACAAAGAGGAGGAGGAAGATGCAAATGTACAGAAAGAAATATAATTTACATGGCTGCTCCTATTTTTCTGGGCATACAGACTATGATCGATTCAATTAATGTCAATAATGCTGAAAAGAGTACCTTTACACTCAAATAATTGTCTAAATTCTTTTTATTTACCTGGAATAATTTCCCCAAAGTACAATTATCGAATTGAAGTGAATATATATATATATATATTTGTTGATTTATCACCAAGACTATGATTATTGATTTTAGAGACAGAGGAAGGGAGAGAGAGGGAGAAACATTGATCGGTTGCCTCCTGTACTCACCCTGACTGGGGATTGAACCCACAACCTAGGCATGTGCCCTGACTGGAAATTGAACCTGCAACCTTTCTGGTGCACAGGATGATGCTCCAACCAGCCGAGCTACCTGGCCAAGGCATAAATAAATATTTTTAAGTCTCTTAATTTGCAATGGGATAATTTACACAAAAGAGGAGGAGGAAGATGCAAATGTATTGAAGGAAATATAATTAACATGACTGCTCCTATTTTTCTGGGCATACAGACTATGATCAATTCAATTAATATCAATAATGCTGAAAAGAGTACCTTATGAACATCAATGAGGTAAAATATAAGAGACTGAACATTATTTGTATGAAAAGGTAGGGAGAGATGAAGTATAAGAAAGGCATTAGGTTTTAGTTTAATTCACCAAATATCTCTTAAAATCACGCTTTTTGTGTGTGGGGGGGGGGGAGTAAACATTTTTTTTTTCAGCTTTTAAATTTCTTTATTGGTTAAGGTACTGGGGATACCATAAGAAGTCACAATCCTTGCCTTCCAGAAACTAAACAGAGATGGATAAATGATTGTATACACATGCTTGGAACTGTGCCAGTACATAGTAGATGCTCACTAAATATTTGTTGAAGTAAATAAACAGGTAGTTAGAGTGCAATGACGCCATGATAAAGATGTAGGAGAGCTTTTTCAGTTGAGCTGAAGCATAGACAGGATGTGGGTTTGGTTGAGAACTCAGTTATCCAGCTTCATGATAAAAAGGCAGTGCCCTGGAACAAGGTGTGAAAGGTGCAATTCTACCTGCCACTGGGAACCTTTCTGCAGAGCCTTGGGAAGTGAATTCCAGTAGACTCAGGGATGGGGTGGGGAATGGAAGCATGTGGTACCTTGAGTTTGAGCTTTACTGAAAACCTCCAAGATGGGAGCCAGGGTTCTGAGTTCCTACACACCTCTAGTCTTAGGAACGGGTAATGTGCTGTTGTCCATGTCTAGACCGTTCTTCTCCAAGAGAGCCTTATGGTCACTCCTTACTTCATGTGGGTCAAAGTCAGCTCTTCAGAGAGCCTTAGGACCCTCTTGGTACTCTGGGTTTAGCCCTAATCAGCCTTGTTCATCTCCATTAGATTACCAGTTGACTACCATTCTTACTTGTTAATTGTCAACCCCCTGCACTGAAAGGTAGAAGAGAAGGGTCTTTGTCTCTTTTGTTCACTGTTGTAACCCCAGTGTTCAGAGAAGGTGTGTGGTATATGGCAGAACTGCAGTTAATACTCATGTTAAATGTTCTCATCACTAGAAAGGGGCTAAGGTAAGTCAAGGAAATTTTAGAGGTCATGAATGTCTCTATTACCTGGATTGTGGTGATGGCTTCATGGGTATACACATATGTCCAAACACATCAAATTGTATATATTAAGTGTGTGTAGTATTTTGTATATCAATTATACCCCAATAGAGCTATTTAAAAGTTCAATAAACACGTGCTGAATGAATAAATGAATAAGTAAATGAAGGTTATTTCGCCTGAAACCCCATCTTCTATAGCTACTTAGTTCTTGTAATAACTGCCATTCGCTGATTGCTTTCTATTTTCGGGCACTGTGTTGACTTTCTATGTACATTATTTCATTTAATCACCCAAGAAACTTATGTAATGAGCCCTACTTATATCTCATTTTCTAGACACAGAGGTTTTACAAGACAGAGAGGCTATAAAATGTTCTTGGCACAGTGGCTTTGACTTGTTACTTTATTTAACGGTAAGAGGGCTCTGTGTGTCATCCTAATTGTATCATGTCACCACTAACATAGCAGAGTGAGGTCGAGGAGGGAATGTGAGATTTGGAATCAGGTCACCTGACTTCCGGCTCGAGCTCCTCCCTGGTCAGACTATGGAACTTTGGTGAGGCCTCACGTTCCCCATCCATAAAATGGAAGCTTCTCCCTGTCTCCTCTACTTCACGGGGTTATTGGGAGCAAAACACAATTGAATAAATGTCAAGGTTCTTAGCAAGCTATAATTTGCTCTACAAAGCTGGCTACACTTTTATAGCTACATCCTCAGGGGAGCTAAGCCCTGAAAGACCTACAGTTTCCGAGCTCCCAAGTTTATCTTCCTTTGCATATTTCATTTGCCTGACTCTGGTGGACAGGATCATTAATATTAATGTTCAGACTTCATGAATTATGCACCTGAAACAAGAAAATTTTCTTCTACCTCTCTTATCTCATACTTCATCTCACAAGCCCAGTGAGCTTCAGCCAGTAACAAAGATGCCACAGAAAATAAAGACATGGTGTGACCTTGGGATGACCGGACATGTGGCTATCCCCACACATGAGGCATCAGCCATTGCCCACAGAGAGTCTAGCTGATGCTCATGCCATCATGCCCTTAAGTCTCCAAGTGCTGATCTCCGTCTTCATAAAAGTCCCATTGTGCCATTTACCACCTATTGACTCAGTACCTGAGGCTGGAAATGCTCATAGTGAAAACCTACTTATACACTAGGTCAGTGGTCGGCAAACTGTGGCTCGCGAGCTGCCGGGGTCCAACCCCAGCAGGTCCAGGGGTTCCCCAAAGGTGTGGACGGAGTCGGCGAAGAAGGAACGATACAGAGATAGCGTTCAGTTGATCATCATAGCCGGGTTCGCTTGTCAGGGTCTCCAGCCAGGTTCTGTACAGGTACTCCAGTCAGGTTCAGTCACCAGGTTGTAGTCAGGCTGTCCTGCCAATCTCCACAGTCAGGTTCAGTCCAGGATCCCCTGCCATGCTCTCTCGCCAGGCTCCGCCTCCAGGCTCCGAGGCCAGTCCCTCTCCAGGATCCTCTGGCATGCTCTCTCCAGCGAAGTTCTTCTGTCTCTAGGATCCGTGTAGGTTCTGTCTTCTTGATTCTCTTCTAAGTTCAGAGTCTTTCTGTCTTGTTACAACTGTATTTATACCAGTTGATTCAATCCTATCAATCTCTATTACAAAGGTTAGGGCGTTTCTTATCTCCATTCCAGGGAGAAAAGATTATGTAGTTTAAGCATGATTGTTCGTAGTTAAAGGGATTAATTACCCGCCTGGCACTTAGTTGAGGGGTTTTATTCCCTCCCTAACTTCAGGGGAAAATCCCTACCTGGGGATTCAACCTTTCTCGGAGAGGTGACCTTGGTTAAAACACAGCCCCAAGAAGGTGAGCAAACATATTAAGAACCGTACGCCATATATGCCAGGTCCCTTGAAACAGCAAGGATGGACCGGCTCCCGGCAGCGAGCCACATGCGGCTCTTTGGCCCCTTGAGTGTGGCTCTTCCTAAGCCTTAGGAGTACCCTAATTAAGTTAATAACAATGTACCTACCTATATAGTTTAAGTTTAAAAAATTTGGCTCTCAAAAGAAATTTCAACGTTGTACTGTTGATATTTGGCTCTGTTGACTAATGAGTTTGCCGACCACTGCCCTAGGTCAATTGCTTATCCCCAAGGTAATGGATCCTGAAGAGGCAGGTTGCAGGTATAACTCAAGGGCAGAGAGGGAAGGGCATATATATTTGGTGAATAACGATGTTAGATGTCCATCACAATCAACAAGGTGCCAGGGGAGGTAGAGGAAGAATGCCTGTGGAAGGCAGAATAATGCCCCCCCCGCCACTCCAAAGATGGCTACATCCAAATACCTGTGATGTTACCATACCTGCCAAAGAATTAAGGTTGCAAATTTAGCTAACCTTGAGGTGGGTCAGTTATCCTGGGTTATCCAGGTGGACCTGGTGATGTACCCACAATGGTTTTTCAATGCAGAAGAGGGAGGCAGAAGATAAAACACAGTGATGCACCGTGAGAGAGACTCAGTGGCTGTTGGCCTTAAAGATGGAAGTGGGGCAAGAGCTAAGGAATGTGGGCAATGGTAGAAGCCGGAAAAGGCAAGTGAATACATTTCCCTAGAGCAGTGGTTCTCAACCTTGGCTGCACATTCGAATCACCTGGGAATCTTTTTAAAATCCTGATTTCTGGGCCTCATCCTCCAGAAATTCTGGAGAAGGGGGCATCTTCTCTGGGGGGGAGGGGAGTGGAGATGGGAGATTGGTCATATACAAGGTACTGATAGAATAATCAGGGTGGAGAATGTCTGGCCCGTGGGCCATATAAAGTCCTCGAAATAATTTGGTCTGGCCCTGCCAAGGCATTAGAGGTGAGTTAATTAAATATTTGACTAAATATAGCAGGCTCGTTCTTAAGCTGATAATTCTGTATGGCCCTCGAATGATGTCATAAATATCCAAATGGGCCTTGGCAGAATAAAGGTTCCCCACCCCTGGAATAAGTAAATAAAGTGGGGATGGTGGGAACCATTTGGAGCTGAGAGGTGCAACTATGGAAAGGCAGAAAATAAAAAGGAAAACTGTAGCATTGCAATACAATTGGAACGAATGCATGGTTTTCTATATAGACAGAACTAAATGTATATATGTCACTGTATACACATACATTCCCTGGCCCTGCAAACCGAGAGGATCTCGGAGCAGTGACATTCCAATATCAACGAGCACACCTAGAACTCATGTCTTGGTTTCTTTTTTTCTTTTTTAAATATATTTTTTATTGATTTCAGAGAGGAAGGGAGAGGGAGAGATAGAAACATCCCTGATGAGAGAGAATCATTGATCGGCTGCCTCCTGCTTGCCCCACACTGGGGATCGAGCCTGCAACCCAGGTATATGCCCTGACTGGGAATTGAACCATGACCTCCTGGTTCATAGGTCAACAATGAACCACTGAACCACACCGGCCGGGCAACATGTCTTGGTTTCTTAATACTGTTCTCCACTAAAAGAAACCAGAACTCCTTGGAAATGGCCAATTTCACGGGTGGGGCAGGGAAAGTACAAGATGAGCCTGGAACATCTTGTGGCAGAGAGAAATAACAGGAGCATGTTAAAGGGACACAAAACCCAGCTAGAATGGAACCCCAATGGCCAAACTGGGGACAACTTGAGTAACCAAAGAAATGATAGGAACAGATTTGAACACACTGAATAAAATAGGAAACCACGAACCCATACTGAAAGAAATAACTTAGACGTTTGATGACAGTGGCATATTTACATAGTATCCAAAGTATTACAAGATGAAGAGAAATGACTTTACAGTGGAGAAGCCTGGCAGACACCACCTTTATCAAAAGATCAAAGTAAAGGAATAGGAGCGCCCACCACCCGATGGGACACTGTGGGGAGAACACAGCATCACTTCGGCAATACATCTGCCAAGGATGCAGAACTCGAATCTAATCATAAGGAAATATAAAACCAAATTGAGAGACATTCTACAAAATAAATGGCCTGTATTCTTTAAGAGAGTCAAGGTCATGAAAGTCAAAGAAAAACTAAGAAATGACTGCAAGAGACAAAAATCACATAAAACTAGGTCCATTGCATGATTTATGACTGAGTCCTTTAGCCATAAGGGAAATTATGAGATGACTGGAGAAATACGTATGGGACTGTGGAGTGGGTGGTGATGATGTATTAATGCTAACTCCCTGATTCAAGGGCTGGGTTATGGTTATGAAGGAGAGTGTCATTGCTTGTGGGGAATATACATTAAAGTATCCTGGGGTAATTGAACATTAGGTTACTTATTCTCAAATGGTTTAGGAAAAAAGGTGTCTATACTGGGTTTGTCATTTTTTTCTCTCTAAGTTTAGGGTTGTTTCAAACATTTTCAAAAGGCAATGAGAAGAATAATACTTCATTGGTTAACAAAAGTGCCCAAAGTTTTTGCTTTTACTGGAACTAGTCTGATAACACTGCTGGGTCCCTTCCCCCCAGCCTCTTTCTCTTCAGAAATCCCAACTTGCCGCCATGAATGTCTTTGATCTGTTTCAAGGAAATGGTGGGAGAGAGAAGTTAAGCATTTCTTACATGATTGAATAGACTACATTTTCCAATCTATGGAATTCCAGGGGAAAAGAATATGAAGGGGGCCTCAGAAATAATAGTAACAGCTAACAACTGCTGGAGTCTTCAATATTCTAGGTATTGTTCTATGTGCTTTACATCCATTAACTCAGGTTAACACTTTCCACAACCCTACAGGACGTGTTATTGCACCACATTTTATGGACAAGGCCACATAGCTGGTAAGTTGCAGAGTAGGATTCAAACTCAGGTAGTTTGACTCTTGGCTCACAATCACAATGTTAGTGTTAGTGTAGGTAGTTAGCTGGTTATTAATAAACAAGGAAGTAACGGGACTTAGACATTATTAACCATAATCAACTGGGGACCATGAGCCTGTTTGCTTCACCAGGAAGCTATTGCTTCACACACTCCAGGGGATCGAAGCATTGCCCCACCCCTGCCTTTCCCTCTCTGTACTGGATTGTGGGAGGAGCAGGGGAGGCAAGCACATGTGCAATAGATGTCAAATGGCACAGGGGTGGTGGTGCTTGACCATAGAGGCCTGTCAGTCTAACTTGGGAAAGGGATCATTGGTCAGAGGGTGGGCCCATCAGAAGCCCAAGGAAGCTTGGAAAGCTGATTGGCTATTTTGAAAAAGCTCTTGGTTTTTCCCAAGTCTAAGATAATATGACCGCAGGGGAACAAAGAAGAGTGTTTGTGTTCTCATTCTCCCTCCCCCCCGCCCCCCACCCCACCCCCACCCGCCGCAGGAACACACACAACCATGTTGGTCTTGCAGCCACGTGGGCCCACAGCAGACCACATGGGCTCCAAAGGACTAAGCTCTAATATGAAACAGAAACTCTGGACCTTGGCCTTTGTTTTGGCCTTACGAAGGACAAGACTGGCCTTTTCATCATGGTGGGAGGGAAGGAGAAGTGGAAATTGGAAACCCAGGGGCAGCCTTCTATTGCCACACCACAGTCTCCTATGTGTGGGTCCAGGAAATGCTTTCTTCATAATCCCGTGAAAGAACACCATTTCCACCAGCAGCATTAGCAATAATAACTATATGGTGATAATAGTTAATACATATGAAGGATTGAATGTATCCAAGGATCAGTGCTAGTATCATGCTTTGTTTAATGTTCATATAAACTCTATAATTATGGTTTGCAGGTGAGGAAAATTTGACCAATGACATCCAGTTTGTAAAGGGGGGAGCAGAAATTCAGACCTGGGTCTGTTTGACTCCAAAACTTGAACTCTAAGCAAATATACTACATCATCCACCTGCTAGTGGAAAACTCAGGAATCCTAGAACTTCCCTGTGCCATTCACTGGTCCTCACGGGGTCTGGATTCTTTGTGCATTATCATCTAAATAGTAGATATGAGGTTTGATTGCCATCAGACTCTATCAGCAGCTGCCATGTTTAAATAATCCTTTGCTGTGAGTGGCTGGCCAGTCAATACACTTTTGGGTCACCTTTCCTAGCAGCACACTGACTCTGATGGCCCCCCTTGAAGTCCTCATCATGCATTGCTCATTCAATCCGTCTTTTCCAAAGGCCAAGCTGACCAACACCTTCTAACAGGCTGCCAAGCTACTTCCTGAATCTTCACCTAATGGGCGCAGAAGCAGTTGTGCTTTGCAGAATTGCCTGTGCTATGCCTGCATTTCTGAAATATAATAAGTGGGAAGGTGGGCTTTGATCAACAGCTGTGTGTAATCGAGGCAGGGCATGATCAACAATTGTATATGAATGAAACTGGTTGTCAAAGGTAGCTCTTCTGGTTGTCTCATTTCAACAGAGGTCCCAAAGTATAATAGGTGATAGGTACCTCTATATCCTAAAAGGAGGTATCAGGTCCCCCATACAAGATATGAAAAGGATGTGGTAAAGCTGGTTCTGCCAGAAAAATCACTTACCTCCAGCCTGTAAAAATGTTGACTTGGAGGTATTTGCAGAGCAGAGTCCTAGAGAGAGAGCTGTTGCAGTGCGGTAGTCTCCCTTCCTCTTTCTCCAGGTGGAGGGGAGGGGCTATACCTGTTGACATCAAATGAGATGACAGAAGGTTAATGGGATCACACAGCAGACTTCACCTGTGTCCCTAGGAATTGAGGAAGCATTAGGGCTGGTCGGAGAGGCTGTGACTTGACTGTGAGTAGAGTTCTATCCGGTGAGCAGAGGTGTACACTTCCTTGGGTAGATATCAGCCACAACAAAGGGGACTCCCCTGGAGCATCATGGAAGGATTTGTGCACCAGGACACCTGGGGGCACCCAGTGAGAGTGTGGAGTGCCAGAATCACAGGGTTGTCCCGTAGAGATGCATTGATTTCAGTGAGGAATTGCCCTGCTTGAAGATCACAAGGAAAACACACAAAAATGGTCCAAGAACGAAAAGTCAGTTTTAACTGTTCACCAAGCCTGAAGCCCAACACCAGCTTCCAACAGCATCAGACACATAAAACCATGCCCCTTGACCCTGATCCCTTCTTCATCTGGGCTGATCCTAAAGGTGTCAGAAGCAGCAGGTTGCCAGTGGAGCAGAAAGTGGTCAACAGATAGACCTGAAGTCAATCACACCCTATGTACCCACTGGGGGCCAGTTCCCAAGCTGAGGGAAGGGGTGAGCTTAAATTGGAATTATCTTTGGCTTTACATTGCATTACTAGTTTGAACCAGGTAAAATTGTCATTTACATAGATCAAAAATTATACATATTGGCAATTTCTCATGGTTCAACCTAAAATATTACATTGCATTAGATAGCTTCATTGTCAAAATGAAATTATTCTTGAGAATGAAAGGAACTCCAACAGCTTTCATAAGATTCCCTCCAGGGTCAGGGTGAGAGCTAAGCCACGGCATAGGCTTGTAGGCCAGCTGTAGAAAGAACTGAGCTGTATTCCATTTGCACCCATCAAGTGAGCTCACCTCATATAATAGGGATATATGTACTATATTATCCTTCTAAAAAAATGATATTGCTGTTTATGAGTGAATGTGCTTGGCAAGTAGTAATTCTTTAATCAATTGATTCACTCAAATATTTATCAAGATACTAGCGTTGTTTTAGGTTTCAAATATATATACTGAGCTGAGCAAGAAAGACAGGATCCTTGCCCTAGAGGAGCTTACATTCTGTTGGGGGGTGGTTAGAGGGATGGGGGCTGCTATGGAGCAAAAATATAAACACATGAGATCTTTTCAAGGTTTCTAATAAGTGTTATGGAGAAAACAAATAGCCTGGTCTGACTGAGATTATCTGGGGTTTGGTGACCAGAAAAAGGTCTGTCTAGGAGATGACATATGAACTGAAATGTGAAGGAAAAAGGAGTCAACCATTCAATCACTAATAGTTGGATTATTTCAGGGAGATAAAAGAGCAAATGCAAAGGTGCCAGGCAGATGTGAAGGACAAAAAGGAGGCCAATGTCAATGGTGATCCCCAAGCTCTTCTCTTTGACTAAACTACTCAAATGCTGAACCATCTCCCCTCCATGTCAGTTTCCCCAGGCCCCAGCTTGGCACAGTGGAGGTGCATATTTCACGTATCTTGATGTCTGAGGAGACTCTGCCCAGACTTCAAGTCCAAACCTACTTTAGAGACAAATTTTACAGTTGCCCACAGAGTGTGTGCAGTAAGAAGGTGCATAGATTGGTGCAAGCCAAACCCTTCACCAAAGCCCAGCTTCTTCTGGCCATGTGTGAATATATGACCTTCAAGAAGAAAGGAGAGTGGTACGAAATGGAAATGAAGAAAGATGAGGGACATTTTCAGGAGAAAAAGAGTTCAGAGGGATGATGAACAGTAACTTAATCCCTAGCCAGGGAGCATCGTAGAAGCACTTGAAGAAAAAGGGAGTCAACCGTGAAGGTGCCATAGGTCAAGGCCTGGATGGGAGCCACCATGTGGAGGACAGCTACTCTGGAGAGACACCCACACTGACAAAAGATGTTATAGGAACAAAAAACACACTTGTTGTGTGAGGACACACAGCACAGTTTGGGATTTGTCTGTTACTTCTTTACCCTGCCACACTTGACTAACACAGGCACCGTCTCCTGGAATGTGAGAGCCACAGAACTGGCATGTTTTTCCAAGTGTCAGACACGAGTTTGCTCAACTCCAGACTCCCAGGCCCGCTCCACAGAGATCAGAAATGCTCTACGCTTGGAGGAAGGTTTAGGAATCTGTTTTCAATCGAGCTTCTGGTGGTGTGTCAGATGTGTAGGCATGTTTGGAAATAACGACATCCCAGAATAGTAAATATAAAGCCGTTTTTCATATAAACAGCTTTGTTACTTGGCAGAAAGAACTTTCTCAAGGACGCCCCATAGGTACTGGCAGAATCTGGACCCCTAGGAGGTTATTTCCAGCTCGTCCCACTCTACAACACTGCTCTGAGCCCGGCTCCCCTGCATATGAAGTAGTGGCCTTGAGCAAGTCACTGGGCCTCTCTGAGCCTGCTTGCATAGGAAATGGATAATAAAACTTCTCTACTGAGTTGTTAGATGAGTTAGGAGGGGCCTGAATGGAATGCATGAGAGACATTCAGTAAATGGTATTTACTGGAGTGAAGAAACATCAGCCAGGGCATCCCATGAACTTGCCCAAGGTCACACAGCAAGTGTGTGGTAGAGGGAGGAATAGAATGCAGGATAGCTCCTGCCTCCCTAGCCTCTGATCTGTGTAACTGAGTCAGAAGATCCTTTAGGTAAAAAGAGGGCCCGGGCAGGGTTAGGGAGAGCAGCAGGCCAGCTCCGCTCAGCGGGGCATGGGGCTTGGCTGGCTGCCTGCCTGAAACATCCGTTCCCAGGTACCTGGGACTAAGTGAGAGCCTGCAGCCAGGCAGCAGGAGAGCAATCTCTCTGCAATTAAAAAGCTAATGGCTTTTAAATGGAGCTGCTTCTTAGGCTGGCATACACCAAGCTGCCTCCAGGTCATAATAGGAGATGGGGAGAGAGGAAGGTGGAGCTTGTAAGCCTGACCCAAGAGCATGCATTTTCAATCACCTTGCCTCTCCTTTCTCCCAGCACAGACGCCATGTCTTCTCTGAAGTATGGGTTAGCGGTTCTATAGGTGAACATTTCTAGTTGGATCAGTTTAGCTCTCCTCTTTTCACACCCAGCCAGATCTTCTGGAGACTGCTGGTTGGGTTCAATGGCCAGTCAGTTACTTGACAAACACATATGGAGCTGCCAGCTAAGGTGTGGGCTCGGGTCTGTGGGAAGACCAAGAAGTGGTGTGATCCCGCGAAGTGCCCTGGCTGGGAGTTAGGACACTTGAGTTCTGGTTCCAGCTCTGCCGCTCACTAGCTGTGTGACCTTAGAAAGGTCACTTCCCCTTTCTGTGCCTCTTCATCTATACAAGAGCGGAGGGGTTGGTTGAATCAGAAGATCATAATGGGCACCATTTATTTAGTTCTTACCACTACTCAGGTACTATTCCAAAGGCCTTATACTTATGAACTTACTTAATTCTGGCAATAAACCTACTTCATCATTCCCATTTCACAGATGAGCAAGCCAAGACACAGAAAACCTAAATAACTTTCTGAAGGTTACACACAGGTTAAGCACAAGAGTCCTCATAGTTTAGAGTAGACTCTCAGAGTCTGGCTTTTAGAATGTGATCTTTCTTAAAGATCACATGGTGCTGGCCTCCTGACCGCCTATCCTTGCCAGGTTATGGTTCTGAGGGATGAACTGGACCTCCTGCCCTCAGAGTTTTCTTCTTTAGTAGAAAAACAAGATCCCAAAAGTAACAATGGGCACGCTGGTCTGGAACAGACTGCAGAGTTTGGGGAGGGGGGAGAGGGGATGGATTCTAGTGGTCTGGGAAGGCGCAGGGCAAAGCTGAGATCAGGTCTGGTCCCTGCAGGGCAGTCAGGACTTGGGTCGGTGGGGGAAGAGGATGCAGGCATTTCTAACAGAAATGCATCTGTGAAGACCTGGGGGTTAGAATGTGTGTAGTGTCTAAGCCACAGAGCACAGCTGCGAACACCATCCCTGTTTGTAACCCTCTATTCTCTTGGGACCTCCCTGCACTGCCCTCCACGGCTCAGCTCCAGCATCTCTCTCTTATCAACCCTCCCACGGCCACCCTTCACCCTGCACCGGACTCATCTCTGCAACACCTTGCCTCTCCTGCTGGAATGTGAGCTACCTGTGGTCAGAGACAAGCTCTGTGTCTCCTACCCATCTCTGAATCCCCAGTTCACAGAGCCTGGCACCATGGGCATGCCCTAGAGCAGTGGTTCTCAACCTTCCTAATGCCGCGACCCTTTAATACAGTTCCTCATGTTGTGGTGACCCTCAATTTCATTGTTACAAATTGAACATAATTAAAGCATAGTGATTAATCACAAAAACAATATGTAATTACATATGTGTTTTCCGATGGTCTTAGGCGATCCCTGTGAAAGGGTCGTTTGACCCCCAAAGGGGTCACGACCCACAGGTTGAGAACAGCTGCCCTAGAGGATGAATTTGCACCTGAGATAGTGGGTATGGTGAGCGCTGACTGGATAGAGGAAGGGTTGGGTTTGATCCAAGGTTAGACCAGGGAGTTGAATGACCTCAGGCATCAAGTTTCTCTTCTATAAAACTCACATCAAAGGTATCAAGACTTAGGGTGGATCAATATCTTTTGCCCTTTTAATATGGATTTGAGACCAGAAGAAGAGAGACTGATGATTCACATCTTACAGGGCTGTTGATAAGGATGAGGATGATGGTCACCATGATGTTAATGGTTCAGCTTTGTCTTTTGAGCGCTTCTTTCCCAAGAACCCTTTCCCGTAAACTAGGCATGTATTTTTTATTTAGTTTTCCTTAGAATTTCTGTCACTTCCTATCCCACTTTCAGTTTATAAGACAACGCCTTTTGCATAAGAGGTTTAAAAAATGAGGACAGGGAAGGTGCCTTTTTCAGTGTCTGCCACCTAGAAATTTTAGGTCAAACCATCTAGGAAGATTTCCAGGAAAACATTTTCCCCAGATCACATTTCAGTGTTATACTACCATTGAAACTCAGTAGTTCTCTGTGGCTAATCAAGCACCTCCAGCTACATCAGAGAAAATGAGAGAGGGGGGAAAAGAAAGGTGGATCAACCTGGAAGTTCAGAAGTGCCCAGAGCACTTTTCCAACAGTGAAAACACACAGAATTCAAGATAAGTTGGGATGGAGGGTTTGGAGGCCTTTCAGGCAAGGAGGAAGGTGCCCAAGCTGCTCTGATTCCAGAGCTAAGCAGGCAACTAGCAGGCCCTCAGCTGATCAGCAAAACTAGAAAGACAAGCAAAAGAGAAATTCTTTCAATGAGAAAAGCTTAGCCTCTCCAGTTGAAGAAACAAGAACTGAACTTGGTAAAGCCTTGCCTCTTTAAAAGAACACGAACACACACACACACACACACACACACTAGCACAACACATGCGTGTAGTGTCTAGCAAACAAACCAGGCCACCTGGACTTCAGGCTCTGATGTTTTATAGCCCGTCTTACAGGTATCCAAGAAAACCTGCTTCGCATTGGAGGGACCACTTAAGAAGACAGAATTCTCTCTTCCCTAGACTCCACGTGAGCCTTCTCAGACAATGACGGCTCCTGAGACCCAGCTGTTAGGAGGGACACCTCATTAGGAAGCCCCAATACAGCTTCAGGTCCCTGGAAGCTGGGGGAGTCAGCACCTGGAAATATGTACCCCAGTGAACCCATGGAGAGTGCAAATGACATTTGCTGAAACATATACACACCCCCTCCCCTTTCTCCCTCCACCACATTGCCACTGACCACAGACCCTTCAGGTACACACTCATACAATCACCACACACACATACACAGTGCACAACCACACATAAAGTCTATCACTTCCACCCAACTGGACTCCACCCCTGTACTAAATCACAGAAAATGAGCTACCTAACCTCATTTCCACCATAATAGCAAATCCCCTTCCAGTCTCTTACATGCACGCCTATGCACAGACACCCCACTCTCATGTCACCCCCACATCCATTTACTTATCCGTATGCCATGCACTGTTCTAAAATATGGATGTTACATCAGTGAATAAGGTAGACATGGGCTGTGCTCTCATGGGGCTTACATTCAGTGGATAGTTGCACTAATAAGTAATAATATTTGAAAGATTTAGATAGTCACCAGTGCAAAGGGGAAATTTAAAGAAGGTAATGTCATAGGGACAGAGAATCATTGAGCAGGATCCACGAACTTGCCCTCCTACCCTCAAATGCATGACACCTCAGACCCCTCTATTGAAATTACCCCACATATACACCCTACACACGGTGGACAATTACATTTACCTTTGCCCCCATATCATCATTCACTCACCACCCACACCCATCACTCCTACAGACAATTAACTACAAACAGAACTATGCTGCATGCTCTACTGCACCCACTTACCTGCTCTTTATACCAGAGTCACAGTTTCACAAACACTTTCTCCCCATCACAATGACCTACTTCGCCACCCATCACACACTGTTAAACACGGATAATGCCACATATCATTCCCCACAAACACAGTTCAACTTTGCCAACTGCAACACGACTCTAGAAGTAGCACACATCGTAACTCCCCGGTACCCCCAGATCAAACATTCTGTCCACACAAACACACAGAGCAGACCTTGCATGGAGCCTCACTTTGCTTCACAAGGATTGCATCTTGTCTTGTCTACCAACTTACTTGAAGAGATACCACAACTCCTATTACTCCCCCTCCCCCTCGCCCCCTAGCCCCAAGGATCCTTCAGTCTGCAGTTCTGTTTGGAAAAAACACAGGTTACTCTGATCTCAGACTAGGTGATATTTGTAAACAGTGACAGAAAAGCAAACAAAACAATTTATTTGGTTGAGACCTGAGTTGGAAACTTTTTGCCTTTCCCCTGGAGTCTAAGCCATGGGGAATCTGCCTGTTCTTTCCCCCCACTCTGCTTCTGCAGTTTCTTAGCTGCCACTGGCCACTCATTGTTGGAAACAAAGATTGTTCCGAACAGAGAGCTACTGGAGCCAACAGCCTGGGGATGTGGCTTATTCTGCAAGGAGTGTAACACTCAGTGGCACTTCTGCCTACCATGCTAGAGGGTTGGGGGGTGGATGGCCAGGGGGACACATCAGAGTCATTACACGTGTCTGTTTTCTATTGCTTAGTGGCTTCAAATAACACCCACGTATCCTCGCACAGGTCTGCAGACCAGGGGCCCCAACATGGTCCTCTGCTTAGGGCAGTGGTTCTCAACCTTCCTAATGCCACGACCCTTTAATACAGTTCCTCACGTTGTGGTGACCCCCAATTTCATTGTTATAAATTGAACATAATTAAAGCATAGTGATTAATCACAAAAACAATATGTAATTACATATGTGTTTTCCGATGGTCTTAGGTGACCCCTGTGAAAGGGTCATTCGACCCCCCAAAGGGGTCGCGACCCACAGGTTGAGAACCACTGGCTTAGGGTCTCAAAGGCTGAAATCAGCACATGAGCTAAGCCTAGTCCTCATCTGGAGGCTCTGAGGAAGAATCTGCCCAGCTCATCGCTTATTTGGAGCTTGGAGTTGAGTTCCTTGCATTTATGGCCCTGAGGCCCCCAAGTCTTTGTTGGCCATCAGCCAGGAGCTGCTTTCAGACCCTAGGAGCCCCACATTCCATGCCATCCAGGCTCCTCCTTCAAATTCCTCTCCCACGTGGCATCTCTGACCTCTAGACCCAGGCCTGCAGGGCTCAGGTGATTAGATCAGACCCACCAGGATTATTTATCTTAAATTCAACTTAATTACCTTCCCAGCAGTACCTAAATTAGCATGTGAGTAACTGGGAAAAGGTGTATGTAACTTTGGGCTGGGAATTGTGGGGCTGTCAGGGAATTCTGCCTACCACACCCAGGGGGTTGGTATCTGTCCTGTACACACAGCTCACATAGCTAAGTGCCTCCCTTTCTGCTTTGATGTGAGCTCCTGGCTTCATTCCATTCTTAACTGTCACTGTGCTTCCTTTATATTTGCAGCCTTCAAATATTTGGCCATGATCAGCACACCCTTCTCTGTCATCATTTTGCTTCCTCTCACAAAGCCGGGACCTTTCATTTCTCCTCATAAGGTTCTCTTGACAGCCTTCCTTCTCCCAACCCTGCCCTGTGCACTCTAATAATTGTGAAATGTCATCCCTGAAATGGCACTTAAAAGTCACCAAGTCCAAGTCTCTCATTTTGCTGTTAGGGAAGCTCGGGTTACCAGAGAGATTGCCCAAAGTCACACATCAAAGGGATGTTATAACTACAGCAGCCCTAGCTAGTTCTGACCCATGCACCCTGAGGGTGGGGTGGGGGAAGGGAGGAGGGAGGGAGCAGGGACACACACACACACACACACACACACACACACACACGAGTCTTTCCACCCAACAGACCAGAGCAGGAGCTCTGGTGCCAGAGATAGGAAGATGTAAACAAACACTCATAGACCATGATGACGTGTGCCAGACTCTGGGCTGAGCATTTCACATACAACCTCTTAACTTCTCACAGTAAGTCTTTGAGTCAGTGCCCCTTCTCAACACTGGCAGTTGTGCCCCCAGAGGATGTTTGGCAATGTCTGGAGAGATGTTCTGTTGTCACAAAAATGGGTGAGGGGTGCCACTAGCCTCTAGTGGGTAGAGATGCTTCTAATATTCTACTCTGCACTGGACAATGCCCACAGCAGAAAATCCTATATAATAAAAGGGTAATATGCAAATTGACCCTAACAGCAGAACGACTGGTCACTATGACACACACTGATCACCAGGGGGCAGATGCTCAATGCAGGAGCTGCCCCCTGGTGGTCAGTGCGCTCCCACAGGGGGAGCTCTGCTCAGCCACAAGCCAGGCTGACGGCTGCCAGCACAGCAGTGGTGGTGGGAGCCTCTCCCGCCTCCTCAGCAATGCCAAGGATGTCCAACTGCAGCTTAGGCCTGCTCCCCACTGGCAAGCGGACATCCCCCGAGGGCTCCAGGGCTGCCAGAGGGATGTCTGATTGCCAGCTTAGACCCAATCCCCCCAGGGAACGGGCCTAAGCCAGCAGGTGGTCATCCACTGAAGGGTCCCAGGCCGGGCTGAGGGACCCCCCCACAGTGCACAAATTTTTGTGCACTGGGCCTCTAGTTATGGAATAAGTAGCTAAGACAATTTCAGCTTCTCCTTCTCTCTCTTTTATTTCATTTTAATCAACATTTGTTTTCCTCATATCATGTATTCTAAAGTGTGAGTCACATAAAAAGGTCAACAGTGCCAGGGCGGAGAGACCCCGCTTTGAGCTGAAGGCTACTGTCCCCAGTGTGTGTGTGTCCTCATGATCACACCAGACTAATCACCTTTGTTGCGTAGGCTGCTCACATCTCCCTTCCCACACTGAAAGGCTCAGAGCTTTCTTCAGTGTTATCTTGGGTGTGCTCATGAACAGTCTCTCTGCGTCTCACGGCACTTGCCAAGCTCTCCTCCAGACCTCCCCTTCCTCCCAGAAATGGTTCCTGGCCAGCACAGCTCCAAAACCTGCCCTGGGGGCAGCTAGACATTCTGCAGAGATGGAACCAACTGCCTACCTTCTCCGTCCTGAACCTGAGAGAACAGCTGGCCCCCACCCCCCTGAGTCCACCATCAACCATAGACTCGGCCCTCCCAAGGCCACGTTGTATGGACTAGGTAGCTAAGACAATTTTAGCTTCTCCTTCTGTCTTTTATTTCATTTTAATCAACATTTGTTTTCTTCAGGTCATGTATCCTAAAGTGTGAGTGAATCACATAAAAGGATCATTTGGCTTAAATTTGCTCAGTGACAAGCAAGCACATTTCTGCATATGCAAGGGTGAGCAACAGTAGGTTTACAGTTGTGAGTATGTGAAACAAAGCATTCATTCTTGTGTTATTAGTTACTAATTATTGTATTATTTATTATGAACTGTAAACCTCCTTTTGTCAACCCCCATTGATCCATTTGACTTTTCTGAAGGGCACTCATTTTGGTCTTTTCTCAAGGTCATTAAGAGACTTAGGGTGGGCTCTACATCCAATGGCTGGAATTGGAAAAAGGCCAGTGAGGCTGAAAGCGGAGCATGAAGGAGAAACTAGCAAGAGCCTGGGCCACCTGCAAGTTCATCTCCTATGCTTGTAAGGACCATGGTTTTTATCCAAAGAGCCCCGATAAGTCATTGGAGAGTCTCATCAGGGCAGGTGGGGAGTCCGGAGAACAACAGGTGGGGCTCAAAGGTAGGCACACGAAGCTAATCAGGAGGCAGAGCCCAGGGAAGAGATGAGGTTGACGCTGACTGAGCAGGTTACTCCATTCTGAACAGGTTACATATATTATCTCATTTAATCCTCACAACAACCGTAAGTGGCAGGAACCCTTATCATCCCCATTTTACTGCTGAGAAAACTAAGACACAAGAGATAAACTAACTTCACAGTGTCGTGTCCATTGTCAGTAGTAGAGCTGAGGTTTGAAGCACGGAGTCTGGCCCCAGAGCTCACCTTATTATGCATCAACACAAGCGAGATGCCTGGAGAGATGGAGATGAATGGACAGAATCCAGAAAGACTGCTTTGAAGGGTAGATGGGATTCAGGTAGCAGGAGAGCATATGAGAGGACATCCCATGAAGGAGAAGGAATATGTATCTAAAAAATAGGCAGAGCTCTAGCCTGTTTGGCTCAGAGGATAGAGCGTCAGCCTGCAGACTAAAGGGTCCCAGGTTCGATTCCAGTCAAAGGCACACACCCAGGTTGCGTGCTTGATTCCCATTGTGGGGCATGCAGGAGGCAGCCAATCAATGATTCTCTCTCATCATTGATGTTTCTATCTCTTCCTCTCCCTTCCTCTCTGAAATCAATAAAAAAATATATATTTTAAAAAGAGGCAGAGGGGATGGCATATTCATGCCACGAAGAGGCCAGTTTGCCTAGAGCAGTGGTTCTCAACCTTCTGGCCCTTTAAATACAGTTCTTCATGTTGTGACCCAACCATAAAATTATTTTCGTTGCTACTTCATAACTGTAATGTTGCTACTGTTATGAATCATAATGTAAATATCTGATATGCAGGATGGTCTTAGGTGACCCCTGTGAAAGGGTCATTCGACCACCAAAGGGGTCGCAACCCACAGGTTGAGAACCGCTGGCCTAGAATAAAGACTGTGGTAGCGGCTCACATACTGAAAGAAGTTAGTTGGAAAGGCCGTCCCCAGGACATCTCACTAGGTTATACTTTGCTTCCATAAAAGATTTGAGGCCAAATCGTGATGCTAGAAAAGGTGGGAGTGAATGGAGATCCAGGAAAGGAAGACAGGGACAGCAGTTAACGCCATCCTCTTTCTGGACGAGATCTCTTTTTTCTCAATTTCTCCCTTTCCTCATTCTGTGTCTTTAAGGAAGGAGCCAGGAGATTTATTGGGCTGCAGAGGTTGAGTCAGGAAGCTGAACAGCAACCCTTCCACTCCAATAAATCACAAAGCTCAAGCCATTTGGGCTGCCAGGGAGCTTCTACCCAGGGCCTACTACAGGGTATGTTTGTGATGACATGTCAGCCACTTTCTGAGATTTATTCACAGCACTGCTCCCCTAAATGTCTTCTTGTGATCCTGGGACAGAGAGCTCAGCGAGTGCTTGGCGTAGGGAGCGAAGGGTGGGGGAAGTGGAATTACTGGTCAGGCTCCATGAGGTGTGACTAGTGGGCCTTCCATAGGGCAAGTATCAGAGTCAAATGGCTGGAAGAGGCCTCCAAGGTCAACTACTCTCAACCCTGCATTTACAGGTGTGGAAGTTTCGGTGAGAAGAGATTTTCCTAACACCTTTCAGTATGTGGAGGGAGCGATTTGCTCAAGGTCACCTGGCAAGACAGGGTGACAGCCAAGCCTTAAATCCTGAGTAGATACACTCATCTCTACCACAGAGTATCTACCTATGAAGCTGTGACAATCCCCGTGTCTTAGGATGAAAATTTCTGCAGGTCAGATAAATCCTTTTAATCCCCTTATTTTAATGGTTGGCATATATTGGGAACTGAGTGAGCAATAAATGAGTGGATAGACAATGGATGGATGGATGGATGGATGGATGAATCAGCAGATCCATAGATGGATGAACCTATAAATCAGTGGTTCTCAACCTTCCTAATGCCATGACCCTTTAATACAGTTCCTCATGTTGTGGTGACCCCCAATTTCATTGTTACAAATTGAACATAATTAGAGCAGAGTGATTAATCACAAAAACAATATGTAATTACATATGTGTTTTCCGATGGTCTTAGGCGACCCCTATGAAAGGGTCATTTGACCCCCAAAGGGGTCTCGACCACAGGTTGAGAACCTCTGCTATAAATGGATGGGTGAATTCAGGCAGAAGCGTCTCCATCTTATCTCTTTGTCAAATGTGCTTTGCCTTTGGGATTACTCTAGTGTTTTCCAAGGTGTTAAGCAGTGTCTAGACTTGAAGTCAAGAAAATTGTAAAATTTAATGAATTTCTTTTGACACCTTTCTCCCTGGTCAGTAGGCATCTCTCACAGAACTTACATCCTCCTACCTCTACAGATTTTAGGAAACCTCCCACTATGCTATACCACCTGAGCCTGTTCTCGTCACCTGCTGCCTACATTCTGCATCTTTGACGAGCACTTACTCATCAACACTCATCTGTCCTACATCCCATTCTCTCATTTCTTCATTAATCCGGCTTCCAAAAAGAAACCTGATAACCATCAATGCCTTTCTCCTTTCTGTAGTCTAGATGTGAAATCTTAGGGTCGCCTTTGCCTCATCTTAAAGTCAACAGTCGAGCTGTCATTCACTCCACTTGTTCCTCCTGCCACAGCATCTCTCTATGCATTCGCTCTTTCCTGTCTCTGGTACCATTAACCTATTTCAAGCCCTCACTCCCTTTCTCCTCGTCCATCACAATGACAACCTGACGCCATTCCCTTGCCTCTTTTTTTTTTTTTTTAAAGATATTTTATTGATTTTTTTACAGAGAGGAAGGGAGAGAGATAGAGAGTTAGAAACATCGATGAGAGAGAAACATCAATCAGCTGCCTCCTGCACATCTCCTACTGGGGATATGCCCACAACCCAGGTACATGCCCTTGACCGGAATCAAACCTGGGACCTTTCAGTCTGCCGGCCGACGCTCTATCCCAGGGGTGGGCAAACTTTTTGACTCGAGGGCCACAATAGGTTCTTAAACTGGACCGGAGGGCCGGAACAAAAGCATGGATGGAGTGTTTGTGTGAACTAATATAAATTCAAAGTAAACATCATTACATAAAAGGGTATGGTCTTTTTTTTTTTTTAGTTTTATTCATTTCAAACGGGCCGGATCTGGCCCGTGGGCCGTAGTTTGCCCACGGCTGCTCTATCCACTGAGCCAAACTGGTTTCGGCTTGCCTCTTTCTCTTACCTTGATTGGTTCAGTCTAGCGCTAAAGTGGGTTTTTTTCCTGGTCATACCCTTCTCAGACACATACACATCCTCTTACACACTCATACATATGTGTTCACAATATTCTCACGCATGTTCACACACACTCACATATATGCCCACATACACTCACATTGTGTTCTCTGGGCCTTGGCTTTACCACGTGTGAAACAGGGTCAGTGACAACTATGTCTCCAGGTTACGGTGCCGTGTAAACAAGAAAACATTAACAAGCACAGTCATTTATTAGGTGTTAGCATCAGTGAGACACTGCGCCATGAGTTTACAGTACTGTGCCATCTGTCTCTCACAATGGCCCCAGAAGAGAGGGATCTTTCACTTTCCTTTTATAGATGAGGACCCTGAGGCATAGAGCAGTTAAATATGTTGCCCAAGTTTAGGTAATAGATTCTGAATTTAAACCCAGGCAGGCTCTCTTGAGAGCCACTGGACTCAACTTCTGAAGAACGCCACTTATATTTTCTATAAAGCATCGAGTAAACTGCCTGGCAAACATTAGGTGCTCATTTGATATTTTCACTTATATTCCCCACAGAAATGTCGATAGCACTGAAGTGGACATTTGACGTGTTGCTGAATTAAATGCAATTGAGGTCGGAACTCCCGTTTTCATCCAAGTTGGAGGAGCTCGGATCAGCCCAACCCTCTTGCCAAGAACAACTACAAAAGCTGAATCCACAACAGCAACAATAATAATGACTACAGAAACAGCTGTCTGAGGGCACTGGAGAGCTGCCAAGGCAGCCGGGACAGAAGAGAAAGCGTGAGACAAGGAGCTTGTGGATCTGTTTGCCATGGGCCAAGATGGGCAATACTTTCAGCAGTCCAGAGCAACTGGGGAGACAAATACTGGGGTTCATAGCTGCTAAACCAGCCAGGACTTGAGGGGCCAAGATTCTTTGACCATTCTTTTTTTTTTAATATATTTTATTGATTTTTTACAGAGAGGAAGGGAGAGGGATAGAGAGTTAGAAACATCGATGAGAGAGAAACATCGATCAGCTGCCTCCTGCACACTCCCTACTGGGTATGTGCCCGCAACCAAGGTACATGCCCTTGACCAGAATCGAACCTGGGACCCTTGAGTCAGCAGGTGGATGCTCTACCCACTGAGCAAAACCGGTTAGGGCTCTTTGACCATTCTTGTTCAATGATTTCTTGTATCAGGGGTTTGGTTGAATTTGGACCCAAAGGCCTCAGCACTGCCCACTGTGCTTCCAGCTCAGGGCCAACTTGTCATTGATAAAAGCAACTCGGAGGGGAGATTTTCCTCCCCCCCCCCCCCACATCCCATCAATCTCCAATTCCTGTTGCCTCTTTAACATCTCTCTAATCTGCCCTCTTATCCATCCCCAAAGCCCAAAAGCCGCTGCCTGGAATTGCTGAGATCTTCATCGACTCTCCCCTGGATTACTAACCAATCTCCCTGCCCTGGGCTCTCCCTGCTCTAATCTGTTCTTTGCACAGATGTTAAACCTATCTTCCTAAAGCACATATCCAGCCAACTGACTCCTTGATTGAAAATGCTCCACAACTCCCCACTGTTCTCAGAAAAGGAAAAAAAAAACAACACACACAAAAAACTGACCTCGTTAGTATGATCACAAGTCTGTCTGTGCCCTGGTTCCACAAACCTTCTGGCTTCCTTCTCCTTCAGCCCCTCCCCCTCTGATCTGTCACCTTGATCTGCTGCCTTTCCCCAAACTCCCTGCACACATTTCCACCCAGCACTCCCTGTTCAGGAAAGAGTATCGCTCTCACCTCTGCCTTCACCTGGCTAGTTCCTGTTCGCTGTCATGCCCAGCCCACGTGATGCCACCAGAAGGCCTTCCGTAAGGGGCCCCTCTCTCCACCCTTGCAGCTGGATCACACTTTCCTGTGTTATCAGAGCGCTTTACGAATCCCCGTGTCACAGTAGTTATCATGCCGGAGAGAACTGGAAAGCTACTCCCTTCTCATCCCACTCCATCTTGAACTTGCCAAGGGTGGAGCCCAGGTGGTTTGTCTTCACATATCAAATACCCTGCACAGCTCTTGCCCACCACAGCCACAGCCGCTATTTTTTTTGAATGAGTAAAAAGAAAAGGGGCATGGAAAGAAATGTGGGAAATTATAAGAGCTTCCAGGTGCCAACTTCATTCACATTGAGCCAGACTGAGCTGAAGCCAGAAGCTACTCAACAGGCAAGTCGTTCCCCAGGTCTCACTGCTCAGGGAAGGTTGCTGACGGCAGGGTGAGGCTGCACGCAGGACCCTATGGTTGTAAGTCCCAGAGGCTCAACTGAGACTCAGTTAGCCAGACAGAGAGAGGATATTGTTGGTCACACGCCCAGTCCACAGCCAGGGAAGCCTGATACCTGGGACTCGACCTTCATCTACAGAGTGACCCTCTTGTGATTCAACTTCTGTCTTGCAGCTTCTCCATTTGACGAGGGCATTGAGCAATGGTAGCCTCATGCCGACATCTTTACAGTCTGCTTTCTAGTTTGGAAAGAAATGTTTCTCACTCTCCTTTAGTTGTCCACTCGAGACGTTCCAGGAGGGACTCTGACTGCCCTGGTTTGGCTCATGTGCATTCCCCACATTGGAATAGTCACTGCTGTTGGGGAGTCAAGTGCTGTGATTTTGGCCAAATTGGACCAGATATTCATTGCTGGCCTGAGAGGGAGTGGGCGTTGGTAAGAGAATGGCAGCTCTTTCTTTGGACCACGTGGCCAGAGAAAGACCAGGCGGGTGAGCAGTTCCCCTGGCTGCCACGGCCAGGGGTGCTGGGGACATGAGTGGAGCTCGAAAGGTGAGCTGATCTGCATCAGTGATCAATGAACAATGGCTCTAGTGGAAGGTTTGGAAAAGTATGAAAAGGAGGCATATCAAGTTAGCTATTGCTGCATAAAAACAATCCCCAAACTCAGGAGCTTAAGATAACACCATTTAGTGCCGTGGGCAAACTACGGCCCGCGGCCCGGGTCCGGCCCGTTTGAAATGAATAAAACTATTGAAAAAAAAGACCGTACCCTTTTATGTAATGATGTTTACTTTGAATTTATATTAGTTCACACAAACACTCCATCCATGCTTTTGTTCCGGCCCTCCGGTCCAGTTTAAGAACCCATTGTGGCCCTCGAGTCAAAAAGTTTGCCCACCCCTGAGTTAGCTCAAACTCCTGGAGGTTGACAACTGGTCTTGGCCTAGCTGGATGGTTTTTGTGGTCTTGGCTGGGTACGGTCCTGAATCTACAACCAGCTGCCAGTCGGAGTGGCTCTGCATTCAGAGGTGCATTGGCTGAGCAAGGGAGCCAGGGAGGTGGGGCTCTCTGTCCCTCATCATCCAGCTGTAGAGCCAGTGGTGGCTTGACATCGTGGTCAGCATGGCTCCAAGGGAATGAACAAACACGTACAAGACTTCTTTAGTCCTGGGCTCAGAATTGGTACAAGGTGACCTTTGCCATAGTCTATTCATCAAAGAAAGGCACAGGACAGCCCAGATTCAAGGGGAGGGGAAGTAGATTCCAGCTTTCAATGGGAAAGGCTGGGAAGTACAGGGAGGAGGGAGGAATTGTGGCTATGTTTGCAAACCATCTATCATAGGGGGAGATAAGTGGGACAGTAGAAGAAACAGAAGGAATTGAGAGGTAAACTGCAGGGAGAGGATGGAGGAATCAGAAGGATTAAAATCAGAAACAGTGGCCTGGGATTTCAGGGATGGGTAGCCTGGTAGGATATGAGGGTCAGAAGGTCAGGTTCAGGCATCAGTCATCATCTGTCTGGGAACTTGATGTTGGAGGCTGGAGGACAACATGCCGTGGCCTTGACTTCACGGCACTCAGTTCCAACCCCGCATCTTCGATTTTCATCCAGTATTCATTTTGGTTTGCTATCTGCAGGGAGACATCGGTCCCTGTCTCGGCCTCACGTGGCCAGGGGCAAGAAGGAGCCAGAGAACACTGGGATGCATTTCCGAAGCAGATCTAAGTGTGGTTCTCCCTTTTGTGTAGGCATTTTGCCTTATAAAAATTAAAAAGAAAAGGAAGGCAGCCCCTGTGTTCCACTAAAGGGGCTGTTAGAGGGCTCTGGAGGTGAATTAACAATTGTGTTATGATCATCGCATCTAGTTAAGCTGGAGAAACGGCTCCTCCGGCTCCAGCTGTGTGACCGCCGGTGGGAGCGCTCCCAGTCTCCGAGAGAAGCCAGCGTGGTCCCTACCAGGCAAGGTAGAAGCTGAGCAAGGCCTTCTGCCTGGGGCCAATGCAGGAGGAGCTGCCAAAGGGAGTGGGTGGACAGGGCAAGATTGAGGATGGAGCCCTGGAGACAGCGGGTGGCTTGGCAACAGGAAAACCTATGTGGGGAAAAGTCCTTTCTGCCGCTTTCTGAGCTCAGTGATCTTGGGCCATTTGGTCTCTGAACCATAGTCTCCACACCTGCACAGTAAAGATAGCAATGTCTGCCTCATGATTCAATGAGATAAGTTGGTAGAAATGTGAAAAGTTTAAACATGAGGCATCGTTTTTTGCTGTTTTGAGGAAGTTGAGCTCCCTAAGTCAGGGGCAAGACGCAGAATGAATAATAAAATTACTTCCCTGAGTGCCTAACTGGTTTGGCTCAGTTATTGAGCATCAACCTATGAACCAGGAGGACACAGATCGATTCCCAGTCGGGACACATGCCCAGGTTGCAGGCTCGATCCCCAGGGTGGGGCATGCAGAGGGCAGCTGATGAATGATTCTCTCTCATCATTGATGTTTCTATCTCTAGCTCCCTCTCCCTTGCTCTCTGAAATCAATAAAAATATATTTTTTTAAAAACTTATTCCCTGAGCTATAAAAATCCCCAATCCCATCCCATAGTTCCAAATGAAACTTCTCTAATCAGAAATTTAAGGAAAAACAGCTCACCTATTGATGTTGCTTCCATCAGTAATTCCAGTGCCACCCACCCCCCACCAACATAATTATTCAGTATGTGTGGAAACATGGGTCAGGCTTGGGCTAATGTGGGACCACTGGACCCCCCACCCCAGTCTCCAGCGCTCCCTTCCCCTCATGGAAACCCTGAATGAGGTGCCCTGGATAGAGGGAGCACTCAGTAAGGGCCAGCAAACATCCACATTCAGACCAATGCGATAAAAACAAAAGTAAATATCATCCACATTAAATGGATACCTCCTTTTAAAATATAAATTCAGGAAATACAAGTACAACTAAGAACCATTTACCATGCCTTTGTCATTGACGTCAGGGTGTTCATGTGTCAGTATTTGTACCATTAGCGCACATGGGAGCATCTGATTGGTATACACATGGGTCCTTGAGCAAATTTTGCAGGCAATGAAGCTTTCAGGGCTAGGTAGGGAGAGGTGTGAGGAACTGGGGGGAAAGGCAGTAAAATGGTACCAAATAGTTTGGGCACAGAAGTGAGTGAAAAGGAGAAGCGAGGAGGCCGAAAGCCTCCATTAGGCGGGGAGAAGGGAAGCATGAGTTCCATGGGGGATTGGGCGTTTTCTTTTTTCCTTCTTACCCCCATCTCCTGAGTGCCTTGCAAAATGTTGGCACATATGTTCTCAATAAAAATTTTCTAAATGAGTGAAGGAAAAGCAAATGACAAAGCAGATCACCAATCAGGTGACATCCCAACTAGAGTGGAATATAAATGAAAACAATACACTTTGGCCCACCTCGGTGGTTAATCATCAACCTATGAACCAGGAGGTCACAGCTCCATACCTCTCTGTCATAAAAAACAAACAGACAAACAAAAAACGATACTGATCTGGAAGCCCTCTAGAGAATTTTAAAAAATAACAACCACATAAAATGCTATGGAATGAGTGCTCTGGGGGAAAATCAAACAAGACAAGGGCAATGGCGACATGATCTCTTAAACAGGGCAGCCATGGGAAGGGAGCCACACTGAGGACCACAACCTGGGGGAGCAGGACCACACATGCCCCTGAAGATCGTCTCCTCTCAAGGAGAGTGAGAGAAAGGACTGAGTTACTCATGAGTAGTACCTCCTTCCCAAGTCGCCAAAGGAAAAACATTCAACTTTGCAGAGACAAAGTGCAGAAGGTGAGAGGCAGGGAGTGTCACACTAATGTTGTCCCCCCACATGGAGGGGAACAGCAGGACCAGAAGAGAGATGTTCCATCCCCACAAATACATGAGAGGCCCCTTGTGAGCACACAGCAGAGTGTTTGCCTGGTAGCAGGCACCTGATGATAATAATAACAGCAAGAATAGTAGCAGTGAGCATCATAAACACTGCCGAACATGCAGCGTGTTCCAGACCCGATGCTAGGCACTTCCTGTGTGCATGCTCACTTTATCTTCACTACAACCCCAGTTGGCAGTATTTTACTGCTGAATCTAGCAAGACCCCTATATTAGAGATTGAAAAATATTTTGCTTTTTATTATTGCTGTTGTTATTGCCAATGTCCACTGTCAATTTCTGAAGTCACAGAAGTCCATCCAAGGGAAGACTGGGGCAGTGGTACTTCTTTTAAAGGAGCTGAATTTGCACTGGGTTATCCTACCCGTCCTACGCAATCCTCCTTGTGTCCAAAACATTGGAGGGGTCTTCAGTCGCTTGCTGTGCGCTCATCCTGGGACCCACCCTCATCAATATTTTCATCAGCAAATCACTTTAAATAAGAGTGATCCAAAAAATCCAATTCGCGGTTCCATCAGAATGCCATTACCCAATCAGATTTATCAATGGGATTAAACTCTTTCAGGCATGTATGCGTTCTTTCACTCAAAAATTATTCATTGGTTGTCTGCCCTATGCCAGGCACTGAGTGAGCTGCTGGACATTCAGAGATGAACAAAGGGGAGGGGCATCTCCAGGTGCTCTGCTGAGCACACAGCCTTGTTCAGGAGACCAACCATAAACAAGTACAGCACTAAGATGAGAAGCAACTTTGCCGAGTGCTATGGAGTAGGATGCAATGGAGTGGAGACAGGTGGAGAGGGCTCTTTAGAGATTTTGGATTTGGAGTTTGGGAAGGACCTGCATGGTGAGGAGGCAGTCATGGGAACTGTGAAAGTGGGGAGAGCTTCCAGGCCGAGGCAGTTCCTTGTACCAGGGTCCTGAGATGGGAATGGCCTTGGTGAGTTGCAGGGATTAGAGACGAGAGGGACTGGAGTGAAAGAAGTGAGGAGAAGAGGGGCAGGAAATGAGACATGAGCAGGGGCCAGATTGCACAGGGCCTTGGCAAGGGAAATGTATTTCATTTCTTGTGACTAAATGTGTACTAATCCCCTCAGGCTCAAAAATTACCTGCTCAAATACTGGATGAGGGAGACTGGGAGAGATCATGAACTTCCTTAATGACTTAATGATGGAATTGTGCCATGAGTCAGCATAGCAACAGCAGGCTACGTCTGTGGAGAGCTGAGGCAGACTGGCATGGTATCCACAGAGCTGTGCTGTTCCTGACTAAGGAGGTGAGCATCTGGGCCCTCTGGGATACTCAGAGCACAGCCGTGGCCCTGTGTTCACACCTGAGCATCGCATTTTCAAAGCAGTATCAACAAACCGAAGCACATCTAGAAGATGGAAAACAGCATCCTAGGGGTCTGTAATAACACGAAGTGCAGAACCACCGAGGACAATGCAGTTGCTGAGACTGGAGGGAAGAAGGTTTGGGATGAGTTAGGAAATGGGTTTCACTTTGAAATCATTGCATTGGATCTGTCCAACAACGCTTGTGAGGCATGAGCATAGTCCTCACTTATTTTTCACATAAAGAAACTAGCTCTTAGGAATATCGCTTACCTAGGATTTCATAACTCATCAGTGACAGGTGGAATTTAAACTCAGGACCAAGCTGGCGTTCTTTCCATTACATCACTCTGCCTTCAAGTGAAAGAGAGTCATTTACTCTTCATGAGCCCAAAGGACAGAAAGAGGTAGAAGTTATAGAGGCAGAAAGGGTCGCAGAGGAGGAGGTACTTCCTAGGAGCTTGTGGGCTGTCCAACAATGGATCTTCGTAGGAGGGATCTGACCAGACACTGGGGATCTTCTGTAGAGGAAGTTGTGGTGGGAAAGATGGCCTCGGACTCTGAAGGCCCCTTCAGCATTCACATCACTCTCTGCTTGTATCCCCAGAACGGTTTCCACCTATGCAGAACTAGTGTGCTCAAAATACTATGAGAGGCATATAGACCAATGGAATAGGATATATGGTCTATTGCTTTTTGACAAGGGTGCCAAAGATAGAGAATGCATGATAGAATTCCCTCCCTTCTCTCTGGCTCGCTTTGGGGAATGAGCCTCCCACTGCCTCATCCCTCATAGCTCTGTCCAAGGTTATCTAAGGCAACGTGGAACAAGTCCATGAGCTCTGATTTGACTCCTGGCTCTGTTCCCCTCTTGGGCAAAGAGTCCTATCTCAAGATGCTGGCTCAGGGATATTGCACAAGCCCTTCTTCAGACCAAACTCAAATCCATTTCACAGATCCATCTGTCCTCGATATGAAACTGATATCCCTTTAGACCTAAGTTCCATATGAGGAGAGAGGTCAAGAGAATGGAATTTTCCTTTCTTCTTGAAGAACGTATCATTTTAGGAGGAAAATCCCCATGCATAGATTGACAGAAGCATGATCATAGCTCATGCAGGTGTTCTATATTACTCACGCTCACATGCACATTAAATTAGCAAGTGCATCTATACAACTTACATTCCACACATGAGCAAACACATACACAAAATCACGGCACATGACACACACATGCGCACATTTCTGCACACCTCAAATCTCCATCTCCCATCTTCTGCACAATCTGCAAATATTCAAATCCACACACACAAATTCATACAAGTGCATGCACACACATGGAATAGGCATGTTCATGAGTGTACACACATGAACTTCTACTGCCCAGTACTACCATTAGAAAGCTAGCCCAGACTGGCTGATTTTTCTTCAGATTTAGAGTCAGAAAGAACCTCCTTCCCTAACCCCCTTATGCCTGGGAGCAGATGGGAAAACTGCCTGCGCCTATCAGAAGAAATGTGCTTCCGGCTTTCACACAACCCCATCTATAAATAAATGCAACATCAGATTCCCCGGTCCCTTGGGACTGAGGATTAGTTAGGAGCATGGGTTGGTAATCTCTAGATAAACAATTACTCACATCTCCCAAATTGGAAACCAGGTGATCTGGGCCAGCTGGAAAACTCTGAAAAGGCCTCCCCTTCGCCTTGAAGAAAATGAACTCTGTCTTCAAACACCCTTTAGCAGAAAGCGGGAGATAAGGAGCAAATAAAAGGCTACTAATCTCTCCTTTCTTTCCTAAGAACAATGTCTTTTTCTTTCTATTTTTTACTTTTTCATTCCACAGAAACTGTTAATGGAATTTTAAACCAGTCTAAAAGCTCATACAAAGGGAGAGAAATGAAATTGTAGCCCCAGAGATTCCAGTCTTAAGACAAGGTTTCCCCTTCCCTTCAAGACTCAGTTTCCCCACCCATGGAATAAAATGGACTCCATATTATACGTTTCATTTGGCTCCATTCTATGTCTAATATCCTATGCAAGCCTGTTTCATTTCGCAATAAATACCAGACTGACCTGGATTCAAATTCTAGGTATAGCTTATTTCAATAAACTCCAGATTTCTCTTCTGTAAAAGGAGAACTAACACCCACCTCATAGGATTATTGGAAAATTCAGGACATAATGATTGTGAAAATGCTCTGTGAAACATCAGGAATCTAAAATTACTAGCTGTTGGTTGACTTGGAGAAGTATTGAGGCAAATCTTTTTTTTTTATCCTCACCCAAGGACATGCTTTACTGATTTGAGAGAGAGGAGGTGAGGGTGGAGGGAGGGGGAGAAGAGGGAGAGGAGGGGGGGGGGTGAAAAGGGAGAGGGAGGGAGAAAGAGAGAGAGAAACATTGATTGGCTGCCTCCCACTTGTGCTTCAACCTGGGACTGAATCCACAACTTAGTCATGTGCCCGACCTGGAATCAAACCTGTAACTCTTTGGTATATGGCAGGGTGGGGAACATCAGGCCCCACAGGCCATGAAAGGCCAGCAAAATCATTTGGTCTGGCCCTGCCAAGGCATTAGGGGTGAATTAATTAAATATTTGATCAAATACAGCAGGCTAGTATTTAAGTTGATGATTTTGTATGACCCTCAAACAATGTTATAAATATCCAAATGGCCCCTGGCAGAAAAAGGTCCCCCACTCCTGGTGTACGGGATGATGCTCCAACCTCCTGAGCCACGCCGACAGCGCCAGGTGAATACTTTTTTACATTTGAAAATTGTGGAAAATAAACATGCAAAGTGCAGTATGTGGCACAGAAAAAAAGTGCTTAATTATGTGACTTCTATCACAGCAAGATTGGGGTCTTACTATAAAGCTAATGTCACACACATGGCATTCTTATGACCTCTTCATCTGTTGTAGCAGTCTTACACTGTATCTGCAGGCACACCATAAGCTCTCTAAGGGCATTGGGTTGCAAGGACTAGGCTTTTTATTGCAAGCCAGTGCAATATACTGAACTAGGGGTCATGAGGTCAAAGATATAATCCTGACTTGGCACCTAGAAGCTGGATAATTCCAGGGAGTCATCATTAGGACTTCCAGGTTCTCATTTTTCTAATTTATGCAATATCGGCACTATTAATCCATTAATGTTCCACTTCATCGGGCAATTTGTGAGGATCAAGTGGGATAACCTATGTGAAAGCACTTTGAAAAGTATTCAGTTATTAATCAGGTCTTTGTCTGGATCAGCAGATATTGCCTAAGTAGATACTTGGCCAAGGGGTTTGGCTAGTTGTTTGAAATCTCTCAACCACGACCTCTTGGTCAATGGATCATCTAGACCAGGGGTTGGCAAGCGTTTCCTGTAAAAGGCCAGATAATAAATATTTTACACTCACTCACCTCAACACCTTTCAGTGGAAAGGGGGAGGTGGCTGTTGTCATGGTTACTCAATCCTGCTGTGGTAGCACGAAAGAAGCCATAGAAAACATAGGAAATGAATGGGAGTAGCTGTGTGCCAACATCACTTAAAAAGTAGGAGGTAGCACTTCTGGCCAAGGTGAAAGGATATGGGCCTGATTTTCCCTGCTCATCCCCACTAAGCTCAACTATAAACCCTGAAAATGACACAAGACAAGCAGAGGAGAGCCCTGACAGGTAGCAAGAGGGAGGCAAGCAGATTCGGGACCCCAGGATTATAGGAACAGAGCTGTGGTTGGGCATCTTGTAACCCCTCTCAATGGAAGAAGACCACCCAGATATAATGTGTTTTGACTGTTGGCCTAATGGCAGAAGGCATCTCACATACATTCATTCCTCCACCAGATCAACCAGCAGGGGCTCTGACAATATCAAGTTGGACTAACCCTCACATGGGCAAAATCTCCTTTCTTTCTGGGCCAGGGACTCCCCTTTTCTGCTGAAAGATAACAAGAAGCCAGCAGAACTGACAGAGAAAACTTAGATCTAGGAAGCCATCCAGAAAGCCTCTTTGCACCCACAGGCTTGAGACTCTAACTCACCTGCCAGAGACACCAGGGCAACCAGGGGCACCAGTAGGAAAGTCTCATACAGCCCTCCCTCACAAGGAGATACTCAGCAGCCCCTCCCCACTGCTGAGGAAACACCTGCCACCCCATTAGGCAGCATCAGCAGGGACCCAATGGGACCCCTGGTAGCACCAGGGAAACCAGTCAGTCCAAAAACAACACTGCAAAGTCTCTAAAATTAAACTTTGCAACCAGAGTCCATAAAAATAGGCCAATACCCACATGCAAAACCAAAACATGGTGATTGCGTGCTAAAATAAATGATTTAAATAAAACCCAATATCTCACAATTAATAGATATAATGGATACAATTTTAAAAATCACCACCATACCAAGAACCAAGAAAATCACCACTTGAGTGAGAAAAGACAATAAGTTAATGCCAACACTGATTCGAGCACAATATTGGATAAAGATTTTTAAAGCAGCTATCATAAAAATACTTCAACAGTCAATTATAAATTGCCTTGAAAAAAAATTTTAAATGTCAGCATAGAAATAGAAGTTATTTAAAAAGAACCAAATGGAAATTAAAAAACTGAGGAATGAAACAACAGAAAAAAATTTTAAAACCTTAAAGCATGGGCTTAATAATAGAAGAGTGGATATGTCAGAGGACAGAATTAATAACTTAAGGATGGACAACAGAATTCACCCAATCTGCCCAACAGAAATGTAATGGACTAGAAAACAAAAGGAAAGATCTGTGGGACAAAAACAAAGATACAACATTCATACATGAGAGTTTTAGAAAGGAAGAAAAGAATGGGACTAAAACAATATTTAAAAAAATAATGGCTGAAAACTTCATAAATTTGTCAAAAGACACAAACCTATGAATCAACAGGGTGAGGTTACTCCAAGTAGGATAAACACCAAAGAAATACACACCAAAATATATCAAAATTAAAAATTTGAAAACTAAAGTCAAAGAAAACATTTTAAAAGCAGCCAGATAGAAATGACACGTTACCCTTAGTGGAATTCAAATAAAAGAGAATTTCTCACTTGAAACCATGAGAGATGAAGAAAATAGCTAATTCCATATCCAGTGAAACTGCCCTCCAATAATTAAAGGGAAATAAAAACATTCTAAAATAAAATGAAATTAAAATAATTTGTCTCTGGTAGACTTACCCTTAAAGGCAATTCTTCAAACAGAAAGGAAAAGAGAAAAGAAGGAATGTTGGAGCAACAGAAAGGAAGAAGAAAGAAAAGAAAGATCAGAAATTGAGATACATAAATAGGGATATTTTTCTTCATGAGTTTTATAAATCATATTTACTGAATGCGATAAACATTTTAACTCCATATGATACTTAGGACAAAGATATTTAAAAGTGAGCAATTAAATCTAATTGGGCTTTCCATATTTCAGTGGCAGTAGTAAAATGATGATAACTAATTGGCAATTTTAAGTCACATATTTATATTTTAATACCCAGAGCAATCACTGTGAAAACTATACAAAAAGATACACTCAAAGACACTACAAATAAGCCATGATGAAATCCTAAAACATTTCAAGTAACTCTCAAGAAGACAAGAAAAGAAAATCAGAGGAAACAGACAAAACAAACAACTAAATGACAGACTTAAGCTGTATGTTGTTTATAAGAAATGCACTTCAAATTCAATAACATGGTTAAGTTGAAAATAAGTGGAAACAGAAAAGGCATACCATGTACATTTTTTAAAAAATGTATTTTATTGATTTCTTACAGAGAGGAAGGGAGAGAGATAGTTAGAAACATCAATGAGAGAGAAACATCGATCAGCTGCCTCCTGCACACCCCCCACTGGGGATGTGCCTGCAACCAAGGTACATGCCCTTGACCAGAATCAAACCCGGGACCACTCAGTCTGCAGGCCGACACTCTATCCACTGTGCCAAACTGGTCAGGGCACCATGTACATTTTTTAAAGCAGGAGTGGTTCTATTAGTATTTGATAAAGTAGATTTCAGGGGAAAAATTACTAGAGACCAATAGTCATATCTATAGATATAAAAGCCTAAGCGACCATTCGACCAGTTGCTATGACACACACTGACCACCAGGGGGCAGACACTCAATGCACAGGATCAGGCTCCCTCCTGCCTGGATTGGGCCTGCGGGAATCGGGCCAAAAAATGGCTCACCAACATCCCCCGAGGGGTCCTGGATTGCGAGAGGGCATAGGCCAGGCTGAGAGACTTCACCCGTGCATGAATTTGTGCATTGGGCCTCTAGTTTTATCATAATGATAAAAGACATAATGATTATAACTGTATACATATCAACAACAGAGCTCCTAAATGCTTGAAGCAAAAATTGATATAGAGCTGAAAGGAGAAATAGTCAAATCTATAGTTATAGCGGGAGACTCCAAACCCCTAGTAGAGACTCCAATACCCCAGCAACTAGTAAAACTACTAAGTTGAAAATCAGCAAGGATATAGAAGATTTAAACGACACAATCAAGCAGTAGGATCTAAGTGACATATGTAGAACACTTCACCCAACCACAGCAGGATACACATTTTTTTTCAAGGGACAATGGAACATTCACAAAGATGCCACAACCTAGACCATAAAGCAAAACTTAACAAATTTAAAAGAATTTGAGCCATACAACGTGTGTTTGCTGACCATAATGGTACCTAACTAGAAATCAGTTGTACAAGGGCAATAGGAAAATCTCTAAACATGTGGAAGTTAAACGACATACATCTAAATAATCCATGGTCCAATAAAGATGTCTCAAAGTCTATTAAAAAATACATTGAACTGGATGAAAATGAAAATACAACATATCAATATATATGGGATGCAGCTGAAATGTTATTAGACAGAAATTAATATCACTAAATGCTTACATTAAAAATGGAATGATCTTTAATCAATAACCTAAATTCTTATCTCAAAAAAAGAAAAAGAGTAAAATAAGCATAAGGCAAGCAAAAGTAAAAGATTAATAAAGATAAAAGCAGAACTTAATAAAATTAAAAATAAGAAAATAATAGAAAATCAATGAAACAAAAATTGTTTCCAAAAAAATCAATAAAATTCATAAACCTCTAGTGTGACTAACAGAGAGAGAGAGAGAGAGAGAGAGAGAGAGAGAGAGAATGAGAGAAGACACAGATCACCAATTTCAGTAATGAAATGGGATATCATTGCAGGCCCTGAAGCCATGAAAAGGATAGTAAAGGAATACTGCAAACACCTTTATGCTCATAAATTTGACAACTTAGAAGAAGTGAACCAATTTCTCAAAAAACACAAACTACCAAGACACATCCAAGATGAAACTCACAATTGGAACAGTCCTACAACCATTAAAGAAGTGGAATGTATAATTAAAAACTCCTGGAAAACAAATATGCAGAACCAGATGATTTCATGGAAGAAGTCTACCAAACCTTTAAATATGAAGTCACATTAATTTTGCATACTGCCTTCCAAAAAACAGAAGAAAAGGGAATGTTTCCCAACTCATTTTACAAGGCCAGTATCACCCTGACCCTAAAACTATACACAAATAGAACAAGAAAAGGTCATAGGCCAACGTCTCTCATGAACACAAACACAAAAATCCTCAACAGAGGCCACATGAACCTTGACCTAAGTCTCACAACATATATAAAAATAACTCAAAATGAATCATGGGCTTAAAGGTAAAGTGTAAACCTATACAACTTTCAGAGAAAACATAGGAGAAATCTTTGATATATAAGGTGAGGCAAAGAGTTCTTAGTTTTGATAGCAAACACACAGCCTATTAATGGAAAAGTTGGTAAATTGGGTTTAATAATAAAAAAAACACACAAATACACAACCCCCCTTTGCTGTGTGAAATCCCACGTGAGGAAGATCCTATCTAATAAAAGAGAAAAATGGTAATTGGCGTACGACGATACCCTTTTCATTGGCTAATCAGGGCTATATGCAAATTAACTGCCAACTATGATTGGCAGTTAACTGCCAACAGGATGGCGGTTAATTTGCATATGTAGGCACAATGCAGGGAGGCAAAAGGGAAAGCAGGAAGAAGCCCCCTGCCACTGACAGGGATCGGAAACCCAGGGGGGAGCTAAGAGCTGGGGGGCAGGGCAAAGGCGGCCCTGGGGCCGCCTTTGCCCTGCCCCCCAGCCATGATCGGAGAATCAGGTGCCTTTGCCGCCCTGGCCAGTGATAGCAGGAAGTAGGGGTGGAGCCAGCGATGGGAGCTGGGCACGGTCGAAGCTGGCAGTCCCGGGAACTAGGGGTCCCTTGCCTGGGCCTAAAGCGGAGCCCACGATCGCGGGGCCACTGCCACTGTGGGTCCCCGCTGCCCGGGCCGGACGCCTAGGCCAGAGGTGTTAGGCCTGGGCAGGGATGGAGCCTGCAACCACGGGGAGCTGGGGGTCCCCTGCCCAGGCCTGACACCTCTGCCGGAGGCCTCAGGCCTGGTCAAGGGGCCGATCCGGTGATTGGTGATCGGAGAGTGATGAGGGTCAACTCCTCTGGCCGAGGTATCAGGCCTGGGTGGGGGGCGGGGAGCCGGGGATTGGGGGGATATGATGGTCCCCTTGCCCAGGCCTGAAGCCTGGGTCAGAGGCGTCAGGCTTGGGCAGGGGGTGGAGCAAGTGATCAGAAGGAGATGGGAGTCCCCTGCCCAGGCATGATTCCTGGGCCAGAGGCCTCAGGCCTGGGCGGGGGCCAGAGCCAGTGATCAGGGGGGAGATGGGCGTCCCCTGTCCAAGCCTGACACCTCTGGCGGAGGCGTCAGGCCTGGGCAAGGGGCCGATCAGGCGATCGGAGGGTGATGGGGGTCTATGCCTCTGGCCGAGGCATCAGGCCTGGGCTAGGGGCAGAACCAGTGATGGGGGGAAATGAGGGTCCCCTGCCCAGGCCTGACGCCTCTGTCGGAGGCGTCAGGCCTGGGCAAGGGGCCGATCCTGCGATTGGAGGGTGATGGGGGTCAACGCCTGAGGGCTCCCAGTATGTGAGAGGGGGCAGGCTGGGCTGAGGGACACTCCCCCCCCACACACACACACACCCAGTGCACGAATTTCGTGCACCGGGCCCCTAGTAAAAATATAAGATACCGAGTGGGAGAAAATGCCCTGGCAAGTGTGTCTCAGTCCAATTCCTGGGTCAGGGCATAAGCACAGGTTGCAGGCTCAGTCCCCAGTAGGGGGGTGTAAAGGAGGCAGCAGATCAATGTTTCACTCTCACTTCGATGTTTGACTCTCTTTCTCTTCCTCCCTCTCTCTCAAAGATCAATAAAAAAACTTTTTAAAAAATCTCCTTAACAGAGTTGGAGAAAATATTTGTAAGCCATATTGACAAAGTACAAGTAAGTAGAATATAGAAAGAACTCTCAAAACCAGACAGTAAAGTCAATCTAATTAGAAAATGGGCAAGTACATGAACAGACACTTCACTAAAGAGAACATTCGGATGGGAAATAAGCATATGAATAGGTCTTCACCATCATCACTCAGCAATAAATATAAAGCCACAATGAGCCATCACTGCCCACCTATCAGAACAACACCAAATGCTGTGCAGAAAAAGTGGGTCACCGCTACATTGCTGGTGGGAATGTACAATGGTACAGCCACTCTGAAAGACAAATTTACATTTTCTTGTAAAATGAAAGAATCAATTACCACACTACCCAGCAATTTTACTCTTGCCCATTCATACCAGAAAACAGAAAATTTCTGCTCACATTAAAACCTGTACATGATTTATAGAAACTTTATTTGTAATGGCAAAAATCTGGAATCATTTCAGATGTCCTTCAACAGTGAATGGGTAAACAATTGTGGTAAACAATACCATGGACTACTACTACTCAGCATAAATAAATAAATAAATAAATAAATAAATAAACAAACAAACAAACAAACAAACAAACAAACAAACCATTGATTTATGAAATAACTTGGATAAATTTCCAAGCAATTCATCCTGGAGAAAAAAAAATTTTTTTTTAAAGCCAATCCCAAAAGGCTACATTCAGTATGATTCCATTTATATAACATTTTGACATGACAATATTTTAGAAATGAAGGCTAGATTAGTGGTTCGCAGTGGTCAGGGCCACAAGACGGGAAGGCAGGTGGATGTGGTCATAGAAGGGACATATGAGGGATCCTTGTGTTGGAGCTGTTCATTATGTTGACACCTGTGGTGGTCGAAACACAAGCCTCCACAGGCGATGGATCTGTATAGCACCTAATAAACACACAGAAGTGAGCACAAGCAGCTGAAACAAATCTGAATAAGATCAGTGCATTGTCTTGATGTCAAGTCCTGGTTAGGAAATTATACTATAGTTTTGCAAAATGGAATCATTAAGCAAAATAGCAAACCATACAAGGTTTGTTGTGTTATTATTTTTTACAACTGCATGTGATTCTACAAGCTAGTTCAAGAAACATTACAATTTTTTTTTTTAAAGAAGAAAAATCTCAAGTGGTGGGCTGGCTGCATTTGGTCTGTGAGCCATCGTTTGTTGGTCCCTGGTCTAGAGCATTCTCAACACTGTAAACACATTAAAAATCGCCGGGGGAGTTCTCAAACTCAAGGTGGCTGGGTTGTACCCCAGAGATTTCGATTTGTTTGGTCTGGAGCCCAGGCATGCATGTTTTCCCAAGGCTCCCAGCTGATTCTGGTATATACTCGGATTGAAGCACTGATCACTTGTACGAAGAATGTCCATCATTTTTGTCTTCTTTTATCTCACATTTAATCGGACACCAAAACCTAGAAATATACCCACAGACAACTTTTAAACATTTCCCTTCTATCAAGAACATCAGGGCCATAATTCTGACTTTTATTACCCATCATCTGAACAACAACAACAACAACAACAACAACAACAAAAAACAGACTCCAGGCTGCTTGACTCATCTCTTGTACTTTCTTCCCCTAGAAAACCAACACTAATGGTATTTCTGAACTGCACATCTGATTTCGGCATTCTTTTGAATAAAATACTTTGTAAATTCCACTCTGAAAGAGTACATCTCTGCTCTTACATTTGGCATGTGTCGCCTAGCACCCACCTAACACTCCATCCTCATCTCCACCAGACACACCCGTGTCCCACGCATGCACCCCTTCACTTCTCACTATTCCCTGGACGCTCCTGGATGTCTCACAGCTTCGTACCGCTACACAATGCTAGATCTGAAAGCACCTTCTTAAACCTTCACAATTCCTACCGTTCTTTCCAGACTCAACCCTCTCCACAGAATCTGGAGCAGGAGGCTCTTCACTTCTCTGTGCTGCTCTCCACAGCTTTTAGCTCATACCTCCTTTCTGTGTCCATCCTCATGCTCCACCACGTGTTTGTAAGGTCAGTAACCAGGTCATGTTCAGCTCTATACACTGGATGTCTACTACAGACTTGATATTCTATCGTGACTAGTTTAAAAACTATCCATTTTTTAAATGCTGAAGTGATTGAAATACATGTCTGGGCTCAAGGTGTCTGTTAGAACCCTAATCCTAGTCCTCACTCTTGACTCTTGGTATAAATATTACCCTACAGGAAGCCTTTTCTGAGGCCCATGTTTGAGGAATGGGGCCTTCAGTTATTTCCCCAATAGTACCATGGGTGTTTTTTTTATTATATGGGATTTTATTGGGGTAACATTAGTCTACATGAACATATAGGTTACATGTGCGGATTACTAGTTTACAAAATCTGTATATAGAAGTACCAGGCCTTTTCTACTCCAGCGCTCATCACGTTTTCTGCTACAGTTGCTGACTGAGTTGCCTGTGCCTCCTACAGGCAGTAAACTCCGCGAGGTAGGGCCCTGGATCTCTGTTGCTTTAGGCCTAGTGGCTGGTGCACAGTGGGTGCTCAACAAACAGTGGCTGATGATGGTTCCTGTCTAGAGCTCTCTTAGCACACAAATAATCTCTCTCCTTTGCCCCCTATCCTACAACGACAGCTTTACTGTTCCAACATCGTTTCTTAGCGGCAGAATGTCCTATTTGCAGCCAAATTGTTGAACCATCTGTACCCCCCTGATGTGGGAATATCTTCGCTGCCTAAGTGGTGACGAGGTGACAATACGTGACCGATCGGCTGTGTCGGGACTTGGATGTGACATCACTCTGCCTGCGAGCCTACAACAGTCAGCAGTTCCAATGGGCTTTAGGACCTGTTTCCACTAATTACACAAACATCCTTTTGCATAGGGAGCAGGAGGATTTGAACTGAGTGTGAGGCATCCCAAGAGGGCAGGCAGCTTTGAAAGATGAGATGTTATCATCTGTGCTATGCAAATTGAGTTTGGGTTGAAATATGGGCTCTGTTTGCCTGACTCGAAAGCACCCGGTGAGAACACCAGTGTTACTGTAAAGTATGGTGACGCGCTGGAGCTGACACATTCTGCCGAGGGGCCTCCGACAGGCGGTGCAGTGCGGCGAGCTCCCCTTTATTCTTTTATTCAGTGTTTGAGGGAGTTGCCGATCTAATAATAAATTCTTCTTCCCGGGAAGAGGGCACCAGATAAGTACAAAGCAGCATTTTTTATTCAAAAGGGAAAAAAGTGTGCGTGTTGGGAGAGGAATCACTTTGCATCTTTCAGCTCCTTCCAGAAAAACACACTCATTTATTGTCACAGCGGCAGAGCAGCAGGGACTCCGCACTGTCTGCTTTTCTGAGGGAGGAAAGTGGAGCCAAGGGTTCTGAGATGGAGCCGGGGCAGAGCACGGAAATGGGCCGTCCCTCCTGGGACCAGTAAAGTTCTGGGGGACAGCACCGTCCAAAAGGGCGAAAGGATGGCCAGCGGACTCCAAGGCCTATGCTGAGTTCATAAAAAATGAGGTGAACTTGATTGTGATATTTAGGAAGTCTAAATGAAGGATTTCTAAACATTTAAAAATCAATTATCCCATAAAATTAAAAAATGTATACATGATCATCAGTATGTCTGTCCCTATGCAGCCCTCACTTCCCATGAGGAAAAATATGCTCCATGGGGACAAATAGTTATCAACACTGCATGTGAGGTGCCTAAAATAGACCCTAGTGAGTGCTCAAAAATACTTGTTGAATGAAATAATGAACACATAAATAAATACATGTATATTTGTTTATAAATTATATTCATGTATTCAACCTAATGTTTATTCATGTAATGAAATATTATGCAGATTTTAATGCCTATTTGATGATGGAAAATCTTAAAGAAAGAGATACAAACAAATATGCATAGCAGTTCTAGCGATTCCCCGCCACCGCCACCGCCCCCTCCCCCAAATATTACTTTCTTTAGACTGGATATAAAATTATTTTTAAACTTCAGGGTGAATATGAATCACCAGGGAAACTTTTAAAAAATGAATATTTTTCATCCTCTTTCTTCTCCTCAACCTTTGCCTTAGATTCAGATTTTAATAGGTCTGGTTAGGCAAGGTTTAAATATTGCATTTTTAACAAGCCCTGGGAAATTATATTGTATACGAACTTGGATCTATGTTTTGTGAAACCTGTTGTGGAGAAAGTGTCAATTAAGTGGGGCTTAAGTCATTCCAGGCCCTAGTCTCTGGAGTGAGGCAGCTCTGCCTTTCACAATGATTCAGTTCTTTGGAGCCTGGCTTTTAAATAGGAACACACACACACACACACACACACACACACACACACACACACTCACCACAGTGCTTGGCACCCTGAGGGTCATAGTCAATATCATAGTTAATAACCAACAATACACAGCAGAATCTAAACTTACCTACAGCATTGCCTTGGCCAGGGTACTAGAGGCATCTCAGAACCATGGACAGCTCCTGGGAGCCTACCAGCTGCCCAACTTCTCAGAGCCTCCAAGACATGATTCCCTGTTGTCTGCTGCCCCCTACCTAGGGACCGCAGAGCAGTACACCTGTCGGTGGGAGGACATTGCCTCTCAATCCCAGAATCTGCCTATGTTTCTTCTTTAGCACTTCCTGCTCAGGAATGCTCATGGCACTGAGAAACAGTTCTCACCGACATGAAACAATTCATGGCCACACATAATGCCATAAAATGAACCAGGAAATGTGAGGATGAGAGAACAGCACCCCAAGTGGAGAAATGATTAAGAATATGTTGGAAAAACAATTCCACTGATATATGTTAAATTTTTACTGTCTGCCTGACACTGTGGAGGAAGCAACCAGATTCAGTGCCTTTCCCCCCTTCATTAAAACTTTTTATTTTGTAATCATATTAGACTTACAGTAAAGTTACTAAAACAGCACAATGTTTATATTTCGAATACTAACAACTTAACTGCAGTTCAATGATCAAAATCAGGAAATTAGCACAATAGAGGGTTAAGTCTGACCAGATTTCCTTTTCCTGTCCCAGAGTCTAGTCCAGAATCCCACAGTCCACATGCAGTGATTAGCCTTACATCCTTAGGGTCCTTAACTCTGTGAGAGTTCCTCATTCTTTCTTGGTGTTTCATGACTTTGATATTTCTGAATGGTACCGGTCAGTTATTTAGTAGAATTTCTCTCAATTTTGGTTTGTCGGATGTTTTCTCATGATCAGTTTGAGGCCAGTGACATGGCTTAAGTTCTCTCAGTAGGAAAGACATGCATATCTAATTTACTTCTCTCTCTATATATATATCTGTATATATGTCAGAACCATAAATTCATACTGAGATCTCCAATTCCCATCCAATGCCACTTCATTCTTGCTTTTCTCCTTTCCTTATTTGTAATTTCTTTCTCTGACAAGACACCTGGCTTTCATGATCAACAATGTATTCACATGTTCGTGCAACAAATATTCACATACAGCAGCAGACTATAATGCACACCCAATGAGAATATAGTATTTGTGCACAGGTTTTTTTTTCATTTTTTTTTTTGCTTTAACCTTATAGTATCCTATTTTTTAAGGCAACCTGTTTTTACCAAATGTAGAGTATCTCCAATGTCAATGTATGATGTCTGTATGTTTGTGAGTGCATCCTTTATTCCGTACCTTCCATGACTTAAATGCTTCAACGAGCCCCATTTCCCAAATGTAAACTGAAATTAAGCTGTAGAAACAGCTGTTAATATACCAGATGACTGTGGTAGGTGAGAGAGCAATATGAGTCTCACAGAAGGCGTTCTGTCTCCGATGTCATCTCCTCCCTGCTCTAACCCCTTGGTCGTCCCCAGAGCTGCTCCACAAAGTGCAGGATGAGTCACTTGTCAGCCTTTAACATAAGCAACAACCAAGCCCTCTCTCAGTTCCCAAGTCTGTGCTTCCACAGACCTGTGCTTGCCTCTGCCTGGCATTTATCGCCCCCTATTGTAAACTCTCTTGTTTCTATTCTGTCCCATTCCCCCCTCCTCCATGCTCCAGTCTTTGAGAACATGTATTTTTGTCTTACTTTTACCTCTATCTTCATTCCCTCTCTTAGTGCCCAGGAAGGAGTTGGCAATCCATCATTGCTTCTTGAATGACTGAATAGACATGAGTCAGATTGGGTAGCTTTGCCTCAACTGTGTCCATAAATCCCTGCAGAAGATCACCCAATGCACTTGATAAGAATGTCCACCTGGACCCTACCTGGATGTCTTAAGGTTCAGTAGGTTGGGGTGAGGCCCAAGAATGTGCATTTCTGCGAGACACTCAGGAATTCTTATGCACTTTCAAGTTTGCTACCCATGTGCATGCTGGCTCATACAGTCCTGCCGAGAAGCGTTGGGTCAAATGGCGGGATCAGGGGAGGCATCTGGAAAGAGGAGTTATTTGAGCTTTTGAATCTGACCAAACCAAGGGAAGGCCAAGGTACCTGGACAACAAAAGGGTAGACGACAACTACTTCATGTCCCCTTCAGTGATCTGGGAGGGTAAAGAGCCTTTCAAAATTTTTATCAGAAGCCCCAATCCTTCCCTCTGAATATGGCTACTGCTTATATGAAAATGCAGAAGGTGAGTGTTCTGAGGCCACTTCTACTCATTATAATTACTACTCTAGCCATACTTTTATCATTATTATTATTATTCACCAAACATTCGGAACATTTCCTATTGTTAAGAATTCTGTGCACACTGTCTCAATGCATTGATTGACCTTAGACCTAGTTACTTTTGTGATTTCTATATTTCATGAGGACATGCAGGTTTAGAAAGAGTCAGCAACTTTCCCAAATTTGCACAATGACCACTTTCCTTATATGTAAACTGAGAATAAGATTACCTTTCTTGGAGGGCTGTGATGAGTTTTAAATTATGAGTTACTAGGAAATTTTCTGGATGAAATGCAAAAAAACCAACTGACGGTGCCAACTCTGGGAGCTGGGATGAGACGGGGACTGCACAGTCCTTGTGTATTATTTAGTATTAATACTGCATATATATTCCTTGTAGATTATTTAGTACTTTCTGAAATTTGTGTGAGCTTTCACTGTCAATAAATAAAGTGAAAAATTAAACACAGAAGAGAGTGAGGCAAAGTAGAAATTGGAACAAGCAAAGAGCTGCCACCAGCTGGAGGGACCAAGAGAATTGGTGGCATCCCAGGGCCCAAACGTTAAAGTCATCAGCCAAAGCTGGAACCGACACATACCCGTCAGGGGAAGCTGGAGCCACTGAGGAGATTAGGCCCCGAGCAGAGACAAGGCGAAGAATGAAGGAAGACTTAGTGTGAGAGAAAACTTAATACTAAAAAATATGTACCCTGCCCCAACCATCAATAGGAAAAGGAAACTTGCCCACTCCATCGATGCTGGGACATTAGCAGACACAACATAAGCAGAGGCTTAAAGTGTGCCTGCACAGTAGACTTCTTCGCTTGCCCTTCTGGAGTTGTAATGGGAAGAATATGCCCCGATAGCCAACTAGTCCCCAAAGAATAAGAGACATATGGAGTTGAGATCCCCCAGATAAATTGCAAAATGGAAGCATGGAGCATAGTTCCCCCAGCTACTGCAGCTCAGAGCAAAGCTACCCCAACAGGTGCACTGGCATGGGGGCCTGAAAGGGGTGCTTACCGTGGTATGCCAGACTTTGGCTATTACATAGCAATACTTGATGGATACCTGAGCTCCCCTTCCTCCTGCCCTTCAGTGTTCCAGCCATGCCTCCCATTGGACACACCCAGCCAGAAGCCAGGTGAGCAGAACCTTGGGAAATACCACCTCCCTGTGGTACAGAGATGAGTAAGGGAAGAGCAAAGAATGGGTCAGGGTATGGGGTAGGGGAGTGGAAAAAGGCAGAGATCCATCAAAGCTTACTGCAGCATTGTGGTGCCTGGCATAAAATAGGTTGTTCAATGAAAAAAAAAACTATTTTGAAAAAGTCCCTGACAGGACAATGTCCCTGGATTCTAGTTGAAAATAACATTCCTGAGTAGACCTACTGAGAAGCAATGCACTATAATGTGATCATGAGGAGGAGGAGGAGATGATAAAATAGCATTTATTGAGTATTTAATATTACTACAGGCACAGTTTTAAGTTCTTTACTTTGATCATTTGAGCCTCAGAACAATCCTATGAGATTGGCACTAATATATCTATTTTACCAGTAAAAAAAAAAATTGAGGCCTGGAGAGGTGACCCAAGTTACATTGCTAGTCAGCGTCACAGGCAGCATTTGAACCCAAATCGTCTGGTTGCAGAGTCCACAGCTTTGACCACTACAGTGGTGGGAAAATCCCATGTGTTCGATAGCCATGATTAAGAGGTGTGAGTAGGGTCATGTGTGTGTCTATGTCAGTGTCTGTGTGCCTTGTGGAGATGAGGGAAGGGGCAGGCCCCTAAAGCTTGATCATAGGTGCTGTGAATTTACAAGCCTTTCTCATCCTGGGGAAGATGGATGGATGGGGAAGAGGTTGGTACTGCATCTTGGCGCCAGGTTGATGAAGCTGAAACCATCAATCCTCCTTCTGGGAGCCCAGGCTCCTCCTGGTGACAGCGGTGGGAGGGGCACTGTCCCCAGGGCTGTGGACATGACTGACAGGTACCTTCGCTGTTAGCCCTGGCAGTGGGGGACAGAATAAAGCATGTGTGACAAGAGCAGTTCTGTGTTCTCTTCTCAGGGGGAGGAGGAGTGGAGATAACTCGGGCTGGTGCCTGAAGCTCCAAAGGATTTATGCATTTTGGAGAATTAGAGAAACCCTAGTCAGTCTCAATCTGGGGTCTTCCTTTTATCAGCTATGTGGTCCCAGGGAAATCATTGACTGTCTCTCAACTGAGCCACTGATATGTGTGATTCCCCACCTGAAAACAGGATGATAATAGCATCTCCCTTGGAAGGTGTCAGGAAGATTCAGTAAGAGAAAGTTTATTAAGATACTAGCTCAGTGCTCAGCATCTGGTAGTGTTCAATACTTCTTGACGACATGCTCTTTCTTTCCATAAGATGGTGATAACACTAATAATGGCAGCAAGTGGATTACCTATCACCAGACCCTAAGCACCAGACCCAAAGCTGTACAGTCTACAAGAAACTTAGTTGAAAGTCCTCCCACAGGTGTTGTAGGTGGTATAGCCAATGGGCTATGCCCATGGACTTTGGCATAAGTCACCTGGATTCTAAGTCTAACCCAAGCATCTAAATGCTAAATGGCTTGCAGCAAACTAGTTAATGTCTTCAAGCCTTAATTTCCTCATCTGTGAAATGGGTGATAATAACCTTGGAGGGTTATGAGAGCTTGCTGAGCTAAGGCACAGCACCCCCTGGACACTGTCCCTGGCACACAGTGAACTCTCCATGCATACGACTTAGGATTATCAATGGTGTGTTATGTAAGATGCATTGATCAAGGGTGCAGGCTCCAGAACCAAACTTAATTAGCTGAAAACCTGGCCCTGCCAGTTACCATTGTGTAGTAATCAGCCTTAGGCAGTAGCTCAGCCAGCTTGCCCACCTGTGACACTGTGATAACAATGAAACCTTCCTCAGGAAGGTTGCTGTGAAGATGAATTGAGTAGGTACATGCAAAACACTCAGAAGAATGTAAATAAGGATTAAATGAGGATTCAGTAGCCATTACATTGTCTTAATCTCTAAAAAAATGTATCTACTTTTGGGGAAAAGAGCATTTTATCAGGTCATGAGATCACTGCATATATACACAAGACTCATTCCATCAGGGACATGAAGTAGAGATGATAATCAAACACCAATAAACACCTAGGAGAAGGATTAAAAACAGGCAGGGGTTATTGATTGGGCAGGAAATGAGGTCAGACGGTGGTTTCTAAGGAAGGAGAAAATCATACAAACAATTTTGTCTATAACACAGAAGAGTTCCTTGAAAATTTATATACACAATATATTATAACTTACATATCATATTATAAAATGTATATGCATAATACATATTATAATTACAATATATAATTTTTACATATATTTATATATTTATTATATGTTTGTATAATAGATATTGAATATGTAAATATAAAAATGTGGCAAAAAGATAAAAGATTCTCTACTTGTAATATCTAGGAAAGTTAACCTAGAGTATAGATATGGAAGCAGTGAGATATTTAGATGTTCATTGAATGAATGAATGAATGAATGAGAATTGCAGGTATTATTTAAAATTGTTAACTGATAATATGTAATCTAAAGAATGTAGAGACCATTGGACTACAGAATTCTTTCCCAATTCTCATTCAGGAATCAAAACTGTCCCCATCCAAACCCCATCTCCTTTTCCTTTCTCTAGTCCTTCACCCATTTCCACCGACTTGTGAGGGCTCCTCATTCCCCAAACAAAAGCTGCCTTGCTCCTCACTCCTGTCTTTTAGGGATGTTCTTCCTGTTGTCTCTACTAATCTCCAACTCATCCTTCAAACCCAATTTAAATGCCGCATCGCCTGTGAACTCTTTCCTAACCCTCCCCACTGCCTCTTCCCTCCTTACTTCAGAGTATCTTGTACAAATGTTCATGATAGCTCTGATCACAATGTTGTATAACCCATTTTTTGAGTCTGTCTCCCCCTCTCTCTACTTAAGACAGTGCTAAGCACAAAGTGGATGCTTAATTTTTATTTGTAAAAATAAATGAACAAAATAATGGATGGATGGAAGGATGAATGAATGGATGAATGAATAAGTGAATATTTTCAGTTTCTGGATGGAATCCTGACCTCTCTCCCCTTCCGTCTCCTTCCCCTCCCTTCTCTTCCCACCGAGACTTCACTCTCCTTTGACTGTCCCCGTCCTTGAAGGTCTGCCTGATTCACTCTTTTACCCTTCTTAACTCTTCTTCCTTTACTCTCTTGTCCACTCTTTACTTCTTTCTTATATCTTTCTCACCACTCCCAAGCCCTTCCCTCCTAGACTCTATACCTAATCGTCTGACCTACGTGTTGTTTCCCAAATGCCTTTTTGCATCTGAGTCTCTGACTGATCCCTATGATCTCAAAAGTCTTCTACGATATATATTTGCCTCTTTCCTACTCAACCTTCAGAATTTGTGTCTGGCACCCTCCCGCCCCCGCCCCCCTTCAACAAATCTTCTTGTACAATCAACCTAGAAGACTCTTTAAGAGAGCCATTCAGGAATCAAGCCAAGCTAAAGGAGGACTCCCAACCAGGATGCCCGCTCCTCCCCCACCCCCACACATCCTTGCTGAATGTTCATTTCCACTTGGTGCCCTTGCAATGCTCCTGGAAAGCTTCCCACTGTTCCTGCTCAGCTTCCAAGCCACATGCTGCGACACAGGGGGTCTGTGTCACACTCACAATTAACTAACTACTGTACTTAGGCTAATCTCAGCCTAATTGATGGCTGCTGGAGCCATCGGTGCTGATAGAGCAGGACCGTTCCTGCTCAGGGAGCTCTGCTTCCTCTCAACCAGGTTGAACAAGGAGGTGGCACCACCCAGCCTCCCTCAGAGCCCGCGGAATTCTTAATTCAATCACGGGATATTGAGTATGAAGATGAATTCGAGTTTCCCAGCCTTCGGGGACTCTTGGGAAGTACATGCTGGGGTCCCAGCTCCAGTGGTTCCCCCACCTCAGACAGAGGTACCTTCAGGAACCTGCAACATGCATGGGACCATCTACCAGGCAAATTTGCTGACAATTAGTAAAGCTGACATTTTACCGGCAAAAATGTTTCCAACTTTTCTATTCATTTCCTTCAAGGATTAAGGTAACATAAGCACACAGTTTAAAAGCATATGTAAAATCAAAATTTCCCATTAATAAAATATTACACGTTGATCAGAGATTTAGCAAATACCAAGGACTGAAAGGAAACATCCCCGCTAAAGGCCACCTCTAAAACAATTTTGACATATTTCCCTCCAGCCTTTCTCTATGCAGCCATTTTCATTCTCAATGTTTGCATAGTTTCTATCATTCTGTGTATGCAACTGTGAATCCTGATTTTTTAAAAATGATTATTTCCTAAGTTATTCCTTGCCTGTGATGGGTATCAACATACATCTTGAATATAGCATCATAAGCTCATAGTGAACATTTACTATGGCCCCTAGTACCTATTACCATGTTATATATTGTTTTCAAACTTGAATCCACACACAGTCCTGTAAGGAGCCAGGACACCCACTGCTTCCCAGCCTTCCTCTGTCACTGCTGCAAACCCTGAGATGATTAAACTGCTCGCTCTCACGCCTCTCATCACCTTCGATTTGCCAACCACCTTCCCGGGTCCTCACCAACCATTCCTCTGGACACAGCACATGCTCTGCTACTTCCAGTCCACGCAGCCCAATGCAGAGTAGATTCCTTCTGAACTCTGTGGCACTGTTCAGAGAGGGATGGTGAACTGATGTTTATTTGACCTTGAACCTCCCATTCCTGCCACAGTATCTGGCATAGAAAAGGCACATGAATTCTGTACCTGAGTTTTGTCAGCTTATGTTCCTCAAATACACCAAGCGGGAGGGAAGTCCTATCTCAGCACCGAGTTTTGAGGATAAAATATAATTTAAGAAGGCAAAGGTGTCTTGTGCAATGTGCAGGTAAGGAAACAGTATTGTCCTCATTACCACGTTTAATGGTTAACTTTACGTGTCAACTTGACTGGATCACGGGTGTCTGGACATTTGGTCAAACATTACTGTGGGTGTGTCTGTGAGGGTGTTTGTGGATGAGATTAACATCTGAATCAGTAGATTGAGTCAAGCAGACAGCCCTGCCCAGTGTGAGTGGGCCCCACCCCGTCAGCTGAAGGCCTGACTAGACCCAAAAGGCTGACCCTCCCTCCCACAAGTGGAAGGAAGTTCCTGCCTGGCTGCCTCGGGGCTGGGACACTGGTTCTTTTCTTGCCTTTAGACTTGAACAAATAGAGCAACTCTTCTGGGGTCTTGAGCCTGCAGCTTTCAGACTAGAACTCCACCAGCAGCTCTCCCGAGTTCCCGTATGTCAGCCTCAGATCTTGGGATGTGTCAGCCTCCACAGTCACATGAGCCAATTCCTATGGCATCTATTTCTTTGGAGAACCCTGACTGACACAGCGTGGTTATTCCTAAGACCAACACTCAGGAATTCTTTTCTCCTGGGAAGCTCCCACTGAGACCCAGGCTGTGGGGAACAGACTAAGAAACTATTCTGGGGAACCTGGGCAGGTGCAAGGTATGGGCACTGGAATGGACAGGCATATGGGGGCCGGGAAGGGAGAACAGTAAGGCTAGAGGCACAATCCAAATTTCTACTGAGCAAGAAACCTCCGAACTGTCCCCCAAACCAGGGCAGTCGCAGCTCCTGGGAGACCAGCTACAGGAATGAGGCACAGCCAACCACACAAAGATCAACCGCAGCCACCATCTGAGGGTCTGGGTTTGCTGCTTTGTGTTGTGATGTATCAGGATGCACTCAGGTTATTTCAGGAAACATCACAGAATGAGGAGCAAACAATGACACAGCTGGTGCGTGGCACAGGGCTTGGGTATTCCAGGAAAATCAGGAAAAGGTCCAGAGACACAGGGTGAGTTCAGGCAAGTGGTTCACCCCGGAAGTGATAAGAAAGGTCAGTGTTGGTCTGTGTTTAAGTGGTAGGTCCTGCTTGGATTGACAGCAGGAGGGATGTAATGTCTTAAAGAAGTCAGGTGGTTTATTTTGTTCACTAGATTCCCCATGCAAGTGAAATCATATGGTACTTGTCTTTCTCTGACTGGCTTATTTCATTTAACACCATAATCTCTCAGTCCACCCATGCTGTTGCAAAAGATAACATTGCTTCTTTTTTTACAGCTGCATAGTATTCTATGGTGTAAATGTACTACAGCTTTTTTATCCATTCACCTACTAATGGGCTCTTGGGCTATTTCCATATCTTGGCTATTGTAAATAATGCTGCAATAAACATAGGGGTGCATATATATATATATATATATATATATATATATATATATATATTTTGAATTTTGGCTTTGTGAACAAATGTCATCCCAATAAATTCAATAAAAAAGTAAAGAACATTAGTTGTTCAAAGGATAATGGTTATGCTTTTATCTTAAAGATAGATCCTAAAGCAGTGGTTCTCAACCTTGGCTGCACATTAGAATCACCTGGGAATCTTTAAAATCCTGATTTCTGGGCCTCATCCTCTGGATCCTCAGGATTTTAAAAAGATTCCCAGGTGATTCTTATGTGCAGCCAAGGTTGAGAACCACTGTCCTAAAGTATGTTATATCTAGGAGTTAAAATAATGGCATCACGGGAGTGAATGGAAATACAGATGACAGAACATCCAGGAGTTCATGACTGTTGCAGCTAAGGGGTGAGTACACTATCCTCTTCTTGCTATGTTGGTACTTTGAAATTATCCACAATAAAATCTTGATCAAAAGAGAGACTCTAAAAAAGAAGTCAGGGAAACTAAAGACTCTAAAGAATCTCAGAGGGAAGGGGGAAGGAGGCGGGAAGAGATCAACCAAATAACTTACCCTATATCATAAAAGGCTAATATGCAAATCGACCCAATGCTATGATGCGCACTGACCACCAGGGGGCAGGCGCTCAATGCAGGAGCTGTCTCCTGGTGGTCAGTGCACTCCCACAGAGGGAGCACCTCTCAGCCAGAAGCCCTGAGATGTGCGCAAGCATAGTGGTGGCGGCAGAAGGCTCTCTTGCTGCCTCCGCAGCGGTCAGACGTCCCCCGAGGGCTCCTGGACTGCGAGAGGGTGCAGGCCAGTCTGAGGGTCACTCCCCCCCCCCCCCGCCCCAAGTGCACAAATTTCGTGCACCGGGCCTCTAGTATGCATATATAAGCATAGCCCAAGGACACAGGCAATAGTGTGGTGAAGGCCTAGGGTGGGGTGGGAATCTGGTGTAGGGGGCAATGAGGGGAAAAATGGGGAGATATCTGTAATACTCTCAACAATAAAGATACATAAAATAAAGTCTTTGCATTTCTTTCTTAATGTTTAAAAATATTTGAAACTAAGCATCCACTTGAAATGCATTTCTCTCTAGAAACCTGTGCAGAAGAAGCCCTGGACTTACGTTGGAAACCAGTGCTTCCAACACAGCTTCAGGCCGTAGCCCCTTCCTGAGATACACGCCTCTGACGCTTATACCCCTGCCCTTACAACCTGTCCTCAAACTTCTACCAAGGCACTTGCCCCTTTCAATGAACTCGCCTTGGTCTGTGGAGGAGAGAAAAGAAACACTCTCCTCCGCAGCCCATTGTCTGGTGTGATGGGCCTGCAGATTTGACTCTGGGCTCTCCCAGACTCATGAAACCGCTGGTCCCTGGGCTCATCAAGGTCCCTGGGAAACCTGTCCACAGACAGCAGAGATGCAGGGGAAGGTGAGTGGCCTGCCCGACTCTGATCGGGCTCTGATCTGGCACCTGAGTGTCCTGGAGGGACCAGATATAAACAAACTCAGCCTTGCCTCGAAAGGGTATGTGGAGCCTCGACAGAGGAGCATCTAGAATCGATCACAAAAGGCACCCACATGATAAAGGACAGGCCAGACGATCAATGCTGGGTCTGGGCCAAGTCGGCTGGTGGAGCCAGAGGAGAGTTACTCAGTTTCAAGGTCACCTGCTCGAATCAAGAAAGGTTACACGTAATACATTAGGCTCAGTAGCCTGGGTTGATCTCATGAACATATATACTCTTACAGAGGTATTTATGCATTAGTCGAAAGAAGATATCTTCTAAAAGAATTGCTTTTTCAATATAATTTATACTGCTATAAGCTATGACACCTTTATAGATTTACATAACCTCTTCGTTAAATAGAAATTAAAGTGCTTTGGGTGCAAGCGAGAGAAAGCCATCTTAAAAGCCTAAGGAAGAAAAGAATTTGTTGACTCACTGACTCACATCATTAAAAAGTCTACAAAATTACAGAAGTTAGGCAAGGCCAGATGCTGGCATTCAGTCTAAATCTCTGAGATTCTGTTACTCTCTCCAGTTCTCAGATACGTAGGGTTGGACCGTGTGAAGGGCAGAATTAACTGGGAGTCCTAGAACCACGGTTCACTTCCAATGAAAATAAGTCTTTCCAAAAATCCCAGCAGAAGTCTCCACGGGGGAGCTAATCAGACCAGCTTGAACCATATTTCTCTTTTCCTCCAATATATTTTTATTGACTTCAGAGAGGAAGGGAGAGGTAGAGAGAGATAGAAACATCAATGATGAGAGAGAATCATGGATCGGCTGCCTCCTGAACTCCCCCTATCAGGGATGGAGCCTACAATCTAAGCATATGCCCTGACCGGGAATGGAACCATGACCTCCTGGTTCATAGGTCGATGCTCAACCACTGAGCCACACTGGCCAAGCTGGAGTACATTTCTATATCTCTAAATAAATCACTATGGCAAGGAGAATAGGATACTCTTATAAAAAGAGAGAGAAGAAAGGAGGTACAGTGGTAAAATAGGTGCTTTATAGATCAAAGGACCAGACGTCTGCACTTACTTCCTTTTCTATGTTGTCAGAACCCAATGAGATAACCACTATGGCAGTGATGGTGAACCTTTTGAGCTCTGCGTGTCAGCATTTTGAAAAACCCTAACT